>NC_135233.1:390577546-391266046 GCF_051348905.1 Ranitomeya variabilis | reverse complement strand
CTGTTAAATGGTTCATTCAGCTTTACATGAACACCCGAGCCTTACACTATGGCTGGTCCAAATAACTAAAGCAATTGCTACCATCCACCTCTCGTGTCTCCCCTTTTCCTCATAGTTTGTAAGCTTGCGAGCAGCAGGGCCCTCATTCCTCCTGGTATCTATTTTGAACTGTGATTTCTGTTATGCTGTAATGTCTATTGTCTGTACAAGTCCCCTCTATAAGTTGTAAAGCGCTGCGGAATATGTTGGCGCTATATAAATAAAAATTATTATTATATATATATATGTGTGTATATATATATATATATATGTATGTATGTGTATATATATATATATATATGTATGTATGTGTATATATATATATATATATATATATATATATATATATATATATATATATATATATATATACACTCACCGGCCACTTTATTAGGTACACCATGCTAGTAACGGGTTGGACCCCCTTTTGCCTTCAGAACTGCCTCAATTCTTCGTGGCATAGATTCAACAAGGTGCTGGAAGCATTCCTCAGAGATTTTGGTCCATATTGACATGATGGCATCACACAGTTGCCGCAGATTTGTCGGCTGCACATCCCAAAGATGCTCCATACAAGGCAGGATGGATCCATGCTTTCATGTTGTTTACGCCAAATTCTGACCCTACCATCCGAATGTCGCAGCAGAAATCGAGACTCATCAGACCAAGCAACGTTTTTCCAATCTTCTACTGTCCAATTTCGATGAGCTTGTACAAATTGTAGCCTCAGTTTCCTGTTCTTAGCTGAAAGGAGTGGTACCCGGTGTGGTCTTCTGCTGCTGTAGCCCATCTGCCTCAAAGTTCGACGCACTGTGCGTTCAGAGATGCTCTTAGGCCTACCTTGGTTGTAACGGGTGGCGATTTGAGTCACTGTTGCCTTTCTATCAGCTCGAACCAGTCTGCCCATTCTCCTCTGACCTCTGGCATCAACAAGGCATTTCCGCCCACAGAACTGCCGCTCACTGGATTTTTTTTCTTTTTCGGACCATTCTCTGTAAACCCTAGAGATGGTTGTGCGTGAAAATCCCAGTAGATCAGCAGTTTCTGAAATACTCAGACCAGCCCTTCTGGCACCAACAACCATGTCACGTTCAAAGGCACTCAAATCACCTTTCTTCCCCATACTGATGCTCGGTTTGAACTGCAGGAGATTGTCTTGACCATGTCTACATGCCTAAATGCACTGAGTTGCCGCCATGTGATTGGCTGATTAGAAATTAAGTGTTAACAAGAAGTTGGACAGGTGTACCTAATAAAGTGGCCAGTGAGTGTATATATATATGTTTTGTTTTTTTTCTTCTTAATGTCCATTTTCTGCAGTCGTCCGGCATTGAGCGTTTTGCCTTGGACATATGATTGGCGTTTGGGCACATCATGTGCCCTCCCTGCAGTCGCCACGACCCCCCCTGCAGCAGCGGCGGCAGCAGATGCGACGAGCCTCCAGCCTCTTTTCTTTTCCTGTTACATTAGTGTTTAATTAAAGCAAACAACTCATTGCAGGCATTTAGCTTCTCTGCGAAACGTAATGAAGATTTATTCTGGGAGTGACCTTCACCGTATTAACCGAAACTGTAATCAGCAGAATTAATAAAATAATCAAATTATACGCAGACTCATAAATCACGAGGAGCCGCGCTGTCAGGGCCCCCGCTATTAATGGTGCCTATTGTTTTGCAGCTGTATTAAAAAATTACAACTGCTGATTCTTGCTTTGATAGAAGCTGAAATGGCATTTAAAGGCTGCGCAGTACGGGACGGCCGGGTCCGAGGTTTTCACAACTGTTAATTTTGCCGTAATATGATTTGAAGTCAGGAGGGCAAAGTTGAAGCAGAGTGCATCGTGCAAGCGTCTGTCAGCAGAGCTCCGCTTATTACCGGTGACAGGAGCAGGTTAATTACAGGGAGGAGTATCGCTTTATCCGTCTGTCGTTGTGCTAGAGCTTATAGCACCAGGGCTGCTCCGCCGCTGGATCCAGGCTCTGACATGGACGGAGTAGAACTCCTCAATACAATGTTTCCCCATTTATAGCATAGGGGCCTTCCCCGGGAGTCTCCTGCTCGTTGCCCTGATAACATCTCTTGTTCATCGCGTTTGCAGAGCGTTTCACGATTGTGCTGTCAGCGCAGCGTCCTTCTCTTGTCGCTTTCTGCTGCGATCATCCAGGCGGCGCGGTCAGGGTACAAAGCGCAGGAGCAATCAGATCTCACTTTCTGAATAATAGAGTATAAACAATAAGTCATCTTTTTGGAACTGTCGTGTGCACAAATATCCGTAATTAAACCTGTCCGATCATCATAAATGATTATTTACGGCAAAGTGGAAGGGATTTGATTGCTCACTTCCAGCGTTACTTTATACGTGAAATCCCGGACTCCAACTGGCGCTGCATCTCCTGTGATTCCTGCGCTCTGCTCGGCGCGGCCTCTGCAGGTCAGAATTATTCTCCAGCACATCCTGCAATCGATTGGAGACAAATAATTAACTGTATCTTATCGTCGCGGTCCCTCAGTGAAAGTGGCGCTGCCATTAGGGAACCAATGTATGGTCCAATGTATAGGTAGATGGCAGGTGTCGCCTTGACTTCATGCTTGCAGACTGTCTCCTCGTCAGACTGCAGAACATATTCATGACTTCAGTCCAGGCCGTCTCCTTCCATTGCTCACATATTGTAGGCGATTTTATTCTTATTGGATGGGCGTAATTTTTTTGTAAAATAATTCACTGTTGTAAAGTTATCGTGTACTCCAGGCGGAGAAAAGCCTGCGATTAATGAAAATATTCAGGCAGGAAGTTTTAGTGAGGGACTTTTTCTTTCTGCTCTGTTGCCATAATGTGTACCAAATGTATCAGTGTCGGAAGACGTTTGTTAAATTTGTTGCATCTTAAGATATTAAACTTTTTTTTTTTTTTTTAATAGAAATGTTACTCAACTTCGTACCCCACCCTCTTAATGGACTGGGTTTCCTACCATTTTTTCTTAAACTTTTTTTTGTTTGTTTTTTTGTAAAGTTGCGATTCATAAAATTGGCTAATCACACCCTACTTTGAAAAATGGCAAAAACTGATAAATTGGGAGCAAATAATGGGTACGCTGCCAGAAGAAAATGTAAAGACCACCCCTCATAAGAATTTGCCTCATACGAATGTTTTTGCCTTATTTATTTTGCTTTTTTTTTCTTATTACTTGGTTGAATCTGTGTTGTGTTTTGCTTGCCCTTTATGTGCATGGTTCACCTTATTCAGATCTTTTTTTCTGAACTCATCATGTGCAACTTTTTGAGACGTCGTAAATTTTTGTGTAATTGAGTTAAAAAATCTGTCTAAGGCTAGTTTCACATTTGCGTTTAAATCCGCAGCGTTTAAAACGCATCCGCAAGTGGTGGAAAAAAACGCATATAAACGCGTACAAACGCGGCGTTTTTTA
The DNA here is from genome assembly GCF_051348905.1 of Ranitomeya variabilis. Lineage (NCBI taxonomy): Eukaryota > Metazoa > Chordata > Amphibia > Anura > Dendrobatidae > Ranitomeya > Ranitomeya variabilis. Next base: position 391,262,582 of record NC_135233.1, on the reverse strand, counting down.
GATGCATGCGATATCGCATGCTGTTAAAAAAACGCCGCGTTTATATGCGTTTTTTCCTGCGTTTGCGTTTTTGGTGCGCATGATGTGAAATTTCACAAGAGAAAAATCTAGACAACCAGACACCGCCAATGGGACTACAGAGGGCGTGTATTATGGAATTTCTATATATAGACCCTTGAACAGCTAAAATGTTCAGATTTTGCGCCTGTATGCTGTGTCATAATGGATCTTCGCATGGAGAGCTTTTATTTCAACCTGGATTTAAGCATCAAGCTGTTTCTTGCCTGTGCGTTTGCTTGGGAGCAAGACAGAAATCACGAAAGATGGAGAAGGAGACAACGTAGGCGTTTTTGGAGACACCCCATTATCGAACTACGTGAGAGCCGTGGAGCCTATCACACACTCTATGCCGAGCTTAATGCCAACCCGGAGAAATTCCATGAATATACAAGGATGTCGCAAGACTCGTTCCGGGATTTGCTTGCTCGTGTCCAAGGAGCGATACGGAGACAGGACACCCAGCTCCGTAGAGCGATTCCACCGGAGGAACGTCTGCTGGTTTCATTAAGGTACGTTCCAAATCTAAAACAATGACAGTCCAAATTTTGTGTTTTCTGTCATGTATTTATTGGGTATTTTTCTTCCTTTCTTTAGCGTAACCACACCATAAAAAGAATAGATTGTAATGTTTTTTGTGTTTGTTTTTCTTCCAGATTTCTGGCAACCGGAGAGAGTTTATCATCCCTCCACTTCCAATACCGGCTTGGAATATCCACCCTGTCCGGAATAGTTGCGGACACCTGTCGAGCTTTGTGGAATGTACTCCGGGATGAGTTTATACCCCTACCCACCTTGGACATGTGGCTTGAAATTGCGGAACAATTCTGGAGTGTGTGTGATTTCCCCAACTGTTTAGGAGCGGTGGATGGAAAGCACATCCGCATTATCAAACCTGCCAGAACAGGATCGGAGTATTTCAACTACAAGAAATATTTTTCTGTTGTGCTAATGGCAATAGCCGATGCGAACTGTCGCTTCATCGCTGTGGACATTGGAGCTTTTGGCCGTGGCATCGATTCCCAGACTTTCAAGAACTCGGATATGGGCCGCCATGTGTATGGCAAAAATTTCAATTTTCCACCGCCACAACCTCTCCCCAACACTTAAGGTCCACCGATGCCATTTGTTATGGTTGGGGATGAGGCCTTTCAGATGAGTGAAAACCTACTGAAGCCCTATTCCAGTCGGGACTTGAACCACACTAGAAGGATCTTTAACTACAGACTGACCAGGGCCCGAAGAACAGTAGAGTGTACCTTTGGCGTTCTGGTCTCTAAATGGCGCATTCTTGCATCAGCCATAAATCTAAAAGTGGAAACGGTCGACGAGGTGGTCAAAGCCTGTGTGGTTCTACACAATTATATAATGGCTAAGGAGCAACCCAACATTGAACTGGATGAACCAGTTGCACACCCACTGCCCGATTTCCAGCATCACCCGCTGCGGTCAACTGCTGAAGTTAGCCACATGCGGGTCCAATTTGCTGCCTTTTTTGATTCAGATATTGGACGTGTGTCATGGCAGGACAATGTTGTGTAAATGTCCTGTTGTAATTCGATCTGTACCAGTAATTTTCTGCAATGATAATATTTCTCATTAATAAACTTTATTTTTGGTTGTGTTGACCGTGTCTCCTATGTATTTCCTCTACAAACCAAGGCTGTCCTAAAACTAGCAGTATTTGGTCTGTATTTAATATCAGTATTTGTAATTCAAAACCAGGAGTGGGTGATAGAGGCAGAGGTGATAGTTATTATATTAATATCAGAATTTACTTCTAATTGTTCCACTCCTTGTTTTGGCTTACAAATACTGATATAAAACACTGGCCACATACTGCTAGTGTTATGGCAGCCATGTTGCTTTATTTAAGCTTGTTGACGTCATTGCGTCCTGATTCTGTTCTGCTTTATCCATTGGACACAGACTGAAGAGACAATCACTGTCACACTATCTATACTCATCAAGTCAGGTGTCAGAAATAATGAATTCATGATGCACATATAAGCTTCATGAATTCACTACTTCTGACACCTGTGCAGGTGAGCATAGATAAGCAGTGTGTGACCACCATCGTTCCTTCAATTTGTGTGTAATAGATTATGTACAAAGAAGAGAAAATGGTGGTTATACAAGGCAGTTCTATACTCACTAGGTCAGGTGTCCCAACTAATGAGTTTTTTGACTCCTGACCTGTTCAGTAGAGGTCTGCACTGTATTTCCACCATTTTCTTTTCAGACTGCCACACTAGTCACAGGCTAAGCAGAAAGAAGAGATTATGGAGATAATACATCTAATATTTTTGGGCCCACCTCATATCTGTATACTAAAGACACACAAAGCTGCAGTCTTTTTTTTTTATAACTGGAGATATGATGTGGCCCAAAAAGTAAGTGTGTGGCGAAGTTTCTTAGTTGGCGCACGGTGTGTGTTTCCGGCGGCGATAGATACAATAAACCAAACCTAATTTGGGCAAATCAAATTGTATTTATTTTTTTACAACCAAAAAACTTTATTTAACTGTGCCGGCTTGGGGTAGAGTGATGTAAACGTGGAGTGTGAAGCACTGAGGCCTGGCTAACCGTGGACGACACAGAGGTGGCAGGAGAAGGGGCAATTAAACTACTGGGGTCTGGTAGTTCGGGGATGGGGCTTGACACATGAGAGGCTTGAGACGCACTGGAAGGGTGAGACAAACCTAACATTACAGACACATTGGGAGGTGAAGGGGGAGGAATGCTAAGAGTCCTCTGTTTTTTTTTGTTGGTTTTTTTTGTGTTTTTTTTTGGTTTGCCTGGTTGTGGTAGGTCTTGGTGGGCTCATATGGCGTGGCGTGGTGGTGGGTGACCTTTCAGGGTCTGGCTGCACTGTGTCAGAGTCCATTGTGCTCGTAGATCGTGCAGCCATGCCAGAGTCCATAGTGCTCGTAGAGTGTGCAGCCATGCCAGAGTCCATAGTGCTCGTAGAGCGTGCAGCCATGCCAGAGTCCATAATGCTCGTAGAGTGTGCGGCCATGCCAGAGTCCATAGTGCTCGTAGAGTGTGCAGCCATGCCAGAGTCCATAGCGCTCGTAGAGCCGAAGGCCATGCCAGAGTCCATAGCGCTTGTAGAGCGGAAGGCCATGCCAGGGTCCTGCTGCTTCGTGGTGGTAGCGGTACGGAAGGCCATGCCAGGGTCCTGCTGCATCGTGGTGGTGGCGGTACGGAAGGCCATGCCATGGTCCTGCTGCATCGTGGTGGTGGCAGTACGGAAGGCCATGCCAGGGTCCTCCTGCCTCGTGGTGTCAGTGGAGGAGGTCCAAGCAGGAGCAGCGGTTGTCATGGTGGTGGCGGTGGGATGTTCAACTGCACTCGGCATGGTGGTGGTGCTGTAGTGGTGTTCCGCTGTGGAAGGAATTGAGGTGGCCGTGCAGTGGGATGCAGCAGAGGTCGGCATTGAGGTCAATCGTCACAGTGAAGGCACAGGTGGATATGCCGACACTGTCTGCTGGAAATACCGACTCTGCTGCATAGCCTGCACGTAAGCAGCATTGCAGGCCTGCATGACACTCAGCTGGAGATCAGGAGTAAGGTGTTCCGACATGCCCTGCTCAATTTGGTTAAAAAAATGATGTGCTGGCCTCTGGAGGTCGGCTTTCACGTGGTCAAGGCTTTTGCTGACCTCCTGGATACGTGCATTCAAGAGGCTATGTGAAACATCCATTCGGTCACCCAAAGCCTTTATTGCTTCGTGTAAAACCGAGCTCAAGTGCAAAAACTCGGGCATGAGTGACCTGTCCGAAGCCCTCTGCCGCTGCCGGGAGGAGCCCCAAAAAAAAGGGGCAGTGGAAGAGGACTGCGAAAGGGGAAGACCTGATGGACCAGCTCCCTTGTCTCCAGTTAGTGTGGAAGGCCCACTTGCTGCTGTGCTGCTGGATGGCTGGGACGGGTCCGTGGCTGTCGGATGAAGGACCGCTCCAGAACCTGGGCCAATAGTAGTGCTGTATGTGCTGTGAAAAAAGGAAAAAGAAAATTAATACCAAATATTAACCAGACGCAATATCCTGTGGAATATAAAAATACAGATTATGGCAATACAATACAACCTAATGCACGTGATACTTACGTTCTCTGGGCAAGGACCGGTCTTAAAAATGCCAGAACTCGATGGTATTTGTATCTTCTGATCCTTGCTCTTGAACCACTGGGAACACGGCTCTCTTGACGCAGGTTCTTGTTGAAGCGGTCCTTCATCGAACGCCAACGTGTTTTGACTTTGGCCACTGTTAAAAAAAAATTGTGGTCAGAAAAGAAAAGAAAAGACTTTTGGCCGTGCTCACACAACTGTGTATGATGAGAGAAACTCCTGAGAGTTTCTTTCATCACACACAGTCGAGTGAGCACAGCCAAATGCAGTTCGGACCCGTGTTGGGGCGTTGTCCCAGCCATCCCACATCTCTTTGGCCACCTCATTCCATAAGCGCCGGATCGTGACGTTGTTTGAGTGCAGTGGATCCCGGGTGTCCCACAACGGGACTCGCTCCTGGACCAGCGAGATGAGGAGGTCATTCTCAATAAGATCTGAGAAAAACTCCGGCACACTATTTTAGTGTGCCGGAGTTTTTCTCATATATTATTGTTTTCTCCTGAGCACCTTATATCTTTATAGTGAGCACCTTCCTCATCGTGGTATTCTCAATAAGATCATCCTCCCGTTGTGAAACCTAAAAATTAAATAAAGTCATTAAAGTTTGCTCAATTAACATAAGGAAAAAAAAGAAAAAAGATGCTGAGAAATGGCATGAGTAGGAAAGTCAACATACAAAAGGATTCCAGAAGAAAAAAAGTTAAGAAATACGAATGGAAAGAAAGGAAGATTCAAGATAAGTCAGCCTTGTACACGTACCCGCTGCCGTCTTTCCAACGGACCTTGACCCGCTGCTCCTGCCCTGTCTCTGCCGCAGTAGAAGAAGAGCTCTAAAAAAAAGAAAAATTCAAATTGTCACATATGTAGATGTGACAGTGAATACTTACCAATCTGACGAGGCAAGTACTCACCTCACTGACATGCTCGACTTCAGACGGCCCAGGAAGAAACTCCTCATGGGAAGAATCCGAAGAAGACATTCTGATGCATGTAGAAAGAAAGAAATGGCAGAAATTAGGACATGTAGAGAAAGAAAATAGAAAATAAAGGCATTGGCTAGGATATACTCATATTGTTCAGAGGCTTGTTTTCTCCAAGGTGCTGTGGTCCGTCTGCTCTGCTTGGCTGTCCGCTGTGAGCCGTCTGCTCTGCTTGGCTGTCTGCTGAGAAGTGACCTGCAACTGTCCACACCCTCCCTTTATCACCTTGTATGTTGGGGGGTGGCTTATCAGTGTCTAGACATGTTTTTCTCTTGTGGAACGCATGCGTTCATTAACGCAACCAAATGCATGTGCTTGTAAACGCATGCGTTCATATAGACAGCAATGCGTTTTTTTTGTCGCAATCCTTGCTCAATCGACCGCATGCGTTTCCAGGCGGCAAATTGACGCTTCTAAAAATTACTACATGTTGCATTTCCGCGCCAAGCCGCAAACGACGCATGCGTCGTCAAACGCAGCAAAACGCGAAAAAGCAAAAACGTATGCGTCCCTAATGTTAAATAAAGGAATACAAAACGCATGCGGATATATGCGGTACAAACGCTGCGGAGACAACCGCAAATGTGAAACCAGCCTAATTTAGTTCCTTAGTTTTTACCAGAAAACAGGCATTTTTCAGGGCAATGTTTTTTCTAAAAAATAAAAAAGTAAAGGCCAAAACAAAAAAGCATCTTTGATTTTGTGTAAAACTTATCACCCCACTTGCACCATTTTGGCACAAAAAATTGGAAAGCGAAGGCTACAAGACAAAAAAAAAAGTCACTAGAACAAATGTAAGTTGCAAATAATGAATCAGGACTTTTTATTCTATGCTGCTTCTTGCTGGATACAATGTAACACCAGATTGTTTGAGCTTTTTTCATATTTCTTTAGTTTCTAGGTTACTACTGACTATTGTATCTTGTGAATTCTTTGATACAATGTAACGCACCAGATAAAATGTTACAGTTTAATGAGACTTTTGTTTTCTTCGGATGATTTGTATCTTGTTGTCGTTTTGTTTATAATATACAGCCACGGAGCTTTTGCTCAATCAGATTTTTGTCTTTCTCCTTGCAGGATGAGCGCTGTATTTGGGGGCATCTACTGTCTGCATCACTCCCTACGGGGTCTGCTGGTGGACGCACAGTCCTCGGAGTAAGTCTCTGTCCCTTTAACCTTACTTTATTTACCGGTAAAAAGCAAAAGAAAAATGCTGCAGTCGATTTAAGGGGGAAAAAAAAACTTCAAAGAGTCTGGCGGTATTAATGACATATCACCCTTGATTAAAAGTAATCTGTGTATTGGTCCTCCACAATGAAGGCAGTAGGGCCCACAGTATAGAAAATAAATTAATTTTCCCCTGTGATATTACTACAGCTCCTGATCATCCAGGCTTGGAAGACAAATCATTTGAGCTGCCGGGGGGGCTGGCGATGACTGATGTTAGTTTTTCTTCTGGCCTTACCAGTCTAATTGATTTTCATCAGATGACACAAAGCTCCTGTTATTGCGGGGAATTTTTTTTTTTTTTTTTGTAGATGGAGCTCACCTAAAGACTCATCAGATTAATCTTTGCTGATAATGCATGTCACTCCAAGAGAAAAGACTTTAATGAGTTCTAGGTAGATTGTTGTCATAAACTAGCTTGCCCTTTCTATCCCTGAAGGTTGAGTTAACCCCGAAACCCCTGGCGTGGACCCATTTCATGTCTGAGCCTCATTTGAGTGTACTCCTATGTGTATAATGACTGACAGGTGACATTTGTTTCACTTGGCTTTGATGCTTATCAAGAATTTCATCATATCTTTTATACTCCAGTCGCTTCCAGAGCTGCATTCTCGATAGCTCGGCTCTGTACTTTCATGCAATAGTTTCATATTCCTCTTTGATAACATCACGTTACTTTTCTGGTCCCTTCCAGAGCTGCATCTTCTATTACGCTGCTTTTCCTCAGGATTGCTGACGTCTCAGATCATCCCCTGCTGGTTCATTTATTGCATGTGGGTAGTCTGGGGCATCCTGTTAGATGTATTATACTCCAGCCACCTCCAGAGCTGCATTCTCGTTAGCTCGGCTTCATATTGTGATGTAATAGTTTAATATTCCTCTTTGAAAACGTCACTATAGAGAAACGGCTTCCCAAGCTTCCAGCAGAGAGAAATACATTCCCCAGCTGATTGTGGGACGACAGTGGGCCCGCTAACTGTGGGGTCACAGTGCCCCCCCCCTGCTGACTGTGGGGCGACGCTGGGCCCGCCTCCCCTTGCCGACTGTGGGGCGACAGAGGGCCGGCCCCCATCCTCGCTAACTGTGGGATGACAGTGGGCTCCCTCCCCGCTGACTGTTGTGACAGTGGGCCCGCCCCCTCCCCGCTGACTGTGGGGTGACAGGCTCCTCCCCACTGACTGGGGTGACAGTGGGGCCCGCCCCCACTGAATATGGGGCGACTGAGCTTCCCCCCTCTGACTGTGGAGCAACAGTGGGCCCGCCCCTCCCGCTGACTGGGGCAACAGTGGGCCCCCTTGCTGACTGTGGGGTGACAGTGGGCCCCCCTTGCACCCAGCTGACTGGGGTGACAGTGGGCCTGCCCTTTCACCTGCTGACTGTGGAACGACAGTGGGCCCGCCCTTTCACCTGCTGACTGTGGGGTGACAGTGGGCCCTCCTTGCACCCAGCTGACTGTGCTATGACAGTGGCCCCGCCTGACCCCCATTGGCTGCTTTCACACTTTGACTGCAGCTTTGGATGTTACTGGAGTGTATATGATATGTACGCTCGGAACAAGATCAGTAAAGCAAAGGATTTTGGGGTCCTTATTGTTAGATGTAAACTTAACCCATACGATGCCACTTAGAAGTGGAGCGCTGCTTCCAGTCATTTTGGTGTAGGCTCTTGACTGTCCTTCACTGAGGTCGGCGGCGTGGCGGTGGCGGAGTGCTTCTTTTCATGTTCACAGAATAGAGCCATTTACACATTATGTTTTTGTAGCTCCTTTCATGTCCTTTGAGCGACTGTTCTGTCCCTGAGTTACGGCCGTAATGTTCAGCCGGCAGATAGAGACTGGGGGAAAGGTGCAAGCATCTCGGCTCTCTTCTCTAAAGCGGGATTATTTCTATACGGGGTGTAAATCAAAGCCCGATCCCTGTGGATAATAATGGAAGGGGTGCCGTTACTTCTGCAACATTGTGACAAATGTAAGAAATTCCAGACAATTTAATTTTCTGCTTGAATCACCCTGTTGCCTCCTGCTTACATTGTGGTGTACTTTCAGATTGTGGCTACAGGTCACCTATAGGAACATGTATGAGTCGTGCAGGTGGCTGTGCTGTGTGGGCTGTCCTCAAATATAGGGAGAGATCCCACATTGGAAGGTTTCCTCCTAACTGCATTTATAAGGCATATAGGGGTGACATAGCAGCCATAATGGAGAGCGATGAGGAGGAGTCCTCCCCAGGAGTCACCTGGTCACAGGCCTGATCTTACCAGAGAAATACTCCTTCATCCAGAAAATAAAGGACGGGTGGTATACCAGGAGAAGTCCCCAAAAGGTTTGTGCTCGTCTGTGCGCTCTGGTCATAACATGCAGTGGTAGTATATAATTGGGCCATAAAGCTGGCAGGAGAATCTGTCTCTTCTGCTGGACTCCCAGGAAAACTGGTCAGCAAGTAGAAATCACCATAACCTCAAAAATGGTTCTACTAAAGAACGTTTTCCTAATTAAAAATACAGTTGGGTCCAGAAATATTTGGACAGTGATGCAAGTTTTGGCGTTTTGGCATTTTAGCCGTTTACCAAATCATATTCCAGATCCAGTCCTATAATCAATCTGAGCTTAATGTGCCGACTCTCAGCTTTAATTTGAAAGGATTCACATACTGATTGGAGGAAAGGTTTATGTATTACAGCTCTTTAATATGGAGCTGCCTCTTTTTAATGGGACCAAAAGTAATTTGACAATCCCAGAAGCTCTTTCATGGGCTTTTCCCTAGTTAATCCATCAATTAAGCAGGTAAACGGTCTGGAGCTGATTCAGGTGTTTCAGGTGTTGCATTTGGAAGCTGTTACTGTGAACCCACCAAATGTGATGAAAGGAGCTTTCAATGGAAAAGAAATACACTATCATTAGGCTGAAGAAAAAAAAAATCCATCAGAGAGAAAGCAGAAAAGTTAGGAGCTGCCAAATCAACAGTTTGGTACATTTTTCAAAAAACGGGGTGCTCTGGTGAGCTTGGGAACTCAAAGACCTGGAAATCCATAGAAGACAACACTGATGGAAGATTTGTTCCCGTGGTGAAGAAGAACGCACAACATCCCCCCAAGTGAAGACCACTCTCCAGGAAGTCTGTGTCTCAGTGTCTAAAGGCCCCGTCTCACATAGCGAGATCGCTAGCGAGATCGCTGCTGAGTCACAAGTTTTGTGACGCAACAGCGACCTCAGTAGCGATCTCGCTATGTGTGACACGTACCAGCGATCAGGCCCCTGCTGCGAGATCGCTGGTCGTGTCAGAATGGCCTGGACCTTTTTTTGGTCGTTGAGGTCCCGCTGACATCGCTGAATCGGTGTGTGTGACACCGATCCAGCGATGTCTTCACTGGTAACCAGGGTAAACATCGGGTTACTAAGCGCAGGGCCGCGCTTAGTAACCCGATGTTTACCCTGGTTACCAGCGTAAATGTAAAAAAAACCAAACACTACATACTCACCATCTGTTGCCCGTCAGGTCCCTTGGCGTCTGCTTCCTGCTCTGACTGAGCCGCCGTAAAGTGAGAGCACAGCAGTGACGTCACCGCTGTGATCTGCTCTCACTGTACGGCACTCAGAGCAGGAACCAGACGGCAAGGGACCTGACGGACATCAGAAGGTGAGCATGTACTGTTTGGTTTTTTTTACATTTACGCTGGTAACCAGGGTAAACATCGGGTTACTAAGCGCGGCCCTGCGCTTAGTAACCCGATGTTTACCCTGGTTACCCGGGTGCTGCAGGGGGACTTCGGCATCGCTGAAGACAGTATCAACGATGCCGAAGTCGTTCCCCTGATCGTTGGTCGCTGGAGAGAGCTGTCTGTGTGACAGCTCCCCAGCGACCACACAGCGACCACACAGCGACGCTGCAGCGATCAGCATCGTTGTCTGTATCGCTGCAGCGTCGCTGTGTGAGACGGGGCCTTAAGTCCACCATAAAGAGAATGAGAGCAAATACAGAGAGGTCACCACAAGGTGCAAACCATTAATCAGCCTGAAAATAGGCTGGATTGCACTTAGCTAAAAAAAAAAATGTTAAGAAGTCGTCTATTTCTGGAAAAGCAAAACAAGGATCAACCTGTACTAAAATGATGGGAAGAAGAAAGTCTGGAGAAGGCTTGGAGCAGCTGGTGAAGGTGGTGTAATAGCTCGGGCATGCATGGCTTCCAATGGCACCAAGTCACTAGTGGTCATTGATGATGTCTCTAAGGACAAAAGCAGCCGGATGAATCCTGTGTGTACAGGGAGATACTTTCTGATCAGATTCACCCAAATGAAGGAACGATGATTGGACGATGCTCACAGGACAGATGGACAATGACCCAAAGCATCCTGCAAGAGCAAAGAAGTGGGATATTCTGCAAAGGCCGAGTCAAAACTTGATCTCCGCCCATCGAGCCGCATTTCACAGAATGAAGACTAAACTGAAGGCAGAAAGAGCCACAAACGAGCGACAACTGAAGTCACTGCAGTGAAGGCAGCAACGCCTCACTCCGAAGGACACCAGCGATGGTGACTGCCATGGCCTCCAGACTTCAGGCCATCATTGCTGCATAGCCTCACACCAGAGAAGACCAGCGATGGTGACGTCCATGGCCTCCAGACTTCAGGACATCATTGCTGCAAAGCCTCACACCAGAGGAGATCAGTGATGGTGACGATCATGGCCTCTAGACTTCAGGCCATTATTGCTGCAAAGACTCACAGAGGAAGAGACCAGCGATGGTGACATGCATTGCCTTCCGACTTCAGGTCATCATTGCTGCAAAGGATTCTCTGCAAAGGGTTAAAAATAGACATTTTATTTATGGGAAAGTTAATTTGTCTAATTACGCTGTAATCGCACCAACCCGAAGAATAAAGTCACCATATCACTTACGGTATACTACACGATGAACAGCTCCGTCCTGCAAGACATCACTCCTTTCACCCAGTCTATACAGTGCCCCATCATGGAGGTCAACACAACTTTCACCCCATCTATACACAGCACCATCCTTCAGGACATATTTACTTTCACCCCATCTATGCAGAGCACCATCCTGCAGGACATCACTCCTTTCACCCCATCTATACACAGCCCCATCTTGCAGAACATCACTCCTTTCACCCCATCTATGCACAGCCCCATCTTGCGGTACATCACTTTTTTCATCACTTTACACCCTGCCTCATCCTGCAGTACAGCACACCTATTACTTACCAGCATGCACAACACCGCTGCTTTCTGGTATTAGCTCCTCTCTGTAATACAGGAGGCTTAGGCGACGCAGTGAAGTGACGTCGTTGAGTCACTTGATGTCTTCTCCGTTTCCTCAGCCTCTCCAGGCCTGAAGCAGCCAGTGGCTGACTAAGTGGTGGAGCAGGGAACCGATGGCTCTTATCTGCCACCATTGTTGCAAGAGTTGCCTGGTGGTCAGTCCGGCCCTGCTGTCCTTTTACCTATGCTATGTCATACCTGTATAATATCCTGCCCCCATTACCCATGTCTCCCCCTGCATTACACACATTATATTCCATTCTTTACGTTTTACACTTTTTCCCTCCTCACCTCGCCCTCCAGATCCTGCTCCTCCTGCAGGTAGCACAGGGTTAATGCCGCTCGCTCTGGCTCTCTTGTGTCGGCGAGGTTTCGTCAGGCGTTTTGTCTTCTCACGAGCTTCGCTCTGGATGCAAGACGCTGGATTTGCATTTCCTTTCTTGAGGATGAGTGCGGTGAGCGAGATCCATCACGGTGACGTGTGATTGAGTTAGATCTCACCGTAATAACAGAAGGTTAATGTCTCCGCGCCGTGCAACTGTCACCTGTGTGAGCAGGTTACCAAAACCGTCCTTAATGCAGCGCAGAAGCGTCTACGCTGCCTGAGGTCGTCATATATACTCAGTGCGTCTGTACATTACACCGCCACGCTGAGATTCGCCATTTAAAGGGAACCTGCACTTTGCATCCGAGGTAAATGCATTATGTAAAGCGGAGCCATGAATATATAATACAAGGCTTATTTGTGTTTCCCCTGCTCAGGAGGCATTCTAATAAGGCGCCGCACGGATCATTACCACCATGGATGCATTACTGTGTTATTTACCACATACATGGAAACAATGACAGGAAATAAAAATGTCCATATATCTGCCAAGATTACCTATAGAGTGGGGGAGGGGAGCGAGTTATTGGCTCTCAGTATAAACCTAGGCCTGGGAATTAGAGGGCTCCTGCAGAGTAAGGAATAAGAAACGGCGTATTTCTGGTCTGCGGCAGTATCTGCTTCTGCAGCACCTCTTCATTCAATCCTAGACGACCCCTTTAAAAAGTGAATCAAGGACAGGTGAAAGTTGTCAGCCCTAATTCTTCGTAGCATGCAGGTTTGGGTGCAGGGAGATAAACAGCACCTTGACGTCTTTAACGCCGCTTATTACCAAGGGATGACTGGAACACGAAGCTGAAAAATAAAGGATGCTCAACACGCAGTGATCTTTTTATTTTTCCTAATTTAATGATTGGCAGAAATCAATAACAAATTACAGGGGTTTTCTGTGATATAATATCAGTAGGATCCGACTCCATTCCGGGGACCCCCATTGATCAACTGATTGAAGGGGTTACGGTGGTGCGCTGGAAGCGGCACAGCTCCGTACAACCTGTAGTGGTCACGATTGGTACTGCAGTCTCTACTCCATAAAAGTGAAGGACAGAGCTCGCAATACAGTTTATGGCCACTAGATGATGTACGTGGGCTCAGGTCATCAACACTTAAACAATCTGAAAACCCCTTTAAGATAAATTCCATATTTGCCCCTTTCGGGATCGATCTGCTGTAAGACCTGGAGCCACTGATATTGAAATGTCATCTGAAAATTGACCAAAATTTGAAAAATAAAAGTTTGTCTAGAGTAATAATCTTATAATAATAATACTCTTTATTTTTATATAGCACTAATATATTCCGCAGCGCTTTACAGTTTGCACACATTATCATCACTGTCCCCAATGGGGCTCACAATCTAGATTCACTATCAGTATGTCTTTGGAGTGTGGGAGGAAACCGGAGAACACGGAGGAAACCCACGCAAACACGGGGAGAACTTACAAACTCCTTGCAGATGTTGTGCTTGGTGGGATTTGAACCCAGGACCCCAGTGCTGCAAGACTGCAGTGCTAACCACTGAGCCACCACACAGTGCTACCCATGGAGCCACCATGCTAACCACTGAGCCACCGTGCTAATCATTGAGTAGCCTCCCGATGTATATGGGGTCTCATGTCTACTTCACCTTCAGCAGGTGGCCCTCCTGTAAGAAACCGTCCCCGATGGGCATGTGGTCCTTCTCACATCCAGAAGCAGCGCCGTCCTACCCTCCGGTGAATGTTGGAGTCAGAGTGAAGAGATAAAATCCCATTTTAAATTTTGCTGTGGATCCCAGGGTCTCTGCCCCTTCATCATAGCGATCAGTAAAGGACAAGAGCCTATGGCCATGAATAAAATATTACAGGGAGGTTTACACTAATACACTAAACCTTTCTGGAATACATTCTTTTAAATTCTTCAAGATAGCTGATTGCTGTCAGTGAATGAAAACTCGCAGTAATCCTGTCCTTAGCGAGTGTTCTGTCAGCAGAGCAATGGATACAATGTATCAGTGCAGACCTTGCTCTGGCCTCCGGAGTGATACATTGTAGCACACAGGGTTCTTTGCTGATGTGTATCACTCGCAGATCGTTGTCTACACTGGATACAATGTATCCACTTCTCAGCTGAGTGCAGGACAAGGCATGTACGGGGTTCCTGACTTTGGATGTAAAAAGTAGTGTTTTTTATTCACTGACATTAAAGTAAAATCATAAACTGGTGAGAAACTTTGCTCCATCCCATTCAGAAATGATTTTTTGTTTTTGCAGTTTTTTTTTTTTTTAAAGAGTTTTGTGTTTAAATTTTAATGAATCATGTGCGTTTTTGCTATAAAAAGGATCAAAAAAGATTAAATAGCCGTTTTTACTTTGTGCAAAGGGAACCACATTCACCATTTGAAGAATTTGACGCTGATGAATAAGTGACAAAAAAAGGTTTATTAAAACCCTACAATTGATGAATCTAGCCCATGATCTATTAGACAGTTGTAGAACTTTACATTTATACTTAGAAAAACCTTATAATCTACAATATTATAACAGATAAATTCTCCGGCGGAGGAAAATGACAAAAGATGGCGGCACCGTATAAAATCGCTTGAGAAGTAAATGTGAAGGAAACTTCAGCAATATTTCTCATCTCCATAACTTTGGAGGTGACTTCTCATCATAAAATCTATGGCTCTAATCAATCCGTACATAATGTTTTTTTGTTGCCGCATCCACTTAGGACACAACTTCCTCGCTCCCCCACCTTGGAAACGTGTCCCTCAAACTGACGCAAAAATCCAATAAATTTATATTTCTTTAATAAAAAAGAAAAGATGGAAAATTGGGTGGAAATTTACATACTCTTGCTGAAATATTGCAGCGAGGGCTTTGTCAGTGGCGAGCAGGTCCGTCTCAAGGATGCGGCCCTTAGTCCATTAGTTTGGATAATGAGCTCCATAAAGAACCTTTATAACTCATGGCGGTGCGGGAGATGGATGGCGCTCGCCACTCTCCTCACCAGACACATCGAGAGAAGGTCAATGGAGGCCGAGGGTGATTCATGGGCCCAACATCAGATGTCACCGCAGACGGGTCACCGAGTGATGGTGTGCCGGGTGTATGTATGAGGAATAAAAGCTATCCAAATTGGGTCAGGATCTATGTATGTGCGTAGTGTCTATCTTGTTCGGTGGGACTTTTTGGTCGCTCTGATCCATTTTTTCCTATCGGTGCGTTCTTAATTTTAGGATGTTACCAGATTATTTCATTTGAACATTTCTTCACGGGATTGATGATGTCATATCGTTTGTATGGAAGTGTCATTACGGCCCCCTGATAGCGGATGCAGACCCTCTAATTATTGTGCATGAGACCATCTGATTTATGAAGCTCTACTTTGTGTCACCGCTACAGAAAGGGTTAATGGCGGAGCTCGGAGGTCAACACATGATCCACTTGTCACGGGCTTCGTTTAATTAAAGTGACAGTCGTTTATGAGAACTGCGACCCTGTGTGACCCGACTGCTGTAATGAATGATGGGAGACCCCCTGCTACATTATTACGTGTCCACCATTACTACTCCCTTAGAGACACAACTTGTATCCATTTATTAAAGGGGCAGTTCAGTCTTGTAGCTGCGGGTCTCTGGCTTGTAGACCTCTCACGGTACATACACTTTTTAATATTTACATGGTCCGTATGTCTGACGATCTCCCTCCCCTGTAACTGTAGGTGTAAAGCGGTTGTCGACAGTAAAGGTAAGCGGATCCGCTGCCGCTACGTGGTTATCGAGGACGGTTACCTGCCGGAGAACGTCTGCTCTCAGCTCTGCTACAGGTACGGGCCCCGCAGGTGCTCGCAGGGAGCAGGGACGTGTCATGTGGGCTATGCAGGAATGTGGAATCAAATAATTGAGGTTATAGGAGCATTCCGCATCTGCAGGTGAGCGTGGCGATTTATGTGTCTAGGGTCTATGAGAAAGATTTCAGGGCACAACAAATAATCTGGGGATCATTAACCACACACTCTGTAGGATCATTGAGAACAAAAACAAGAGAAGTAAGAATTGTGTATTGATTGGTCAAGATCACCCACAGTAATAAGTAAAATATAATCTATAATATGCAACATAGAGGATAAAAACATTAAAAAAGCCAAACAATGGCTCAACAATAACCACTAGACAGTCCGTGTAAGGACCAAAGTGCTAGCTGCAGGCAGACTTCATCAAACAAGTAAGTACGTAAATGTTCTAAATTAGTTGCACCATGAAAAAGTTTCCTGGCAAACTGATACCATAAATAACTGTGAAACCTAAAGATGTTTTTATGAGCAAACAGTTTTATGAAAAAATGAATAAAGTATGCACCCATGGAGAGCCCAACAAACAAGCTTTCCATGCATGTGTTGTGACAGTGACACAACCGTGACACATGCAGCTGCGGAGCCGAACAGCTGATCGGCCGGAGCAATCCAGGAAGCCGGGTTCCCTCTGCAGCTTATTCAGTAAGAGCTATAGCTTGCCGAATAAGCAGGGACCCGATCAAAGTCGCTCATCTCTAATCTTGACCAATCAGTACACACTTTTTACTTCTCTTGTTTTTGTTCTTTGTGTCTAGGGTAAGACGATCTGATTGTGGATCAATACTTTGTGTTAAGGTACCGTCACACTAAACGATATCGCTAGCGATCCGTGACGTTGCAGCGTCCTGGCTAGCGATATCGTTGTGTTTGACACGCAGCAGCGATCAGGATCCTGCTGTGATATCGCTGGTCGTTGATTAAAGTTCAGAACTTTATTTGGTCGTCAGATCGCCGTGTATCGTTGTGTTTGACAGCAAAAGCAACGATACCAGCGATGTTTTACAATGGTAACCAGGGTAAATATCGGGTTACTAAGCGCAGGGCTGCGCTTAGTAACCCGATGTTTACCCTGGTTACCAGTGTAAAATGTAAAAAAACAAACAGTACATACTCACCTTCGCGTCCCCCGCCGTCCGCTTCCTGCACTGACTGAGCGCCGGCCGTAAAGTGAAAGCACAGCACAGCGGTGACGTCACCGCTCTGCTGTTAGGGCCGGCACTCAGTCAGTGCAGGAAGCGGACGCGGGGGACGCAAAGGTGAGTATGTAGTGTTTGTTTTTTTACATTTTACACTGGTAACCAGGGTAAACATCGGGTTACTAAGCGCGGCCCTGCGCTTAGCAACCCGATGTTTACCCTGGTTACCCAGGGACCTCGGCGTCGCTGGCTAGCGGTCTGTGTGACAGCTCTCCAGCGACCAAACAGCGACGCTGCAGCGATCGGCATCGTTGTCTGTATCGCTGCAGCGTCGCTTAGTGTGACGGTACCTTTACCGATACAGAACAGGTTATAAGCAATAAGATGGTCAGCTCCTGATGACAGGCACAATGGCAGCAGTAGATTGGCAGTGCCTGAGGGCAGACAAAATGGCAGCGATAGATTGGCAGCTCCTGAGGGCAGGCACGATGGCAGCAATAGATTGGCAACTCCTGATGACAGGCATAATGACAGCGGTAGATTTTCAGCTCTTGGAAACACACGATGGCAGCGATAAATTGGCAGTGCCTGAGGGCAGACAAAATGGCAGCGATAGATTGGCAGCTCCTGAGAGAAAACACGATGACAGCAATAGATTGTCGGCTCCTGAGGGCAGACACAACGGCAGTGATAGATTGGCAACGATAGATTGGCAGTTTCTGAGGGCAGACACGATAGCAGCGACAGATTGGCAGCTCCTGAGGGCAGACATGATGGCAGCGATGGATTAGTAGCTCCTGAGGGCAGACACAACTGCAGCGGCAGATTGGCAGCTCCTGAGGGAAGACACGATGGCAGCAATAGATTGGCAAATCCTGAGGGCAGACATGACTGCAGAGGTAGATTGGCAGCTCCTGAGGGAAGACACGATGGCAGCGACAAATTGGTAGCTTCTGAGGGCAGACATGATGGCAGCAATAGATTGGTTGCTCCTGGGGTCAGATACGACTGCAGCGATAGATTGGCAGCTCGTGAGGGCAGACACAACGGCAGCGACAGATTGGCAGCTCCTGACGGAAGACACGACGGCAGCGACAGATTGGCAGCTTTTGAAGGAAGACATGATGGCAGCGATGGATTAGTAGCTCCTGAGGGCAGACACAACTGCAGCGGTAGATTGGTAGCTCCTGAGGGCAAACACGACGGCAGCAATAAATTGGTAGCTCCTGAGGGCAAACACGACATCAGCAATAAATTGGTAGCTCCTGAGGGCAAACCCGACGGCCACAATAGATTGGCCCCTCCTGAGGGCAGAATGGCAGATCCTGAGGGCATATTGGCATCTCCTGATGGCAGACACGATGACAGGGGCAGATTGGCAGCTCCTGAGGGCAGACACGATGACAGGGGCAGATTGGCAGCTCCTGAGGGCAGACACGATGACAGCTGTAGATTGGCAGATCATGGCTACTGGCACAATGGCAGGGATAGATTGGCAACTCCTGAGGACAGGGATGATGGCAGCAATAATTGTCAGCTTCTGGGTACACGGATGATGGGAGTGATTGTGAGCTCCTGTGGATAGGGTCAATGGCAGCTGTTGATTGTCAGCTGTTGGGGACCAGAATGACAACTGTGGTTGATCATCTTCTGTGGTCAGTGATGATGGTAATAATAGTGAGCTCCTATGGATAGGGATGATGGGAGTGGTGCTCCTATACACATATGCAGAGATAATGATGCACAGATCGTTCTCTTCTCTGCAGACAGATTTCCCGAGCGATCCTGATCACCGACCGATCCGTCTTGATCTCGGATACAGACCAGGAGGTAGGTGGCGTCCGTGCGCTGTATGAGGGGAGGGTTATTGGCCTGTGCCCTCTCACCCCTCTGTGTATAATGATCGGTGATACATAGATGTGTCGCGGCTCCTGAATTCCTTCTGTGTTTTTGGCGGAGACACCAGATGGTCCTTGCTCTCGTCTGCAGCATTGACGACGTCTGAGACTTAATTGGCTCCAGATTTGCTGTAAATATTAGTAAATATTGGAGAATAATATAGTGAAGCTGTTGGTGCTCACAGAAAATAAACCGCCGCCGTCTACCACAAATTATAAAGCCGGTTATAAAAGGATTGTTTTCTATCATCACATCAGTGTCAGGAAAATGGGATCCAAAATGTTCTGAACCCGAGAAATCTGCTCTGCTGGCACCGAACCAGACAATCCGCAGAAATGTCTCACTGCGAAAAAAGTGCAGAGGGGCGCAGTCATCTGTCTTATCTTCGCCAGTGGTGTATCATGGGGGAGGCACATGGGGCGGTGGTCTTCGCCATAAAATTCTTAGGGGCGCAACATTTAAAACGAAAAGAAAGAGGCATCGAAGATCTGGGAGAGTGTACCTGCCCCAAACTCAAGGCCGGGTCCGCGGACTTCATCAATTTGTCAGATTCGGCTCTTATTGTTGCATGGGTGTAAACATGAGGCCGATACAGGCGGATCCTGTGGTAGAGCCACGGCCCCAACGCTCTCCGTCCTGTAGGTCACAGGCTGCTGCGGTCCGGCATGCTAAAGACGTCCAAGACAAATGGCGCCCTCCCTGCGACACAATGTATTGGTCACGTATCTATTCTTTTTCATATCTTTGTCCATCCACTATTATCTGTGTTGTACCCATCGCTTGCGTCTCTGTGCCCATCGCTCTTGTCTCTGTGCCCATCGCTCTTGTCTCTGTACCCATCGCTCGCCTCTCTGTACCCATCGCTCGCCTCTCTGTACCCATCGCTCGCCTCTCTGTACCCATCGCTCGCCTCTCTGTGCTCATCGCTCGCCTCTCTGTACCCATCGCTCGCCTCTCTGTACCCATCGCTCGCCTCTTTGTACTCATCGCTCGCCTCTCTGTACCATCGCTCGCCTCTCTGTGCCCATCGCTCGCCTCTCTGTGCTCATCGCTCGCCTCTCTGTGCCCATCGCTCTTGTCTCTGTACCCATCGCTCGCCTCTCTGTACCCATCGCTCGCCTCTCTGTACCCATCGCTCGCCTCTCTGTACCATCGCTCGCCTCTCTGTCCCCATCGCTCGCCTCTCTGTCCCCATCGCTCGCCTCTCTGTCCCCATCGCTCGCCTCTCTGTCCCCATCGCTCGTCTCTGTCCCCATCGCTCGCCTCTGTCCCCATCGCTCGCCTCTCTGTCCCCATCGCTCGCCTCTCTGTCCCCATCGCTCGCCTCTGTCCCCATCGCTCGCCTCTGTCCCCATCGCTCGCCTCTGTCCCCATCGCTCGCCTCTCTGTCTCCATCGCTCGCCTCTCTGTCCCTATCGCTCGCCTCTGTCCCCATCGCTCGCCTCTCTGTCCCCATCGCTCGCCTCTCTACCATCGCTCGCCTCTCTGTGCCCATCGCTCGCCTCTGTGCCCATCGCTCGCCTCTCTGTGCCCGTCGCTCGCCTCTGTGCCCGTCGCTCGCCTCTGTGCCCATCGCTCGCCTCTCTGTACCCATCGCTCGCCTCTCTGTACCCATCGCTCGCCTCTCTGTGCTCATCGCTCGCCTCTCTGTACCATCGCTCGCCTCTCTGTACCCATCGCTCGCCTCTTTGTACTCATCGCTCGCCTCTCTGTACCATCGCTCGCCTCTCTGTGCCCATCGCTCGCCTCTCTGTGCTCATCGCTCGCCTCTCTGTGCCCATCGCTCTTGTCTCTGTACCCATCGCTCGCCTCTCTGTACCCATCGCTCGCCTCTCTGTACCCATCGCTCGCCTCTCTGTACCATCGCTCGCCTCTCTGTCCCCATCGCTCGCCTCTCTGTCCCCATCGCTCGCCTCTCTGTCCCCATCGCTCGCCTCTCTGTCCCCATCGCTCGCCTCTGTCCCCATCGCTCGCCTCTGTCCCCATCGCTCGCCTCTCTGTCCCCATCGCTCGCCTCTCTGTCCCCATCGCTCGCCTCTGTCCCCATCGCTCGCCTCTGTCCCCATCGCTCGCCTCTGTCCCCATCGCTCGCCTCTCTGTCCCCATCGCTCGCCTCTCTGTCCCCATCGCTCGCCTCTCTGTCCCCATCGCTCGCCTCTCTGTCCCCATCGCTCGCCTCTCTGTCCCCATCGCTCGCCTCTCTGTCCCCATCGCTCGCCTCTCTGTCCCCATCGCTCGCCTCTGTCCCCATCGCTCGCCTCTGTCCCCATCGCTCGCCTCTGTCCCCATCGCTCGCCTCTGTCCCCATCGCTCGCCTCTCTGTCCCCATCGCTCGCCTCTCTGTCTCCATCGCTCGCCTCTCTGTCCCTATCGCTCGCCTCTGTCCCCATCGCTCGCCTCTCTGTCCCCATCGCTCGCCTCTCTACCATCGCTCGCCTCTCTGTGCCCATCGCTCGCCTCTGTGCCCATCGCTCGCCTCTGTGCCCGTCGCTCGCCTCTGTGCCCGTCGCTCGCCTCTGTGCCCGTCGCTCGCCTCTCTGTACCCATCGCTCGCCTCTCTGTACCCGTCGCTCTCCTCTCTGTACCCGTCGCTCTCCTCTCTGTACCCGTCGCTCTCCTCTCTGTACCCGTCGCTCTCCTCTCTGTACCTGTCGCTCTCCTCTCTGTACCCGTCGCTCTCCTCTCTGTACCCGTCGCTCTCCTCTCTGTACCCGGCGCTCGCCTCTCAGTACCCGGCGCTCGTCTGTGTACTCGGCGCTCGTCTCTCTGTACCCGTAGCTCGTCTCTCTGTACCCGTCGCTCGTCTCTCTGTACTTGTCACTCGTCTCTGTACCAGTCGCTCGTCTCTCTGTACCAGTTGCTCGTCTCTGTGTACTCGGTGCTCGCCTCTCTGTACCCGTTGCTTGTCTCTCTGTACCTGTCGCTCGTCTCTCTGTACCCGTCGCTCATCTCTCTGTACCCGTCGCTCATCTCTGTGTACTCGGCGATTTCCTCTCTGTACCCAGCGCTCGTCTCTCTCTGTACCCATCGCTCGTCTCTCTGTACCCGTCGCTTGTCTCTCTGTACCTGTCGCTCGTCTCTCTGTACCTATCGCTCGTCTCTGTACCTGTCGCTCGTCTCTGTACCCGTCGCTTGTCTGTGTACTCGGCGCTCGTCTCTCTGTACCAGTCGCTTGTCTCTCTGTAGCCGTCGCTCATCTCTCTGTACCCATCGCTCGTCTCTCTGTACCTGTCGCTCGTCTCTCTGTACCCGTCGCTCGTCTCTCTGTACCCATCGCTCGTCTCTCTGTAGCCGTCGCTTGTCTCTCTGTAGCCGTCGCTTGTCTCTCTGTAGCCGTCGCTTGTCTCTCTGTACCCGTCGCTCGTCTCTCTGTACCCGTCGCTCGTCTCTGTGTACTCGGCGCTCGCCTCTCTGTACCCGTTGCTCGTCTCTCTGTACCCGTCGCTCGTCTCTCTGTACCCGTCGCTTGTCTCTCTGTACCCGTCACTCATCTCTGTGTACTCGGCGCTCACCTCTGTACCTGTCGCTCGTCTCTCTGTACCCGTCGCTCATCTCTCTGTAGCCGTCGCTCGTCTCTCTGTAGCCGTCGCTTGTCTCTCTGTACCCTTCGCTCATCTCTGTACCAGTCGATGGTCTCTCTGTACCCGTCGTTCGTCTCTGTAGCCGTTGCTCGTGTCTGTACCCTTTGCTCGTCTCTCTGCACCCATCGCCCGTCTCACTCTGTACCCGTCGTTCGTCTCTCTGTACCCGTCGCTCATCTCTGTGCCAGTCGCTCGTCTCTCTGTACCCGTCGCTCGTCTCTCTGTACCCGTCGCTCGTCTCTCTGTACCCGTCGCTCGTCTCTCTGTACCCGTCGCTCGTCTCTGTACCCGTCGCTCGTCTCTCTGTACCCGTCGCTCGTCTCTGTACCAGTCGCTCGTCTCTGTACCAGTCGCTCGTCTCTGTACCAGTCGCTCGTCTCTGTACCAGTCGCTCGTCTCTGTACCAGTCGCTCGTCTCTGTACCAGTCGCTCGTCTCTGTACCAGTCGCTCGTCTCTGTACCAGTCGCTCGTCTCTGTACCAGTCGCTCGTCTCTGTACCAGTCGCTCGTCTCTGTACCAGTCGCTCGTCTCTGTACCAGTCGCTCGTCTCTGTACCAGTCGCTCGTCTCTGTACCAGTCGCTCGTCTCTGTGCCAGTCGCTCGTCTCTCTGTACCAGTCGCTCGTCTCTCTGTACCCGTCGCTCGTCTCTCTGTACCCGTCGCTCGTCTCTCTGTACCCGTCGCTCGTCTCTGTACCCGTCGCTCGTCTCTGTACCCGTCGCTCGTCTCTGTACCCGTCGCTCGTCTCTGTACCAGTCGCTCGTCTCTGTACCAGTCGCTCGTCTCTGTACCAGTCGCTCGTCTCTGTACCAGTCGCTCGTCTCTGTACCAGTCGCTCGTCTCTGTACCAGTCGCTCGTCTCTTTACCAGTCGCTCGTCTCTGTACCAGTCGCTCGTCTCTGTACCAGTCGCTCGTCTCTGTACCAGTCGCTCGTCTCTGTACCAGTCGCTCGTCTCTGTACCAGTCGCTCGTCTCTGTACCAGTCGCTCGTCTCTGTACCAGTCGCTCGTCTCTGTACCAGTCGCTCGTCTCTGTACCCGTCGCTCCTCTCTCTGTACCCGTCGCTCCTCTCTCTGTACCCGTCGCTCGTCTCTGTGTACTCGGCGCTCGCCTCTCTGTACCCGTCGCTCGTCTCTCTGTACCCGTCGCTCATCTCTGTGTACTCGGCGCTCACCTCTGTACCCGTCGCTCGTCTCTGTAGCCGTCGCTCGTCTCTCTGTAGCCGTCGCTCGTCTCTCTGTAGCCGTCGCTCATCTCTCTGTACTCTTCGCTCATCTCTGTACCAGTCGATGGTCTCTCTGTACCCGTCGTTCGTCTCTGTAGCCGTCGCTCGTGTGTGTACCCTTTGCTCGTCTCTCTGTACCCGTCGTTCGTCTCTCTGTACCCGTCGTTCGTCTCTCTGTACCCGTCGCTCATCTCTGTACCCGTCGCTGGTCTCTCTGTACCCGTCGCTGGTCTCTCTGTACCCGTCGCTGGTCTCTCTGTACCCGTCGCTCGTCTCTCTGTACCCGTCGCTTGTCTCTCTGTACCCGTCGCTCGTCTCTCTGTAGCCGTCGCTCGTCTCTGTACCAGTCGCTGGTCTCTCTGTACCCATCGCTCGTCTCTCTGTACCCGTCATGATGCACCATCTGCTTCTTTCTTTGTAGATTTCTGTGCTAACGGTTCCCCCGGATGATGAGCAGCGGACCGCCGTGCACATGACCGAGCTCTGCGCCTCCACTAACACCTGCATGAAAAACACTTGTAAGTAGCAATGTCGACCTCAGGACATGACAGTCCCAGCCCCGCTCTCTCCTGAAGTACTCTGTGCTGCTGTGGATCCTGCAGGATTTCATTCTCTGCCTCTCCCCTCATATACGGAGGCGTCTGTATATTTGTGACTTCCCGGCTCGGCAGCGCCTCTGATCACACGCGGGTTTTACCTCAGGGCATTTCCTCCGCCCTCAGAGCCGTCGTCACCTCGTAGAAGGAGCAGTGATTCAGGGACTACCATTGTCATTCTCTTCCCCGTTCCCATCTTGGTGGGAGCTTAATTTCACCTCAATGTCCTCACTTTCAGGGCACAATTGTGTAGCACGTCGGACGCTTTACAGTTTTCTGCTTCGTAGATGGTGCCGCTGACTCTGGATGTGTGATCCAACACCTTTACTTTCATTTATCAGCCAGTCATTATTTCCATGATGAAAATCAGAGCAGCTTACACTTTGTGTCAAGATCTCTGCTTGCTGTCAGTTAGAAAAATTGAGTTAGTCTTTTTATGCTGCACTAGTTTGTCACAATTGTATTCAATCATCTGGGTAGCCTGCCCTGATACATTGTAACAAACTCAGCACAGAAGAGAAAGGTGCGTCCTTTATAGTGTGAATATTTCACATTTGCCAATAGTGATGGAAGGGGGCTTGTGTAAACCCTGCCCAAAAGAGAGTATTAAAAAGGAAAGGTGGCGGCGTTCATGTAGGGGCAGGGATTTGTGGTGGCATTCCTGTAGGGGCTGGGTTTGTGGCAACATTCATGTAGAGGCAGGGTTTGTGGCGGCGTTCCCTTAGGAACGGGGTTTGTGGTGGCATTCATGTTAGGGCAGAGTTTGTGGCAGCATTCATGTAGGGGCGGGGTTTGTGGTGGCGTTCATGTAGGGGCGGGGTTTGAGGCAGTGTTCCATTAGGAGCAGGGTTTGTTGCAGGGTTCCATTAGGAGCGGGGTTTATTGCAGCGTTCCCATAGGAGCAGGGTTTGTTGCAGCGTTCCCGTAGGAGCGGGGTTTGTGGCGGCGTTCCCATAGGAGCGGGGTTTGTGGCGGTGTTCCCGTAGGAGCGAGGTTTGTGGCGGCGTTCCCCTAAGGGTGGGGTTTGTGGCAGCGTTCCCATAGGAGCGGTGTTTGAGGCAGTGTTCCATTAGGAGCATGGTTTGTTGCAGCGTGCCCATAGGAGCAGGGTTTGTGGTGGTGTTCCGTTAGGAGCAGGGTTTGTTGCAGCGTTCCCTTAGGAGCAGGGTTTGTGGTGGTGTTCCCTTAGGAGCAGGGTTTGTTGCCGCGTTCCGTAGGAGCAGGGTTTGTTGCAGCGTTCCCTAGGAGTAGGGTTTGTTGCCGCGTTCCGTAGGAGCAGGGTTTGTGGCGGCGTTCCCTTAGGGGCGGAGTTTGTGAACATTTTTGTCACAATCATTTTTTCTTGCCACTTTTCAAAATGAATTATACAAAGGAAGGGGGGTTCACACGAGGGGCGGGAGCTCATACAAACTAATAGGTTTTCAATACAAATAGCCTGAAATTGGTGTAAATTTTAGCACAAGCCAATTTTTGTGGCTTAGATTTCAGAACAATAAGACACCCTAAATTTAGGGTTCTGATTAAACGTGGCGTCATATCTCTGCGGTATTTAACTTCAGAACGGTGTATAAAAGAAAAAAAAAAATTCCCCATTTTCTCCACCATTTATATGGCGCCAGCCGATACCGTGGTGCTGTACAGAGACCTATTGACCTAGTTGTTTGGTTTTTTTTCCGGGGGTGTCGTTCATCACGAGAAGGCGCCTCCTGCCGCTACCCCTATCCTGATGGCTGCATTAATACTAACAAATTGTCCTGGAAAATATTTACTGGTGATGAAACGCGTTTGCCATCAATCCCTGCGCGTCGTGAGCACTTCATTAAGAGTAAATGAGATCGGAGTGAGCGATCGGCGCCGTCAGACAATGGCGGAAGATAAATATACAAATCTCTCGCCTTTGATCACCCGGCAGGAATGACAGCCCCTTAATCGGCATCGCCAGCTGACCGGAACCTAAGTCGTTTGCTTGGTTCCCCCCTTCTAAAGAAAATAAAAAAATGTTCCTGGCGCTAATGATGGCGTTGCGTAGATAAAGCTCATCGCTCTTCCTCCCTGGAGAATTACCTGCAGACAAATGCCGGCAGCGCAGTAACTGATGCCACTCCACCCGAGTAAATCAAACATAATCAGGAGCCGCGCTGATGAGGTTTTATGAGTCCGTCAGACCCGAGATGACACGATAAAGGCGATATTGAAATTAAACGCCGGCGGATCGGATGATTTTATAACCGACTGGAGCAAAAATCTATAAAACCTATTTTAAATCAATTAGTCTTTGCCTTAATGTTTCCCTTCTTAACGACATGTTCCTCATCTACTAAGTAGTGTGATTAACAGATACCCACAAATCTGCCCGGGTGGAGTGGGCAATGCCGACGGTGGGGGTGGGCAACGCCGGCGTGGGAAGCACTAAGTGTCCAACAATCCCAGACTCCTGAAGGACAAATGTACTCATTTTTTATGAGATTTGGAAAGTATGGGCTGTTGAGTCTGGGAAAGCTGGGTGACAACCTGTACGATAACTGTTGAGGGATGGATTTTAGTTGGAGGTTCTGATCCATCTTTACGGATTGTGAAAGGTAAATCTGCCCAAGTCTGCAGTAATATGGGTATAAATGATATATCATGGCAGATATGCTGGTCGCAAGTGAGGGACCCTGCTTTCCTAAACACCTGCATGGTACATCTTATTAGTTTTTCGTTGGTCGGATCTGCTGTTTAGGAACACAGAAAAGCTGAGTCGGTGGTAACGAGGGGCAGAAATAACAGCATTGCCCGCTGCACAACAGGGCAGGCTCCCAGAAAAATTAGGTGATGGACATAATGGTGTTCATTCAGTGCAGTTGCCAGTGAGATTTTCTCCGGCGCTGTCACCCAGCTTTACTGATCCTAAACTGCAAATCTGCTCACATTTCAGGGTTTATCAATATGGTCACTCAGCTTTCTCAGACCCCTGAATAATACATCTTCTAACTGATCTATTGGGACGACAACGAGGATGAATCGCCACAGTCTGGGAAAGCTGGGTGACCACGGTTCAGGGTTCTAGTAGATGAGATGTTACCAATTGCTGTGAAATCTGCATCGTTTTTGCTTTGAAAAGCGCAATATTGGGTTTTGCTGCTGCAGAAAGACCCCGAGGTCCAACATGAAGATCCTTAGCGTCCACATGTCGTCTCTGAGGCAGCGCGTTTCATCCGCAGTCAGTCCCGTCACCCCGGTCTCAGTGATGGGAGCCTTGTACTTTAAATCTCATTGTTACATTGTTTCCGCCTTTTGGGTAAAAGGTATAAAAAAAAAAAAGTTTTGTAAATAATTAGAGCAGATTTCATTAAAATCTAAATGAATGTCTTCCTCCCGGTTCGGTGGCGTTCCCGTCCTCTGCGGCCCGGCTCTGTGTGTCAGTGGGCGAGATAATTGTCGGGTTGCAGACTACATAGGCCCCACTGTTTAGAGCTATGATCGGATTACGGCACCAAACCAGATGAGACTAATTATTATTAAACATGAAAAGGAGATTGTACCTCGTTAAGACTTTGATCTCCTGCGATAAAGGAAAAAAAAATCCGGTTCATTAAAAGTTTATGGAAGTTGTATACCAAAGTCTTTGGAGACTTAAAGTGTCCTTTGATTGCCAATGGGCATCAGAGAGTCGCTTTGTAGAACCAAATGATGTTTGTGTTTGTCGGCCGGCGCGTCTATTAATTACGCCGCTCCTTTCAGTATTGTTACCTTACTTTACCTAATGAGGAAACACATCAAGCATTAACAGAAAAAATAACATCCAAAACTAGAACTTTTATCAATT
Source organism: Ranitomeya variabilis (assembly GCF_051348905.1). Taxonomy (NCBI): domain Eukaryota; kingdom Metazoa; phylum Chordata; class Amphibia; order Anura; family Dendrobatidae; genus Ranitomeya; species Ranitomeya variabilis. The sequence continues at coordinate 391,234,441 of NC_135233.1, read as the reverse complement.
TTCCGAGGTGTTTTGGCTTTGTTTGATATCCAGATTCCTTTTGTCGAACTAGAAGGCGCAGCATGCCTTCCCCAGGTCACTTACCTCTGGTGTAAGTCACAACAATGACTGAGGAACGAACTATGTTATCAGATTGGATTAAGAATCTGTAAGGCCCATTGGAATGGACCGTCCCTTTAAGAATATTGGTTGAAACATGTAACAATCGATTGATACAATCAGCGTCGGTGTAGCAGAGCCCAGATTGTGAATGCCAGTAACTGCATTGTGTCGTGGGTCTCGTTTTCAGTGTCTTAATTAAATGTCTGATTGCAGATCTCGTCCATCTGACTTGTGCGTCCTCCAAGATGACGGCGCGAGAAGACCTGGAGCCGATAGTGAAGAAGCTGTTCACACTCGATTCAGAGGAAGGTGAGAGGCAACGATATAGCTGCCTGCCAGGGCTGTGCCCTACAATACACTGATGGCCACACACACATGTCACTGGACACACCCACTGACAGCTGGCCGTGCCCACCCATGCAGTAGTCACTAAATATTACTATATAATGGCAACACCCACTGGCCACACCCACCAATCCTGTGCTGTAGATATTATCTACAGTATACCAATAACCACACATGATTACCTTATATGGCTAACTACACCCACTCAGCATTGACCACACCCTCCATTCCTATGCCGCACTCACTGATTGCCTTATATTGATAACCACACCCTCCATCCTCATGCCGCACTCACTGATTACCTTATATGGCTAACCACACCCTACAACCCTATGCTGCACTCACTAATTACCTTATATGGCTAACCAAACACACTCAGCATTAACCACACCCTTCATCCTTATGCCGCACTCATTGATTACCTTATATGGCTAACCACACCCTACAACCCTATGCCGCACTCACTGATTACCTTATATGGCTAACCACACCCACTCAGCATTGACCACACCCTACAACCCTATTCCGCACTCACTGATTACCTTATATGGCTAACCACACCCTACAACCCTATGCCGCACTCACTGATTACCTTATATGGCTAACCACACCCTACAACCCTATGCCGCACTCACTGATTACCTTATATGGCTAACCACACCCACTCAGCATTGACCACACCCTACAACCCTATGCTGCACTCACTGATTACCTTATATGGCTAACCACACCCTACAACCCTATGCTGCACTCACTGATTACCTTATATGGCTAACCACACCCTACAACCCTATGCTGCACTCACTGATTACCTTATATGGCTAACCACACCCTACAACCCTATGCCGCACTCACTGATTACCTTATATGGCTAACCACACCCACTCAGCATTGACCACACCCTACAACCCTATGCTGCACTCACTGATTACCTTATATGGCTAACCACACCCTACAACCCTATGCTGCACTCACTGATTACCTTATATGGCTAACCACACCCATTCAGCATTGACCACACCCGCCATCCCTAGGCAGCGCTCACGGATTACCTTATATGGCTAACCACACCCACTCAGCATTGACCACACCCTCCATCCTTATGCCGCACTCACTGATTACCTTATATGGCTAACCACACCCTACAACCCTATGCTGCACTCACTGATTACCTTATATGGCTAACCACACCCACTCAGCATTGACCACAACCTCCTCCCTATGCAGCGCTCACGGATTACCTTATATGGCTAGCCACACCCTTTCCTATTTCAGTATCTTCCATGTAGCAATATTGGTTCCATTCTCCACCACGGTGTAGCTGGGGTCAGGAGCTGCTGATAAGCCATGATGATGTATTCGCTGTGCTCCCGCTAAGCGTCCCCCAGAGACCCCTGTGTTGGACTTTGCCATTTTTTTCCATGCTTTCGACTAGACAGTGTTCGTATTTTAATTAAAATGTCAGAACAAATATTGCCGGAGTCCGGGAGAATGAATCAGCGGAAGGAGCGAGCAGCGGCCCATGGCAGGGCGGCCAGACAAAGTCACCTGCACCAAAGACCTTCATTCATTTTCTTGCTCTGTGAGTCATAGGAACTTCTCAGCGTTCTAACAACTTTCTAAACTTCTTTTTTTTTCTGAGCCGCTTTTTGCATTTTATCAAAAGACCATTTGTTCACAGGCTGTTAAATTTAATTAGCATTTTAAACGATTCCTTAACTTACAAAATCCATGATAAAAAGCCTTTCTAATGACATTCCCGCTAAAGTTATTCTGACTTATTGGCCGAGCTCACTTTTTTAAAATTTCTCTCCCCTCAATATTATGTTCACTGAAATTAAGCTTAGATTCCCCTAAAAATATGTTCTGCACCAGTAAATCTAAGAACTGGTAAATTTTATTAGTCTAGAGTTTGATGGTCCAGAAATCCTAATTAAACGAAAACCTTAACCTAAAGGTCTGCTGAAGTTCCTCGGGGGCGGGTCCACCAAAAGATCATTAGATTGGAGCATTGATCTGTGGACTTGCCTGCAAGGAGGTGTTCAGTATACCATGTGTTACTTGTTTATACATTCAGTGGTCCCACATTTTCTGGAATCCTCTTGATCCACTGCCGTGTCTCCAACAAGGGTTTAAGAAGCTGAGATGTAGCGACCTATTTGGAAGTTTTTTTTCCTCCAGGAGTCGATGGTTACCAGAGTTGTATTTACTCCTAAGTTTTTTGCCAGAATCTCTAATTCGGTAATTTAGGGAAAAATTTTGATTTTTCTACGTGCGCTCCCTGCTAAACAGACTGTAAAAATCCATCAACTTACTTTACATATGAATTTTATGAAGGCAAGAATGAGGGCCTTGCCTTTGCCAGCGGAAACGGGCCTTGCCTTTGCCGGCGGAGCCGGGCCTTGTCTTTACCGGCTGAGCCAGACCTTGCCTTTGCCAGAGGAGCCGGGCCTTGCCTTTGCCGGCGGAGCCGGGGCCTTGCCTTTGCCGGCGGAGCCGGGGCCTTGCCTTTGCCGGCGGAGCCGGGGCCTTGCCTTTGCCGGCGGAGCCGGGGCCTTGCCTTTGCCGGCGGAGCCGGGGCCTTGCCTTTGCCGGCAGAGCCGGGGCCTTGCCTTTGCCGGCAGAGCCGGGGCCTTGCCTTTGCCGGCGGGGCCTTGCCTTTGCCGGCGGGGCCTTGCCTTTGCCGGCGGAGCCGGGGCCTTGCCTTTGCCGGCGGAGCCGGGGCCTTGCCTTTGCCGGCGGAGCCGGGGCCTTGCCTTTGCCGGAGGAGCCGGGGCCTTGCCTTTGCCGGCGGGGCCTTGCCTTTGCCGGCGGAGCCGGGCCTTGGCTTTGCCGGCAGAGCCGGGGCCTTGCCTTTGCCGGCGGGGCCTTGCCTTTGCCGGCGGAGCCGGGGCCTTGCCTTTGCCGGCGGAGCCGGGGCCTTGCCTTTGCCGGCGGAGACGGGCCTTGCCTTTGCCGGCGGAGACGGGCCTTGCCTTTGCCGCCGGGGCCTTGCCTTTGCCAGCGGAGCCGGGGCCTTGCCTTTGCCGGCGGAGCCGGGCCTTGCCTTTGCCGGCGGAGCCAGGCCTTGCCTTTGCCGGCGGAGCCGGGCCTTGCCTTTGCCGGCGGAGCCGGGCCTTGCCTTTGCCGGCGGAGCCGGGCCTTGCCTTTGCCGGGTGAGCCGCTTAATTTAATATGTGGAGTTTGGTAAAAAGTTGTGCATGTGATTTTAGTTGTTTGCAGTTAGGCATGACTTTTATAAGTGGAGTTTAGCTTTAGATTTTTGGGTGGAGATAGGTGTTACTGGGGTTGGGTGGATGTTGGGTGTTTATGGTGACATTTCTCTGCCATGAACGCATTGTATCCGCAGTGACGTCGCCCCCCGTGTGCCCACCGCCCATTACATCCCCAGTCTCTGATCTCCACACAATGTTCAGCTCTGGACTCTGCTTTTGTGATCGTGGAGAAAGCGAGCAATTATCATATGAAGAAATGACACTTAATAGAGCGGTAGCGGGATCAGTGTACACAGGCGCTCACATGAGACGTGCGCATGGCAGAGACTTTCATCTGCTTAGTGGAATCCATTAGCCTCCGGTGCCCCCTCGTCATGTTTATTGCCGTACCCTGACATTTGTATTAATGACTTCCCTGACATTTCAGCATGACATCTCCGCTCGTTCTTTATATCCCGGTAATAATACAAAACGTCTTTAATCCTGTTTTGTCGGATGCAGCAAAATATGTAGTTGTATAAATTCTGGCGCCTGCAGCTGACACCGAACATTTATGTAGATTTTCTATATTCTGGAGTGTGACGACCTCCCCAAGACAACGAGCGGGATGGAAATGTAAGGGCAGCTCGAGGATTACAATGTATATATATCATGTTATGTATCAGGAGCAGCATGTAGTGATGTGTGTGCAGAGCACAACTCCGGAGATTATCGGTGTTAATGAAGTGCGTAGATGTCTGTCACACAAGACAAAAAGCTGCATCTACATAACGTGTATAGCGGGGACCTCCAGTCTGAAAATAGAGCTCAATACCCTTATTATCTCTGAACTCGATATTACTGATTTATATATAATCTACATGAATAGTAGAAATATGTACATCTTGTGTTATACTCCAGAGCTGCACTCACTATTCTGCTGGTGCAGTCACTGTGTACATACATTACATTACTGATCCTGAGTTACCTCCTTTATTATACTCCAGAGCTGCGCTCACTATTCTGCTGGTGCAGTCACTGTGTACATACATTACATTACTGATCCTGAGTAACATCCTGTATTATACTCCAGAGCTGCACTCACTATTCTGCTGCTGCCGTCACTGTGTACATACATTACATTACTGATCCTGAGTTACATCCTGTATTATACTCCAGAGCTGCGCTCACTATTCTGCTGCTGCCGTTACTGTGTACATACATTACATTACTGATCCTGAGTTACATCCTGTATTACACCCCAGAGCTGCGCTCACTATTCTGCTGCTGCCGTTACTGTGTACATACATTACATTACTGATCCTGAGTTACATCCTGTATTATACCCCAGAGCTGCACTCACTATTCTGCTGGTGCAGTCACTGTGTACATACATTACATTACTGATCCTGAGATACATCCTGTATTATACCCCAGAGCTGCACTCACTATTCCGCTGGTGCAGTCACTGTGTATATACATTACTGATCCTGTACTGATCCTGAGTTACATCCTGTATTATACCCCAGTGCTGCACTCACTACTCTGCTGGTGCAGTCAGTCACTGTGTACATACATTACATTACTGATCCTGAGTTACATCCTGTATTATACCCCAGAGCTGCACTCACTATTCTGCTGGTGCAGTCACTGTGTACATACATTACATTACTGATCCTGAGATACATCCTGTATTATACACCTTTTGAGCTCGTACAGCCATGAGTCTTCTTGAGAATGATGCAACAAGTTTTTCCCCCCTGGATTTGGGGATCCTCTGCCATTCTTCCTTGCAGATCCTCTCCAGTTCCGTCAGGTTGGATGGTGAACGTTGGTGGACGCCATTTTCAGGTCTCTCCAGAGATGCTCAGTTGGGTTTAGGTCAGGGCTCTGGCTGGGCCGGTCAGGAATGGTCACAGAGTTGCTCTGAAGTCGCTCCGTTGTAATTTTAGCATAAAAGTAAAAATAGAATAAAATAAATTAACAAAACAATAAATACAGTAAATTCTTATGGAAATATTTCCTGCCAGCGAGACCATTTTTTCAAAAAGGAAGGAAAGCAGCCATTCAGTAACACCAATTTTTGTTCATACGATTTATGCAAAGCCAGTTTGTCTATAATTTCTTGTGAAGAGGGTATTTTAGAAGATTTAAAAAAAAAAAGCAATAGCATTCTTAGAAACTAAAAGCAGATGTATAACGAGTTTCCTAAAAGGTGGAGTCAATTGATCTGCATTCAATGAGAGCAGGGCCAACTGAGGAGACAGAGAAAAATCCGAACGTTTTAATATAATAGAAATAAGAGAAGAGATTTCATCCCAAAAAGGTCTAATACGTGCTGGAAGAGGTTTTCATCCAGGATATCTCTGCACTTGGCCGCATTCATGTTTCTTTCAATGGCAACCAGTCCTCCTGTCCCTGCAGCTGAAAACACCCCCATAGCATGATGCTGCCACCACCATGCTTCACTGTAAGGATTGTATTGGGCAGGTGATGAGCAGTGCCTGGTTTTCTCCCCACATACTGCTTAGAATTATCACCAAAAAGGTCTATCTTCATCTCATCAGACCAGAGAATCTTATTTCTCATAGTCTGGGAGTCCTTCAAGTGTTTTTTAGCAAACTCTATGCAGGTTTTCATATGTCTTGCACTGAGGAGAGGCTTCCGTCGGGCCACTCTGCCGTAAAGGCCTGACTGGTGGAGGCTGCAGTTATAGTTGACTTTGTGGAGCTTTCTCCCATCTCCCTACTGCATCTCTGGAGCTCAGCCACAGTGATCTTGGGGTTCTTCTTTACCTCTCTCACCAAGGCTCTTCTCCCACGAATGCCCAGTTTGGCTGGACGGCCAGGTCTAGGAAGACTTCTGCTGGTCCCAAACTTCTTCCATTTAAGGATTATAGAGGCCACTGTGCTCTTAGGAACCTTGAGTACTGCAGAAATTCTGCTGTAACCTTGGCCAGATCTTTGCCTTGCCATCATCCTCCATTATAATCCGCCTCCTCGCAACCTGTGCACACTTCAGTGCATTGATATTTCAGAGTTCTCATATTTGGGCTCTTTAGGATCATTTTACCATACAAAGGCTGCAGATGAGGGACGGTGTTTACTGCAGCGCAGTCCTCTGTGCTGCCGTCCTCTGTGCTGCCGTCCTCTGTGCTGCCGTCCTCTGTGCTGCCGTCCTCCGTGCTGCCGTCCTCCGTGCTGCCGTCCTCCGTGCTGCCGTCCTCCGTGCTGCCGTCCTCCGTGCTGCCGTCCTCCGTGCTGCCGTCCTCCGTGCTGCCGTCCTCCGCGCTGCCTTCCTCCGCGCTGCCTTCCTCCGCGCTGCCTTCCTCCGTGCTGCCGTCCTCCGTGCTGCCGTCCTCCGTGCTGCCATCGCTGTTTTGATCGTTTACACAGAGGAACCTATGGAGCTCGGGCCTCAGTGTATTGTTCTGTTAATTAAAGGGCCGGTATCATTTTATCTAAACGTTTCCTGAATGTAAATTGAAAAGTTCAGCAGCTTTCTTATAGCCCTAGTGCTTAAATTGCTAGCCATTTTTAAGATCTCTGCTTGCAGCTGATATCACCATTCATCATTTTCCAAATACTGATGATATCACTGTCCTTTTTGTATCTAATACTGACTTTGTCCCTGTCCTTCCTCTGTTACTGATGATGTCACTGTTCTTCCTCTGTCACTGATGATGTCACTGTTCTTCCTCTGTCACTGATGATGTCACTGTCCTTCCTCTGTCACTGATGATGTCACTGTTCTTCCTCTGTCACTGATGATGTCACTGTTCTTCCTCTGTCACTGATGATGTCACTGTTCTTCCTCTGTCACTGATGATGTCACTGTTCTTCCTCTGTCACTGATGATGTCACTGTTCTTCCTCTGTCACTGATGATTTCACTGTCCTTCCTCTGTCACTGATGATGTCACTGTCCTTCCTCTGTCACTGATGATGTCACTGTTCTTCCTCTGTCACTGACGATGTCACTGTTCTTCCTCTGCCACTGATGTCACTGTTCTTCCTCTGTCACTGATGATGTCACTGTTCTTCCTCTGTCATTGATGATGTCACTGTTCTTCCTCTGTCACTGATGTCACTGTTCTTCCTCTGCCACTGATTATGTCACTGTTCTTCCTCTGTCACTGATGATGTCACTGTTCTTCCTATGTCACTGTCCTTCCTGTTACTGATGATGTCACTGTTCTTCCTCTGTCACTGATGATGTCACTGTTCTTCCTCTGTCACTGATGTCACTGTTCTTCCTCTGTCACTGATGATGTCACTGTCCTTCCTCTGTCACTGATGATGTCACTGTTCTTCCTCTGTCACTGTCCTTCCTGTTACTGATGATGTCACTGTTCTTCCTCTGTCACTGATGATGTCACTGTTCTTCCTCTGTCACTGATGTCACTGTTCTTCCTCTGCCACTGATGATGTCACTGTCCTTCTTTTGTCACTGATGATGTCACTGTTCTTCCTCTGTCACTGATGATGTCACTCTCCGTCCTCTGTAACCGATGTCCCTTTACTTGTAGATCGGGGCTCGGAGCTGAAGAAGCCTCAGGTCCTGTGGGTTTTGTACTTTAATATGAGAGACTCGTCTGTAATTGAGCGTCAGTCGTATACTGGGCTCCCCTCTAACGTGTACGTGTGCAGCGGACCGGACACCAGCTTCGGGTATGATGTCTCTGTGCAGCAGGTGAGGCCGCTACGCCCTAATGCTCCCTCTGTGTTCCTTGCTTTGTAGCTGTGCACCTATTCTTAGCATATTTTACCTTTTTTTTTTTTAATTTTTTGTTTTCCAGGCAGAGAATATATTTCGTCAGATGTTTCCCACTGAGGAGTTCTGTCCTCCAGCACCGAACCCAGAAGATATCATATATGACGGGGAGGCCGCGCAGGCGGACGCTGGGGAGCCCGCCCAGCCGGGCGCTGGGGAAGCCCAACCAATCGGTCGAGCCAAAGGCGAAAGCATCAAGTGATAATCTCTCCGATGCTGCAAAGGAGCCACTGACGGAATGATCCTGCAGACGTGCCTGACTTTCCCGATCTTCCCCGCCAGCATCATCTCCAAGGGCTTCTAGCTGCGTATCTGAATGCCGCGATTAGGACTGGACGACACGTACATGCTCTGCTGCTGCGTACCTGTGAATGCCGCGGTTAGGACTGTATGACACGTACATGCTCTGCTGATGCCGCGGTTAGGACTGGACGACACGTACATGCTCTGCTGCTGCGTCTTACGTTATCTTATATCAAGGAATGCAACAAGTGTCAGACTTCTCCTATTACTTCTGTCATTAAACTATGACAGGTGAGGACTACACTATCCAGCATGTCCAGCTGGCGGGCATCGATCCCGCTTCTTATACCTGTGTGTGCTTTCTATGTTCACATGTATTATTCATGGGCTTTGTATATATTTAACTGTTAAGGAGTTTATTCTGAGACTTGTGGTGTCTCCTAAATAAAGGTCCCCACGTTGCATCTCAGTGATGCTCTGTTGTCTTCGTGTTCCATCTCTTGTGACTTGGCTGAGTGGATCTTGTTCTGTACTGGTTCTGTACTGGCTAGACTGGGGTGCGGAGTCTAAAATAAAGCGGATTGTGTGTTATGGATACATTGTACAGTTATATGAAAAAGTTTGGGCACCCCTATTAATCTTAAGCTTAATGTTTTATAAAAATTGTTTTTTTGCAACAGCTATTTCAGTTTCATATATCTAATAACTGTTGGACACAGTAATGTTTCTGCCTTGAAATGAGGTTTATTGTACAAACAGAAAATGTACAATCTGCATTCAAACAAAATTTGACAGGTGCATAAGTATGGGCACCTCACCAGAAAAGTGACATTAATATTTAGTAGATCCTCCTTTTGCAAATATAACAGCCTCTAGTCGCTTCCTGTAGATTTTAATGAGTTCCTGGATGAAGGTATTTTTATCCATTCCTCTTTACAAAACAATTCCAGTTCAGTTAAGTTTGATGGTCGCCGAGAATGGACAGCCCTCTTCAAATGATCCCACAGATGTTCAATGATATTCAGGTCTGGGGACTGGGATGGCCATTCCAGAACAGTGTAATTGTTCCTCTGCATGAATGCCTGAGTAGATTTAGAGCGGTGTTTTGGATCATTGTCTTGCTGAAAGATCCATGCCCTGCGTAACTTCAACTTTGTCACTGATTCATGAACATTATTGTCAAGAATCTGCTGATACTGAGGGGAATCCATGCGTCCCTCAACTTTAACAAGCTTCCCGGTGCCGGCATTGGCCACACAGCCCCAAAGCATGATGGAACCTTCACCAAATTTTACTGTGGGTAGCAAGTGTTTTTCTTGGAATGCTGTGTTTTTTGGCCGCCATGCATAACGCCTTTTTGTATGACCAAACAACTCAATCTTGGTTTCATCAGTCCACAGGACCTTCTTCCAAAAAGAAATTGGCTTCTCCAAATGTGCTTTTGCATACCTCAGCCGACTCTCTTTGTGGCGTGCTTGCAGAAACGGCTTCTTTCGCATCACTCTCCTATACAGCTTCTCCTTGTGCAAAGTGCGTTGTATAGTTGACCGATGCACAGTGACACCATCTGCAGCAAGTTGATGCTGCAGCTCTCTGGAGGTGGTCTGAGGATTGTCCTTGACCGATCTCGCCATTCTTCTCTACCTTTCTGATGTTTTTCTTGGCCTGCCACTTCTGGCCTTAAAGGGAACCTGTCACCTGAATTTGGCGGGACAGGTTTGCGGTCATATGGGATGGGGTTTTGGGTGTTTGATTCACCCTTTCCTTACCCGCTGGCTGCATGCTGGCCGCAATATTGGATTGAAGTTCATGCTGTGTCCTCCGTAGCACATGCCTGCACAAGGCAATCTTCCCTTGCGCAGCCAGCGGGTAAGGAAAGGGTGAATCAAACACCCGAAAACCCCGCCCATATGACCGCAAACCTGTCCCGCCAAATTCAGGTGACAGGTTCCCTTTAACAAGATCTATACCTGTGTTCTTCCATTTCCTTACTATGTTCCTCACAGTGGAAATTGACAGGTTAAATCTCTTAGACAGTTTTTTGTATCCTTCATCTGAACAACTATGTTGAATAATCTTTGTTTTCAGATCCTTTGACAGTTGTTTTGAGGAGCCCATGATGCCACTCTTCAGAGGAGATTCAAACAGGAGAACAACTTGCAAGTGGCCACTTTAAGTAGCTTTTCTCATGATTGCATACACCTGGCTATGAAGGTCAAAGCTCAATGAGGTTACAAAACCAAAAAAAGTGCTTTAGGAAGTCAGTAAAAAGTAGGTAGAAAATGATAAAAAAAAATAAGGGTGCCCATACTTATGCACTTGTCAAATTTTGTTTGAATGCAGATTGCACATTTTCTGCTAGTACAATAAACCTCATTTCAAGGCAGAAACATTACTGTGTCCAACAGTTATTAGATATATGAAACTGAAATAGCTGTTGCAAAAAAAACAATTTTTATAAAACATTAAGCTTAATATTAATAGGGGTGCCCAAACTTTTTCATATAACTGTATTTCCAGCCTTTAGTTTCCTTGTTTCTCTTTATATTTGGTTCTTCTAGTGATTATTCCTGTCCGTTGGCATCGATGTAACGCTCTGCCTTCCCCGGCCGTGTTTCTCCTCCTCGGTTCTCCGCCATGTCGCCGTGATCGCTCATTGACTGCCGCTCCCTCCACATATGGTTTTCGGCAGGTTGCTCGTCGCCAACTTGTTTCATTTCAGTTTAATGTTGATGTAATTAAATTCTCTGTGATTTCAATATTTATGACCAGGTGACAAACAAAGCAATAATTTACTCCTGCAGCCGCGCCAAATTCACAATTTAATTAAGCGGAAGATGATGAGGGAATTTTGGGTGATTTCTAATAAATTTTTGACTGCGGCGATTACTGTTACTACGTAGATAATTCCGGGCTGCAGGGAACGTGCGGATGCGGAGACAAAACTCCCGACCATTACCCTTCTCCCGTCTTTACTTCTGAAAAAAAAAGGAATATGATCCACAACCTGAGACTGTCCAGGTGTTATGTGTAACTACAACTCCCAGCAAGCCCCACCACCAAACCTGACAATGAAAAACAATCTGCAGAAAAGACAAAAGGCCCTCTGGACATGAGTTGTAAGTTCATGTGCCCCTTAGTGGTGGCTGCAGACATAATCTTATGTATCTCTGTATACAGGGAGTTCCCCCTAGTGGTGGCTGCAGACAGAATCTTCTCATGTATCTCTGTATACAGGGAGCTCCCCCTAGTGGTGACTGCAGACAGGATCTTCTCATGTATCTCTGTATACAGGGAGCTCCCCCTAGTGGTGGCTGCAGACAGGATCTTATCATGTATCTCTATACAGGGAGCTCCCCTAGTGGTGACTGCAGGCAGGATCTTATCATGTATCTCTGTATACAGGGAGTTCCCCCTAGTGGTGACTGCAGACAGGATCTTATCGTGTATCTCTGTATACAGGGAGCTCCCCCTAGTGGTGGCTGCAGACAGGATCTTATCGTGTATCTCTGTATACAGGGAGCTCCCCCTAGTGGTGGCTGCAAGTAGAATTTTTACTTTTTTCCTCAATTGCTTTTGCAGCTCCGTATATTAGAAAGGAACTTTTCAGAGTTGTGATGGTTATGGCTATAGGAGATGTTTCCTTTCTCACACTATATAGCTGCCTATAGCTTACGACCTTACATAGTGCATAATACACCCATGTATCTCCGTACTCCGGCACTGTGTCATGGTGAATAAATCATCCTGCACCTGACCGCGTGCCGCGTTGCGCCATTCATCATGTCAGCGATCTGCCGGTTGATTCATCTTAATTTGCATGCGCTATTTCTGACATTACTGAAATCCAGGAATACGTTAATTTCTATCTTGTCGTCTTCTTCAGACCTCCCCGCTGCTCTCACCAGCTGCTGCCTGCGTTTGATTTCACCTGCGCCATCTGCTGCGGTGTCAGGGCTGCAGGCAGATACTGTGGAGCGAGGATGGAAGGTTCTGGAATCATTCGGATTTCTTCATTTCCTCCATTATCATCTATGTATTTAGCCTAAATTCTCATCAGCCTGCGGTCACCGATCCCACATGTATTGTGCTGCAATGAGAAGTGTGGAAAATATGGGGGTGTAGATAAAATAGCAATTCCATAAACATATTGTCAGTAATTGTGTTAGTGAAGACTATAAAGTGTCTGGTGATACTGCCAGATCTCCGCATGCATTGTGTGCAGTCCTGTGTAAAACCACAGAGAATGTAGATGTCCCCTGCAGTCCTATGTAACACCACAGGTAACAGTGATAACTCTCTGAATAAAGATAATGTAGTAGATGTCACCTGCAGTCCTATGTAACACCACAGGTAACACAGTGATAACTTTCTGAGTACAGACAATATAGTAGATGTCACCTGCAGTCCTAGGTAACATTACAGATAACACAGTGATAACTCTCTGGACTACAGATAATGCAGTAGATGTCACCTGCAGTCCTATGTAACACCACATATAACACAGTGATGACTCTCTGAATAAAGATAATGTAGTAGATGTCACCTGCAGTCCTATGTAACACCACAGGTAACAGTGATAACTCTGAGTAGAGATAATGTAGATGTCACCTGCAGTCCTATGTAACACCACAGATAACACAGTGATAACTCTCTTGAGTACAGATAATGTAGTAGATGTCACCTGCAGTCCTATGTAACACCACAGATAACAGTGATAACTTTGAGTACAGATAATGTAGTAGATGTCACCTGCAGTCCTATGTAACACCTGAGATAAGTGACAGGTCTGAATACAGATAATGTAGCAGATGTCCCCTGCAGTCCTATGTAAGGTATTATGACCTCCGCTCTGCCACCTGCTCCTGATCTCGGTCACATGACGCAGGAGTATTTGTCTGCTTGTTACATTGTGTTCTTTTCTGTGGCATATCGTACATTTCTGTCTCTTTGCATTGGATTTATTTGTGAATTATCCTGAGAACGCCGGCATCAGCTGATGCGGTGGATAGTTAGCGGTAGCTTTGGTGCCCTCGCTCCGTTGTTTGCGCAGACCATTGTGTGTAATCGCCGTAATACAAGTGATTATTCCTTCTGCTTCTTTTCATGGTTCCTATTGAAATAAACTTGTTTAATTCCATCGCTATTCAGCGCCGATCATCTCCGGGAAAGATATTGAATCAAGTATTGAAGCGGAGGTGACCGGGGTTAAGAATGAATAATGAGCCGCTCTAATCTAGAGTGTTTAAGCCGAGTTTATTAAACACACAATGTGCGGAGAAGGCGGCACGACCCCCGCGCTGTCACCGCGCCTCCGTGCTGTCACCGCGCCTCCGTGCTGTCGCCACGCCGGCTTGTTGTGTCTTATTAATTGCAAACAACTCACAATAAGACCTGATTGTTTCACGGGAACATGAAGCCCAGAATTCAGCGGAGCACAAAGGGGAATTTTATAAAATATGTGAAAAGCATTTTACCCCAGATCCCAGGATGTACGGGGACGAGAGACGGCAAAGAGAAAATGAGATGGGCGCCTCTACGCACTGGAAAGTATTTACCCCCCTCATCTACAAAGTCTGTTACAAAGTTACGTAACTTCTTTACTCAATGATGAAACTTTTCATATTGTTTTCTCACACGGCGAGGTGGATCCTCGACGCTCCTGGACCCGATCAGCCTTTGTTATGAGGCCCAGGCGGATGGTGTCGGTGCAGCCGGGCGGTCCATATGGAAAAACACAGGCTGCGGTGGCGGAGCGGAAACAGGAGGAACAAACTGGAATTAAAGAGCAGGAAGAACTGGTGAAATAGAGCTGCGTTCCACAACAATGTGGCAATGGTGGCTCAGCACTAAAACAGAACTGGCAGTGGTAAAGTAGAAATAGCCACCGATGTAACAGAGCTGCGTTTGTTACAGAGTCCAAGGCAGAACTCACTATCAGTAAAGCTGAGTACACAGTGATCTACAACCCCTGGCAAAAATTATAGAATCACCGGCCTGGGAGGATGTTCATTCAGTTGTTTAATTTTGTAGAAAAAAAGCAGATCAATCAGACATGGCACAAAAGCAAAGTCATTTCAAATGGCAACTTTCTGGCTTTAAGAAACACTAAAAGAAATCAAGAACAAAAAATGTGGTAGTCAGTAATGGTTACTTTTCTAAACCCAGCATAGGGAAAAAATTATGGAATCCCTCAATTCTGAGGAAAAATTATGGAATCACCCTGTAAATTTTCATACCCAAAAATAACACCTGCATCAAATTAGATCTGCTCATTAGTCTGCATCTAAAATGCAGTGGAGACCTTGAAGAGCTGCTGCACCAAGTGGACTGACATGAATCATGGCTCCAACACGAGAGATATCAAATGAAACAAAGGAGAGGATTATCAAACTCTTAAAAGAGTTTAAATCATCACGCAATGTTGCAAAAGATGTTGGTTGTTCACAGTCAACTGTGTCTAAAATCTGGACCAAATACAAACAACATAGGAAGGTTGTTAAAGGTAAACATACTGGTAGACCAAGGAAGACATCAAAGCATCAAGGAAACTTAAAGCAATATGTCTCCAAAACAGGAAATGTACAACAAAACAAATGAGGAACGAATGGGTGGAAACTGGAGTCAACATCTGTGACCGAACTGTAAGAAACCGCCTAAAGGAAATGGGATTTACATACAGAAAAGCTAAACGAATGCCATCATTAACACCTAAACAGAAAAAAACAAGGTTACAATGGGCTAAGGAAAAGCAATCGTGGACTGTGGATGACTGGATGAAAGTCATATTCAGTGATGAACCGCGAATCTGCATTGGGCAGGTGATGATGCTGGAACTTTTATTTGGTGCCGTTCCAATGAGATTTATAAAGATGACTGCCTGAAGAGAACATGCAAATTTCCACAGTCATTGATGATATGGGGCTGCATGTCAGGTAAAGGCACTGGGGAGATGGCTGTCATTACATCTTCAATAAATGCACAAGGATGTTTGGGGATGATGAACTCATTTTTCAAGATGATAATGCATCCTGCCGTAGAGCAAAAAATGTGCAAACATTCCTTTAACCCCTTCCCGACCCATGACGCCACGTAGGCGTCATGAAAACCCGTGCCAATCCGACCCATGACGCCTATGTGGCGTCATGGAATGATCGCATCCCTGCAGATCGGGTGAAGGGGTTAACTCCTATTTTACCCGATCTGCAGGGAGAGGGGGAGTGGTACTTCAGCCCAGGGGGGGTGGCTTCACCCCCCCGTGGCTACGATCGCTCTGATTGGCTGTTGAAAGTGAAACTGCCAATCAGAGCGATTTGTAATATTTCACCTAAAAAACTGGTGAAATATTACAATCCAGCCATGGCCGATGCTGCAATATCATCGGCCATGGCTGGAAATACTAAAGTGACCCCCCCCCCACACCCACCGATCGCCCCCCCAGTCCTCCGTTATGGGGTCCGGTCCCCTCCGTCCGCCTGCCGGCTCCCCCGTCCTCCTGTCCGCTCCCTCCTTGCTCATATCCACCCCCCCTGTGCTCCGATCCCCCCCCCCTGTGCTCCGATCCACCCCCCCACCACCCCTTCATACTTACCGATCCTCCCGGTGTCCGTACGTCTGCTCGCTGGGCGCCGCCATCTTCCAAAATGGCGGGCGCATGCTTAGTGCGCCCGCCGAATCTGTTCTACCACAGCGATCAAAATAAAAAAAATAATAAATAAACCCCCCCCACCCTTTATCACCCCCATAGGGACAATAATAAAATAAAGAATTTTTTTTTTTTTTTTCCACTAGGGTTAGGGTTAGAACTAGGGTTAGAACTAGGGGTAGGGTTAGGGTTACGGGTAGGGTTAGGGGTAGGGTTATGGCATGTGCACACAGAGCGGATCGGCCGCGGATCCGCAGTGGATCGGCCGCGGATCCGCAGCGGATCGGCCGCGGATCCGCAGCGGATCCGCAGCGGATGGGCCGCCGATCCGCAGCGGATCCGCAGCGGATCGGCCGCGAATCCGCAGCGGATTGGCAGCGGATCCGCAGCGGATCGGCCGCGGATCCGCAGCGGATCCGCAGCGGATCGGCCGCGGATCCGCAGCGGATCCGCAGCGGATTGGCAGCGGATCCGCAGCGGATTGGCCGCGGATCCGCAGCGGATTGGCCGCGGATCCGCAGCGGATTGGCCGCTGCGAATTCGAAGCAGTTTTCCATCAGGTTTACAGTACCATGTACACCTAAGGAAAACCAAATCCGCTGTGCCCATGGTGCGGAAAATTCCGTGCAGAAACGCTGCGTTGTATTTTCCGCAGCATGTCAATTCTTTGTGCGGATTCCGCAGCGTTTTACACCTGTTCCTCAATAGGAATCCGCAGGTGAAATCCGCACAAAAAAACACTGGAAATCTGCTGTAAATCCGCAGGTAAAACGCAGTGCCTTTTACCTGCAGATTTTTCAAAAATCGTGCGGAAAAATCTCACACGAATCCGCAACGTGGGCACATAGCCTTAGGGTTAGGGTTGGAATTAGAGTTAGGGTTGGAATTAGGGCTAGGGTTTGAAATAGGGTTAAGATTAGGCTTGTGGTTAGGGTTACGGATAGGGTTAGCGGTGTGTTGGGGTTACAGTTGTGGTTAGGGTTGGGATTAGGGTTACGGTTGGGATTAGGGTTAGGATTAGGGTTGGAATTAGGGTTACGGGTGTGTTGCGGTTAGGGTTGTGGTTAGGGGTGTGTTGAGGTTAGGGTTGTGATTAGGGTTATGGCTACAGTTGGGATTAGGATTAGGGGTGTGTTGGGGTTAGTGTTGAAGTTAGAATTGAGGGGTTTCCACTGTTTAGGCACATCAGGGGTCTCCAAACGCAACATGGCGCCACCATTGATTCCAGCCAATCTTGCGTTCAAAAAGTCAAATGGTGCTCCCGCCCTTCCAAGCCCCGACGTGCGCCCAAACAGTGGTTTACCCCCACATTTGGGGTACCAGCGTACTCAGGACAAACTGGGCAACAACTGTTGGGGTCCAATTTCTCCTGTTACCCTTGCAAAAATAAAAAATTACTTGCTAAAACATAATTTTTGAGGAAAGAACAATTATTTTTTATTTTCACGGCTCTGCGTTATAAACTTCTGTGAAGCACTTGGGGGTTGAAAGTGCTCACCACACATCTAGATAAGTTCCTTCGGGGGTCTAGTTTCCAAAATGGGGTCACTTGTGGGGTGTTTCTACTGTTTAGGCACATCAGGGGCTCTGCAAATGCAATGTGACGCCCGCAGACCATTCCATCAAAGTCTGCATTTCAAATGTCACTACTTCCCTTCCGAGCCCTGACGTGCGCCCAAACAGTGGTTTACCCCCACATATGGGGTATCAGCGTACTCACAACAAACTGGGCAACAAATATTGGGGTCCAAATTCTCCTGTTACCCTTGTGAAAATAAAAAATTGCTTGCTAAAACATCTTTTTTGAGGAAAGAAAAATGATTTTTTATTTTCACGGCTCTGCGTTGTAAACTTCTGTGAAGCACTTGGGGGTTGAACGTGCTCACCACACATCTAGATAAGTTCCTTGGGGGGTCTAGTTTCCAAAATGGGGTCACTTGTGGGGGGTTTCTACTGTTTAGGTACATCAGGGGCTCTGCAAATGCAATGTGACGCCCGCAGACCATTCCATCAAAGTCTGCATTTCAAATGTCACTACTTCCCTTCCGAGCCCTGACGTGCGCCCAAACAGTGGTTTACCCCCACATATGGGGTATCAGCGTACTCACAACAAACTGGGCAACAAATATTGGGGTCCAAATTCTCCTGTTACCCTTGTGAAAATAAAAAATTGCTTGCTAAAACATCTTTTTTGAGGAAAGAAAAATGATTTTTTATTTTCACGGCTCTGCGTTGTAAACTTCTGTGAAGCACTTGGGGGTTGAACGTGCTCACCACACATCTAGATAAGTTCCTTGGGGGGTCTAGTTTCCAAAATGGGGTCACTTGTGGGGGGTTTCTACTGTTTAGGCATATCAGGGGCTCTGCAAACGTAACATGATGCCCGCAGACCATTCCATCAAAGTCTGCATTTCAAAACGTCACTACTTCCCTTCCGAGCCCCGGCATGTGCCCAAACAGTGGTTTACCCCCACATATGGGGTATCAGTGTACTCAGGAGAAACTGGACAACAACTTTTGGGGTCCAATTTCTCCTGTTACTCTTGCAAAAATAAAAAATTCTGGGCTAAAAAAATATTTTTGAGGAATAGAAACACATTTATTATTTTCACGGCTCTGCGTTATAAACTTCTGTGAAGCACTTGGGGGTTCAAAGTGCTCACCACACATCTAGATAAGTTCCCTTGGGGGTCTAGTTTCCAAAATGGAGTCACTTGTGGGGAGTTCCTACTGTTTAGGCACATCAGGGGCTCTGCAAACGCAACCTGATGCCCGCAGAGCATTCCATCAAAGTCTGCATTTCAAAACGTCACTACTTCCCTTCCGAACCCCGACGTGTGCCAAAACAGTGGTTTACCCCCACATATGGGGTATCAGCGTACTCAGGAGAAACTGGACAACAACTTTTGGGGTCCAATTTCTCCTGTTACTCTTGCAAAAATAAAAAAATTCTGGGCTAAAAAAATATTTTTGAGGAAAGGAAACACATTTTTTATTTTCACGGCTCTGCGTTATAAACTTCTGTGAAGCACTTGGGGGTTCAAAGTGCTCACCACACATCTAGATTAGTTCCTTGGGAGGTCTAGTTTCCAAAATGGGGTCACTTGTGCGGGAGCTCCAATGTTTAGGCACACAGGGGCTCTCCAAACGCGACATGGTGTCCGCTAATGATTGGAGCTAATTTTCCATTCAAAAAGCCAAATGGCGTGCCTTCCCTTCCGAGCCCTGCCGTGCGCACAAACAGTGGTTTACCCCCACATATGGGGTATCATCGTACTCAGGACAAACTGGACAACAACATTTGGGGTCCAATTTCTCCTATTACCCTTGGGAAAATAAAAAATTCTGGGCTAAAAATCATTTTTGAGGAAAGAAAAATTATTTTTTTATTTTCACGGCTCTGCGTTATAAACTTCTGTGAAGCACCTGGGGGTTATAAGTGCTCACTATGCATCTAGATAAGTTCCTTGGGGGGTCTAGTTTCCAAAATGGGGTCACTTGTAGGGGAGCTCCAATGTTTAGGCACACAGGGGCTCTCCAAACGCTACATGGTGTCCGCTAACGATTGGAGCTAATTTTCCATTCAAAAAGTCAAATGGCACGCCTCCCCTTCCGAGCCTTGCCGTGCACCTTAACAGTGGTTTACCCCCACATATGAGGTATCGGCATACTCAGGAGAAATTGCCCAACAAATTTTAGGATCCATTTTATCCTGTTGCCCATGTGAAAATGAAAGAATTGAGGCTAAAAGAAATTTTGTGTGAAAAAAAAGTACTTTTTCATTTTTGCGGATCAATTTGTGAAGCACCTGGGGGTTTAAAGTGCTCACTATGCCTCTAGATGAGTTCCTTGGGGGGTCTAGTTTCCAAAATGGGGTCACTTGTGGAGGAGCTCCAATGTTTAGGCACACAGGGGCTTTCCAAACGCGACATGGTGTCCGCTAACGATGGAGATAATTTTTCATTCAAAAAGTCAAATGGCGCTCCTTCCCTTCCGAGCCTTACCATGTGCCCAAACAGTGGTTTACCCCCACATGTGAGGTATTGGTGTACTCAGGAGAAATTGCCCAACAAAATTTAGGATCCATTTTATCCTGTTGCCCATGTGAAAATGAAAAAATTGAGGCTAAAATAATTTTTTTGTGAAAAAAAATTACTTTTTCATTTTTACGGATCAATTTGTGAAGCACCTGGGGGTTTAAAGTGCTCACTATGCTTCTAGATAAGTTCCTTGGGGGGTCTAGTTTCCAAAATGGGGTCACTTGTGGGGGAGCTCCAATGTTTAGGCACACGGGGGCTCTCCAAACGTGACATGGTGTCCGCTAAAGATTGGAGCCAATTTTTCATTCAAAAAGTCAAATGGCGCTCCTTCCCTTCCGAGCCCTGCCGTGCGCCCAAACAGTGGTTTACCCCCACATATGAGGTATCAGCATACTCAGGACAAATTGGACAACAACGTCCGTGGTCCAGTTTCTCCTTTTACCGCTGGGAAAATAAAAAAATTGTTGCTAAAAGATCATTTTTGTGACTAAAAAGTTAAATGCTCATTTTTTACTTCCATGTTGCTTCTGCTGCTGTGAAACACCTGAAGGGTTAATAAACTTCTTGAATGTGGTTTTGAGCACCTTGAGGGGTGCAGTTTTTAGAATGGTGTCACTTTTGGGTATTTTCAGCCATATAGAACCCTCAAAATGACTTCAAATGTGAGGTGGTCCCTAAAAAAAATGGTTTTGTAAATTTTGTTGTAAAAATGAGAAATCACTGGTCAAATTTTAACCCTTATAACTTCCTAGCAAAAAAAAAAATTGTTTCCAAAATTGTGCTGATGTAAAGTAGACATGTGGGAAACGTTATTTATTAACTATTTTGTGTCACATAACTCTCTGGTTTAACAGAATAAAAATTCAAAATGTGAAAATTGCGAAATTTTCAAATTTTTTGCCAAATTTCCGTTTTTTTCACAAATAAACTCAGAAATTATCGACCTAAATTTACCACTAACATGAAGCCCAATATGTCACGAAAAAACAGTCTCAGAATCGCTAGGATCTGTTGAAGCGTTCCTGAGTTATTACCTCATAAAGGGACACTGGTCAGAATTTCAAAAAACGGCAAGGTCATTAAGGCCAAAATAGGCTGGGTCATGAAGGGGTTAACAAAGACACATAAGGTCAATGTCATGGCCTGCAAATAGTCCGGATCTCAATCCAATTGAAAATCTTTGGTGGAAGTTGCAGAAAATGGTCCATGACAAAGCTCCGACCTGCAAAGCTGATCTGGCAACAGCAATCAGAGAAAGTTGGAGCCAGATTGATGAAGAGTCCTGTGTGACCCTCATTAAGTCCATGCCTCAGAGACTGCAAGCTGTTATAAAAGCCAGAGGTGGCGCAACAAAATACTGGTGATGTGTTGGAGGTTTTTTTTGTTGGTTTGTTTTTCATGATTCCATAATTTTTTCCTCAGAATTGAGTGATTCCATAATTTTTCCCCTCTGCTTGTCCTAAAAAAAGTAACCGCTACTGACTACCACATTTTTGTTCTTGATTTCTTTTAGTGTTTCTTAACCCCTTCATGACCTTGGGATTTTTCATTTTTCCGTGTTCGTTTTTCACTCCCCTCCTTCCCAGAAGCCATTAACTTTTTTATTTTGCCTTCAGTTTGGCCATGTGAGGGCTTATTTTTTGCGGGACGAGTTGTACTTTTGAACGACATCATTGGTTTTACCATGTCGTGTACTAGAAAACGGGAAAAAAATTCCAAGTGCGGTGAAATTGCAAAAAAAGTGCAATCCCACACTTGTTTTTTGCTTGGCTTTTTTGCTAGGTTCACTAAATGCTAAAATTGACCTGCCATTATGATTCTCCAGGTCACTACGAGTTCATAGACACCTAACATGACTAGGTTATTTTTTACCTAAGTGGTGAAAAAAAATTCCAAACTTTGCTAAAAAAAAAAAATTGCGCCATTTTCCGATACTCGTAGCGTCTCCATTTTTCATGATCTGGGGTCGGTTGAGGGCTTATTTTTTGCGTGCCGAGCTGGCGTTTTTAATGATTCCAATTCGCTGCAGATATGTTCTTTTGATCGCCCGTTATTGCATTTTAATGCAATGTCGCGGCGACCAAAAAAACAATTCTGGCGTTTCGATTTTTTTTCTCGTTACGCCATTTAGCGATCAGGTTAATGCATTTTTTTTATTGATAGATCGGGCGATTCTGAACGTGGCGATACCAAATATGTGTAGTTTTGATTTTTTTTTTTTTTATTATTTTGATTGGGGCGAAAGGGGGGTGATTTAAACTTTTATATTTTTTTTATTTTTTTCACATTTTTTTTTTATTTTTTTTTTTACTTTTGCCATGCTTCAATAGCCTCCATGGGAGGCTAGAAGCAGGCACAGCACGATCGGCTCTGCTACATAGCAGTGATCTGCTGTTCGCTGCTATGTAGCAGAAAATCAGGTGTGCTGTGAGCGCCGACCACAGGGTGGCGCTCACAGCTGCCGGGGAGCTGTATCCATAGAGGTCTCAAGGACCTCTATGGTTACAATGGAGAAGCATCGCCGACCTCCGATCATGTGACGGGGGTCGGCGATGCGCTCATATCCGGCTGCCCGGCCGGATGCGGTAGTTAAATGCCGCTGTCTGTGATCTACTTTTATTCTACAAAATTAAACAACTGAATGAACATCCTCCAAGGCCGGTGATTCCATAATTTTTGCCAGGGGTTGTATAAGAGTTGTGTTTGTTGTATGGTCCAGGTAGCACTAGCTAGCAATAAATGAGGTACCTGGTGATGTAACAGGGCTGAGAGTGTCACAGGATCCAAGGCAGAAGTAGCTAGCAGAGCTGTGTTTGGCACATAGTTGAATGCAAAACTAGCAAGTGGTAAAGCAGAGTATCAAATAATGTAACAGAAATAGGTTTCTCAAAGGGTCCAAGGCAGAACTTACTAGCAGTATAGCAGAGTACTCAGTGATGTAGCAGAGCTGTGTTTGTCACATGGTTGTCAACTGTAAAGGAGACTGTGCAACAATGTAAAAGACCGGGGCCGAAATGGTTGGGTTAGTCAGGAGGTCGATATAGAATTCACAGTGAAGCATCCAATGGTAGCGGGCTAATATTTCTAACTGGGGGAGGAGCGACCAGTGGTCATTATTACTGTATGTGGGGAGATGGAAGGACCATTATTACTGTATGTGGGGGGATTCAAGGACCATTATTACTCTATGTGGGGGATTTAAGAGGTATTATTACTGTATGTGGGGGATTCGTGCCATTATTACTGTATGTGGGGAGATTGAAGGGCCATTATTACTGTATGTGGGGAGATTGAAGGGCCATTATTACTGTATGTGGGGAGATTGAAGGGCCATTATTACTGTATGTGGGGGATTTGTGCCATTATTACTGTATGTGGGGGGATTTAAGAGCCATTATTACTCTATGTGGGGGGATTCGTTCCATTATTACTCTATGTGGGTATTCAAGGACCATTATTACTCTATGTGGGGGATTTAAGAGTCATTATTACTGTATGTGAGGAATTCAAGGGCCATTATTACTGTATGTGGGGGATTCAAGGGCCAGTATTACTGTACTATATTGTGGCCCGATTCTAACGCATCGGGTATTCTAGAATATGCATGTCCCCGTAGTATATGGATAATGATGATTCCAGAATTCGCGGCAGACTGTGCCCGTCGCTGATTGGTCGAGGCAACCTTTATGACATCATCATCGCCATGGCAACCATTATGACATCTACGTCGATACTGTGCCCGTCGCTGATTGGTCGAGGCGAATTCGCGGCAGACTGTGCCCGTCGCTGATTGGTCGAGGCAACCTTTATGACATCATCGTCGCCATGCTGTGCCGTCGCTGATTGGTCGAGGCCGCCAGGCCGTCAATCAGAGACGCGGGATTTCCAGGACAGAGAGACAGACAGAAAAACCCTTAGACAATTATATATATAGATGTGGGGGATTCAAGGGCCATTATTACTGTATGTGGGGGATTCAAGGGCCATTATTACTGTATGTGGGGGGATTTAAGGGGCATTATTTACTGTATGAGAGTAAACTTGAGCAATTTTATTGTTTGTTGGAGGGAGTCGGGCCAATATTATTGTATGACAGAAGACTCAGGCAGTTATTACTATACATGATGGAAGTCAGGCACCATTATTAATGCATGAAGGGGAACTCAGGGGTCATTAATTCTCCATGAAGGGGTACTGGGGGGCCATTATTACTGAATAAGGGGTTGGACTAAGGGACCATTATTAATGTATGTTGAGTGGACTCAGGCGCCATTATTACTGCATGAATGGGAACTTAATGATCATTATTACTGTACATGGGGGTCTCAGGAGCCATTAATACTGTATGTGGGGGTCTCAGGAGCAATTAATACTGTATGTGGTGGTCTCAGGAGCCATTAATACTGTATGTGGGGGTCTCAGGAGCTGTTAATACTGTGTGGGGGGTCTCAGGAGCCATTAATACTGTGTGTGGGGGTCTCAGGAGCTGTTAGTACTGTATGTGGGGGGTCTCAGGCTGTTATTATTTTTGTTCATGCACTTGGGAAGTTATTAATTGGTAGTGGGGCACTCAGGGGGACATTGTTACTTTTTAGGGGCATGCAGTGGACAATATTAAGTGGACATTTAATATTAAGATGCAATTTTGCCTAATAGGGTTGCTCAGGATATTGTAAGTGTTAATGGGGCAGAAAGTGGTCGTTAATTTTATTCCTTTCTAGGGCTTTCATATTTCCAGGGGACATTTTTGCCACCTGCAGAGCACATGGAGCTGTTCTGTGCCCCCGGTGGATGGGGTCTCAGCAGCTTCCACTCTTGTGGACCCGGCACCTTCCTGCGTTGTGCCGACAGCCCTAATACCAAGTAAAGCTGCTATAATTGCGGCTTCCCTCGTCTGAGACAGATGATCTCAGCGTCAGCTTCATTTTCAGGATGTATTAATCCCTTTAATCTTTACTTTGCAGATTTAGGTTTCCATAAAACTCCCATCGTTCCGTGCACCGTAAAACACGTACTGTCCCTTTAATGCCACATTTTCA
Source organism: Ranitomeya variabilis (assembly GCF_051348905.1). Classification (NCBI taxonomy): domain Eukaryota; kingdom Metazoa; phylum Chordata; class Amphibia; order Anura; family Dendrobatidae; genus Ranitomeya; species Ranitomeya variabilis. The sequence continues at coordinate 391,209,061 of NC_135233.1, read as the reverse complement.
TTTAATTTACTAAATGTTTCCATTTATTGAGTTTCGTAATGAGAAACGGCGAGTTTAATGGTCGACAAATCCTGACATTCAAGTACAAATATCCCTGATATTTCTGTACAAACCTGTAGGCGAAACATCGGCGAGCTAATATATGCAGGAAGAAACGGGACGTCTCTGAGAATAAACCGGGGGATACGAGACCGTGCAGAAGACAAGGAAAGAGTCACTTTATTAAAGGGAAACTGTCACTTAATCACTTAATGGGGGTCTGGATGGTCCCAGGGGTCCAGGAAAGCTGATTTGGGTACAATTATGGGCAAAGAAGTCCCATGTAAATCATGAAGAATGGATAGAGGTCACTGAAGACCTGATTCAGACGATCAGATCTTTTCCCATTATTCCAGCATTAAACCTATTACCCGCTCATCCTGGATTATCAGGATTTCCAGTGTCGGGGGCTGAGATTTGTTTTTTGGGAGTGAGGCCCCCATTAATTATAAGGATTAGGTCTCGTACAGATTCGGTCCACAATATGGCTTCCTGCGGCTGACATGTCCATGGTCATAGAGGATGACAGGTGAAGATCTAAGGAGAAAGTCAGCGGCTACTAAGAGGAATTCTTTTCAGAAGCAATCTAATCTGAGCGGAGGCCCGGAGCGCGCCTCTCCCGGGAGAATGGGACAATTGAGGCCAGTTTGACGGAGTGTTTGATGACTCGCCTCTCCGGCTGCGGCTTCACAATTGGCCGACACCAAGAATAACTTCATTCTGATATTGTGAAGTGCCGGGAAAATAAATAAGGTTTCTGCTAGAACAGAGATGAGCGCCTTCAATTTTGACTGTATCATTTCTCCCTGTCCTCAGAATGAATTCCTGTGATGTATGGAAAACAATGAAACGCGTGGAGGTAAATTTTTCTATCGGAAAGGAGAAGTTATCAGACATTGGGGTCTGTGTATGAACATCACGATGCTCCGGAACGTTCTGCTATTCTCCGAAATAAATTGCTACATGACAAAGTTCCGCAAACGACTTCTCGCAACTTTCACTTCTGTCGACTTTTGTTACCGGAGAAACTTCCAGGTGACGACGAGCGGACGAGGGAGAAGCCTGAGCGTTCGCCGGAGTCGTCAGGCGACATGTCAGCACTTCTGTGAATATGACTCCAGTCTAGAGATTCAGAAGGTGAATACAAATTTCAAAAAACTGACCGTCACATCCAAACATAGACTAAGTGTGAACAGGTGCTGAACTTAGAGTCACCAACTCGTACACAGTCAAATAAAAAAAGGCAGCACATTGCGGCGCTAAAACATGCAAACATGAAAATTTAACTGCATTACTGCACTAGAAATATGAAAAAATGAGAGCGTTTAGCGCATAAAATGGCCAATTTATGTGTACCTGGTAGCCACATTAGGGCATCTCTCGCATACCAGGTCCTACACTTTCCTTTCCTCGCTGAGAATAAACGTCTTCATCTGAATGGGTACCTATGAAAACCTCTTCTTAGACTAACATTCTCTCTGTGGAGGGGTAATGGACCTGTTGCGATTAAAACACCTGTGGCTAAGAGGCGGAGTGCTCGGTCAGAAGGCTAGTAAATACAAATTTCAAAAAGAGATTCAGAAGGGTCCAGGGGGAGTGAAATTTACTGTGGGCTTCAGATTTGGGGTAATGGCGACCCAGGGACGCAATAAAATACCAGTGCCAACTCCTCCTTATAGGTCGCTCCAGCAGAACGCTCTGATCATGTTGGACTCGCACCCCCTGGGATTGGTTTTACTCTGTGGCTGTGATTGGCTGCAGCAGCCTCATCAGCTGTATTTGTTACAGTACCGCTGCAGCCTGTCAGCAAATATTGGAGTAGAATTGGAGAGACCGCGCTGGACACGTGGACGGTTTGGTATAGCTGGAAAAAAGTGGAAAATCCTTTTAAGAATTTTAAGAAGAACCAAAACATTGTATCACTGATATGGTTACTAAGACTCAAAATAATAGACATCCCCACATCACACAGAAAAACTGATACACGCTGATATATATGCACACAATAACATACAATGGGTACGTAAAGTATTCAGACCCCTTTAATTTTTCACTCTTTGTTTCATTGCAGCCATTTGTTAAATTCAAAAAAGTTCATTTTTTCTCATTAATGTACACTCTGCACCCCATCTTGACTGAAAAAAAACAAATGTAGAATTTTATGCAAATTCAATAAAAAAGAAAAACGGAAATATCACAGGGTCATAAGTCTTCAGACCCTTTGCTCAGTATTGAGTAGAAGCACCTTTTGAGCTACTACAGCCATGAGTCTTCTTGGGAATGATGCAACAATTTTTTCACTCCTGGATTTGGGGATCATCTGCCATTCCTTCCTTGCAGATCCTCTCCAGTGAACGTTGGTGGACAGCAATTTTTCTGGTCTCTCCAGAGATGCTCAGTTGGGTTTAGGACAGGGCTCTGGCTGAGCCAGTCAAGAATGAGACCAAAATAGATCTTTTTTAGTATCAACTTCTCCTGTATGGAGGAAGAAGGATGAGTACAACCCCAAGAACAGCGTCCCAACCGTGAAGCATGGTGGGGGAAGAATCATACTTTAGGGTTGCTTTTCTGCAAATGGGACAGGATGACTGCACCATATTGAAGGGAGGATTGATGGGGTCATGTATAGTGAGATTTTGGCAAACAAACTCCTTCCCTTAGTAAGAACATTGAAGATAGGTCGTGTCTGGGTCTTCCAGCATGACAATGATCCAAAACACACAGCCAGGGCAACTAAGGAACTGCTCAGTAAGAAGCATTTCACAGTCCTGGAGTGGCCTAGCCAGTCTATAAACCTGAACCCAATAGAAAATCTTTGGAGGGAGATGAAACTCAATGTTGCCCAACGACAGCCCCGAAACCTGAAAGATCTGTATGGAGGAGGGGGCCAAAATCCCTGCTGCAGTGTGTGCAAACCTGATCAAGAACTACAGGAAACGTCTGACCTCTGTAAGGCTACGTTCACATTTGCGTTCTTGGGCGCAGCGTCGGCAATGCGACGCAACCAACAACGCATGTACACAACACAGCGTTTGGTGACGCATGCGTTGTCATAAGATCCTACAGATCGGGACTTTCGGCGCAGGGAAAATGCTACAAGTAGCGTCCCCTGCGCCCTGTCTTGTGCGTCTGTATGACGCATGCGTCGTAAAACGCAGTACAACGCATACCGGCGCATGTCCATGCGCCCCCCATGTTAAAGATAGGGGCGCATGATGCATGCGTCGGTATGCGTCGACGACGCTGCGCCCAACAACGCAAATGTGAACGTAGCCTAATTACAAACAAAGGTTTCTGCACCAAATATTACGATCTGTTTTTCTATTGTATCAAATACTTATTTCATGTAATAAAATGCAAATTATTTATGTAAAAATCCTACAATGTGATTTTCTGTTTCTTATTTTTAGATTCAGTCTCTCACAGGTGGTGTACCTACGATAAAAATTACCGACCTCTCCATTCTTTGTAGATGGCAAAACCTGCAGTGTATCAAATCAAATACTTATTTCCCCACTCTATACACTAACACACAGATATATATATATATATAAATAGTGACATGTACACACACTGATATACTTATATACAGGATATATATACAGTAAGTAACAGATTATATGCTGTTTATTCAGCAGAATTACGCCGGAGCTGACAGCGTTGGTCAACGTCTCTGTTCCTTGGGACAACGTTACTCTTTTTCTTTGCTTGAAAAAAACAAAAATGTCAAAACAAATTTTTAAATAAAAAAAGATATAAAAAGAAGTCTGAGACAATCACCCAAATTTACATGAAACATTGTGTTGTTTTCTCAAAAGATGAAGTATCCCAGATGCCGGGGGATGAGTAATCATAGAAGGCATATACTCCTTCAGGACTGTGTGTAGTCACGCACAGTGTGCACCCACTGTACTGACCATTACCTACAGATTTCCAGACTTTATGAAGCTCCAACTACAGCACCTCTCATCAGCCAGAGACTTGAGAATGTTGAGAGTTGTAGTTCACCCAAAACTGGAAGCAAGGAAGAGAGATCCAGATCCACGGACATAAACATCTTCATTATTGGTACATGATAAAATTCAAATTAACATCTATATCGGCTTAGGACACTTTTTACTCCAACACGTTTCTGGTGCGTCAAGCACCTTTATTTGTGGTATATTCCCCCTGACGAAGGCAATGCCGAAACGTGTGTCCAGGTGGCGCATCTCAAGGGAGTCCCTGCTGTTATTAAATGTGTGTACCATGCTCTCATCCATTATATCCACTATGTGCATTTTGACCAACTGTTTCATCTGCATTTGTGTCACTAAGAGTTTGCCCCCTTCCTGGTTTCCTATTATTTTGCATGTTTGTCACACTTCAATGTTTCAGATCACCAAACAAAAGTAAATATTAGACAAAGATAACACAAGTAACCACAAAATGCAGTTATAAATGAAGAATTTTATAATGAAGGGAATAAGAAATCCAAACCTATGGAGCCCTGTGTGAGAAAGTGATTGCCCCCTAAACCTAATAACTAGTTGGGCCGCCCTTAGCAAAAACAAATGCAATCAAGCATTTGTGATAACTGGCAACGAGTCTTTCACAATGCTCTGGAGGAATTTTGGCCACTCATCTTTACAGAATTGTTGTAATTCGGCCACATTGGAGATTTCCCAGCATGAACCGCCTTTTTAAGGTCATGACACAGCATCTCAATCGTATTAACGTCAGGACTGTGACTAGGTCACTCCAAAGTCTTAATTTTGTTTTTCTTAAGCCATTCAGAGATGGACTTGCTTGTGTGTTTTGGATCATTTTCCTGCTTTATAACCCACGTGCGCTTCAGCTTGAGGTTACGAACAGATGGCGGGACATTCTCCCTCAGGACATATTGGTAGATGGCAGAATTCATGGTTCCATTTACCACAGCAAGTCTTCCAGGTCCAGAAGCAGCGAAACACCATCACACTACCACCACCATATTTTACTGTTGGTATGGTATTCCTTTTCTGAAATGCTTTGTTACTTCTACGCCAGATGTAATTGGACATATACCTTCCAAAAAAGTTCAACTTTTTTCAAAAGCCTTGGGGTGATCTGGCAAAACTGAGATGAGCCTTTATGTTTTTATTGCTCAGCAGTGGTTTTCGTTCTGGAACTCTGCCATGCAGGCCATTTTTCCCAGACTTTTTTTTATTGTGGAGTCATGAACACTGACCTTAACTGATACAAGTGAGGCCTGCAGTTCTTTGGAAGTTGCTCTAGGGTCTATTGTGACCTCTTGTATGAGGCCTACAAAGAACAGAACACAGTACCTACAGTCAAATATGGTGGAGGGTCAAAGATATTTTGTGGTGGTTTTGCTGCCTCTGTCCCTGGGTGCCTTGACTGTGTTCAAGGCATCATGAAATCTGAAGATTCCCAAAGGATTTTGGATTGCAATGTAGTACCCGAGTCAGAAAGCTGGGTTTACATCCTAGGTCATGGGTCTTCCAGCAGGACAATGACTCCAAACATACTTCAATAATCACCCAGAAATAGATGGAAACAAAGCACTGGATAGTTCAGAAGTGGTAATTCCAGATCCAGCAGCGTAAAGTATCCCACTATTACATCTTACATACAGATGCTACAGAGGAACTGTGAATAGACACATTAAATCAGTTAATTTTGCCTGCTTTGATGAATTTCTGAGTACAGATTACCGTAAAAAATTTGAATCAGCCAATGAGTCCATGTAGAGAAGGAACAGCAAGGCTTACAATTTATTAGACAATAATCCCTGACTAGATGCCTGTCATACGCTATTCCTACTGCCACACCTCACCGTAGATGGATTGGAGATAAGAGAGATATTGTTATGACAGAATATAATCTATTTGAATTAGCCCTGAGAAATGCAATTAGTTTAATGTAGCAGCATCAAGGACTGTTATTTCATCAACCCTGCTGGGGAATATAATGGAGAATTTTCGTACCTACACAGCCTGATATGGAGGAGACCAGGATCTTCTGTACTTACTGTACAAACTCTCCTGTCCCGGGTGTGAAATCCTTTATGCAGTGTGAGAACTTCCTATGTGACGACCACCTGACAGTCCACAACAAGGCACTGGATCATATACTTATAGAACCCACAGGTTCATGTGGTTGCCAAAAATGTTCCCTCAATTAGCAGGTGGAGCATCATAAAAACATTTTTCCCCATTACTAAGGAGTGGGTATCCTAGACTGGTTATGCGCATGCACTAAGTGCATAGGCTGAGACACATTTACCCCTAGGGGGTATACATATATGTCAAAGAATCGTCAAGGTAGGCCTCTAAAAATTGTTAATGTGGGCATCATAAACACCCTTTAAAAATGTATAGTGAGGGTAACATGATCACCCTGTTGATGTGGTGGTGGAGGAGGAAGAGAAGGAGATGGACGACACAAAAAAAGACGAGATTCTGAATTGTATACCTATGTTTGGGTGGGAAGGGGTGCATGGGAATACACTCGAAAAAAACCCACTGGATTTGAGTTTCTGTTCCACTTGTGTCATCCGGAGGGGTTGAGAAGTGTGCAACGACAGATGGAGGGTCGGGGCATCTTCATTTTCATCACAGATGGGATTGGCATGCACGTAGAACAGGGGAAGAGGCAGTGGTGTCACCCGCATGCACTGTTTCTGGACTGTGGGATCCGGGCCCAAGTAGTTGGGTGCTTTGATTGCATGTGTCTGAGCATGCTGGTTGTGGTCAGGATGGTAGTTGTGCTGCCCCTGCTGATGCTCACATGGCAGATGTTGCAAATGGCCTCTTACGGTTTAACTGGACTGTCTCTAAAAAGGCACCAGACTCGGGAACTCCTAACTCTTGGCCTGGCAACGTCACCCGTGTTGTTGCGCTGGGGAACAGTTGACCGCCTTGTTTCTCTGACCACCCCACTGCCTCTTCCTGCCTGTTGTGTTGCTGTGGATCCCTCCTGTTATGATCCGGTGACCTTGGAGCCGCATGAGACTTTCTCAGGAGTAGGTGGAACCTGTACTGACCGCAAACCCTAAACTGACACCGCAACTAGAAGTAGCCGTGGGGTGTACCTATCACATCCTAGACACCTCGACACAGCCGGAGGACTAAATACCCCTATAGATGGAAATGGGAAACCTATCTTGCCTCAGAGCAGAACCCCAAAGGACAGGCAGCCCCCCACAAATATTGACTGTGAGTGTTAGAGGAAAGACACACGCAGGCAGAAAACAGGATTTAGCAAAAGAGGCCACTCTAGCTAAATAGGAAAGGATAGGACAGAATGCTAAGCGGTCAGTATTAAAACCCTGAAAATATCCACAGCAGATAATACAAAAATTCCACCATCTAACTAAAGACATGGAACGTATATCTGCATCTCCTGAGAATCCAACTTGACTGAAAAAATCCTAACACAGTCTGAGCTGGACAAGAAAAAACAATGAATAGCACTGATTGTGAAGCACACAGCATGTGTGCTGAAGAAACAAAAACCAGACACTTATCTTTGCTGATTTGGCAGCCGTGCAGGGGAAACCAGACTGAGATCCACAACCTCCAAGAACAATGGACAACTGGCAAGGACTCATGAATCCAGCAACCTTAAATACCCCAGTCAGAACTGCAATCAGCTGCATTACCACCAACAACCACCGGAGGGAACCCAAGAGCAGAATTCACAACACCCTCCCTCCTACTGTCCTCGTTCAGCATGTTACCTTCCCAGGTTGGGACAGTGACTTCATCAGCCACCACCTCATCTTCCGCACCTTGGTCCTTCTCCTGACTTGCTGACGTAACAACACCACTTGTTAGCAATTGTGTCTCATTATCATCCACCTCTTGCAACAATAATTGCATTCTCTCACCATCACCTTGTGAGCGTGGCTGCTCAAATATTTGGGCATCGCTACATGCGATCTCCTCATGTCCCGCTTGAAACAGCCTGAGTGAGAGGCCAGAATCTATAAAAGGAAATGTGAACAGCTCTTCGGAGTGTCCAAGTGTGGAATCACTTGTCCCCGGACACTCGGCCTGGTGGAGGAAGGAAGATCAGGGTCAGGATTATGTGGTCCAGAATCACGGCTATTGAGACTGGACCATGTGGTAGACAGGGTGGTGCTGGCAAACTGACCGGAAGCATCCATCTACTATCCATCCAACAACCATTTTACACTGGTCTGGCTTAAATGGAACCTGTCACCTGAATTTGGCGGGACCGGTTTTGGGTCATATGGGCGGGGTTTTTGGGTGTTTGATTCACCCTTTCCTTACCCGCTGGCTGCATGCTGGCCGCAATATTGGATTGAAGTTCATGCTGTGTCCTCCATAGTACACGCCAGCGCAAGGCAATATTGACCCAAAACCGGTCCCGCCAAATTCAGGTGACAGGTTCCATTTAAAGAGTGGTGTTCCGCAACCCTCGACAAAGTGAGACAGGAAGCTAGGTCGACATGATGTGTGTGTCTGTTGTGCTCCCGTGGTAGGCACATTTTCACCTTGCCAACGACCTCGGCCTCTGCGCTCACCATCAGCATCATGTCCACTTCACTGTCCCTTAACACGCGCCTTGCACATTTTACATTACATACAATATATTCCTGTTGAGAAAATGTTGCACACAGTATTACAATGCCAGCAAAATTTGCCCACTGGAAATGGATGTATAAGACTGCACTATCAATATAGCATTGCGATTTTTTTTTTAACAAACTATTTTTTGGGGGGGTGGTGGAGGGGGTTTGAGGTCCAACTATAGCATGATAAATGCCATAAAAATGTCACTGCAGGAAAAAATTGTAGTATGACAATGCCAGCAAAATGTGCCCAATTGAGATGGATGTATCAGAATGCAGTATCAATATAGCAATGCTATTGAGATCCAACCAAGTCTGGCTGTATGCTATTGATGCACAACAGTATAAATGGTGTCTAATATTTCCCTGCTCAGAACAATTTAGGATTAAGAGCAAAAAGAATATTATTATCCCTGAGAAGGGCTTCTGGTATGAGTTGCAGGATGCAGCGTAAAAGACATACACTTCACCCTATGCTGTTCTACACCATCCCTTCAGCACAATACTATTATTGTTACTAGTATTACTATTGATTATCATTAGCCCTAAGAAGGGCGGTTGTTGTACTTCACAGAAACATAAATGTGGTTGAATCCCTGGCTAATACGCAGCTACAGTTCTGTCCCTCTCTCACCAGCGCCTCTCCTTACGCTGCCTGTGTTCAGGGTACAGTGTGCTGAGCACGGCGTCACGGGTCTTATGTGCGGCCAGTCAAACAGAAATGCTACAACCGAGATGGGTATGGCATTACAGTGACTGGCAGGCAATCCCCGCATGTTTATTGGCTGTCTAAAAACTGCCAAACATGCGGCGCGGAGAATCAAGTCCCTGCTCGAGCATTAAAAAATAGTCGCTGAGTAACGAGTACAGACGAGCACGTTCGCTCATCATTAGTCTACTTCAGTTTGTGAGGCAGGTCCTATGTAAGTGATTTCTTGATTGAGAACAGATGTGGCAGTAATCAGGCCTGTGTGTGGCTAGGGAATGTGAACTCAGCTTCCCAAACGTGTAATAAACCACAGTTAATTTATGTTTTAGGGAGGTGGAAGCAATGACTTTTTCACACAGAGCCTGTAGGTTTGGATTTCTTTTTCCCTTAATAATAAAGACCTTCATTCAAAAACTGCATTTTGTGGTTACTTGTGATATCTTTGTCCAATATTTACATTTGTTTGGTGATCTGAAATATTTAACTGTGACAAACATGCAAAAGAATAGGAAACCAGGAAGGGGGCAAACACTTTTTCACACCACTGTATTAATGGTTATACTTGTACCCTTTTATTACCATACTGTTCCTCCCCCTATAGTTCATGCTATTGGCTTTCCTCGCTGTCTGCACATCACAGCAGGTTCCCTCCTAATTTTTATATTCATTTTTGTATCAGATTGTTCCTCTTTTTCAGGTCCTCACTCTTCTCGTGGTTTGTATCCTCACTGCACACCAACTTTGCTGAATAATAAAGTTGATGCCTTTTTAAGATGTGAAATTATTATTATTATTATTATTATTATTTATTGTTATAGCGCCATTTATTCCATGGCGCTTTACAAGTGAGGAGGGGTATACATAATAAAAACAAGTACAATAATCTTAAACAATACAAGTCATAACTGGTACAGGAGGAGAGAGGACCCTGCCCGCGAGGGCTCACAATCTACAAGGGATGGGTGAGAATACAGTAGGTGAGGATAGAGCTGATCGTGCAGCGGTTGGTTGATCGGTGGTTACTGCAGGTTGTAGGCTTGTCGGAAGACGTGGGTCTTCAGATTCTTTTTGAAGATTCTGATGGTAGGCGAGAGTCTGATGTGTTGTGGTAGAAGGTTCCAGAGTAGGGGTAATACGAGAAATCTTGTATACGATTGTGGGAAGAGGAGATAAGAGGGGAGTAGAGAAGGAGATCTTGTGAGGATCGGAGGTTGCGTGTAGGTAAGTACCGGGAGACGAGGTCACAGATGTAGGGAGGAGACAGGTTGTGGATGGCTTTGTATGTCATCGTTAGGGTTTTTGATGAGGGCATGGACTAGGGTTTTTGCAGATTCTTGGTTGAGGAATGAACGGATTCGTGAAATATAAATTTTGACTTATTCATTGGCTTATTGCTCTTTAGCCTCAGGACATGATTGCAGCTGAAGTCAGGACATGAGACACCTCATTCCGTGGCATTAGGCGCTGCAGCACTGAGCGCCTGGGTGATGCGCCCCCTGGTGGTTGTCCTCATATGACCTGGAGCGTGGGAAAAAGTTCCCAGGCTGCAGTTTATGAGGACAGTCAGCAGGGGGCGCATCACCGCAACTGAAGGTAACTATAGGTCATTGACCTACATTTCCTTCATTCGCTGGGGCTTACAAGCACGAGCACAGCTGCATTAGCAGGGCTCCTGCTTGTAAAATATTTTAACCCCTTCAGATGGATTACCTCGTGGGACGTGACAGTTCATCTGAAGGTATGTATATTGTTGGTTTATTATTTTTCCAAGCGAGGGTCTTCACATGGATTGAGAGAGCAATAAAATATTAAAACAACCTGTGTGTTTATTTCATTAAAATACTTTTTAATAATGTGTGTGTTTTTTTAACCCATACAATTGGATTAATAATGGATAGGTGTCATAATTGACGCCTCTCCATTATTAATCTGGCTTAATGTCACCTTACAATAGCAAGGTGGCATTAACCCTTCATTACCCCATATCCCACTGCTACACGGGAGTGGGAAGAGAGTGGCCAAGTGCCAGAATTGGCGCATCTTCCAGATGTGCCTTTTCTGGGGTGGCTGGGGGCAGATGTTTTTAGCCACGGGGGGGGGCCAATAACCATGGACCCTCTCCTGGCTATTAATATCTGCCCTCAGTCACTGGCTTTACTACTCTGGCGGAGAAAAATGCGCGGGAGCCCACGCCAATTTTTTCCGCGATTTAACCCTTAAATTTAATAGCTACAGCGCCGAAATTTTGCACATACACACTACTAACATTAGTAGTGTGGAATATGCAAAAAAAAGGGGGATATGAGATGGTTTACTGTATGTAAACCATGTCTCATATCCTGTCGGGTATGGGAAGGAGAAATGAAAAGCCGGCAATTGAATTAGCGGCTTTAATGCTATCTAGCGCTGCATTAAATATAAATATACATATATAGGTGTCTCACTGACATATATATATGTATATATACCTATTCTATGTGTATATATCTACTCTATTCTAACCTGTCAGTGTGATTTTACTGTACACCGCGCTGAATTGCCGGCTTTTCAAAGGACACCGGTACGTAAAAATCGGACAGAACTCGCATGGTGCGAGTGCTGTGCGATTTTTTTTCTCGCACCTATTGACTTGCATTGGTGAGTCTCGTCCGAGAATCTCAGGAATACGCAGCATGCTGCGATTTTTTTTCTCAGCCGATCCAGATTTTTCTCAGTCCGATTTCGGCTGAGAAAAAAATCGCAAATGAAAAGACACCTATTGAATAACATTGGTCTGAGTGCAATCCGATTTTTTATCGGATTGCACTCGTCCGTTTTCCTCGCAAGTGGAAAGGGGCCCTAAGGCTGTCCATCTGGGATAAAAGTTCCCCCCTTTCTGCCAATCTGTGGCGATCCCAGCAGCCGGACCCCCGCTGAGCAGAGTTACCATCCATCTGGTGGAAAGATGATCAAACACGACAACTGCTTTATTAAATGTTTTTATTTCTATATTTTCTTCTATTGTAACATTTGTATCCGTAACAATAAATCGAATTATTAAGCATCAGACGGTTTCATTCCATGTGATACTTTTATGGTTTGTTTCACTCCCGGACAGACTGATATCATTAGTCCAGAAGTATCAGCCTGAGATACATGGTGGATAACGGCTACATGTCTGGTGGTTATGAGCCGCGACCGGGAGGCGCTGGTCATATCCGTATTATCAGCTTTACTGTTATATTGTTAGAAACGTGAACGGATCCCATAAAAGACAAGAAGGAAGATGCAGCGATCACCACGGACGTCCAATCATCTGATGCCGAAATTATAGGTAACGGAGAGAGAAGAGTGTACGACCAATGTCACCTGGGAATGGATGAGGTCAGATAATATTGTAGATGTCACCTGCAGTCCTATGTAAGACCACAGATAACACAGTGATAACTCTGAGTACAGATAATGTAGTGTATGTCACCTGCAGTCCCATGTAACACCACAGATAACACAGTGATATCTCTCTGAGTACAAATAATGTAGTTGATGTCACCTGCAGTCCTATGTAACACCACAGATAACACAGTGATAACTCTCTGAGTACAGATAATGTAGTAGATGTCACCTGCAGTCCTATGTAACACCACAGATAGCACAGTGATAACTCTCTGAGTACAGATAATGTAGTAGATATCACCTGCAGTCCTATGTAACACCACATATAACACAGTGATAACTCTCTGAGCACATATAATGTAGTAGATGTCACCTGCAGTCCTATGTAAGACCACAGATAACACAGTGATAACTCTCTGAGTACAGATAATGTAGTAGATGTCACCTGCAGTCCTATGTAACACGACAGATAACACAGTGATAACTCTCTGAGTGCAGATAATGTAGTAGATGTCACCTGCAGTCCTATGTAACACCACAGATAACACATTGATAACTCTCTGAGTACAGATAATGTAGTAGATGTCACCTGCAGTCCTATGTAACACCACAGATAACACAGTGATAACTCTCTGAGTACAGATAATGTAGTAGATGTCACCTGCAGTCCTATGTAACACCACAGATAGCACAGTGAGTCTTTTATTAAATAAAATACTTTCACATGACACTAGCTATGATACACTACAAATAGAACACAACAAAACAAAACATAAGAACAAAGCTCCAATCAGACGGCCACAAAAGACAAAAAAGAAACCTACTAATCAGGGACAAGAAAGAAAATTCCAATTAAATAAAGAAAGCAAAAAGAAAAGACAACAATCAAAATACTCATAACTTACATTAATACCCCTGTAAAAATTATAAATAGTAAATAGTATAAAATCATACAAGACCCCCGGCCCAGCTTCATTCATACTACTATATACAACCCCAACTACATTCACACCGTCCTATATATAATATTATAAACAATATATACACTATAAACACATTATATACAGATTTATACAACGCCGCAAACACAACAAAACCCTACTGGTCCCACTGCCTTACCTTACAGCCACCCGCTTGCACATGTGGCATACACCCTACAACAAACCTAAATACAATACACTGTACAAAATTATTATTATTAATTATTATTTTTTTTTTTTTTTATATATATATACACACACCTACACTAACTATCCCGCCACCCCTGATCCAGCTCTGGCCACAAAGTTCAGGAATTATCCGAGCTAGGATCAGGCCCCAAAGTTTTTCCCCAGGCGGGGCCTGGGCCAGGCCAGATCAGTCTCATATCACCGCTGTTGAAACCCCCCAATCCCCCACCCAACCTAACTAAGACCCTCTATTATACACACTATATACAATATATACAATACACTATATACAATATATACATAAACCAACTTCACAACCTACATACTCACCACCCAAGGCTCAAGTTCGATGCCTGCAAACCTTCTATTCAGGGAACAGAGATACAAAACAAAAATCTAGGGTGTAAAGATATCAGCCCACCACCAGGATATAGGAGCGCTAACGGACTAAGGCACCCCGAAGGAGAAACCCCTCCAGAGATGGGCCGCCCTCCGGGCACCCAGTCCTTCGCACTCCAGAGAACGCACCTTCACCAGGGCACCTAGGATGCTGCTACAAACTTCATCTACACGGAGGATTTTACTCTGCGTCGAAACTAAAACTCGTGCGTTCCACGTGAAGTACCTGACCACTGCGCTGACTAAGAATAAAGTGGCTCGGTCCCTTCTCCCGAGGTCTCTGAACGCTCCATAGGCCCACTCGGCATAGGACAGAGTGGCCAGCCGCGGCCAACCAATGGAAGCGCCCAGCCTGTTGTACACCTCTGTATTAAAAGGACAATGAAGCAGGAAGTGCTCCATGCTTTCCAGCATGGTAGCGCAAGCCTCACGGGGACAATTCCTGTCCACGGAGCTCCTGTGCTTCAAATTGTCCTTCACATACAACTTACCTTGGAAGCAGCGCCAAGTCAAGTCCCAATACTTCTTGGGGATCCTGCTAGAATTTAGCAAACTTAACCCAACCTCTAGATCCCGACTTGGGCAGTCCTTGAGGACCAATGGTTTCTGAAAATGCGAAAGCAAGACCCGCATGTCGAGGAGTTTCCTCGGGAGGGACCTCACTTCCCACATTCCCAGACCCCACCGGCGCATCATTTTCAGAACCGGGGTAACATAAGCCGGGAGATGCCCGTGCGGTGTGCGGAGATCCTTCAATCTTCCCCCTGTCTCCCATTCCTGGAAGAAAGGCTGAAACCATCCCTTGCAGGAGAATACCCACGGAGGAGCCCTCTCTTTCCAGAGGTTTGCCACGTTAACTTTCAAAAAGGTGTTCACTAGGAACACCACGGGGTTTACCATATTCAACCCCCCTAGTCTCCTCGTGCGGTAAGTGACCTCCCGTTTGACTAGGTTCAGTCTATTCCCCCATAACATCTGGAAGAACAGACTGTAGACCCGTGTCCAGAGAGGCTTTGGTAAGACACAGACGCTGCCCAGGTAGATTAGCAAGGGGAGCAGGAAAGCTTTGCACAGGTCAACCCTTTCCCTCAGGGTCAAAGACCAACCCTTCCATTGGTCCACTCTTTGGGCGACACCTTTGATTCTGCCTTCCCAGTTTTTCGTGGGGTAATCACCCTGGCCAAATTCGATGCCTAGGACTTTGGCATGTTCTTGGGGTTCGGGGAGGGTGTCCGGAAGATCAAACGCGGGATCCCCGCCTCCCAGCCAGAGACTCTCACACTTGTCCTGGTTGACCTTGGACCCGGATGCCTCCGAGTAGCTCTCCACTTCTGACATCACCACCATCGCCTCTGTCATGATCTCTGCAGGCAGAGATCATAGCAAGCCTATAGAGGGACAAGCTCTCGGAAGATGGAACTATACTGACCATGAACTAAGCCTGCCGCGCAACTAGAAATAGCCAGGTAGCATTTCCTATTTATCGCTAGATGCCCAGCTCTGGCCTAAGACCTAAATAGCTAGCAGAGGGAAATATAAGACCTGGCTCACCTCTAGAGAAATATTCCAAAGAAGACAGTAGCCCCCCACATATAATGACGGTGAGTTCAGATGAAACAACAAACGCAGCAGGAAAATAGTCTTAGCAAATTTGAGGTCCGCTTACTAGATAGCAGAAGACAGATAGTATACTTTCATGGTCAGCAGAAAAACACTAACAAAACACCATCCAGAGATTACCTTAAACTCTGGCATTAACTCATAACGCCAGAGTAGCAATCCCTGATCAACGAGAGCTTTCCAGACACAGTAACAAAACTTCAGCTGTGAACTGGAACAAATAGGCAAAACAAAACATGGACAAAAGTCCAACTTATCTAGTAGTTGTCTAGAAGCAGGAACAAGCACTGAGAGGCATCAGATAACATTGTTGACCGGCAAGAAACCACCAGAGAAATGAGCTTAAATAGCGACACCCACTACTGATGGAACCAGGTGAAACAGGAAAGAGGATGACAAGTCCAATTCCACAAGCGGCCACCGGGGGAGCCCAGAATCAAAATTCACAACAGTACCCCCCCCTCAAGGAGGGGGCACCGAACCCTCACCAGATCCACCAGGGCGACCAGGATGAGCCCTATGGAAGGCACGAACAAGATCAGAAGCATGAACATCAGATGCATTGACCCAAGAATTATCCTCCTGGCCGTAACCCTTCCAGTTGACCAGATACTGGAGTCTCCGTCTGGAAACACGAGAGTCCAAAATTTTCTCCACAACGTACTCCAACTCACCCTCAACCAACACCGGAGCAGGAGGCTCAACTGAAGGTACAACAGGTACCTCATACCTGCGCAATAACGACCGATGAAAAACGTTATGAATGGAAAAGGACGCAGGGAGGTCCAAACGGAAAGAAACAGGATTAAGAATCTCCAATATTCTATAAGGGCCGATGAACCGAGGTTTAAACTTAGGAGAAGAGACCCTCATAGGGACAAAACGAGAAGACAACCACACCAAATCTCCAACACAAAGCCGAGAACCAACACGACGATGACGGTTGGCAAAACGCTGAGTCTTCTCCTGGGACAACTTCAAATTGTCCATAACCTGCCCCCAGATGTGATGCAATCTCTCCACCACCGCATCCACTCCAGGACAATCCGAGGATTCCACCTGACCGGAGGAAAATCGAGGGTGAAACCCCGAATTACAGAAAAACGGGGACACCAAGGTGGAAGAGCTGGCCCGATTATTGAGGGCGAACTCTGCCAATGGCAAAAAAGCAACCCAATCATCCTGGTCAGCAGAGACAAAACACCTCAGATATGTCTCAAGGGTCTGATTAGTCCGCTCGGTCTGGCCATTAGTCTGAGGGTGAAAAGCAGATGAAAAAGACAAATCTATGCCCATCCTAGCACAGAATGCCCGCCAAAATCTAGACACAAATTGAGTACCTCTGTCAGAAACAATATTCTCAGGAATACCGTGCAATCGGACAACATTCTGAAAAAACAGAGGAACCAACTCAGAAGAAGAAGGCAACTTGGGCAGAGGAACCAAATGGACCATTTTAGAGAAACGGTCACAGACCACCCAGATGACAGACATCTTCTGGGAAACAGGCAGATCTGAAATAAAATCCATCGAGATGTGTGTCCAAGGCCTCTTAGGAATAGGCAAGGGCAACAGCAGTCCGCTAGCCCGAGAACTACAAGACTTGGCCCGAGCACAAACGTCACATGACTGCACAAAGACTCGCACATCTCGTGACAGGGAAGGCCACCAGAAGGATCTTGCCACCAAATCCCTGGTACCAAAAATTCCGGGATGACCTGCCAATGCAGAAGAATGTACCTCAGAGATGACTCTGCTGGTCCAATCATCCGGAACAAACAGTCTATCAGGCGGACAACGATCCGGTCTATCCGCCTGAAACTCTTGCAAGGACCGCCGCAGATCAGGAGAAACGGCCGACAAAATTACTCCCTCCCTAAGGATACCTGTAGGTTCAGAATTACCAGGAGAGTCCGGGTCAAAACTCCTAGAAAGGGCATCTGCCTTAACATTCTTAGAACCCGGTAGGTATGACACCACAAAATTAAAGCGAGAAAAAAATAAAGACCAGCGCGCCTGTCTAGGATTCAGGCGTCTGGCAGTCTCAAGATAAATCAAATTTTTGTGGTCAGTCAATACCACCACCTGATGCCTAGCCCCCTCGAGCCAATGGCGCCACTCCTCAAACGCCCACTTCATGGCCAAAAGCTCCCGATTCCCAACATCATAATTCCGCTCTGCGGGCGAAAATTTGCGAGAAAAGAAGGCACAAGGCCTAATGACGGAGCAGTCGGAACCTTTCTGCGACAACACTGCCCCAGCTCCGATCTCCGAAGCGTCAACCTCAACCTGAAAAGGCAGATTCACATCAGGCTGACGCAACACAGGGGCAGAGGCAAAACGGCGCTTAAGCTCCTGAAAGGCCTCTACAGCATGAGGGGACCAATTAGCAACATCAGCGCCTTGTCTGGTCAAATCAGTCAGTGGTTTAACGACATCCGAAAAACCAGCAATAAATCGGCGGTAAAAGTTGGCAAAGCCCAAAAATCTCTGAAGACCCTTAAGAGAGGAGGGCTGAGTCCAGTCACAAATAGCTTGCACCTTGACGGGATCCATCTCAATGGAAGAGGGAGAAAAAATATACCCCAAAAAGGAAATTTTCTGGACCCCAAAAACGCACTTAGACCCCTTCACACATAAAGAATTAGACCGCAGAACCTGAAAAACTCTCCTGACCTGCTGGACATGAGAGTCCCAGTCATCAGAAAAAATCAGAATATCATCCAGATATATTATCATAAATTTATCCAGAAAATCGCGGAAAATATCATGCATAAAAGACTGGAAAACTGAAGGGGCATTAGAAAGACCAAAAGGCATGACCAAATACTCAAAGTGGCCCTCGGGCGTATTAAATGCGGTCTTCCACTCATCCCCCTGCCTGATCCGCACCAAATTATACGCCCCACGAAGATCAATTTTAGAGAACCACTTAGCACCCTCTATACGAGCAAACAAATCAGTAAGCAATGGCAATGGGTATTGATACTTAACAGTGATCTTATTCAGAAGCCGATAATCAATACATGGTCTCAAAGAGCCGTCTTTTTTTGAGACAAAGAAAAACCCAGCTCCCAAGGGAGAAGAAGATGGACGAATATGTCCCTTTTCCAAAGACTCCTTTATATATTCCCGCATAGCAGCATGTTCCGGCACAGACAGATTAAACAAACGACCCTTTGGATATTTACAACCCGGTATCAAATCTATGGCACAATCGCACTCACGGTGCGGAGGTAACGACCCAAGCTTGGGTTCGTCAAAGACGTCTTGATAATCAGAGAGGAACTCAGGGACTTCAGAGGGAATGGACGACGAAATAGAAACCAAAGGTAAGTCCCCATGAATACCCTTACATCCCCAGCTCAACACAGACATTGCTCTCCAGTCCAAGACTGGGTTGTGAGACTGCAACCATGGCAATCCCAGTACCAAATCGTCATGTAAATTATACAGCACCAGGAAACGAATAATCTCCTGGTGATCCGGATTGATACGCATGGTTACTTGTGTCCAGTATTGTGGTTTATTATTAGCCAATGGGGTGGAGTCAATCCCCTTCAGAGGAATAAGAGTCTCCAAAGGCTCTAAATCAAAACCACAACGATTGGCAAAGGACCAATCCATAAGACTCAGAGCGGCGCCAGAGTCAACATAGGCGTCCGTGGCAATGGATGACAAAGAGCAAATCAGGGTTACAGACAAAATAAACTTAGACTGAATGGTGCCAATGGAAACAGACTTATCAAGCTTCTTTGTACGCCTAGAGCATGCTGATATAACATGAGTAGAATCCCCACAATAGAAACACAATCCATTCTTCCGTCTAAAATTCTGTCGCTCGCTCCTGGACAGAATACTATCACACTGCATACTTTCTGGCGTCTTTTCCATAGACACCGCCAGATGGTGCACCGGTTTGCGCTCCCGCAGACGCCTATCAATCTGAATAGCCATTGTCATGGACTCATTCAGACCTGCAGGCACAGGGAACCCCACCATAACATCCTTAACGGCATCAGAGAGACCTTCTCTGAAAGTTGCCGCCAAGGCGCACTCATTCCACTGAGTAAGCACAGACCATTTACGGAATTTTTGGCAGAAAACTTCAGCTTCGTCTTGCCCCTGAGATAGTGCCATCAAAGTTTTTTCTGCCTGAAGTTCCAAATGAGGTTCCTCATAAAGCAAGCCCAAGGCCAGAAAAAACGCATCCACATCGCGTAACGCAGGATCCCCTGCTGGCAATGAGAAGGCCCAATCTTGAGGGTCACCCCTGAGCAAGGAAATCACAATCCTAACCTGCTGAGCAGGGTCTCCAGCTGAACGAGACTTCAGGGACAAATAAAGCTTACAATTATTTCGGAAATTCTGGAAGCTAGCTCTATTCCCTGTGAAGAACTCTGGCAAAGGAATTCTCGGCTCAGATACCGGAGCATGTACCACAAAATCTTGTAAATTTTGTACTTTCGTGATGAGATTATTCAAACCCGCAGTTACACTCTGGAGATCCATGATTGTCAGGTGCACACAGAGCCATACAGAGATTAGGAGGAGAGAGAGAAAAAAAACTGCAGCAAGGCAGACTGGAGGAAAAAAAAAAAAAAAATTCCAGCAGACTTCTTATAACTCTCCTTTCTCAACCTGGGTCTTTAACACCTTGATGGCCCGGTCAAACTGTCATGATCTCTGCAGGCAGAGATCATAGCAAGCCTATAGAGGGACAAGCTCTCGGAAGATGGAACTATACTGACCATGAACTAAGCCTGCCGCGCAACTAGAAATAGCCAGGTAGCATTTCCTATTTATCGCTAGATGCCCAGCTCTGGCCTAAGACCTAAATAGCTAGCAGAGGGAAATATAAGACCTGGCTCACCTCTAGAGAAATATTCCAAAGAAGACAGTAGCCCCCCACATATAATGACGGTGAGTTCAGATGAAACAACAAACGCAGCAGGAAAATAGTCTTAGCAAATTTGAGGTCCGCTTACTAGATAGCAGAAGACAGATAGTATACTTTCATGGTCAGCAGAAAAACACTAACAAAACACCATCCAGAGATTACCTTAAACTCTGGCATTAACTCATAACGCCAGAGTAGCAATCCCTGATCAACGAGAGCTTTCCAGACACAGTAACAAAACTTCAGCTGTGAACTGGAACAAATAGGCAAAACAAAACATGGACAAAAGTCCAACTTATCTAGTAGTTGTCTAGAAGCAGGAACAAGCACTGAGAGGCATCAGATAACATTGTTGACCGGCAAGAAACCACCAGAGAAATGAGCTTAAATAGCGACACCCACTACTGATGGAACCAGGTGAAACAGGAAAGAGGATGACAAGTCCAATTCCACAAGCGGCCACCGGGGGAGCCCAGAATCAAAATTCACAACACGCCTCCTCTTGCGAAGAAACAAAGACCGTGACGTCATCCGCGTAGGCCACTACCCTCAGGATAGCCTCCGGCGCCACCCCGCCCATCCTCACCCCCGCCAACGGCCCACAATCGACCCTTCTGAGGAAGGGATCGATCGCAAACGCGTAAAGCAAAGGGCTAAGAGGGCAGCCCTGGCGGACACCGGACCCTACCCCGAAAGGTTGTCCAATCCACCCGTTTACCAGAGGGAAAGTCTCAGCCCCTGCGTACAAGGTCTTAAGCCAGTCCACAAACCCTCCAGGCAGACCATACCTCAAAAGAGTGGACCAGAGGTACTCGTGGTCAACCCGATCAAAGGCTTTTGCCTGATCCAGGGTCAGCAAGAACCCCTTCCAAAGGCCCGCCCTGCCTTGCTCCACGGCCTCTCGGACACCCAGAACAGCACTGAAAGTGCTACGGCCAGGAACGCAACAGTGCTGGGCCTCCGAAAGGAGCCGCGGCGCAAACTTCACCAGCCTGTTGAAGAGTATCTTAGCCAAAACCTTCCTGTCCACATTGAGAAGTGATATGGGACGCCAATTCTCAATGCGTGATGGATCCTTACCCTTTGACAAAATGATCAGAGCCGACCTCCTTAATGATCTCGGCAGAGTGCCCGAGGAGAGACACTCATTAAACACCTGAGTCAAGAGGGGGACCAAGGAGTCCCTAAAGGTCTTAAAGAACTCGGATGTTAAGCCATCCGGACCTGGCGATTTTTTGGGCCGGAGCCCATCGATCGCCAGTCTCACTTCCTCTTCTTTGATCGCTTCTGCCAAACCGCCCAGCGAGAGGTCAGCCCCTGGCTCAGGAACAGCTTCAGCCAGGAAAGCCGACATCCTGTCACGATCCAGTTCCTTCCTTCCCAAGAGGTGCGAGTAGTATGAACTGACGACCTCCAAGATCCCTGATCTGGACCTTCTCAGGGATCCCGTACTGTCCATCAGCCCCGTCACTATCTTACTATTCACTGACATCTTGCAGCTTCTGTAGGGGTCGGGCGAGTAGTACTTCCCGTAGTCCCTCTCAAAAACCAAAGATGCGTGCCTATCGTACTGACACCTCATTAGCAAGGATTTCACACTGGAGATCGCCTCGCGGCTACCCCCAGTCGAGACAAGATGCTCGAGTCTCCTCCTCAGGCTCTGATACAGACGATCCCTGTTCAGGCTTCTGAGGTTCGAGAGTTGCCGGAAGAATCTCGCCACCCGATGTTTGAACATCTCCCACCACTCCGACTTAGTGTTACTTAGGCCCAGCAGCGGTACCTGGCTCTGAAGAAATTCCTCAAAGGACCGTCTTACAGCTTCTTCCTCAAGGAGTGACGAATTCAGCTTCCAATAACCTCTTCCCATCCGAGGAGTCTCTGTAACGCTCAGAGAAAACATAATCAAACAGTGATCGGAGAATTCCACCTCCACAACCGACAACGGCGAGGAAACGGCCTCCTCCTTCAAATAAAACCTGTCTAACCTAGACCTGCACTGACTACCTCTAAAAAAGGTGAACCCCGCGTGGCCTGTGTTGTGCCGGATGTGGACATCCACCAGGCGTGCCTCACTTACTATCCTATTTAGCGCGACGCAATCGTAAGCCAGCCGGTCTACGGAACCTCCTCTATCACAGGGTCTCGTGACATTGTTGAAATCCCCTCCAAAGACCACCTGCCGACTCGAAAATAAGTAAGGTTTGATCTTCATGAAGAGACACTTGCGGTCCCACTTGGACTGGGGACTGTAGATGTTAATGAGCCGAAGCTCCTGTCCCCCCATGGAGACATCTAGGATCAAGCATCTCCCCATTTCTAACTCGATCAATCGTCTGCATTCAACCGCTGCGGTCTTAAAAAGGACCGCCACCCCACTATACGGCTCGGCCGCAAGAGACCAGTAGGAGGGCCCATGCCTCCACTCCCGCCTTGCTTTATGCATGGTTGATAGGTCGGTCAACCTGGTCTCCTGCAAAAACAAAATGTCGGCGTCAAGTTGGCCGAGAAAATGAAAGGCCGTGTACCTTGCCGCTTCTGACTTTATGCTGGCAACATTAATGGTTGCCAGCGTCAACGGGGCTTTGATTGAATTAGATAGCCTTTTTCTTCCCACCCCCAACAGTTTCACCCTCTTCCTCTGACAATGATGAGTTTTTAGTGCGCTTAAGACAAACTGACTCATCCATTCTCTCCTTACATACACTCTGGCCCTTGTCTGGTGGTCCCGAGGTAGTCCCCCCCCCAGAAGGCTTTGTATTTGCCCCCTGAGAAGAAGACCCAGCGACCTCCTGAGCCCCAACAACCTTGTCCGCAACCTCCGGCCCCGGGTCCCCATCGCCCCCCTCTGGAGGGGAGTCCTGGAGGGCCCGGAACCGGTTAGAGAGATCCACCAGAGGGGGGGCGGCTGGACCTTCCAATGGCACCTGGATCAGGGCTACGGAGTCAGAGGGGTCGCACTCCGAGGAGGAGGCTCGAGGCCCGGACCCCCTCTTATCCTTAGTTGTTTTCCTGTTACCCTTTTTCTTTTGCTGTGACCACTCCCCCTCTCTCTCATCCAGACTGTCACCGGATGAAGGTTCCTGGGCAGACATGGCGTCCTTTTGCTCCTCTCTTTCAAGTCTCTTGACTTCCTCGCTCAATTCGCTGTCTTTAGGATCCTCAGCTGCAAGTGAAGCACCCGGGTCAGAGTTTAGGGTCATTACTCCCTGCCCCCTTTTCCCATGGCGCTGCTCCTGCCGCCTGATATTGGATGGCGGCAGCCTGCTCCTCACCGGTTCCCTGCCTCCTCCGCTTCTGCTGGTCCCTTCACCGGCGAGATTAGTCCCGGCTTTCGCCTGTCCCGCACTCGCCGCTTTCAGGACCGCATTGGCAAAGGAACGCGGACAGCGACTGAACGGGTGACCGAGGTCACCACACAGGTTACACCTAATCCTGCCACAGGTAGCAGCAAGATGGCCGAGGTCCCCACACAGTGCGCATTTCTGGGTGGTACACTGCGCACTGAAGTGTGTGGGGCTGCCGCACCTGTGACAGACCTTAGGCTGCCCCCGGTAGAAAATCAAGATCCTGTCCCTCCCCAAAAATGTTGAGGAAGGGATATGGGTAACGGTGTTTCCTGAAACCTTCAATTTCACCATGAAGGTCCAGGCTCCTGACCAGATACCATGCTCATCGAGGGTCTTCTCGGGAATACCGACGATGTCGCCGTATCGTCCAACCCAGGTGGAGATGTCGACACAGGAAAGTGACTCGTTACTGGTCAAAACGGTCACCTTCCTGACTGAGTTCTGGCGGGATATTGCCACAGCGAGGAAACCCTGCCATTCGGGGCGACCCCGAGCCAGCTCATGGCGAGACCAGAAAAGCTCAAGGCCCTCCGGTCTCACGAAGCTGACATCGAAGTAGGAGGTCCCATAGGGATGGATCAAGGCGAAGATGTCATATGCCGCGAAGCCCATCCCCAGCAGGAGCTCAGCAACCTTTGACCGATCAGGACAGGCATCCTTGCTTACCCACTGGAGACGGGCCACGTTCCTACGGTTACTCCTCTGCCCCGGTGTCGGCAGAGACCAGACAGTCTCTGCCCCTCTATCTCGGAAGGCGGAAAGACCGTGTCTCTCTATCCAGAAAGACAGATCAACTTCCCTCCCCTCTACATTGATGGAACTCTCCCCTCTCCTCAGGGCGTCCAGGAAGCGCTGTTGCAAGTCACCATCCTCAGGGTCACCAGACAAGGGCGCACTACTACCCCCAGCAGTGACAGCCGCTGAATAGCTTGGGGCTGAAGCCCCCGCCACCGCTGGGGGGGCAGCGGGACCACTACCTGCTTCCCCTCCACCAACACCAGTAATGCTCTCCTCATTCACTCCTCCACTACTCCCATCATTTGCAACATCACTACTCCCACCATTCACTCCACTACTACTCCCATCATTTGCAACATCACTACTCCCATCATTTACTCCACCACTGCTCCCATCATTCATTCCACCACTACTCCCACCATTCACTCCACTACTACCATCATTTCCTGCACAGCTCCTTTCATTCCCCTTACCACTGTCACCACTTCCCGTCACTTTATTACCTGTATTGTCACCACCATTTGTCCCAGTGTTCTCTGCACCTGCCACAGTCACATCCATTCCTTCCTCACTTGTGTCTGCTAGCTTCTCTGCACTCACACCTGCCGGACCGGGGGAGGGGTGCAGCACCACACCCGATTTCCCTTGATTGGTGCTGACTCTCTGTTGTGTCCTTGGAGCGCCTTGCCCCCCCACTGCAGCAGTTTGCACTTTATTATTTTGGGCCCGCTGCTTGTTGGGGGGCGCCGCCTGCCCCGCACCCACAGACTTCGCGGTCCCGGTGTCATGCTGGGGTGCTGGAGCACTCTGTCCCCCTGTCGCAGCAGGGCGCCTCGTGTTCCCTGCAGATGATTTATCCTTTTTCTGTCCTTTTTGGACACGCTGCTCTCCTGTCACAGCTGCGTGCCTGTTCTCCTTTAAGGCGCACTGCGCCCCTGTCACAACAGTGCGCCCTCCTTTCGCCGCACCATGTTCCTCGGACCTGCCCCCCACAGCCCCGGCGTCGGCCGGCTCAGCCGTAGTGAGCAGGGATGGAGTCTGCCCACACCGTCCCCCTTTCGCAACGGCGTGGACACCCACCTCACCCCCCTCAGCCCCGGTGATAACCGGCTTAGCCGCAGAGGGCAGAGAGGGAAACTCCTCGGGGTCCCCTATGTCCGGCGCTGTGAGTACCTCCACAGCCTCGCCCCCTGCACTGTTCCCCGCACAGACGGCAGCACCGCCGGACGTCCTCCTCCTCTCCCCACCTTGCCTATGCCCTGGACCCACTGCAGAGCCCGTGCGTTTAGGTTTGGTGGGGTTTACACAGGAGGTGGTAGGTGTAACATCATCCATCAGTACATATCTGTAACTCACCACCTCCCGTGCGGTCTCCTTCGTTGTCTTCTTCCTCTTCTTTGTTTCCTCTGCTGGCTCGTCCTCACCAAAGGAAAAGCGGTCCAAGTTCACTGGAGACTCCAGCTCTCTGATCTCCTGTAGCAGACCGCCCTCCTCCTCTTCCTCCGCTGATACTCCAGCCTGTGCTGTCGGAGTCCTCTGCCGTGCCGGGAGGCCGCTTCCCTGTTGTCGGCTCTGCGGCTCACTCTCCCGGCTGGTTCCAGCTTGTAGGACTCCAGTCACGACCACATCGGCGTCCT
The DNA here is from genome assembly GCF_051348905.1 of Ranitomeya variabilis. Lineage (NCBI taxonomy): Eukaryota > Metazoa > Chordata > Amphibia > Anura > Dendrobatidae > Ranitomeya > Ranitomeya variabilis. The sequence continues at coordinate 391,182,547 of NC_135233.1, read as the reverse complement.
CCTCCTCCTCGTCGCTTAGGACGCCGGCTGGCGGTTCTCCTGAGGTATTTAACCCCTTCATTTCTGAGAACCGCCGCTGGTTCTTAAACCTCTCCAGGAAGGGACCTGCGCTTTTCTCAATCCCCTCCCGGAGGAGCACTAACCGGGCCACCTCATCTCTGAGGGCTCTTAACCTCTGGGAGGTCACAGGTTTCTCCTTGCTAGAGGCTCGGGTATTCAGGATCCGAGCCTCCCGCAGCTCCTCCTTCAGCTCGGTCAGTGCTTTGCCGGCGTCCTCATACTCACGTAGCATGGCGACCACTCGGGAGGAGAAGGTACTCGTGGACTCGCCGGAGCTCCTCAACCCCCAGGATGTTCCTGGGCTCTCCTTCCTGGGGCCTGGGGTGCCCCTGTCTCCCTCTCTGGGCGGACGATGAGCCGTCTCAGGGTTGGAGTAGGTGGGTAAGGTTTTCTTCACCCGTCCTGACCTCCTCAGTCCCTCTTGGGCCAGTTGCTGTTGCTGCTGCTCTCTGTCCCCCGCCGGCACAGACCGGGGAACAGAAGCCTGGGAAGCCATGTCGGCCTCCCGGGAAGCCTGCCTCTCCCTGGGGAGAAGAGAGGCAGACTCTGGGCCTCCTGCTGGAAGTCCTGGAGCTCCCAATACAGCAGGGTGTGACTGATTGTGCGCACCTGTCCTCCACACTCAGTCCTGTGTAACACCACAGATAACACAGTGATAACTCTCTGAGTACAGATAATGTAGTAGATGTCACCTGCAGTCCTATGTAACACCACAGATAACACAGTGATAACTCTCTGAGTACAGATAATGTAGTAGATGTCACCTGCAGTCCTATGTAACACCACAGATAACACAGTGATAACTCTCTGAGTGCAGATAATGTAGTAGATGTCACCTGCAGTCCTATGTAACACCATAGATAACACAGTGATAACTCTCTGAGTACAGATAATGTAGTAGATGTCACCTGCAGTCCTATGTAACACCACAGATAACACAGTGATAACTCTCTGAGTGCAGATAATGTAGTAGATGTCACCTGCAGTCCTATGTAACACCACAGATAACACAGTGATAACTCTCTGAGTACAGATAATGTAGTAGATGTCACCTGCAGTCCTATGTAACACCACAGATAACACAGTGAGTCTTTTATTAAATAAAATACTTTCACATGACACTAACTATGATACACTACAAATAGAACACAACAAAACAAAACATAAGAACAAAGCTCCAATCAGACGGCCACAAAAGACAAAAAAGAAACCTACTAATCAGGGACAAGAAAGAAAATTCCAATTAAATAAAGAAAGCAAAAAGAAAAGACAACAAACAAAATACTCATAACTTACATTAATACCCCTGTAAAAATTATAAATAGTAATAAAATCATACAAGACCCCCGGCCCAGCTTCATTCATACTACTATATACAACCCCAACTACATTCACACCGTCCTATATACAATATAAACAATATATACACTATAAACACATTATATACAGATTTATACAACGCCGCAAACACAGCAAAACCCTACTGGTCCCACTGCCTTACCTTACAGCCACCCGCTTGCACCGCCACATACACCCTACAACAAACCTAAATACAATACACTGTACAAAATTATTATTATTAATTATTATTTTTTTTTTATTTTTTTTTTATATATATATATACACACACCTACACTAACTATCCCGCCACCCCTGATCCAGCTCTGGCCACAAAGTTCAGGAATTATCCGAGCTAGGATCAGGCCCCAAAGTTTTTCCCCAGGCGGGGCCTGGGCCAGGCCAGATCAGTCTCATATCACCGCTGTTGAAACCCCCCAATCCCCCACCCAACCTAACTAAGACCCTCTATTATACACACTATATACAATATATACAATACACTATATACAATATATACATAAACCAACTTCACAACCTACATACTCACCACCCAAGGCTCAAGTTCGATGCCTGCAAACCTTCTATTCAGGGAACAGAGATACAAAACAAAAATCTAGGGTGTAAAGATATCAGCCCACCACCAGGATATAGGAGCGCTAACGGACTAAGGCACCCCGAAGGAGAAACCCCTCCAGAGATGGGCCGCCCTCCGGGCACCCAGTCCTTCGCACTCCAGAGAACGCACCTTCACCAGGGCACCTAGGATGCTGCTACAAACTTCATCTACACGGAGGATTTTACTCTGCGTCGAAACTAAAACTCGTGCGTTCCACGTGAAGTACCTGACCACTGCGCTGACTAAGAATAAAGTGGCTCGGTCCCTTCTCCCGAGGTCTCTGAACGCTCCATAGGCCCACTCGGCATAGGACAGAGTGGCCAGCCGCGGCCAACCAATGGAAGCGCCCAGCCTGTTGTACACCTCTGTATTAAAAGGACAATGAAGCAGGAAGTGCTCCATGCTTTCCAGCATGGTAGCGCAAGCCTCACGGGGACAATTCCTGTCCACGGAGCTCCTGTGCTTCAAATTGTCCTTCACATACAACTTACCTTGGAAGCAGCGCCAAGTCAAGTCCCAATACTTCTTGGGGATCCTGCTAGAATTTAGCAAACTTAACCCAACCTCTAGATCCCGACTTGGGCAGTCCTTGAGGACCAATGGTCTCTGAAAATGCGAAAGCAAGACCCGCATGTCGAGGAGTTTCCTCGGGAGGGACCTCACTTCCCACATTCCCAGACCCCACCGGCGCATCATTTTCAGAACCGGGGTAACATAAGCCGGGAGATGCCCGTGCGGTGTGCGGAGATCCTTCAATCTTTCCCCTGTCTCCCATTCCTGGAAGAAAGGCTGAAACCATCCCTTGCAGGAGAATACCCACGGAGGAGCCCTCTCTTTCCAGAGGTTTGCCACGTTAACTTTCAAAAAGGTGTTCACTAGGAACACCACGGGGTTTACCATATTCAAACCCCCCTAGTCTCCTCGTGCGGTAAGTGACCTCCCGTTTGACTAGGTTCAGTCTATTCCCCCATAACATCTGGAAGAACAGACTGTAGACCCGTGTCCAGAGAGGCTTTGGTAAGACACAGACGCTGCCCAGGTAGATTAGCAAGGGGAGCAGGAAAGCTTTGCACAGGTCAACCCTTTCCCTCAGGGTCAAAGACCAACCCTTCCATTGGTCCACTCTTTGGGCGACACCTTTGATTCTGCCTTCCCAGTTTTTCGTGGGGTAATCACCCTGGCCAAATTCGATGCCTAGGACTTTGGCATGTTCTTGGGGTTCGGGGAGGGTGTCCGGAAGATCAAACGTGGGATCCCCGCCTCCCAGCCAGAGACTCTCACACTTGTCCCGGTTGACCTTGGACCCGGATGCCTCCGAGTAGCTCTCCACTTCTGACATCACCACCATCGCCTCCTCTTGTGAAGAAACAAAGACCGTGACGTCATCCGCGTAGGCCACTACCCTCAGGATAGCCTCCGGCGCCACCCCGCCCATCCTCACCCCCGCCAACGGCCCACAATCGACCCTTCTGAGGAAGGGATCGATCGCAAACGCGTAAAGCAAAGGGCTAAGAGGGCAGCCCTGGCGGACACCGGACCCTACCCCGAAAGGTTGTCCAATCCACCCGTTTACCAGAGGGAAAGTCTCAGCCCCTGCGTACAAGGTCTTAAGCCAGTCCACAAACCCTCCAGGCAGACCATACCTCAAAAGAGTGGACCAGAGGTACTCGTGGTCAACCCGATCAAAGGCTTTTGCCTGATCCAGGGTCAGCAAGAACCCATTCCAAAGGCCCGCCCTGCCCTGCTCCACGGCCTCTCGGACACCCAGAACAGCACTGAAAGTGCTACGGCCAGGAACGCAACAGTGCTGGGCCTCCGAAAGGAGCCGCGGCGCAAACTTCACCAGCCTGTTGAAGAGTATCTTAGCCAAAACCTTCCTGTCCACATTGAGAAGTGATATGGGACGCCAATTCTCAATGCGTGATGGATCCTTACCCTTTGACAAAATGATCAGAGCCGACCTCCTTAATGATCTCGGCAGAGTGCCCGAGGAGAGACACTCATTAAACACCTGAGTCAAGAGGGGGACCAAGGAGTCCCTAAAGGTCTTAAAGAACTCGGATGTTAAGCCATCCAGACCTGGCGATTTTTTGGGCCGGAGCCCATCGATCGCCAGTCTCACTTCCTCTTCTTTGATCGCTTCTGCCAAACCGCCCAGCGAGAGGTCAGCCCCTGGCTCAGGAACAGCTTCAGCCAGGAAAGCCGACATCCTGTCACGATCCAGTTCCTTCCTTCCCAAGAGGTGCGAGTAGTATGAACTGACGACCTCCAAGATCCCTGATCTGGACCTTCTCAGGGATCCCGTACTGTCCATCAGCCCCGTCACTATCTTACTATTCACTGACATCTTGCAGCTTCTGTAGGGGTCGGGCGAGTAGTACTTCCCGTAGTCCCTCTCAAAAACCAAAGATGCGTGCCTATCGTACTGACACCTCATTAGCAAGGATTTCACACTGGAGATCGCCTCGCGGCTACCCCCAGTCGAGACAAGATGCTCGAGTCTCCTCCTCAGGCTCTGATACAGACGATCCCTGTTCAGGCTTCTGAGGTTCGAGAGTTGCCGGAAGAATCTCGCCACCCGATGTTTGAACATCTCCCACCACTCCGACTTAGTGTTACTTAGGCCCAGCAGCGGTACCTGGCTCTGAAGAAATTCCTCAAAGGACCGTCTTACAGCTTCTTCCTCAAGGAGTGACGAATTCAGCTTCCAATAACCTCTTCCCATCCGAGGAGTCTCTGTAACGCTCAGAGAAAACATAATCAAACAGTGATCGGAGAATTCCACCTCCACAACCGACAACGGCGAGGAAACGGCCTCCTCCTTCAAATAAAACCTGTCTAACCTAGACCTGCACTGACTACCTCTAAAAAAGGTGAACCCCGCGTGGCCTGTGTTGTGCCGGATGTGGACATCCACCAGGCGTGCCTCACTTACTATCCTATTTAGCGCGACGCAATCGTAAGCCAGCCGGTCTACGGAACCTCCTCTATCACAGGGTCTCGTGACATTGTTGAAATCCCCTCCAAAGACCACCTGCCGACTCGAAAATAAGTAAGGTTTGATCTTCATGAAGAGACACTTGCGGTCCCACTTGGACTGGGGACTGTAGATGTTAATGAGCCGAAGCTCCTGTCCCCCCATGGAGACATCTAGGATCAAGCATCTCCCCATTTCTAACTCGATCAATCGTCTGCATTCAACCGCTGCGGTCTTAAAAAGGACCGCCACCCCACTATACGGCTCGGCCGCAAGAGACCAGTAGGAGGGCCCATGCCTCCACTCCCGCCTTGCTTTATGCATGGTTGATAGGTCGGTCAACCTGGTCTCCTGCAAAAAACAAACCTAAATACAATACACTGTACAAAATTATTATTATTAATTATTATTTTTTTTTTTTATTTTTTTTTTATATATATATATACACACACCTACACTAACTATCCCGCCACCCCTGATCCAGCTCTGGCCACAAAGTTCAGGAATTATCCGAGCTAGGATCAGGCCCCAAAGTTTTTCCCCAGGCGGGGCCTGGGCCAGGCCAGATCAGTCTCATATCACCGCTGTTGAAACCCCCCAATCCCCCACCCAACCTAACTAAGACCCTCTATTATACACACTATATACAATATATACAATACACTATATACAATATATACATAAACCAACTTCACAACCTACATACTCACCACCCAAGGCTCAAGTTCGATGCCTGCAAACCTTCTATTCAGGGAACAGAGATACAAAACAAAAATCTAGGGTGTAAAGATATCAGCCCACCACCAGGATATAGGAGCGCTAACGGACTAAGGCACCCCGAAGGAGAAACCCCTCCAGAGATGGGCCGCCCTCCGGGCACCCAGTCCTTCGCACTCCAGAGAACGCACCTTCACCAGGGCACCTAGGATGCTGCTACAAACTTCATCTACACGGAGGATTTTACTCTGCGTCGAAACTAAAACTCGTGCGTTCCACGTGAAGTACCTGACCACTGCGCTGACTAAGAATAAAGTGGCTCGGTCCCTTCTCCCGAGGTCTCTGAACGCTCCATAGGCCCACTCGGCATAGGACAGAGTGGCCAGCCGCGGCCAACCAATGGAAGCGCCCAGCCTGTTGTACACCTCTGTATTAAAAGGACAATGAAGCAGGAAGTGCTCCATGCTTTCCAGCATGGTAGCGCAAGCCTCACGGGGACAATTCCTGTCCACGGAGCTCCTGTGCTTCAAATTGTCCTTCACATACAACTTACCTTGGAAGCAGCGCCAAGTCAAGTCCCAATACTTCTTGGGGATCCTGCTAGAATTTAGCAAACTTAACCCAACCTCTAGATCCCGACTTGGGCAGTCCTTGAGGACCAATGGTTTCTGAAAATGCGAAAGCAAGACCCGCATGTCGAGGAGTTTCCTCGGGAGGGACCTCACTTCCCACATTCCCAGACCCCACCGGCGCATCATTTTCAGAACCGGGGTAACATAAGCCGGGAGATGCCCGTGCGGTGTGCGGAGATCCTTCAATCTTCCCCCTGTCTCCCATTCCTGGAAGAAAGGCTGAAACCATCCCTTGCAGGAGAATACCCACGGAGGAGCCCTCTCTTTCCAGAGGTTTGCCACGTTAACTTTCAAAAAGGTGTTCACTAGGAACACCACGGGGTTTACCATATTCAACCCCCCTAGTCTCCTCGTGCGGTAAGTGACCTCCCGTTTGACTAGGTTCAGTCTATTCCCCCATAACATCTGGAAGAACAGACTGTAGACCCGTGTCCAGAGAGGCTTTGGTAAGACACAGACGCTGCCCAGGTAGATTAGCAAGGGGAGCAGGAAAGCTTTGCACAGGTCAACCCTTTCCCTCAGGGTCAAAGACCAACCCTTCCATTGGTCCACTCTTTGGGCGACACCTTTGATTCTGCCTTCCCAGTTTTTCGTGGGGTAATCACCCTGGCCAAATTCGATGCCTAGGACTTTGGCATGTTCTTGGGGTTCGGGGAGGGTGTCCGGAAGATCAAACGCGGGATCCCCGCCTCCCAGCCAGAGACTCTCACACTTGTCCTGGTTGACCTTGGACCCGGATGCCTCCGAGTAGCTCTCCACTTCTGACATCACCACCATCGCCTCTGTCATGATCTCTGCAGGCAGAGATCATAGCAAGCCTATAGAGGGACAAGCTCTCGGAAGATGGAACTATACTGACCATGAACTAAGCCTGCCGCGCAACTAGAAATAGCCAGGTAGCATTTCCTATTTATCGCTAGATGCCCAGCTCTGGCCTAAGACCTAAATAGCTAGCAGAGGGAAATATAAGACCTGGCTCACCTCTAGAGAAATATTCCAAAGAAGACAGTAGCCCCCCACATATAATGACGGTGAGTTCAGATGAAACAACAAACGCAGCAGGAAAATAGTCTTAGCAAATTTGAGGTCCGCTTACTAGATAGCAGAAGACAGATAGTATACTTTCATGGTCAGCAGAAAAACACTAACAAAACACCATCCAGAGATTACCTTAAACTCTGGCATTAACTCATAACGCCAGAGTAGCAATCCCTGATCAACGAGAGCTTTCCAGACACAGTAACAAAACTTCAGCTGTGAACTGGAACAAATAGGCAAAACAAAACATGGACAAAAGTCCAACTTATCTAGTAGTTGTCTAGAAGCAGGAACAAGCACTGAGAGGCATCAGATAACATTGTTGACCGGCAAGAAACCACCAGAGAAATGAGCTTAAATAGCGACACCCACTACTGATGGAACCAGGTGAAACAGGAAAGAGGATGACAAGTCCAATTCCACAAGCGGCCACCGGGGGAGCCCAGAATCAAAATTCACAACAGTACCCCCCCCTCAAGGAGGGGGCACCGAACCCTCACCAGATCCACCAGGGCGACCAGGATGAGCCCTATGGAAGGCACGAACAAGATCAGAAGCATGAACATCAGATGCATTGACCCAAGAATTATCCTCCTGGCCGTAACCCTTCCAGTTGACCAGATACTGGAGTCTCCGTCTGGAAACACGAGAGTCCAAAATTTTCTCCACAACGTACTCCAACTCACCCTCAACCAACACCGGAGCAGGAGGCTCAACTGAAGGTACAACAGGTACCTCATACCTGCGCAATAACGACCGATGAAAAACGTTATGAATGGAAAAGGACGCAGGGAGGTCCAAACGGAAAGAAACAGGATTAAGAATCTCCAATATTCTATAAGGGCCGATGAACCGAGGTTTAAACTTAGGAGAAGAGACCCTCATAGGGACAAAACGAGAAGACAACCACACCAAATCTCCAACACAAAGCCGAGAACCAACACGACGATGACGGTTGGCAAAACGCTGAGTCTTCTCCTGGGACAACTTCAAATTGTCCATAACCTGCCCCCAGATGTGATGCAATCTCTCCACCACCGCATCCACTCCAGGACAATCCGAGGATTCCACCTGACCGGAGGAAAATCGAGGGTGAAACCCCGAATTACAGAAAAACGGGGACACCAAGGTGGAAGAGCTGGCCCGATTATTGAGGGCGAACTCTGCCAATGGCAAAAAAGCAACCCAATCATCCTGGTCAGCAGAGACAAAACACCTCAGATATGTCTCAAGGGTCTGATTAGTCCGCTCGGTCTGGCCATTAGTCTGAGGGTGAAAAGCAGATGAAAAAGACAAATCTATGCCCATCCTAGCACAGAATGCCCGCCAAAATCTAGACACAAATTGAGTACCTCTGTCAGAAACAATATTCTCAGGAATACCGTGCAATCGGACAACATTCTGAAAAAACAGAGGAACCAACTCAGAAGAAGAAGGCAACTTGGGCAGAGGAACCAAATGGACCATTTTAGAGAAACGGTCACAGACCACCCAGATGACAGACATCTTCTGGGAAACAGGCAGATCTGAAATAAAATCCATCGAGATGTGTGTCCAAGGCCTCTTAGGAATAGGCAAGGGCAACAGCAGTCCGCTAGCCCGAGAACTACAAGACTTGGCCCGAGCACAAACGTCACATGACTGCACAAAGACTCGCACATCTCGTGACAGGGAAGGCCACCAGAAGGATCTTGCCACCAAATCCCTGGTACCAAAAATTCCGGGATGACCTGCCAATGCAGAAGAATGTACCTCAGAGATGACTCTGCTGGTCCAATCATCCGGAACAAACAGTCTATCAGGCGGACAACGATCCGGTCTATCCGCCTGAAACTCTTGCAAGGACCGCCGCAGATCAGGAGAAACGGCCGACAAAATTACTCCCTCCCTAAGGATACCTGTAGGTTCAGAATTACCAGGAGAGTCCGGGTCAAAACTCCTAGAAAGGGCATCTGCCTTAACATTCTTAGAACCCGGTAGGTATGACACCACAAAATTAAAGCGAGAAAAAAATAAAGACCAGCGCGCCTGTCTAGGATTCAGGCGTCTGGCAGTCTCAAGATAAATCAAATTTTTGTGGTCAGTCAATACCACCACCTGATGCCTAGCCCCCTCGAGCCAATGGCGCCACTCCTCAAACGCCCACTTCATGGCCAAAAGCTCCCGATTCCCAACATCATAATTCCGCTCTGCGGGCGAAAATTTGCGAGAAAAGAAGGCACAAGGCCTAATGACGGAGCAGTCGGAACCTTTCTGCGACAACACTGCCCCAGCTCCGATCTCCGAAGCGTCAACCTCAACCTGAAAAGGCAGATTCACATCAGGCTGACGCAACACAGGGGCAGAGGCAAAACGGCGCTTAAGCTCCTGAAAGGCCTCTACAGCATGAGGGGACCAATTAGCAACATCAGCGCCTTGTCTGGTCAAATCAGTCAGTGGTTTAACGACATCCGAAAAACCAGCAATAAATCGGCGGTAAAAGTTGGCAAAGCCCAAAAATCTCTGAAGACCCTTAAGAGAGGAGGGCTGAGTCCAGTCACAAATAGCTTGCACCTTGACGGGATCCATCTCAATGGAAGAGGGAGAAAAAATATACCCCAAAAAGGAAATTTTCTGGACCCCAAAAACGCACTTAGACCCCTTCACACATAAAGAATTAGACCGCAGAACCTGAAAAACTCTCCTGACCTGCTGGACATGAGAGTCCCAGTCATCAGAAAAAATCAGAATATCATCCAGATATATTATCATAAATTTATCCAGAAAATCGCGGAAAATATCATGCATAAAAGACTGGAAAACTGAAGGGGCATTAGAAAGACCAAAAGGCATGACCAAATACTCAAAGTGGCCCTCGGGCGTATTAAATGCGGTCTTCCACTCATCCCCCTGCCTGATCCGCACCAAATTATACGCCCCACGAAGATCAATTTTAGAGAACCACTTAGCACCCTCTATACGAGCAAACAAATCAGTAAGCAATGGCAATGGGTATTGATACTTAACAGTGATCTTATTCAGAAGCCGATAATCAATACATGGTCTCAAAGAGCCGTCTTTTTTTGAGACAAAGAAAAACCCAGCTCCCAAGGGAGAAGAAGATGGACGAATATGTCCCTTTTCCAAAGACTCCTTTATATATTCCCGCATAGCAGCATGTTCCGGCACAGACAGATTAAACAAACGACCCTTTGGATATTTACAACCCGGTATCAAATCTATGGCACAATCGCACTCACGGTGCGGAGGTAACGACCCAAGCTTGGGTTCGTCAAAGACGTCTTGATAATCAGAGAGGAACTCAGGGACTTCAGAGGGAATGGACGACGAAATAGAAACCAAAGGTAAGTCCCCATGAATACCCTTACATCCCCAGCTCAACACAGACATTGCTCTCCAGTCCAAGACTGGGTTGTGAGACTGCAACCATGGCAATCCCAGTACCAAATCGTCATGTAAATTATACAGCACCAGGAAACGAATAATCTCCTGGTGATCCGGATTGATACGCATGGTTACTTGTGTCCAGTATTGTGGTTTATTATTAGCCAATGGGGTGGAGTCAATCCCCTTCAGAGGAATAAGAGTCTCCAAAGGCTCTAAATCAAAACCACAACGATTGGCAAAGGACCAATCCATAAGACTCAGAGCGGCGCCAGAGTCAACATAGGCGTCCGTGGCAATGGATGACAAAGAGCAAATCAGGGTTACAGACAAAATAAACTTAGACTGAATGGTGCCAATGGAAACAGACTTATCAAGCTTCTTTGTACGCCTAGAGCATGCTGATATAACATGAGTAGAATCCCCACAATAGAAACACAATCCATTCTTCCGTCTAAAATTCTGTCGCTCGCTCCTGGACAGAATACTATCACACTGCATACTTTCTGGCGTCTTTTCCATAGACACCGCCAGATGGTGCACCGGTTTGCGCTCCCGCAGACGCCTATCAATCTGAATAGCCATTGTCATGGACTCATTCAGACCTGCAGGCACAGGGAACCCCACCATAACATCCTTAACGGCATCAGAGAGACCTTCTCTGAAAGTTGCCGCCAAGGCGCACTCATTCCACTGAGTAAGCACAGACCATTTACGGAATTTTTGGCAGAAAACTTCAGCTTCGTCTTGCCCCTGAGATAGTGCCATCAAAGTTTTTTCTGCCTGAAGTTCCAAATGAGGTTCCTCATAAAGCAAGCCCAAGGCCAGAAAAAACGCATCCACATCGCGTAACGCAGGATCCCCTGCTGGCAATGAGAAGGCCCAATCTTGAGGGTCACCCCTGAGCAAGGAAATCACAATCCTAACCTGCTGAGCAGGGTCTCCAGCTGAACGAGACTTCAGGGACAAATAAAGCTTACAATTATTTCGGAAATTCTGGAAGCTAGCTCTATTCCCTGTGAAGAACTCTGGCAAAGGAATTCTCGGCTCAGATACCGGAGCATGTACCACAAAATCTTGTAAATTTTGTACTTTCGTGATGAGATTATTCAAACCCGCAGTTACACTCTGGAGATCCATGATTGTCAGGTGCACACAGAGCCATACAGAGATTAGGAGGAGAGAGAGAAAAAAAACTGCAGCAAGGCAGACTGGAGGAAAAAAAAAAAAAAAATTCCAGCAGACTTCTTATAACTCTCCTTTCTCAACCTGGGTCTTTAACACCTTGATGGCCCGGTCAAACTGTCATGATCTCTGCAGGCAGAGATCATAGCAAGCCTATAGAGGGACAAGCTCTCGGAAGATGGAACTATACTGACCATGAACTAAGCCTGCCGCGCAACTAGAAATAGCCAGGTAGCATTTCCTATTTATCGCTAGATGCCCAGCTCTGGCCTAAGACCTAAATAGCTAGCAGAGGGAAATATAAGACCTGGCTCACCTCTAGAGAAATATTCCAAAGAAGACAGTAGCCCCCCACATATAATGACGGTGAGTTCAGATGAAACAACAAACGCAGCAGGAAAATAGTCTTAGCAAATTTGAGGTCCGCTTACTAGATAGCAGAAGACAGATAGTATACTTTCATGGTCAGCAGAAAAACACTAACAAAACACCATCCAGAGATTACCTTAAACTCTGGCATTAACTCATAACGCCAGAGTAGCAATCCCTGATCAACGAGAGCTTTCCAGACACAGTAACAAAACTTCAGCTGTGAACTGGAACAAATAGGCAAAACAAAACATGGACAAAAGTCCAACTTATCTAGTAGTTGTCTAGAAGCAGGAACAAGCACTGAGAGGCATCAGATAACATTGTTGACCGGCAAGAAACCACCAGAGAAATGAGCTTAAATAGCGACACCCACTACTGATGGAACCAGGTGAAACAGGAAAGAGGATGACAAGTCCAATTCCACAAGCGGCCACCGGGGGAGCCCAGAATCAAAATTCACAACACGCCTCCTCTTGCGAAGAAACAAAGACCGTGACGTCATCCGCGTAGGCCACTACCCTCAGGATAGCCTCCGGCGCCACCCCGCCCATCCTCACCCCCGCCAACGGCCCACAATCGACCCTTCTGAGGAAGGGATCGATCGCAAACGCGTAAAGCAAAGGGCTAAGAGGGCAGCCCTGGCGGACACCGGACCCTACCCCGAAAGGTTGTCCAATCCACCCGTTTACCAGAGGGAAAGTCTCAGCCCCTGCGTACAAGGTCTTAAGCCAGTCCACAAACCCTCCAGGCAGACCATACCTCAAAAGAGTGGACCAGAGGTACTCGTGGTCAACCCGATCAAAGGCTTTTGCCTGATCCAGGGTCAGCAAGAACCCCTTCCAAAGGCCCGCCCTGCCTTGCTCCACGGCCTCTCGGACACCCAGAACAGCACTGAAAGTGCTACGGCCAGGAACGCAACAGTGCTGGGCCTCCGAAAGGAGCCGCGGCGCAAACTTCACCAGCCTGTTGAAGAGTATCTTAGCCAAAACCTTCCTGTCCACATTGAGAAGTGATATGGGACGCCAATTCTCAATGCGTGATGGATCCTTACCCTTTGACAAAATGATCAGAGCCGACCTCCTTAATGATCTCGGCAGAGTGCCCGAGGAGAGACACTCATTAAACACCTGAGTCAAGAGGGGGACCAAGGAGTCCCTAAAGGTCTTAAAGAACTCGGATGTTAAGCCATCCGGACCTGGCGATTTTTTGGGCCGGAGCCCATCGATCGCCAGTCTCACTTCCTCTTCTTTGATCGCTTCTGCCAAACCGCCCAGCGAGAGGTCAGCCCCTGGCTCAGGAACAGCTTCAGCCAGGAAAGCCGACATCCTGTCACGATCCAGTTCCTTCCTTCCCAAGAGGTGCGAGTAGTATGAACTGACGACCTCCAAGATCCCTGATCTGGACCTTCTCAGGGATCCCGTACTGTCCATCAGCCCCGTCACTATCTTACTATTCACTGACATCTTGCAGCTTCTGTAGGGGTCGGGCGAGTAGTACTTCCCGTAGTCCCTCTCAAAAACCAAAGATGCGTGCCTATCGTACTGACACCTCATTAGCAAGGATTTCACACTGGAGATCGCCTCGCGGCTACCCCCAGTCGAGACAAGATGCTCGAGTCTCCTCCTCAGGCTCTGATACAGACGATCCCTGTTCAGGCTTCTGAGGTTCGAGAGTTGCCGGAAGAATCTCGCCACCCGATGTTTGAACATCTCCCACCACTCCGACTTAGTGTTACTTAGGCCCAGCAGCGGTACCTGGCTCTGAAGAAATTCCTCAAAGGACCGTCTTACAGCTTCTTCCTCAAGGAGTGACGAATTCAGCTTCCAATAACCTCTTCCCATCCGAGGAGTCTCTGTAACGCTCAGAGAAAACATAATCAAACAGTGATCGGAGAATTCCACCTCCACAACCGACAACGGCGAGGAAACGGCCTCCTCCTTCAAATAAAACCTGTCTAACCTAGACCTGCACTGACTACCTCTAAAAAAGGTGAACCCCGCGTGGCCTGTGTTGTGCCGGATGTGGACATCCACCAGGCGTGCCTCACTTACTATCCTATTTAGCGCGACGCAATCGTAAGCCAGCCGGTCTACGGAACCTCCTCTATCACAGGGTCTCGTGACATTGTTGAAATCCCCTCCAAAGACCACCTGCCGACTCGAAAATAAGTAAGGTTTGATCTTCATGAAGAGACACTTGCGGTCCCACTTGGACTGGGGACTGTAGATGTTAATGAGCCGAAGCTCCTGTCCCCCCATGGAGACATCTAGGATCAAGCATCTCCCCATTTCTAACTCGATCAATCGTCTGCATTCAACCGCTGCGGTCTTAAAAAGGACCGCCACCCCACTATACGGCTCGGCCGCAAGAGACCAGTAGGAGGGCCCATGCCTCCACTCCCGCCTTGCTTTATGCATGGTTGATAGGTCGGTCAACCTGGTCTCCTGCAAAAACAAAATGTCGGCGTCAAGTTGGCCGAGAAAATGAAAGGCCGTGTACCTTGCCGCTTCTGACTTTATGCTGGCAACATTAATGGTTGCCAGCGTCAACGGGGCTTTGATTGAATTAGATAGCCTTTTTCTTCCCACCCCCAACAGTTTCACCCTCTTCCTCTGACAATGATGAGTTTTTAGTGCGCTTAAGACAAACTGACTCATCCATTCTCTCCTTACATACACTCTGGCCCTTGTCTGGTGGTCCCGAGGTAGTCCCCCCCCCAGAAGGCTTTGTATTTGCCCCCTGAGAAGAAGACCCAGCGACCTCCTGAGCCCCAACAACCTTGTCCGCAACCTCCGGCCCCGGGTCCCCATCGCCCCCCTCTGGAGGGGAGTCCTGGAGGGCCCGGAACCGGTTAGAGAGATCCACCAGAGGGGGGGCGGCTGGACCTTCCAATGGCACCTGGATCAGGGCTACGGAGTCAGAGGGGTCGCACTCCGAGGAGGAGGCTCGAGGCCCGGACCCCCTCTTATCCTTAGTTGTTTTCCTGTTACCCTTTTTCTTTTGCTGTGACCACTCCCCCTCTCTCTCATCCAGACTGTCACCGGATGAAGGTTCCTGGGCAGACATGGCGTCCTTTTGCTCCTCTCTTTCAAGTCTCTTGACTTCCTCGCTCAATTCGCTGTCTTTAGGATCCTCAGCTGCAAGTGAAGCACCCGGGTCAGAGTTTAGGGTCATTACTCCCTGCCCCCTTTTCCCATGGCGCTGCTCCTGCCGCCTGATATTGGATGGCGGCAGCCTGCTCCTCACCGGTTCCCTGCCTCCTCCGCTTCTGCTGGTCCCTTCACCGGCGAGATTAGTCCCGGCTTTCGCCTGTCCCGCACTCGCCGCTTTCAGGACCGCATTGGCAAAGGAACGCGGACAGCGACTGAACGGGTGACCGAGGTCACCACACAGGTTACACCTAATCCTGCCACAGGTAGCAGCAAGATGGCCGAGGTCCCCACACAGTGCGCATTTCTGGGTGGTACACTGCGCACTGAAGTGTGTGGGGCTGCCGCACCTGTGACAGACCTTAGGCTGCCCCCGGTAGAAAATCAAGATCCTGTCCCTCCCCAAAAATGTTGAGGAAGGGATATGGGTAACGGTGTTTCCTGAAACCTTCAATTTCACCATGAAGGTCCAGGCTCCTGACCAGATACCATGCTCATCGAGGGTCTTCTCGGGAATACCGACGATGTCGCCGTATCGTCCAACCCAGGTGGAGATGTCGACACAGGAAAGTGACTCGTTACTGGTCAAAACGGTCACCTTCCTGACTGAGTTCTGGCGGGATATTGCCACAGCGAGGAAACCCTGCCATTCGGGGCGACCCCGAGCCAGCTCATGGCGAGACCAGAAAAGCTCAAGGCCCTCCGGTCTCACGAAGCTGACATCGAAGTAGGAGGTCCCATAGGGATGGATCAAGGCGAAGATGTCATATGCCGCGAAGCCCATCCCCAGCAGGAGCTCAGCAACCTTTGACCGATCAGGACAGGCATCCTTGCTTACCCACTGGAGACGGGCCACGTTCCTACGGTTACTCCTCTGCCCCGGTGTCGGCAGAGACCAGACAGTCTCTGCCCCTCTATCTCGGAAGGCGGAAAGACCGTGTCTCTCTATCCAGAAAGACAGATCAACTTCCCTCCCCTCTACATTGATGGAACTCTCCCCTCTCCTCAGGGCGTCCAGGAAGCGCTGTTGCAAGTCACCATCCTCAGGGTCACCAGACAAGGGCGCACTACTACCCCCAGCAGTGACAGCCGCTGAATAGCTTGGGGCTGAAGCCCCCGCCACCGCTGGGGGGGCAGCGGGACCACTACCTGCTTCCCCTCCACCAACACCAGTAATGCTCTCCTCATTCACTCCTCCACTACTCCCATCATTTGCAACATCACTACTCCCACCATTCACTCCACTACTACTCCCATCATTTGCAACATCACTACTCCCATCATTTACTCCACCACTGCTCCCATCATTCATTCCACCACTACTCCCACCATTCACTCCACTACTACCATCATTTCCTGCACAGCTCCTTTCATTCCCCTTACCACTGTCACCACTTCCCGTCACTTTATTACCTGTATTGTCACCACCATTTGTCCCAGTGTTCTCTGCACCTGCCACAGTCACATCCATTCCTTCCTCACTTGTGTCTGCTAGCTTCTCTGCACTCACACCTGCCGGACCGGGGGAGGGGTGCAGCACCACACCCGATTTCCCTTGATTGGTGCTGACTCTCTGTTGTGTCCTTGGAGCGCCTTGCCCCCCCACTGCAGCAGTTTGCACTTTATTATTTTGGGCCCGCTGCTTGTTGGGGGGCGCCGCCTGCCCCGCACCCACAGACTTCGCGGTCCCGGTGTCATGCTGGGGTGCTGGAGCACTCTGTCCCCCTGTCGCAGCAGGGCGCCTCGTGTTCCCTGCAGATGATTTATCCTTTTTCTGTCCTTTTTGGACACGCTGCTCTCCTGTCACAGCTGCGTGCCTGTTCTCCTTTAAGGCGCACTGCGCCCCTGTCACAACAGTGCGCCCTCCTTTCGCCGCACCATGTTCCTCGGACCTGCCCCCCACAGCCCCGGCGTCGGCCGGCTCAGCCGTAGTGAGCAGGGATGGAGTCTGCCCACACCGTCCCCCTTTCGCAACGGCGTGGACACCCACCTCACCCCCCTCAGCCCCGGTGATAACCGGCTTAGCCGCAGAGGGCAGAGAGGGAAACTCCTCGGGGTCCCCTATGTCCGGCGCTGTGAGTACCTCCACAGCCTCGCCCCCTGCACTGTTCCCCGCACAGACGGCAGCACCGCCGGACGTCCTCCTCCTCTCCCCACCTTGCCTATGCCCTGGACCCACTGCAGAGCCCGTGCGTTTAGGTTTGGTGGGGTTTACACAGGAGGTGGTAGGTGTAACATCATCCATCAGTACATATCTGTAACTCACCACCTCCCGTGCGGTCTCCTTCGTTGTCTTCTTCCTCTTCTTTGTTTCCTCTGCTGGCTCGTCCTCACCAAAGGAAAAGCGGTCCAAGTTCACTGGAGACTCCAGCTCTCTGATCTCCTGTAGCAGACCGCCCTCCTCCTCTTCCTCCGCTGATACTCCAGCCTGTGCTGTCGGAGTCCTCTGCCGTGCCGGGAGGCCGCTTCCCTGTTGTCGGCTCTGCGGCTCACTCTCCCGGCTGGTTCCAGCTTGTAGGACTCCAGTCACGACCACATCGGCGTCCTCCTCCTCCTCGTCGCTTAGGACGCCGGCTGGCGGTTCTCCTGAGGTATTTAACCCCTTCATTTCTGAGAACCGCCGCTGGTTCTTAAACCTCTCCAGGAAGGGACCTGCGCTTTTCTCAATCCCCTCCCGGAGGAGCACTAACCGGGCCACCTCATCTCTGAGGGCTCTTAACCTCTGGGAGGTCACAGGTTTCTCCTTGCTAGAGGCTCGGGTATTCAGGATCCGAGCCTCCCGCAGCTCCTCCTTCAGCTCGGTCAGTGCTTTGCCGGCGTCCTCATACTCACGTAGCATGGCGACCACTCGGGAGGAGAAGGTACTCGTGGACTCGCCGGAGCTCCTCAACCCCCAGGATGTTCCTGGGCTCTCCTTCCTGGGGCCTGGGGTGCCCCTGTCTCCCTCTCTGGGCGGACGATGAGCCGTCTCAGGGTTGGAGTAGGTGGGTAAGGTTTTCTTCACCCGTCCTGACCTCCTCAGTCCCTCTTGGGCCAGTTGCTGTTGCTGCTGCTCTCTGTCCCCCGCCGGCACAGACCGGGGAACAGAAGCCTGGGAAGCCATGTCGGCCTCCCGGGAAGCCTGCCTCTCCCTGGGGAGAAGAGAGGCAGACTCTGGGCCTCCTGCTGGAAGTCCTGGAGCTCCCAATACAGCAGGGTGTGACTGATTGTGCGCACCTGTCCTCCACACTCAGTCCTGTGTAACACCACAGATAACACAGTGATAACTCTCTGAGTACAGATAATGTAGTAGATGTCACCTGCAGTCCTATGTAACACCACAGATAACACAGTGATAACTCTCTGAGTACAGATAATGTAGTAGATGTCACCTGCAGTCCTATGTAACACCACAGATAACACAGTGATAACTCTCTGAGTGCAGATAATGTAGTAGATGTCACCTGCAGTCCTATGTAACACCATAGATAACACAGTGATAACTCTCTGAGTACAGATAATGTAGTAGATGTCACCTGCAGTCCTATGTAACACCACAGATAGCACAGTGATAACTCTCTGAGTACAGATAATGTAGTAGATGTCACCTGCAGTCCTATGTAACACCACAGATAACACAGTGATAACTCTCTGAGTGCAGATAATGTAGTAGATGTCACCTGCAGTCCTATGTAACACCACAGATAACACAGTGATAACTCTCTGAGTACAGATAATGTAGTAGATGTCACCTGCAGTCCTATGTAACACCACAGATAACACAGTGAGTCTTTTATTAAATAAAATACTTTCACATGACACTAACTATGATACACTACAAATAGAACACAACAAAACAAAACATAAGAACAAAGCTCCAATCAGACGGCCACAAAAGACAAAAAAGAAACCTACTAATCAGGGACAAGAAAGAAAATTCCAATTAAATAAAGAAAGCAAAAAGAAAAGACAACAAACAAAATACTCATAACTTACATTAATACCCCTGTAAAAATTATAAATAGTAATAAAATCATACAAGACCCCCGGCCCAGCTTCATTCATACTACTATATACAACCCCAACTACATTCACACCGTCCTATATACAATATAAACAATATATACACTATAAACACATTATATACAGATTTATACAACGCCGCAAACACAGCAAAACCCTACTGGTCCCACTGCCTTACCTTACAGCCACCCGCTTGCACCGCCACATACACCCTACAACAAACCTAAATACAATACACTGTACAAAATTATTATTATTAATTATTATTTTTTTTTTATTTTTTTTTTATATATATATATACACACACACCTACACTAACTATCCCGCCACCCCTGATCCAGCTCTGGCCACAAAGTTCAGGAATTATCCGAGCTAGGATCAGGCCCCAAAGTTTTTCCCCAGGCGGGGCCTGGGCCAGGCCAGATCAGTCTCATATCACCGCTGTTGAAACCCCCCAATCCCCCACCCAACCTAACTAAGACCCTCTATTATACACACTATATACAATATATACAATACACTATATACAATATATACATAAACCAACTTCACAACCTACATACTCACCACCCAAGGCTCAAGTTCGATGCCTGCAAACCTTCTATTCAGGGAACAGAGATACAAAACAAAAATCTAGGGTGTAAAGATATCAGCCCACCACCAGGATATAGGAGCGCTAACGGACTAAGGCACCCCGAAGGAGAAACCCCTCCAGAGATGGGCCGCCCTCCGGGCACCCAGTCCTTCGCACTCCAGAGAACGCACCTTCACCAGGGCACCTAGGATGCTGCTACAAACTTCATCTACACGGAGGATTTTACTCTGCGTCGAAACTAAAACTCGTGCGTTCCACGTGAAGTACCTGACCACTGCGCTGACTAAGAATAAAGTGGCTCGGTCCCTTCTCCCGAGGTCTCTGAACGCTCCATAGGCCCACTCGGCATAGGACAGAGTGGCCAGCCGCGGCCAACCAATGGAAGCGCCCAGCCTGTTGTACACCTCTGTATTAAAAGGACAATGAAGCAGGAAGTGCTCCATGCTTTCCAGCATGGTAGCGCAAGCCTCACGGGGACAATTCCTGTCCACGGAGCTCCTGTGCTTCAAATTGTCCTTCACATACAACTTACCTTGGAAGCAGCGCCAAGTCAAGTCCCAATACTTCTTGGGGATCCTGCTAGAATTTAGCAAACTTAACCCAACCTCTAGATCCCGACTTGGGCAGTCCTTGAGGACCAATGGTCTCTGAAAATGCGAAAGCAAGACCCGCATGTCGAGGAGTTTCCTCGGGAGGGACCTCACTTCCCACATTCCCAGACCCCACCGGCGCATCATTTTCAGAACCGGGGTAACATAAGCCGGGAGATGCCCGTGCGGTGTGCGGAGATCCTTCAATCTTTCCCCTGTCTCCCATTCCTGGAAGAAAGGCTGAAACCATCCCTTGCAGGAGAATACCCACGGAGGAGCCCTCTCTTTCCAGAGGTTTGCCACGTTAACTTTCAAAAAGGTGTTCACTAGGAACACCACGGGGTTTACCATATTCAAACCCCCCTAGTCTCCTCGTGCGGTAAGTGACCTCCCGTTTGACTAGGTTCAGTCTATTCCCCCATAACATCTGGAAGAACAGACTGTAGACCCGTGTCCAGAGAGGCTTTGGTAAGACACAGACGCTGCCCAGGTAGATTAGCAAGGGGAGCAGGAAAGCTTTGCACAGGTCAACCCTTTCCCTCAGGGTCAAAGACCAACCCTTCCATTGGTCCACTCTTTGGGCGACACCTTTGATTCTGCCTTCCCAGTTTTTCGTGGGGTAATCACCCTGGCCAAATTCGATGCCTAGGACTTTGGCATGTTCTTGGGGTTCGGGGAGGGTGTCCGGAAGATCAAACGTGGGATCCCCGCCTCCCAGCCAGAGACTCTCACACTTGTCCCGGTTGACCTTGGACCCGGATGCCTCCGAGTAGCTCTCCACTTCTGACATCACCACCATCGCCTCCTCTTGTGAAGAAACAAAGACCGTGACGTCATCCGCGTAGGCCACTACCCTCAGGATAGCCTCCGGCGCCACCCCGCCCATCCTCACCCCCGCCAACGGCCCACAATCGACCCTTCTGAGGAAGGGATCGATCGCAAACGCGTAAAGCAAAGGGCTAAGAGGGCAGCCCTGGCGGACACCGGACCCTACCCCGAAAGGTTGTCCAATCCACCCGTTTACCAGAGGGAAAGTCTCAGCCCCTGCGTACAAGGTCTTAAGCCAGTCCACAAACCCTCCAGGCAGACCATACCTCAAAAGAGTGGACCAGAGGTACTCGTGGTCAACCCGATCAAAGGCTTTTGCCTGATCCAGGGTCAGCAAGAACCCATTCCAAAGGCCCGCCCTGCCCTGCTCCACGGCCTCTCGGACACCCAGAACAGCACTGAAAGTGCTACGGCCAGGAACGCAACAGTGCTGGGCCTCCGAAAGGAGCCGCGGCGCAAACTTCACCAGCCTGTTGAAGAGTATCTTAGCCAAAACCTTCCTGTCCACATTGAGAAGTGATATGGGACGCCAATTCTCAATGCGTGATGGATCCTTACCCTTTGACAAAATGATCAGAGCCGACCTCCTTAATGATCTCGGCAGAGTGCCCGAGGAGAGACACTCATTAAACACCTGAGTCAAGAGGGGGACCAAGGAGTCCCTAAAGGTCTTAAAGAACTCGGATGTTAAGCCATCCAGACCTGGCGATTTTTTGGGCCGGAGCCCATCGATCGCCAGTCTCACTTCCTCTTCTTTGATCGCTTCTGCCAAACCGCCCAGCGAGAGGTCAGCCCCTGGCTCAGGAACAGCTTCAGCCAGGAAAGCCGACATCCTGTCACGATCCAGTTCCTTCCTTCCCAAGAGGTGCGAGTAGTATGAACTGACGACCTCCAAGATCCCTGATCTGGACCTTCTCAGGGATCCCGTACTGTCCATCAGCCCCGTCACTATCTTACTATTCACTGACATCTTGCAGCTTCTGTAGGGGTCGGGCGAGTAGTACTTCCCGTAGTCCCTCTCAAAAACCAAAGATGCGTGCCTATCGTACTGACACCTCATTAGCAAGGATTTCACACTGGAGATCGCCTCGCGGCTACCCCCAGTCGAGACAAGATGCTCGAGTCTCCTCCTCAGGCTCTGATACAGACGATCCCTGTTCAGGCTTCTGAGGTTCGAGAGTTGCCGGAAGAATCTCGCCACCCGATGTTTGAACATCTCCCACCACTCCGACTTAGTGTTACTTAGGCCCAGCAGCGGTACCTGGCTCTGAAGAAATTCCTCAAAGGACCGTCTTACAGCTTCTTCCTCAAGGAGTGACGAATTCAGCTTCCAATAACCTCTTCCCATCCGAGGAGTCTCTGTAACGCTCAGAGAAAACATAATCAAACAGTGATCGGAGAATTCCACCTCCACAACCGACAACGGCGAGGAAACGGCCTCCTCCTTCAAATAAAACCTGTCTAACCTAGACCTGCACTGACTACCTCTAAAAAAGGTGAACCCCGCGTGGCCTGTGTTGTGCCGGATGTGGACATCCACCAGGCGTGCCTCACTTACTATCCTATTTAGCGCGACGCAATCGTAAGCCAGCCGGTCTACGGAACCTCCTCTATCACAGGGTCTCGTGACATTGTTGAAATCCCCTCCAAAGACCACCTGCCGACTCGAAAATAAGTAAGGTTTGATCTTCATGAAGAGACACTTGCGGTCCCACTTGGACTGGGGACTGTAGATGTTAATGAGCCGAAGCTCCTGTCCCCCCATGGAGACATCTAGGATCAAGCATCTCCCCATTTCTAACTCGATCAATCGTCTGCATTCAACCGCTGCGGTCTTAAAAAGGACCGCCACCCCACTATACGGCTCGGCCGCAAGAGACCAGTAGGAGGGCCCATGCCTCCACTCCCGCCTTGCTTTATGCATGGTTGATAGGTCGGTCAACCTGGTCTCCTGCAAAAAACAAACCTAAATACAATACACTGTACAAAATTATTATTATTAATTATTATTTTTTTTTTTTATTTTTTTTTTATATATATATATACACACACCTACACTAACTATCCCGCCACCCCTGATCCAGCTCTGGCCACAAAGTTCAGGAATTATCCGAGCTAGGATCAGGCCCCAAAGTTTTTCCCCAGGCGGGGCCTGGGCCAGGCCAGATCAGTCTCATATCACCGCTGTTGAAACCCCCCAATCCCCCACCCAACCTAACTAAGACCCTCTATTATACACACTATATACAATATATACAATACACTATATACAATATATACATAAACCAACTTCACAACCTACATACTCACCACCCAAGGCTCAAGTTCGATGCCTGCAAACCTTCTATTCAGGGAACAGAGATACAAAACAAAAATCTAGGGTGTAAAGATATCAGCCCACCACCAGGATATAGGAGCGCTAACGGACTAAGGCACCCCGAAGGAGAAACCCCTCCAGAGATGGGCCGCCCTCCGGGCACCCAGTCTTTCGCACTCCAGAGAACGCACCTTCACCAGGGCACCTAGGATGCTGCTACAAACTTCATCTACACGGAGGATTTTATGCTGCGTCGAAACTAAAACTCGTGCGTTCCACGTGAAGTACCTGACCACTGCGCTGACTAAGAATAAAGTGGCTCGGTCCCTTCTCCCGAGGTCTCTGAACGCTCCATAGGCCCACTCGGCATAGGACAGAGTGGCCAGCCGCGGCCAACCAATGGAAGCGCCCAGCCTGTTGTACACCTCTGTATTAAAAGGACAATGAAGCAGGAAGTGCTCCATGCTTTCCAGCATGGTAGCGCAAGCCTCACGGGGACAATTCCTGTCCACGGAGCTCCTGTGCTTCAAATTGTCCTTCACATACAACTTACCTTGGAAGCAGCGCCAAGTCAAGTCCCAATACTTCTTGGGGATCCTGCTAGAATTTAGCAAACTTAACCCAACCTCTAGATCCCGACTTGGGCAGTCCTTGAGGACCAATGGTTTCTGAAAATGCGAAAGCAAGACCCGCATGTCGAGGAGTTTCCTCGGGAGGGACCTCACTTCCCACATTCCCAGACCCCACCGGCGCATCATTTTCAGAACCGGGGTAACATAAGCCGGGAGATGCCCGTGCGGTGTGCGGAGATCCTTCAATCTTCCCCCTGTCTCCCATTCCTGGAAGAAAGGCTGAAACCATCCCTTGCAGGAGAATACCCATGGAGGAGCCCTCTCTTTCCAGAGGTTTGCCACGTTAACTTTCAAAAAGGTGTTCACTAGGAACACCACGGGGTTTACCATATTCAACCCCCCTAGTCTCCTCGTGCGGTAAGTGACCTCCCGTTTGACTAGATTCAGTCTATTCCCCCATAACATCTGGAAGAACAGACTGTAGACCCGTGTCCAGAGAGGCTCTGGTAAGACACAGACGCTGCCCAGGTAGATTAGCAAGGGGAGCAGGAAAGCTTTGCACAGGTCAACCCTTTCCCTCAGGGTCAAAGACCAACCCTTCCATTGGTCCACTCTTTGGGCGACACCTTTGATTCTGCCTTCCCAGTTTTTCGTGGGGTAATCACCCTGGCCAAATTCGATGCCTAGGACTTTGGCATGTTCTTGGGGTTCGGGGAGGGTGTCCGGAAGATCAAACGCGGGATCCCCGCCTCCCAGCCAGAGACTCTCACACTTGTCCTGGTTGACCTTGGACCCGGATGCCTCCGAGTAGCTCTCCACTTCTGACATCACCACCATCGCCTCCTCTTGCGAAGAAACAAAGACCGTGACGTCATCCGCGTAGGCCACTACCCTCAGGATAGCCTCCGGCGCCACCCCGCCCATCCCCACCCCCGCCAACGGCCCACAATCGACCCTTCTGAGGAAGGGATCGATCGCAAACGCGTAAAGCAAAGGGCTAAGAGGGCAGCCCTGGCGGACACCGGACTCTACCCCGAAAGGTTGTCCAATCCACCCGTTTACCAGAGGGAAAGTCTCAGCCCCTGCGTACAAGGTCTTAAGCCAGTCCACAAACCCTCCAGGCAGACCATACCTCAAAAGAGTGGACCAGAGGTACTCGTGGTCAACCCGATCAAAGGCTTTTGCCTGATCCAGGGTCAGCAAGAACCCCTTCCAAAGGCCCGCCCTGCCTTGCTCCACGGCCTCTCGGACACCCAGAACAGCACTGAAAGTGCTACGGCCAGGAACGCAACAGTGCTGGGCCTCCGAAAGGAGCCGCGGCGCAAATTTCACCAGCCTGTTGAAGAGTATCTTAGCCAAAACCTTCCTGTCCACATTGAGAAGTGATATGGGACGCCAATTCTCAATGCGTGATGGATCCTTACCCTTTGACAAAATGATCAGAGCCGACCTCCTTAATGATCTCGGCAGAGTGCCCGAGGAGAGACACTCATTAAACACCTGAGTCAAGAGGGGGACCAAGGAGTCCCTAAAGGTCTTAAAGAACTCGGATGTTAAGCCATCCGGACCTGGCGATTTTTTGGGCCGGAGCCCATCGATCGCCAGTCTCACTTCCTCTTCTTTGATCGCTTCTGCCAAACCGCCCAGCGAGAGGTCAGCCCCTGGCTCAGGAACAGCTTCAGCCAGGAAAGCCGACATCCTGTCACGATCCAGTTCCTTCCTTCCCAAGAGGTGCGAGTAGTATGAACTGACGACCTCCAAGATCCCTGATCTGGACCTTCTCAGGGATCCCGTACTGTCCATCAGCCCCGTCACTATCTTACTATTCACTGACATCTTGCAGCTTCTGTAGGGGTCGGGCGAGTAGTACTTCCCGTAGTCCCTCTCAAAAACCAAAGATGCGTGCCTATCGTACTGACACCTCATTAGCAAGGATTTCACACTGGAGATCGCCTCGCGGCTACCCCCAGTCGAGACAAGATGCTCGAGTCTCCTCCTCAGGCTCTGATACAGACGATCCCTGTTCAGGCTTCTGAGGTTCGAGAGTTGCCGGAAGAATCTCGCCACCCGATGTTTGAACATCTCCCACCACTCCGACTTAGTGTTACTTAGGCCCAGCAGCGGTACCTGGCTCTGAAGAAATTCCTCAAAGGACCGTCTTACAGCTTCTTCCTCAAGGAGTGACGAATTCAGCTTCCAATAACCTCTTCCCATCCGAGGAGTCTCTGTAACGCTCAGAGAAAACATAATCAAACAGTGATCGGAGAATTCCACCTCCACAACCGACAACGGCGAGGAAACGGCCTCCTCCTTCAAATAAAACCTGTCTATCCTAGACCTGCACTGACTACCTCTAAAATAGGTGAACCCCGCGTGGCCTGTGTTGTGCCGGATGTGGACATCCACCAGGCGTGCCTCACTTACTATCCTATTTAGCGCGACGCAATCGTAAGCCAGCCGGTCTACGGAACCTCCTCTATCACAGGGTCTCGTGACATTGTTGAAATCCCCTCCAAAGACCACCTGCCGACTCGAAAATAAGTAAGGTTTGATCTTCATGAAGAGACACTTGCGGTCCCACTTGGACTGGGGACTGTAGATGTTAATGAGCCGAAGCTCCTGTCCCCCCATGGAGACATCTAGGATCAAGCATCTCCCCATTTCTAACTCGATCAATCGTCTGCATTCAACCGCTGCGGTCTTAAAAAGGACCGCCACCCCGCTATACGGCTCGGCCGCGAGAGACCAGTAGGAGGGCCCGTGCCTCCACTCCCGCCTTGCTTTATGCATGGTTGATAGGTCGGTCAACCTGGTCTCCTGCAAAAACAAAATGTCGGCGTCAAGTTGGCCGAGAAAATGAAAGGCCGTGTACCTTGCCGCTTCTGACTTTATGCTGGCAACATTAATGGTTGCCAGCGTCAACGGGGTGGGTGCCGCCATCATGATTGATTGAATTAGATAGCCTTTTTCTTCCCACCCCCAACAGTTTCACCCTCTTCCTCTGACAATGATGAGTTTTTAGTGCGCTTAAGACAAACTGACTCATCCATTCTCTCCTTACATGCACTCTGGCCCTTGTCTGGTGGTCCCGAGGTAGTCCCCCCCCCCAGAAGGCTTTGTATTTGCCCCCTGAGAAGAAGACCCAGCGACCTCCTGAGCCCCAACAACCCCGTCCGCAACCTCCGGCCCCGGGTCCCCATCGCCCCCCTCTGGAGGGGAGTCCTGGAGGGCCCGGAACCGGTTAGAGAGATCCACCAGAGGGGGGGCGGCTGGACCTTCCAATGGCACCTGGATCAGGGCTACGGAGTCAGAGGGGTCGCACTCCGAGGAGGAGGCTCGAGGCCCGGACCCCCTCTTATCCTTAGTTGTTTTCCTGTTACCCTTTTTCTTTTGCTGTGACCATTCCCCCTCTCCCTCATCCAGACTGTCACCGGATGAAGGTTCCTGGGCAGACATGGCGTCCTTTTGCTCCTCTCTTTCAAGTCTCTTGACTTCCTCGCTCAATTCGCTGTCTTTAGGATCCTCAGCTGCAAGTGAAGCACCCGGGTCAGAGTTTAGGGTCATTACTCCCTGCCCCCTTTTCCCATGGCGCTGCTCCTGCCGCCTGATATTGGATGGCGGCAGCCTGCTCCTCACCGGTTCCCTGCCTCCTCCGCCTCTGCTGGTCCCTTCACCGGCGAGATTAGTCCCGGCTTTCGCCTGTCCCGCACTCGCCGCTTTCAGGACCGCATTGGCAAAGGAACGCGGACAGCGACTGAACGGGTGACCGAGGTCACCACACAGGTTACACCTAATCCTGCCACAGGTAGCAGCAAGATGGCCGAGGTCCCCACACAGTGCGCATTTCTGGGTGGTACACTGCGCACTGAAGTGTGTGGGGCTGCCGCACCTGTGACAGACCTTAGGCTGCCCCCGGTAGAAAATCAAGATCCTGTCCCTCCCCAAAAATGTTGAGGAAGGGATATGGGTAACGGTGTTTCCTGAAACCTTCAATTTCACCATGAAGGTCCAGGCTCCTGACCAGATACCATGCTCATCGAGGGTCTTCTCGGGAATACCGACGATGTCGCCGTATCGTCCAACCCAGGTGGAGATGTCGACACAGGAAAGTGACTCGTTACTGGTCAAAACGGTCACCTTCCTGACTGAGTTCTGGCGAGATATTGCCACAGCGAGGAAACCCTGCCATTCGGGGCGACCCCGAGCCAGCTCATGGCGAGACCAGAAAAGCTCAAGGCCCTCCGGTCTCACGAAGCTGACATCGAAGTAGGAGGTCCCATAGGGATGGATCAAGGCGAAGATGTCATATGCCACGAAGCCCATCCCCAGCAGGAGCTCAGCAACCTTTGACCGATCAGGACAGGCATCCTTGCTTACCCACTGGAGACGGGCCACGTTCCTACGGTTGCTCCTCTGCCCTGGTGTTGGCAGAGACCAGACAGTCTCTGCCCCTCTATCTCGGAAGGCGGAAAGACCGTGTCTCTCTATCCAGAAAGACAGATCAACCTCCCTCCCCTCTACATTGATGGAACTCTCCCCTCTCCTCAGGGCGTCCAGGAAGCGCTGTTGCAAGTCACCATCCTCAGGGTCACCAGACAAGGGCGCACTACTACCCCCAGCAGTGACAGCTGCTGAATAGCTTGGGGCTGAAGCCCCCGCCACCGCTGGGGGGGCAGCGGGACCACTACCTGCTTCCCCTCCACCAACACCAGTAATGCTCTCCTCATTCACTCCTCCACTACTCCCATCATTTGCAACATCACTACTCCCATCATTTACTCCACCACTGCTCCCATCATTCATTCCACCACTATTCCCACCATTCACTCCACCACTACTCCCATCATTCACTCCACTACTACTCCCATCATTTCCTGCACAGCTGCTTTCATTCTTCTTACCACTGCCACCACTTCCCGTCACTTTTTTTCCAGTATTCTCACCACCATTTGTCCCAGTGTTCTCTGCACCTGCCACAGTCACATCCATTCCTTCCTCACTTGTGTCTGCTAGCTTCTCTGCACTCACACCTGCCGGACCGGGGGAGGGGTGCAGCACCACACTCGATTTCCCTTGATTGGTGCTGACTCTCTGTTGTGTCCTTGGAGCGCCTTGCCCCCCCACTGCAGCAGTTTGCACTTTATTATTTTGGGCCCGCTGCTCGTTGGGGGGCGCCGCCTGCCCCGCACCCACAGACTTCGCGGTCCTGGTGTCATGCTGGGGCGCTGGAGCACTCTGTCCCCCTGTCACAGCAGGGCGCCTCTTGTTCCCTGCAGATGATTTATCCTTTTTCTGTCCTTTTTGGACACGCTGCTCTCCTGTCACAGCTGCGTGCCTGTTCTCCTTTAAGGCGCACTGCGCCCCTGTCACAACAGTGCGCCCTCCTTTCGCCGCACCATGTTCCTCAGACCTGCCCCCCACAGCCCCGGCGTCGGCCGGCACAGCCGTTGGGAGCAGGGATGGAGTCTGCCCACACTGTCCCCCTTTCGCAACGGCGTGGACACCCACCTCACCCCCCTCAGCCCCGGTGATAACCGGCTTAGCCGCAGAGGGCAGGGAGGGAAACTCCTCGGGGTCCCCTATGTCCGGCGCCGTGAGTACCTCCACAGCCTCGCCCCCTGCACTGTTCCCCGCACAGACGGCAGCACCGCCGGACGTCCTCCTCCTCTCCCCACCTTGCCTATGCCCCAGACCCACTGCAGAGCCCGTGCGTTTAGGTTTGGTGGGGTTTACACAGGAGGTGGTAGGTGTAACATCATCCATCGGTACATATTTGTAACTCACCACCTCCCGTGCGGTCTCCGTCGTCTTCTTCTTCCTCTTCTTGGTTTCCTCTGCTGGCTCGTCCTCACCGAAGGAGAAGCGGTCCAGGTTCACTGGAGACTCCAGCTGTCTGATCTCCTGTAGCAGACCGCCCTCCTCCTCTTCCTCCGCTGACACTCCAGCCTGTGCTGTCGGAGTCCTCTGCCGTGCCGGGAGGCCGCTTCCCTGTTGTCGGCTCTGCGGCTCACTCTCCCGGCTGGTTCCAGCTTGTAGGACTCCAGTCACAACCACATCGTCCTCCTCCTCCTCGTCGCTTAGGACGCCGGCTGGCGGTTCTCCTGAGGTATTTAACCCCTTCATTTCTGAGAACCGCCGCTGGTTCTTAAACCTCTCCAGGAAGGGACCTGCGCTTTTCTCAATCCCCTCCCGGAGGAGCACTAACCGGGCCACCTCATCTCTGAGGGCTCTTAACCTCTGGGAGGTCACAGGTTTCTCCTTGCTAGAGGCTCGGGTATTCAGGATCCGAGCCTCCCGCAGCTCCTCCTTCAGCCCGGTCAGTGCTTTGCCGGCGTCCTCATACTCACGTAGCATGGCGACCACTCGGGAGGAGAAGGTACTCATGGACTCGCCGGAGCTCCTCTCCCCCCAGGATGTTCCTGGGCTCTCCTTCCTGGGGCCTGGGGTGCCCCTGTCTCCCTCTCTGGGCGGACGATGAGCCGTCTCAGGGTTGGAGTAGGTGGGTATGGTTCTTCTCACCCGTCCTGACCTCCTCAGTCCCTCTTGGGCCAGTTGCTGTTGCTGCTGCTCTCTGTCCCCCGCCGGCACAGACCGGGGAACAGAAGCCTGGGAAGCCATGCCGGCCTCCCGGGAAGCCTGCCTCTCCCTGGGGAGAAGAGAGGCAGACTCTGGGCCTCCTGCTGGAAGTCCTGGAGCTCACAATACAGGTGCTGCTCCCAGCAGGGTGTGACTGATTGTGCGCACCTGTCCTCCACACTCAGTCCTGTGTAACACCACAGATAACACAGTGAGTCTTTTATTAAATAAAATACTTTCACATGACACTAACTATGATACACTACAAATAGAACACAACAAAACAAAACATAAGAACAAAGCTCCAATCAGACGGCCACAAAAGACAAAAAGAAACCTACTAATCAGGGACAAGAAAGAAAATTCCAATTAAATAAAGAAAGCAAAAAGAAAAGACAACAAACAAAATACTCATAACTTACATTAATACCCCTGTAAAAATTATAAATAGTAATAAAATCATACAAGACCCCCGGCCCAGCTTCATTCATACTACTATATACAACCCCAACTACATTCACACCGTCCTATATACAATATAAACAATATATACACTATAAACACATTATATACAGATTTATACAACGCCGCAAACACAGCAAAACCCTACTGGTCCCACTGCCTTACCTTACAGCCACCCGCTTGCACCGCCACATACACCCTACAACAAACCTAAATACAATACACTATACAAAATTATTATTATTAAATTTTTTTTTTTTTTTTTTTTTTTTTTTTTTTTTTTTTATTTTATTTTTTTTTTATTATTTTTTTTTTTTTTTTTTTTATATATATATACACACACCTACACTAACTATCCCGCCACCCCTGATCCAGCTCTGGCCACAAAGTTCAGGAATTATCCGAGCTAGGATCAGGCCCCAAAGTTTTTCCCCAGGCGGGGCCTGGGCCAGGCCAGATCAGTCTCATATCACCGCTGTTGAAACCCCCCAATCCCCCACCCAACCTAACTAAGACCCTCTATTATACACACTATATACAATATATACAATACACTATATACAATATATACATAAACCAACTTCACAACCTACATACTCACCACCCAAGGCTCAAGTTCGATGCCTGCAAACCTTCTATTCAGGGAACAGAGATACAAAACAAAAATCTAGGGTGTAAAGATATCAGCCCACCACCAGGATATAGGAGCGCTAACGGACTAAGGCACCCCGAAGGAGAAACCCCTCCAGAGATGGGCCGCCCTCCGGGCACCCAGTCTTTCGCACTCCAGAGAACGCACCTTCACCAGGGCACCTAGGATGCTGCTACAAACTTCATCTACACGGAGGATTTTATGCTGCGTCGAAACTAAAACTCGTGCGTTCCACGTGAAGTACCTGACCACTGCGCTGACTAAGAATAAAGTGGCTCGGTCCCTTCTCCCGAGGTCTCTGAACGCTCCATAGGCCCACTCGGCATAGGACAGAGTGGCCAGCCGCGGCCAACCAATGGAAGCGCCCAGCCTGTTGTACACCTCTGTATTAAAAGGACAATGAAGCAGGAAGTGCTCCATGCTTTCCAGCATGGTAGCGCAAGCCTCACGGGGACAATTCCTGTCCACGGAGCTCCTGTGCTTCAAATTGTCCTTCACATACAACTTACCTTGGAAGCAGCGCCAAGTCAAGTCCCAATACTTCTTGGGGATCCTGCTAGAATTTAGCAAACTTAACCCAACCTCTAGATCCCGACTTGGGCAGTCCTTGAGGACCAATGGTTTCTGAAAATGCGAAAGCAAGACCCGCATGTCGAGGAGTTTCCTCGGGAGGGACCTCACTTCCCACATTCCCAGACCCCACCGGCGCATCATTTTCAGAACCGGGGTAACATAAGCCGGGAGATGCCCGTGCGGTGTGCGGAGATCCTTCAATCTTCCCCCTGTCTCCCATTCCTGGAAGAAAGGCTGAAACCATCCCTTGCAGGAGAATACCCACGGAGGAGCCCTCTCTTTCCAGAGGTTTGCCACGTTAACTTTCAAAAAGGTGTTCACTAGGAACACCACGGGGTTTACCATATTCAACCCCCCTAGTCTCCTCGTGCGGTAAGTGACCTCCCGTTTGACTAGATTCAGTCTATTCCCCCATAACATCTGGAAGAACAGACTGTAGACCCGTGTCCAGAGAGGCTCTGGTAAGACACAGACGCTGCCCAGGTAGATTAGCAAGGGGAGCAGGAAAGCTTTGCACAGGTCAACCCTTTCCCTCAGGGTCAAAGACCAACCCTTCCATTGGTCCACTCTTTGGGCGACACCTTTGATTCTGCCTTCCCAGTTTTTCGTGGGGTAATCACCCTGGCCAAATTCGATGCCTAGGACTTTGGCATGTTCTTGGGGTTCGGGGAGGGTGTCCGGAAGATCAAACGCGGGATCCCCGCCTCCCAGCCAGAGACTCTCACACTTGTCCTGGTTGACCTTGGACCCGGATGCCTCCGAGTAGCTCTCCACTTCTGACATCACCACCATCGCCTCCTCTTGCGAAGAAACAAAGACCGTGACGCCATCCGCGTAGGCCACTACCCTCAGGATAGCCTCCGGCGCCACCCCGCCCATCCCCACCCCCGCCAACGGCCCACAATCGACCCTTCTGAGGAAGGGATCGATCGCAAACGCGTAAAGCAAAGGGCTAAGAGGGCAGCCCTGGCGGACACCGGACTCTACCCCGAAAGGTTGTCCAATCCACCCGTTTACCAGAGGGAAAGTCTCAGCCCCTGCGTACAAGGTCTTAAGCCAGTCCACAAACCCTCCAGGCAGACCATACCTCAAAAGAGTGGACCAGAGGTACTCGTGGTCAACCCGATCAAAGGCTTTTGCCTGATCCAGGGTCAGCAAGAACCCCTTCCAAAGGCCCGCCCTGCCTTGCTCCACGGCCTCTCGGACACCCAGAACAGCACTGAAAGTGCTACGGCCAGGAACGCAACAGTGCTGGGCCTCCGAAAGGAGCCGCGGCGCAAATTTCACCAGCCTGTTGAAGAGTATCTTAGCCAAAACCTTCCTGTCCACATTGAGAAGTGATATGGGACGCCAATTCTCAATGCGTGATGGATCCTTACCCTTTGACAAAATGATCAGAGCCGACCTCCTTAATGATCTCGGCAGAGTGCCCGAGGAGAGACACTCATTAAACACCTGAGTCAAGAGGGGGACCAAGGAGTCCCTAAAGGTCTTAAAGAACTCGGATGTTAAGCCATCCGGACCTGGCGATTTTTTGGGCCGGAGCCCATCGATCGCCAGTCTCACTTCCTCTTCTTTGATCGCTTCTGCCAAACCGCCCAGCGAGAGGTCAGCCCCTGGCTCAGGAACAGCTTCAGCCAGGAAAGCCGACATCCTGTCACGATCCAGTTCCTTCCTTCCCAAGAGGTGCGAGTAGTATGAACTGACGACCTCCAAGATCCCTGATCTGGACCTTCTCAGGGATCCCGTACTGTCCATCAGCCCCGTCACTATCTTACTATT
The DNA here is from genome assembly GCF_051348905.1 of Ranitomeya variabilis. Lineage (NCBI taxonomy): Eukaryota > Metazoa > Chordata > Amphibia > Anura > Dendrobatidae > Ranitomeya > Ranitomeya variabilis. Next base: position 391,148,127 of record NC_135233.1, on the reverse strand, counting down.
CACTGACATCTTGCAGCTTCTGTAGGGGTCGGGCGAGTAGTACTTCCCGTAGTCCCTCTCAAAAACCAAAGATGCGTGCCTATCGTACTGACACCTCTTTAGCAAGGATTTCACACTGGAGATCGCCTCGCGGCTACCCCCAGTCGAGACAAGTTGCTCGAGTTTCCTCCTCAGGCTCTGATACAGGCGATCCCTGTTCAGGCTTCTGAGGTTCGAGAGTTGCCGGAAGAATCTCGCCACCCGATGTTTGAACATCTCCCACCACTCCGACTTAGTGTTACTTAGGCCCAGCAGCGGTACCTGGCTCTGAAGAAATTCCTCAAAGGACCGTCTTACAGCTTCTTCCTCAAGGAGTGACGAATTCAGCTTCCAATAACCTCTTCCCATCCGAGGAGTCTCTGTAACGCTCAGAGAAAACATAATCAAACAGTGATCGGAGAATTCCACCTCCACAACCGACAACGGCGAGGAAACGGCCTCCTCCTTCAAATAAAACCTGTCTATCCTAGACCTGCACTAACTACCTCTAAAATAGGTGAACCCCGCGTGGCCTGTGTTGTGCCGGATGTGGACATCCACCAGGCGTGCCTCACTTACTATCCTATTTAGCGCGACGCAATCGTAAGCCAGCCGGTCTACGGAACCTCCTCTATCACAGGGTCTCGTGACATTGTTGAAATCCCCTCCAAAGACCACCTGCCGACTCGAAAATAAGTAAGGTTTGATCTTCATGAAGAGACACTTGCGGTCCCACTTGGACTGGGGACTGTAGATGTTAATGAGCCGAAGCTCCTGTCCCCCCATGGAGACATCTAGGATCAAGCATCTCCCCATTTCTAACTCGATCAATCGTCTGCATTCAACCGCTGCGGTCTTAAAAAGGACCGCCACCCCGCTATACGGCTCGGCCGCGAGAGACCAGTAGGAGGGCCCGTGCCTCCACTCCCGCCTTGCTTTATGCATGGTTGATAGGTCGGTCAACCTGGTCTCCTGCAAAAACAAAATGTCGGCGTCAAGTTGGCCGAGAAAATGAAAGGCCGTGTACCTTGCCGCTTCTGACTTTATGCTGGCAACATTAATGGTTGCCAGCGTCAACGGGGTGGGTGCCGCCATCATGATTGATTGAATTAGATAGCCTTTTTCTTCCCACCCCCAACAGTTTCACCCTCTTCCTCTGACAATGATGAGTTTTTAGTGCGCTTAAGACAAACTGACTCATCCATTCTCTCCTTACATACACTCTGGCCCTTGTCTGGTGGTCCCGAGGTAGTCCCCCCCCCCAGAAGGCTTTGTATTTGCCCCCTGAGAAGAAGACCCAGCGACCTCCTGAGCCCCAACAACCCCGTCCGCAACCTCCGGCCCCGGGTCCCCATCGCCCCCCTCTGGAGGGGAGTCCTGGAGGGCCCGGAACCGGTTAGAGAGATCCACCAGAGGGGGGGCGGCTGGACCTTCCAATGGCACCTGGATCAGGGCTACGGAGTCAGAGGGGTCGCACTCCGAGGAGGAGGCTCGAGGCCCGGACCCCCTCTTATCCTTAGTTGTTTTCCTGTTACCCTTTTTCTTTTGCTGTGACCACTCCCCCTCTCCCTCATCCAGACTGTCACCGGATGAAGGTTCCTGGGCAGACATGGCGTCCTTTTGCTCCTCTCTTTCAAGTCTCTTGACTTCCTCGCTCAATTCGCTGTCTTTAGGATCCTCAGCTGCAAGTGGAGCACCCGGGTCAGAGTTTAGGGTCATTACTCCCTGCCCCCTTTTCCCATGGCGCTGCTCCTGCCGCCTGATATTGGATGGCGGCAGCCTGCTCCTCACCGGTTCCCTGCCTCCTCCGCCTCTGCTGGTCCCTTCACCGGCGAGATTAGTCCCGGCTTTCGCCTGTCCCGCACTCGCCGCTTTCAGGACCGCATTGGCAAAGGAACGCGGACAGCGACTGAACGGGTGACCGAGGTCACCACACAGGTTACACCTAATCCTGCCACAGGTAGCAGCAAGATGGCCGAGGTCCCCACACAGTGCGCATTTCTGGGTGGTACACTGCGCACTGAAGTGTGTGGGGCTGCCGCACCTGTGACAGACCTTAGGCTGCCCCCGGTAGAAAATCAAGATCCTGTCCCTCCCCAAAAATGTTGAGGAAGGGATATGGGTAACGGTGTTTCCTGAAACCTTCAATTTCACCATGAAGGTCCAGGCTCCTGACCAGATACCATGCTCATCGAGGGTCTTCTCGGGAATACCGACGATGTCGCCGTATCGTCCAACCCAGGTGGAGATGTCGACACAGGAAAGTGACTCGTTACTGGTCAAAACGGTCACCTTCCTGACTGAGTTCTGGCGAGATATTGCCACAGCGAGGAAACCCTGCCATTCGGGGCGACCCCGAGCCAGCTCATGGCGAGACCAGAAAAGCTCAAGGCCCTCCGGTCTCACGAAGCTGACATCGAAGTAGGAGGTCCCATAGGGATGGATCAAGGCGAAGATGTCATATGCCACGAAGCCCATCCCCAGCAGGAGCTCAGCAACCTTTGACCGATCAGGACAGGCATCCTTGCTTACCCACTGGAGACGGGCCACGTTCCTACGGTTGCTCCTCTGCCCTGGTGTTGGCAGAGACCAGACAGTCTCTGCCCCTCTATCTCGGAAGGCGGAAAGACCGTGTCTCTCTATCCAGAAAGACAGATCAACTTCCCTCCCCTCTACATTGATGGAACTCTCCCCTCTCCTCAGGGCGTCCAGGAAGCGCTGTTGCAAGTCACCATCCTCAGGGTCACCAGACAAGGGCGCACTACTACCCCCAGCAGTGACAGCTGCTGAATAGCTTGGGGCTGAAGCCCCCGCCACCGCTGGGGGGGCAGCGGGACCACTACCTGCTTCCCCTCCACCAACATCAGTAATGCTCTCCTCATTCACTCCTCCACTACTCCCATCATTTGCAACATCACTACTCCCATCATTTACTCCACCACTGCTCCCATCATTCATTCCACCACTATTCCCACCATTCACTCCACCACTACTCCCATCATTCACTCCACTACTACTCCCATCATTTCCTGCACAGCTGCTTTCATTCTTCTTACCACTGCCACCACTTCCCGTCACTTTTTTTCCAGTATTCTCACCACCATTTGTCCCAGTGTTCTCTGCACCTGCCACAGTCACATCCATTCCTTCCTCACTTGTGTCTGCTAGCTTCTCTGCACTCACACCTGCCGGACCGGGGGAGGGGTGCAGCACCACACTCGATTTCCCTTGATTGGTGCTGACTCTCTGTTGTGTCCTTGGAGCGCCTTGCCCCCCCACTGCAGCAGTTTGCACTTTATTATTTTGGGCCCGCTGCTCGTTGGGGGGCGCCGCCTGCCCCGCACCCACAGACTTCGCAGTCCTGGTGTCATGCTGGGGTGCTGGAGCACTCTGTCCCCCTGTCACAGCAGGGCGCCTCTTGTTCCCTGCAGATGATTTATCCTTTTTCTGTCCTTTTTGGACACGCTGCTCTCCTGTCACAGCTGCGTGCCTGTTCTCCTTTAAGGCGCACTGCGCCCCTGTCACAACAGTGCGCCCTCCTTTCGCCGCACCATGTTCCTCGGACCTGCCCCCCACAGCCCCGGCGTCGGCCGGCTCAGCCGTAGTGAGCAGGGATGGAGTCTGCCCACACCGTCCCCCTTTCGCAACGGCGTGGACACCCACCTCACCCCCCTCAGCCCCGGTGATAACCGGCTTAGCCGCAGAGGGCAGGGAGGGAAACTCCTCGGGGTCCCCTATGTCCGGCGCCGTGAGTACCTCCACAGCCTCGCCCCCTGCACTGTTCCCCGCACAGACGGCAGCACCGCCGGACGTCCTCCTCCTCTCCCCACCTTGCCTATGCCCCGGACCCACTGCAGAGCCCGTGCGTTTAGGTTTGGTGGGGTTTACACAGGAGGTGGTAGGTGTAACATCATCCATCGGTACATATTTGTAACTCACCACCTCCCGTGCGGTCTCCGTCGTCTTCTTCTTCCTCTTCTTGGTTTCCTCTGCTGGCTCGTCCTCACCGAAGGAGAAGCGGTCCAGGTTCACTGGAGACTCCAGCTGTCTGATCTCCTGTAGCAGACCGCCCTCCTCCTCTTCCTCCGCTGACACTCCAGCCTGTGCTGTCGGAGTCCTCTGCCGTGCCGGGAGGCCGCTTCCCTGTTGTCGGCTCTGCGGCTCACTCTCCCGGCTGGTTCCAGCTTGTAGGACTCCAGTCACGACCACATCGGCGTCCTCCTCGTCGCTTAGGACGCCGGCTGGCGGTTCTCCTGAGGTATTTAACCCCTTCATTTCTGAGAACCGCCGCTGGTTCTTAAACCTCTCCAGGAAGGGACCTGCGCTTTTCTCAATCCCCTCCCGGAGGAGCACTAACCGGGCCACCTCATCTCTGAGGGCTCTTAACCTCTGGGAGGTTACAGGTTTCTCCTTGCTAGAGGCTCGGGTATTCAGGATCCGAGCCTCCCGCAGCTTCTCCTTCAGCCCGGTCAGTGCTTTGCCGGCGTCCTCATACTCACGTAGCATGGCGACCACTCGGGAGGAGAAGGTACTCGTGGACTCGCCGGAGCTCCTCTCCCCCCAGGATGTTCCTGGGCTCTCCTTCCTGGGGCCTGGGGTGCCCCTGTCTTCCTCTCTGGGCGGACGATGAGCCGTCTCAGGGTTGGAGTAGGTGGGTATGGTTCTTCTCACCCGTCCTGACCTCCTCAGTCCCTCTTGGGCCAGTTGCTGTTGCTGCTGCTCTCTGTCCCCCGCCGGCACAGACCGGGGAACAGAAGCCTGGGAAGCCATGCCGGCCTCCCGGGAAGCCTGCCTCTCCCTGGGGAGAAGAGAGGCAGACTCTGGGCCTCCTGCTGGAAGTCCTGGAGCTCACAATACAGGTGCTGCTCCCAGCAGGGTGTGACTGATTGTGCGCACCTGTCCTCCACACTCAGTCCTGTGTAACACCACAGATAACACAGTGATAACTCTCTGAGTACAGATAATGTAGTAGATGTCACCTGCAGTCCTATGTAACACCACAGATAACACAGTGATAACTCTCTGAGTGCAGATAATGTAGTAGATGTCACCTTCAGTCCTATGTAACACCACAGATAACACAGTGATAACTCTCTGAGTACAGATAATGTAGTAGATGTCACCTGCAGTCCTATGTAACACCACAGATAACACAGTGATATCTCTGAGTACAGATCATGTAGTAGATGTCACCTGCAGTCCTATGTAACACCACAGATAACACATTGATAACTCTCTGAGTACAGATAATGTAGTAGATGTCACCTGCAGTCCTATGTAACACCACAGATAACACAGTGATATCTCTGAGTACAGCTAATGTAGTAGATGTCACCTGCAGTCCTATGTAACACCACAGATAACACAGTGATAACTCTATGAGTACAGATAATGTAGTAGATGTCACCTGCAGTCCTATGTAACACCACAGATAACACAGTGATATCTCTGAGTACAGATCATGTAGTAGATGTCACCTGCAGACCTATGTAACACCACAGATAACACAGTGATAACTCTCTGAGTACAGATAATGTAGTAGATGTCATCTGCAGTCCTATGTAACACCACAGATAACACAGTGATAACTCTCTGAGTACAGATAATGTAGTAGATGCCACCTGCAGTCCTATGTAACACCACAGATAACACTGTGATATATCTCTGAGTACAGATAATGTAGTAGATGTCACCTGCAGTCCTATGTAACACCACAGATAACACAGTGATAACTCTCTGAGTACAGATAATGTAGTAGATGTCACCTGCAGTCCTATGTAACACCACAGATAACACAGTGATAACTCTCTGAGTGCAGATAATGTAGTAGATGTCACCTTCAGTCCTATGTAACACCACAGATAACACAGTGAGTCTTTTATTAAATAAAATACTTTCACATGACACTAACTATGATACACTACAAATAGAACACAACAAAACAAAACATAAGAACAAAGCTCCAATCAGACGGCCACAAAAGACAAAAAAGAAACCTACTAATCAGGGACAAGAAAGAAAATTCCAATTAAATAAAGAAAGCAAAAAGAAAAGACAACAAACAAAATACTCATAACTTACATTAATACCCCTGTAAAAATTATAAATAGTAATAAAATCATACAAGACCCCCGGCCCAGCTTCATTCATACTACTATATACAACCCCAACTACATTCACACCGTCCTATATACAATATAAACAATATATACACTATAAACACATTATATACAGATTTATACAACGCCGCAAACACAGCAAAACCCTACTGGTCCCACTGCCTTACCTTACAGCCACCCGCTTGCACCGCCACATACACCCTACAACAAACCTAAATACAATACACTATACAAAATTATTATTATTAAATTTTTTTTTATTTTTTTTTTATTTTTAATTTTTTTTTTTTTTTTTTTTTTTTTATTTTTTTTTTTTTTTTATATATATATATACACACACCTACACTAACTATCCCGCCACCCCTGATCCAGCTCTGGCCACAAAGTTCAGGAATTATCCGAGCTAGGATCAGGCCCCAAAGTTTTTTCCCCAGGCGGGGCCTGGGCCAGGCCAGATCAGTCTCATATCACCGCTGTTGAAACCCCCCAATCCCCCACCCAACCTAACTAAGACCCTCTATTATACACACTATATACAATATATACAATACACTATATACAATATATACATAAACCAACTTCACAACCTACATACTCACCACCCAAGGCTCAAGTTCGATGCCTGCAAACCTTCTATTCAGGGAACAGAGATACAAAACAAAAATCTAGGGTGTAAAGATATCAGCCCACCACCAGGATATAGGAGCGCTAACGAACTAAGGCACCCCGAAGGAGAAACCCCTCCAGAGATGGGCCGCCCTCCGGGCACCCAGTCTTTCGCACTCCAGAGAACGCACCTTCACCAGGGCACCTAGGATGCTGCTACAAACTTCATCTACACGGAGGATTTTATGCTGCGTCGAAACTAAAACTCGTGCGTTCCACGTGAAGTACCTGACCACTGCGCTGACTAAGAATAAAGTGGCTCGGTCCCTTCTCCCGAGGTCTCTGAACGCTCCATAGGCCCACTCGGCATAGGACAGAGTGGCCAGCCGCGGCCAACCAATGGAAGCGCCCAGCCTGTTGTACACCTCTGTATTAAAAGGACAATGAAGCAGGAAGTGCTCCATGCTTTCCAGCATGGTAGCGCAAGCCTCACGGGGACAATTCCTGTCCACGGAGCTCCTGTGCTTCAAATTGTCCTTCACATACAACTTACCTTGGAAGCAGCGCCAAGTCAAGTCCCAATACTTCTTGGGGATCCTGCTAGAATTTAGCAAACTTAACCCAACCTCTAGATCCCGACTTGGGCAGTCCTTGAGGACCAATGGTTTCTGAAAATGCGAAAGCAAGACCCGCATGTCGAGGAGTTTCCTCGGGAGGGACCTCACTTCCCACATTCCCAGACCCCACCGGCGCATCATTTTCAGAACCGGGGTAACATAAGCCGGGAGATGCCCGTGCGGTGTGCGGAGATCCTTCAATCTTCCCCCTGTCTCCCATTCCTGGAAGAAAGGCTGAAACCATCCCTTGCAGGAGAATACCCACGGAGGAGCCCTCTCTTTCCAGAGGTTTGCCACGTTAACTTTCAAAAAGGTGTTCACTAGGAACACCACGGGGTTTACCATATTCAACCCCCCTAGTCTCCTCGTGCGGTAAGTGACCTCCCGTTTGACTAGATTCAGTCTATTCCCCCATAACATCTGGAAGAACAGACTGTAGACCCGTGTCCAGAGAGGCTCTGGTAAGACACAGACGCTGCCCAGGTAGATTAGCAAGGGGAGCAGGAAAGCTTTGCACAGGTCAACCCTTTCCCTCAGGGTCAAAGACCAACCCTTCCATTGGTCCACTCTTTGGGCGACACCTTTGATTCTGCCTTCCCAGTTTTTCGTGGGGTAATCACCCTGGCCAAATTCGATGCCTAGGACTTTGGCATGTTCTTGGGGTTCGGGGAGGGTGTCCGGAAGATCAAACGCGGGATCCCCGCCTCCCAGCCAGAGACTCTCACACTTGTCCTGGTTGACCTTGGACCCGGATGCCTCCGAGTAGCTCTCCACTTCTGACATCACCACCATCGCCTCCTCTTGCGAAGAAACAAAGACCGTGACGTCATCCGCGTAGGCCACTACCCTCAGGATAGCCTCCGGCGCCACCCCGCCCATCCCCACCCCCGCCAACGGCCCACAATCGACCCTTCTGAGGAAGGGATCGATCGCAAACGCGTAAAGCAAAGGGCTAAGAGGGCAGCCCTGGCGGACACCGGACTCTACCCCGAAAGGTTGTCCAATCCACCCGTTTACCAGAGGGAAAGTCTCAGCCCCTGCGTACAAGGTCTTAAGCCAGTCCACAAACCCTCCAGGCAGACCATACCTCAAAAGAGTGGACCAGAGGTACTCGTGGTCAACCCGATCAAAGGCTTTTGCCTGATCCAGGGTCAGCAAGAACCCCTTCCAAAGGCCCGCCCTGCCTTGCTCCACGGCCTCTCGGACACCCAGAACAGCACTGAAAGTGCTACGGCCAGGAACGCAACAGTGCTGGGCCTCCGAAAGGAGCCGCGGCGCAAATTTCACCAGCCTGTTGAAGAGTATCTTAGCCAAAACCTTCCTGTCCACATTGAGAAGTGATATGGGACGCCAATTCTCAATGCGTGATGGATCCTTACCCTTTGACAAAATGATCAGAGCCGACCTCCTTAATGATCTCGGCAGAGTGCCCGAGGAGAGACACTCATTAAACACCTGAGTCAAGAGGGGGACCAAGGAGTCCCTAAAGGTCTTAAAGAACTCGGATGTTAAGCCATCCGGACCTGGCGATTTTTTGGGCCGGAGCCCATCGATCGCCAGTCTCACTTCCTCTTCTTTGATCGCTTCTGCCAAACCGCCCAGCGAGAGGTCAGCCCCTGGCTCAGGAACAGCTTCAGCCAGGAAAGCCGACATCCTGTCACGATCCAGTTCCTTCCTTCCCAAGAGGTGCGAGTAGTATGAACTGACGACCTCCAAGATCCCTGATCTGGACCTTCTCAGGGATCCCGTACTGTCCATCAGCCCCGTCACTATCTTACTATTCACTGACATCTTGCAGCTTCTGTAGGGGTCGGGCGAGTAGTACTTCCCGTAGTCCCTCTCAAAAACCAAAGATGCGTGCCTATCGTACTGACACCTCTTTAGCAAGGATTTCACACTGGAGATCGCCTCGCGGCTACCCCCAGTCGAGACAAGTTGCTCGAGTTTCCTCCTCAGGCTCTGATACAGGCGATCCCTGTTCAGGCTTCTGAGGTTCGAGAGTTGCCGGAAGAATCTCGCCACCCGATGTTTGAACATCTCCCACCACTCCGACTTAGTGTTACTTAGGCCCAGCAGCGGTACCTGGCTCTGAAGAAATTCCTCAAAGGACCGTCTTACAGCTTCTTCCTCAAGGAGTGACGAATTCAGCTTCCAATAACCTCTTCCCATCCGAGGAGTCTCTGTAACGCTCAGAGAAAACATAATCAAACAGTGATCGGAGAATTCCACCTCCACAACCGACAACGGCGAGGAAACGGCCTCCTCCTTCAAATAAAACCTGTCTATCCTAGACCTGCACTGACTACCTCTAAAATAGGTGAACCCCGCGTGGCCTGTGTTGTGCCGGATGTGGACATCCACCAGGCGTGCCTCACTTACTATCCTATTTAGCGCGACGCAATCGTAAGCCAGCCGGTCTACGGAACCTCCTCTATCACAGGGTCTCGTGACATTGTTGAAATCCCCTCCAAAGACCACCTGCCGACTCGAAAATAAGTAAGGTTTGATCTTCATGAAGAGACACTTGCGGTCCCACTTGGACTGGGGACTGTAGATGTTAATGAGCCGAAGCTCCTGTCCCCCCATGGAGACATCTAGGATCAAGCATCTCCCCATTTCTAACTCGATCAATCGTCTGCATTCAACCGCTGCGGTCTTAAAAAGGACCGCCACCCCGCTATACGGCTCGGCCGCGAGAGACCAGTAGGAGGGCCCGTGCCTCCACTCCCGCCTTGCTTTATGCATGGTTGATAGGTCGGTCAACCTGGTCTCCTGCAAAAACAAAATGTCGGCGTCAAGTTGGCCGAGAAAATGAAAGGCCGTGTACCTTGCCGCTTCTGACTTTATGCTGGCAACATTAATGGTTGCCAGCGTCAACGGGGTGGGTGCCGCCATCATGATTGATTGAATTAGATAGCCTTTTTCTTCCCACCCCCAACAGTTTCACCCTCTTCCTCTGACAATGATGAGTTTTTAGTGCGCTTAAGACAAACTGACTCATCCATTCTCTCCTTACATACACTCTGGCCCTTGTCTGGTGGTCCCGAGGTAGTCCCCCCCCCAGAAGGCTTTGTATTTGCCCCCTGAGAAGAAGACCCAGCGACCTCCTGAGCCCCAACAACCCCGTCCGCAACCTCCGGCCCCGGGTCCCCATCGCCCCCCTCTGGAGGGGAGTCCTGGAGGGCCCGGAACCGGTTAGAGAGATCCACCAGAGGGGGGGCGGCTGGACCTTCCAATGGCACCTGGATCAGGGCTACGGAGTCAGAGGGGTCGCACTCCGAGGAGGAGGCTCGAGGCCCGGACCCCCTCTTATCCTTAGTTGTTTTCCTGTTACCCTTTTTCTTTTGCTGTGACCACTCCCCCTCTCCCTCATCCAGACTGTCACCGGATGAAGGTTCCTGGGCAGACATGGCGTCCTTTTGCTCCTCTCTTTCAAGTCTCTTGACTTCCTCGCTCAATTCGCTGTCTTTAGGATCCTCAGCTGCAAGTGGAGCACCCGGGTCAGAGTTTAGGGTCATTACTCCCTGCCCCCTTTTCCCATGGCGCTGCTCCTGCCGCCTGATATTGGATGGCGGCAGCCTGCTCCTCACCGGTTCCCTGCCTCCTCCGCCTCTGCTGGTCCCTTCACCGGCGAGATTAGTCCCGGCTTTCGCCTGTCCCGCACTCGCCGCTTTCAGGACCGCATTGGCAAAGGAACGCGGACAGCGACTGAACGGGTGACCGAGGTCACCACACAGGTTACACCTAATCCTGCCACAGGTAGCAGCAAGATGGCCGAGGTCCCCACACAGTGCGCATTTCTGGGTGGTACACTGCGCACTGAAGTGTGTGGGGCTGCCGCACCTGTGACAGACCTTAGGCTGCCCCCGGTAGAAAATCAAGATCCTGTCCCTCCCCAAAAATGTTGAGGAAGGGATATGGGTAACGGTGTTTCCTGAAACCTTCAATTTCACCATGAAGGTCCAGGCTCCTGACCAGATACCATGCTCATCGAGGGTCTTCTCGGGAATACCGACGATGTCGCCGTATCGTCCAACCCAGGTGGAGATGTCGACACAGGAAAGTGACTCGTTACTGGTCAAAACGGTCACCTTCCTGACTGAGTTCTGGCGAGATATTGCCACAGCGAGGAAACCCTGCCATTCGGGGCGACCCCGAGCCAGCTCATGGCGAGACCAGAAAAGCTCAAGGCCCTCCGGCCTCACGAAGCTGACATCGAAGTAGGAGGTCCCATAGGGATGGATCAAGGCGAAGATGTCATATGCCACGAAGCCCATCCCCAGCAGGAGCTCAGCAACCTTTGACCGATCAGGACAGGCATCCTTGCTTACCCACTGGAGACGGGCCACGTTCCTACGGTTGCTCCTCTGCCCTGGTGTTGGCAGAGACCAGACAGTCTCTGCCCCTCTATCTCGGAAGGCGGAAAGACCGTGTCTCTCTATCCAGAAAGACAGATCAACCTCCCTCCCCTCTACATTGATGGAACTCTCCCCTCTCCTCAGGGCGTCCAGGAAGCGCTGTTGCAAGTCACCATCCTCAGGGTCACCAGACAAGGGCGCACTACTACCCCCAGCAGTGACAGCTGCTGAATAGCTTGGGGCTGAAGCCCCCGCCACCGCTGGGGGGGCAGCGGGACCACTACCTGCTTCACCTCCACCAACATCAGTAATGCTCTCCTCAATCACTCCTCCACTACTCCCATCATTTGCAACATCACTACTCCCATCATTTACTCCACCACTGCTCCCATCATTCATTCCACCACTATTCCCACCATTCACTCCACCACTACTCCCATCATTCACTCCACTACTACTCCCATCATTTCCTGCACAGCTGCTTTCATTCTTACCACTGCCACCACTTCCCGTCACTTTTTTTCCAGTATTCTCACCACCATTTGTCCCAGTGTTCTCTGCACCTGCCACAGTCACATCCATTCCTTCCTCACTTGTGTCTGCTAGCTTCTCTGCACTCACACCTGCCGGACCGGGGGAGGGGTGCAGCACCACACTCGATTTCCCTTGATTGGTGCTGACTCTCTGTTGTGTCCTTGGAGCGCCTTGCCCCCCCACTGCAGCAGTTTGCACTTTATTATTTTGGGCCCGCTGCTCGTTGGGGGGCGCCGCCTGCCCCGCACCCACAGACTTCGCAGTCCTGGTGTCATGCTGGGGTGCTGGAGCACTCTGTCCCCCTGTCACAGCAGGGCGCCTCTTGTTCCCTGCAGATGATTTATCCTTTTTCTGTCCTTTTTGGACACGCTGCTCTCCTGTCACAGCTGCGTGCCTGTTCTCCTTTAAGGCGCACTGCGCCCCTGTCACAACAGTGCGCCCTCCTTTCGCCGCACCATGTTCCTCGGACCTGCCCCCCACAGCCCCGGCGTCGGCCGGCTCAGCCGTAGTGAGCAGGGATGGAGTCTGCCCACACCGTCCCCCTTTCGCAACGGCGTGGACACCCACCTCACCCCCCTCAGCCCCGGTGATAACCGGCTTAGCCGCAGAGGGCAGGGAGGGAAACTCCTCGGGGTCCCCTATGTCCGGCGCCGTGAGTACCTCCACAGCCTCGCCCCCTGCACTGTTCCCCGCACAGACGGCAGCACCGCCGGACGTCCTCCTCCTCTCCCCACCTTGCCTATGCCCCGGACCCACTGCAGAGCCCGTGCGTTTAGGTTTGGTGGGGTTTACACAGGAGGTGGTAGGTGTAACATCATCCATCGGTACATATTTGTAACTCACCACCTCCCGTGCGGTCTCCGTCGTCTTCTTCTTCCTCTTCTTGGTTTCCTCTGCTGGCTCGTCCTCACCGAAGGAGAAGCGGTCCAGGTTCACTGGAGACTCCAGCTGTCTGATCTCCTGTAGCAGACCGCCCTCCTCCTCTTCCTCCGCTGACACTCCAGCCTGTGCTGTCGGAGTCCTCTGCCGTGCCGGGAGGCCGCTTCCCTGTTGTCGGCTCTGCGGCTCACTCTCCCGGCTGGTTCCAGCTTGTAGGACTCCAGTCACGACCACATCGGCGTCCTCCTCGTCGCTTAGGACGCCGGCTGGCGGTTCTCCTGAGGTATTTAACCCCTTCATTTCTGAGAACCGCCGCTGGTTCTTAAACCTCTCCAGGAAGGGACCTGCGCTTTTCTCAATCCCCTCCCGGAGGAGCACTAACAGGGCCACCTCATCTCTGAGGGCTCTTAACCTCTGGGAGGTTACAGGTTTCTCCTTGCTAGAGGCTCGGGTATTCAGGATCCGAGCCTCCCGCAGCTTCTCCTTCAGCCCGGTCAGTGCTTTGCCGGCGTCCTCATACTCACGTAGCATGGCGACCACTCGGGAGGAGAAGGTACTCGTGGACTCGCCGGAGCTCCTCTCCCCCCAGGATGTTCCTGGGCTCTCCTTCCTGGGGCCTGGGGTGCCCCTGTCTTCCTCTCTGGGCGGACGATGAGCCGTCTCAGGGTTGGAGTAGGTGGGTATGGTTCTTCTCACCCGTCCTGACCTCCTCAGTCCCTCTTGGGCCAGTTGCTGTTGCTGCTGCTCTCTGTCCCCCGCCGGCACAGACCGGGGAACAGAAGCCTGGGAAGCCATGCCGGCCTCCCGGGAAGCCTGCCTCTCCCTGGGGAGAAGAGAGGCAGACTCTGGGCCTCCTGCTGGAAGTCCTGGAGCTCACAATACAGGTGCTGCTCCCAGCAGGGTGTGACTGATTGTGCGCACCTGTCCTCCACACTCAGTCCTGTGTAACACCACAGATAACACAGTGAGTCTTTTATTAAATAAAATACTTTCACATGACACTAACTATGATACACTACAAATAGAACACAACAAAACAAAACATAAGAACAAAGCTCCAATCAGACGGCCACAAAAGACAAAAAAGAAACCTACTAATCAGGGACAAGAAAGAAAATTCCAATTAAATAAAGAAAGCAAAAAGAAAAGACAACAAACAAAATACTCATAACTTACATTAATACCCCTGTAAAAAAAATTATAAATAGTAAATAGTATAAAATCATACAAGACCCCCGGCCCAGCTTCATTCATACTACTATATACAACCCCAACTACATTCACACCGTCCTATATACAATATTATAAACAATATATACACTATAAACACATTATATACAGATTTATACAACGCCGCAAACACAACAAAACCCTACTGGTCCCACTGCCTTACCTTACAGCCACCCGCTTGCACCGCCACATACACCCTACAACAACCTAAATACAATACACTGTACAAAATTATTATTATTAAAAAAAAAATTTTTTTATTTTTTTTTTATTATTATTTTTTTTTTTTTTTTTTTTTTTTTTTTTTTATATATATATATACACACACCTACACTAACTATCCCGCCACCCCTGATCCAGCTCTGGCCACAAAGTTCAGGAATTATCCGAGCTAGGATCAGGCCCCAAAGTTTTTCCCCAGGCGGGGCCTGGGCCAGGCCAGATCAGTCTCATATCACCGCTGTTGAAACCCCCCAATCCCCCACCCAACCTAACTAAGACCCTCTATTATACACACTATATACAATATATACAATACACTATATACAATATATACATAAACCAACTTCACAACCTACATACTCACCACCCAAGGCTCAAGTTCGATGCCTGCAAACCTTCTATTCAGGGAACAGAGATACAAAACAAAAATCTAGGGTGTAAAGATATCAGCCCACCACCAGGATATAGGAGCGCTAACGGACTAAGGCACCCCGAAGGAGAAACCCCTCCAGAGATGGGCCGCCCTCCGGGCACCCAGTCTTTCGCACTCCAGAGAACGCACCTTCACCAGGGCACCTAGGATGCTGCTACAAACTTCATCTACACGGAGGATTTTATGCTGCGTCGAAACTAAAACTCGTGCGTTCCACGTGAAGTACCTGACCACTGCGCTGACTAAGAATAAAGTGGCTCGGTCCCTTCTCCCGAGGTCTCTGAACGCTCCATAGGCCCACTCGGCATAGGACAGAGTGGCCAGCCGCGGCCAACCAATGGAAGCGCCCAGCCTGTTGTACACCTCTGTATTAAAAGGACAATGAAGCAGGAAGTGCTCCATGCTTTCCAGCATGGTAGCGCAAGCCTCACGGGGACAATTCCTGTCCACGGAGCTCCTGTGCTTCAAATTGTCCTTCACATACAACTTACCTTGGAAGCAGCGCCAAGTCAAGTCCCAATACTTCTTGGGGATCCTGCTAGAATTTAGCAAACTTAACCCAACCTCTAGATCCCGACTTGGGCAGTCCTTGAGGACCAATGGTCTCTGAAAATGCGAAAGCAAGACCCGCATGTCGAGGAGTTTCCTCGGGAGGGACCTCACTTCCCACATTCCCAGACCCCACCGGCGCATCATTTTCAGAACCGGGGTAACATAAGCCGGGAGATGCCCGTGCGGTGTGCGGAGATCCTTCAATCTTCCCCCTGTCTCCCATTCCTGGAAGAAAGGCTGAAACCATCCCTTGCAGGAGAATACCCACGGAGGAGCCCTCTCTTTCCAGAGGTTTGCCACGTTAACTTTCAAAAAGGTGTTCACTAGGAACACCACGGGGTTTACCATATTCAACCCCCCTAGTCTCCTCGTGCGGTAAGTGACCTCTCGTTTGACTAGATTCAGTCTATTCCCCCATAACATCTGGAAGAACAGACTGTAGACCCGTGTCCAGAGAGGCTCTGGTAAGACACAGACGCTGCCCAGGTAGATTAGCAAGGGGAGCAGGAAAGCTTTGCACAGGTCAACCCTTTCCCTCAGGGTCAAAGACCAACCCTTCCATTGGTCCACTCTTTGGGCGACACCTTTGATTCTGCCTTCCCAGTTTTTCGTGGGGTAATCACCCTGGCCAAATTCGATGCCTAGGACTTTGGCATGTTCTTGGGGTTCGGGGAGGGTGTCCGGAAGATCAAACGCGGGATCCCCGCCTCCCAGCCAGAGACTCTCACACTTGTCCTGGTTGACCTTGGACCCGGATGCCTCCGAGTAGCTCTCCACTTCTGACATCACCACCATCGCCTCCTCTTGCGAAGAAACAAAGACCGTGACGTCATCCGCGTAGGCCACTACCCTCAGGATAGCCTCCGGCGCCACCCCGCCCATCCCCACCCCCGCCAACGGCCCACAATCGACCCTTCTGAGGAAGGGATCGATCGCAAACGCGTAAAGCAAAGGGCTAAGAGGGCAGCCCTGGCGGACACCGGACTCTACCCCGAAAGGTTGTCCAATCCACCCGTTTACCAGAGGGAAAGTCTCAGCCCCTGCGTACAAGGTCTTAAGCCAGTCCACAAACCCTCCAGGCAGACCATACCTCAAAAGAGTGGACCAGAGGTACTCGTGGTCAACCCGATCAAAGGCTTTTGCCTGATCCAGGGTCAGCAAGAACCCCTTCCAAAGGCCCGCCCTGCCTTGCTCCACGGCCTCTCGGACACCCAGAACAGCACTGAAAGTGCTACGGCCAGGAACGCAACAGTGCTGGGCCTCCGAAAGGAGCCGCGGCGCAAATTTCACCAGCCTGTTGAAGAGTATCTTAGCCAAAACCTTCCTGTCCACATTGAGAAGTGATATGGGACGCCAATTCTCAATGCGTGATGGATCCTTACCCTTTGACAAAATGATCAGAGCCGACCTCCTTAATGATCTCGGCAGAGTGCCCGAGGAGAGACACTCATTAAACACCTGAGTCAAGAGGGGGACCAAGGAGTCCCTAAAGGTCTTAAAGAACTCGGATGTTAAGCCATCCGGACCTGGCGATTTTTTGGGCCGGAGCCCATCGATCGCCAGTCTCACTTCCTCTTCTTTGATCGCTTCTGCCAAACCGCCCAGCGAGAGGTCAGCCCCTGGCTCAGGAACAGCTTCAGCCAGGAAAGCCGACATCCTGTCACGATCCAGTTCCTTCCTTCCCAAGAGGTGCGAGTAGTATGAACTGACGACCTCCAAGATCCCTGATCTGGACCTTCTCAGGGATCCCGTACTGTCCATCAGCCCCGTCACTATCTTACTATTCACTGACATCTTGCAGCTTCTGTAGGGGTCGGGCGAGTAGTACTTCCCGTAGTCCCTCTCAAAAACCAAAGATGCGTGCCTATCGTACTGACACCTCTTTAGCAAGGATTTCACACTGGAGATCGCCTCGCGGCTACCCCCAGTCGAGACAAGTTGCTCGAGTTTCCTCCTCAGGCTCTGATACAGGCGATCCCTGTTCAGGCTTCTGAGGTTCGAGAGTTGCCGGAAGAATCTCGCCACCCGATGTTTGAACATCTCCCACCACTCCGACTTAGTGTTACTTAGGCCCAGCAGCGGTACCTGGCTCTGAAGAAATTCCTCAAAGGACCGTCTTACAGCTTCTTCCTCAAGGAGTGACGAATTCAGCTTCCAATAACCTCTTCCCATCCGAGGAGTCTCTGTAACGCTCAGAGAAAACATAATCAAACAGTGATCGGAGAATTCCACCTCCACAACCGACAACGGCGAGGAAACGGCCTCCTCCTTCAAATAAAACCTGTCTATCCTAGACCTGCACTGACTACCTCTAAAATAGGTGAACCCCGCGTGGCCTGTGTTGTGCCGGATGTGGACATCCACCAGGCGTGCCTCACTTACTATCCTATTTAGCGCGACGCAATCGTAAGCCAGCCGGTCTACGGAACCTCCTCTATCACAGGGTCTCGTGACATTGTTGAAATCCCCTCCAAAGACCACCTGCCGACTCGAAAATAAGTAAGGTTTGATCTTCATGAAGAGACACTTGCGGTCCCACTTGGACTGGGGACTGTAGATGTTAATGAGCCGAAGCTCCTGTCCCCCCATGGAGACATCTAGGATCAAGCATCTCCCCATTTCTAACTCGATCAATCGTCTGCATTCAACCGCTGCGGTCTTAAAAAGGACCGCCACCCCGCTATACGGCTCGGCCGCGAGAGACCAGTAGGAGGGCCCGTGCCTCCACTCCCGCCTTGCTTTATGCATGGTTGATAGGTCGGTCAACCTGGTCTCCTGCAAAAACAAAATGTCGGCGTCAAGTTGGCCGAGAAAATGAAAGGCCGTGTACCTTGCCGCTTCTGACTTTATGCTGGCAACATTAATGGTTGCCAGCGTCAACGGGGTGGGTGCCGCCATCATGATTGATTGAATTAGATAGCCTTTTTCTTCCCACCCCCAACAGTTTCACCCTCTTCCTCTGACAATGATGAGTTTTTAGTGCGCTTAAGACAAACTGACTCATCCATTCTCTCCTTACATACACTCTGGCCCTTGTCTGGTGGTCCCGAGGTAGTCCCCCCCCCCAGAAGGCTTTGTATTTGCCCCCTGAGAAGAAGACCCAGCGACCTCCTGAGCCCCAACAACCCCGTCCGCAACCTCCGGCCCCGGGTCCCCATCGCCCCCCTCTGGAGGGGAGTCCTGGAGGGCCCGGAACCGGTTAGAGAGATCCACCAGAGGGGGGGCGGCTGGACCTTCCAATGGCACCTGGATCAGGGCTACGGAGTCAGAGGGGTCGCACTCCGAGGAGGAGGCTCGAGGCCCGGACCCCCTCTTATCCTTAGTTGTTTTCCTGTTACCCTTTTTCTTTTGCTGTGACCACTCCCCCTCTCCCTCATCCAGACTGTCACCGGATGAAGGTTCCTGGGCAGACATGGCGTCCTTTTGCTCCTCTCTTTCAAGTCTCTTGACTTCCTCGCTCAATTCGCTGTCTTTAGGATCCTCAGCTGCAAGTGGAGCACCCGGGTCAGAGTTTAGGGTCATTACTCCCTGCCCCCTTTTCCCATGGCGCTGCTCCTGCCGCCTGATATTGGATGGCGGCAGCCTGCTCCTCACCGGTTCCCTGCCTCCTCCGCCTCTGCTGGTCCCTTCACCGGCGAGATTAGTCCCGGCTTTCGCCTGTCCCGCACTCGCCGCTTTCAGGACCGCATTGGCAAAGGAACGCGGACAGCGACTGAACGGGTGACCGAGGTCACCACACAGGTTACACCTAATCCTGCCACAGGTAGCAGCAAGATGGCCGAGGTCCCCACACAGTGCGCATTTCTGGGTGGTACACTGCGCACTGAAGTGTGTGGGGCTGCCGCACCTGTGACAGACCTTAGGCTGCCCCCGGTAGAAAATCAAGATCCTGTCCCTCCCCAAAAATGTTGAGGAAGGGATATGGGTAACGGTGTTTCCTGAAACCTTCAATTTCACCATGAAGGTCCAGGCTCCTGACCAGATACCATGCTCATCGAGGGTCTTCTCGGGAATACCGACGATGTCGCCGTATCGTCCAACCCAGGTGGAGATGTCGACACAGGAAAGTGACTCGTTACTGGTCAAAACGGTCACCTTCCTGACTGAGTTCTGGCGAGATATTGCCACAGCGAGGAAACCCTGCCATTCGGGGCGACCCCGAGCCAGCTCATGGCGAGACCAGAAAAGCTCAAGGCCCTCCGGCCTCACGAAGCTGACATCGAAGTAGGAGGTCCCATAGGGATGGATCAAGGCGAAGATGTCATATGCCACGAAGCCCATCCCCAGCAGGAGCTCAGCAACCTTTGACCGATCAGGACAGGCATCCTTGCTTACCCACTGGAGACGGGCCACGTTCCTACGGTTGCTCCTCTGCCCTGGTGTTGGCAGAGACCAGACAGTCTCTGCCCCTCTATCTCGGAAGGCGGAAAGACCGTGTCTCTCTATCCAGAAAGACAGATCAACCTCCCTCCCCTCTACATTGATGGAACTCTCCCCTCTCCTCAGGGCGTCCAGGAAGCGCTGTTGCAAGTCACCATCCTCAGGGTCACCAGACAAGGGCGCACTACTACCCCCAGCAGTGACAGCTGCTGAATAGCTTGGGGCTGAAGCCCCCGCCACCGCTGGGGGGGCAGCGGGACCACTACCTGCTTCACCTCCACCAACATCAGTAATGCTCTCCTCAATCACTCCTCCACTACTCCCATCATTTGCAACATCACTACTCCCATCATTTACTCCACCACTGCTCCCATCATTCATTCCACCACTATTCCCACCATTCACTCCACCACTACTCCCATCATTCACTCCACTACTACTCCCATCATTTCCTGCACAGCTGCTTTCATTCTTACCACTGCCACCACTTCCCGTCACTTTTTTTCCAGTATTCTCACCACCATTTGTCCCAGTGTTCTCTGCACCTGCCACAGTCACATCCATTCCTTCCTCACTTGTGTCTGCTAGCTTCTCTGCACTCACACCTGCCGGACCGGGGGAGGGGTGCAGCACCACACTCGATTTCCCTTGATTGGTGCTGACTCTCTGTTGTGTCCTTGGAGCGCCTTGCCCCCCCACTGCAGCAGTTTGCACTTTATTATTTTGGGCCCGCTGCTCGTTGGGGGGCGCCGCCTGCCCCGCACCCACAGACTTCGCAGTCCTGGTGTCATGCTGGGGTGCTGGAGCACTCTGTCCCCCTGTCACAGCAGGGCGCCTCTTGTTCCCTGCAGATGATTTATCCTTTTTCTGTCCTTTTTGGACACGCTGCTCTCCTGTCACAGCTGCGTGCCTGTTCTCCTTTAAGGCGCACTGCGCCCCTGTCACAACAGTGCGCCCTCCTTTCGCCGCACCATGTTCCTCGGACCTGCCCCCCACAGCCCCGGCGTCGGCCGGCTCAGCCGTAGTGAGCAGGGATGGAGTCTGCCCACACCGTCCCCCTTTCGCAACGGCGTGGACACCCACCTCACCCCCCTCAGCCCCGGTGATAACCGGCTTAGCCGCAGAGGGCAGGGAGGGAAACTCCTCGGGGTCCCCTATGTCCGGCGCCGTGAGTACCTCCACAGCCTCGCCCCCTGCACTGTTCCCCGCACAGACGGCAGCACCGCCGGACGTCCTCCTCCTCTCCCCACCTTGCCTATGCCCCGGACCCACTGCAGAGCCCGTGCGTTTAGGTTTGGTGGGGTTTACACAGGAGGTGGTAGGTGTAACATCATCCATCGGTACATATTTGTAACTCACCACCTCCCGTGCGGTCTCCGTCGTCTTCTTCTTCCTCTTCTTGGTTTCCTCTGCTGGCTCGTCCTCACCGAAGGAGAAGCGGTCCAGGTTCACTGGAGACTCCAGCTGTCTGATCTCCTGTAGCAGACCGCCCTCCTCCTCTTCCTCCGCTGACACTCCAGCCTGTGCTGTCGGAGTCCTCTGCCGTGCCGGGAGGCCGCTTCCCTGTTGTCGGCTCTGCGGCTCACTCTCCCGGCTGGTTCCAGCTTGTAGGACTCCAGTCACGACCACATCGGCGTCCTCCTCGTCGCTTAGGACGCCGGCTGGCGGTTCTCCTGAGGTATTTAACCCCTTCATTTCTGAGAACCGCCGCTGGTTCTTAAACCTCTCCAGGAAGGGACCTGCGCTTTTCTCAATCCCCTCCCGGAGGAGCACTAACCGGGCCACCTCATCTCTGAGGGCTCTTAACCTCTGGGAGGTTACAGGTTTCTCCTTGCTAGAGGCTCGGGTATTCAGGATCCGAGCCTCCCGCAGCTTCTCCTTCAGCCCGGTCAGTGCTTTGCCGGCGTCCTCATACTCACGTAGCATGGCGACCACTCGGGAGGAGAAGGTACTCGTGGACTCGCCGGAGCTCCTCTCCCCCCAGGATGTTCCTGGGCTCTCCTTCCTGGGGCCTGGGGTGCCCCTGTCTTCCTCTCTGGGCGGACGATGAGCCGTCTCAGGGTTGGAGTAGGTGGGTATGGTTCTTCTCACCCGTCCTGACCTCCTCAGTCCCTCTTGGGCCAGTTGCTGTTGCTGCTGCTCTCTGTCCCCCGCCGGCACAGACCGGGGAACAGAAGCCTGGGAAGCCATGCCGGCCTCCCGGGAAGCCTGCCTCTCCCTGGGGAGAAGAGAGGCAGACTCTGGGCCTCCTGCTGGAAGTCCTGGAGCTCACAATACAGGTGCTGCTCCCAGCAGGGTGTGACTGATTGTGCGCACCTGTCCTCCACACTCAGTCCTGTGTAACACCACAGATAACACAGTGATAACTCTCTGAGTACAGATAATGTAGTAGATGTCACCTGCAGTCCTATGTAACACCACAGATAACACAGTGATAACTCTCTGAGTGCAGATAATGTAGTAGATGTCACCTTCAGTCCTATGTAACACCACAGATAACACAGTGATAACTCTCTGAGTACAGATAATGTAGTAGATGTCACCTGCAGTCCTATGTAACACCACAGATAACACAGTGATATCTCTGAGTACAGATCATGTAGTAGATGTCACCTGCAGTCCTATGTAACACCACAGATAACACATTGATAACTCTCTGAGTACAGATAATGTAGTAGATGTCACCTGCAGTCCTATGTAACACCACAGATAACACAGTGATATCTCTGAGTACAGCTAATGTAGTAGATGTCACCTGCAGTCCTATGTAACACCACAGATAACACAGTGATAACTCTATGAGTACAGATAATGTAGTAGATGTCACCTGCAGTCCTATGTAACACCACAGATAACACAGTGATATCTCTGAGTACAGATCATGTAGTAGATGTCACCTGCAGACCTATGTAACACCACAGATAACACAGTGATAACTCTCTGAGTACAGATAATGTAGTAGATGTCATCTGCAGTCCTATGTAACACCACAGATAACACAGTGATAACTCTCTGAGTACAGATAATGTAGTAGATGCCACCTGCAGTCCTATGTAACACCACAGATAACACTGTGATATATCTCTGAGTACAGATAATGTAGTAGATGTCACCTGCAGTCCTATGTAACACCACAGATAACACAGTGATAACTCTCTGAGTACAGATAATGTAGTAGATGTCACCTGCAGTCCTATGTAACACCACAGATAACACAGTGATAACTCTCTGAGTGCAGATAATGTAGTAGATGTCACCTTCAGTCCTATGTAACACCACAGATAACACAGTGATAACTCTCTGAGCACATATAATGTAGATGTCACCTGCAGTCCTATGTAACACCACAGATAACACAGTGATAACTCCGAGTACAGATCAGGTAGTAGATGTCACCTGTAGTCCTATGTAACACCACAGATAACACAGTGATAACTCTCTGAGTACAGATCATGTAGTAGATGTCACCTGCAGTCCTATGTAACACCTCAGATAACACAGTGAGTCTTTTATTAAATAAAATACTTTCACATGACACTAACTATGATACACTACAAATAGAACACAACAAAACAAAACATAAGAACAAAGCTCCAATCAGACGGCCACAAAAGACAAAAAAGAAACCTACTAATCAGGGACAAGAAAGAAAATTCCAATTAAATAAAGAAAGCAAAAAGAAAAGACAACAAACAAAATACTCATAACTTACATTAATACCCCTGTAAAAATTATAAATAGTAATAAAATCATACAAGACCCCCGGCCCAGCTTCATTCATACTACTATATACAACCCCAACTACATTCACACCGTCCTATATATAATATTATAAACAATATATACACTATAAACACATTATATACAGATTTATACAACGCCGCAAACACAGCAAAACCCTACTGGTCCCACTGCCTTACCTTACAGCCACCCGCTTGCACCGCCACATACACCCTACAACAAACCTAAATACAATACATTATACAAAATTATTATTAAATTTTTTTTTTTTTTTTTTTTTTTTTAATTTTATATATATATATATATATATATACACACACCTACACTAACTATCCCGCCACCCCTGATCCAGCTCTGGCCACAAAGTTCAGGAATTATCCGAGCTAGGATCAGGCCCCAAAGTTTTTCCCCAGGCGGGGCCTGGGCCAGGCCAGATCAGTCTCATATCACCGCTGTTGAAACCCCCCAATCCCCCACCCAACCTAACTAAGACCCTCTATTATACACACTATATACAATATATACAATACACTATATACAATATATACATAAACCAACTTCACAACCTACATACTCACCACCCAAGGCTCAAGTTCGATGCCTGCAAACCTTCTATTCAGGGAACAGAGATACAAAACAAAAATCTAGGGTGTAAAGATATCAGCCCACCACCAGGATATAGGAGCGCTAACGGACTAAGGCACCCCGAAGGAGAAACCCCTCCAGAGATGGGCCGCCCTCCGGGCACCCAGTCTTTCGCACTCCAGAGAACGCACCTTCACCAGGGCACCTAGGATGCTGCTACAAACTTCATCTACACGGAGGATTTTATGCTGCGTCGAAACTAAAACTCGTGCGTTCCACGTGAAGTACCTGACCACTGCGCTGACTAAGAATAAAGTGGCTCGGTCCCTTCTCCCGAGGTCTCTGAACGCTCCATAGGCCCACTCGGCATAGGACAGAGTGGCCAGCCGCGGCCAACCAATGGAAGCGCCCAGCCTGTTGTACACCTCTGTATTAAAAGGACAATGAAGCAGGAAGTGCTCCATGCTTTCCAGCATGGTAGCGCAAGCCTCACGGGGACAATTCCTGTCCACGGAGCTCCTGTGCTTCAAATTGTCCTTCACATACAACTTACCTTGGAAGCAGCGCCAAGTCAAGTCCCAATACTTCTTGGGGATCCTGCTAGAATTTAGCAAACTTAACCCAACCTCTAGATCCCGACTTGGGCAGTCCTTGAGGACCAATGGTTTCTGAAAATGCGAAAGCAAGACCCGCATGTCGAGGAGTTTCCTCGGGAGGGACCTCACTTCCCACATTCCCAGACCCCACCGGCGCATCATTTTCAGAACCGGGGTAACATAAGCCGGGAGATGCCCGTGCGGTGTGCGGAGATCCTTCAATCTTCCCCCTGTCTCCCATTCCTGGAAGAAAGGCTGAAACCATCCCTTGCAGGAGAATACCCACGGAGGAGCCCTCTCTTTCCAGAGGTTTGCCACGTTAACTTTCAAAAAGGTGTTCACTAGGAACACCACGGGGTTTACCATATTCAACCCCCCTAGTCTCCTCGTGCGGTAAGTGACCTCCCGTTTGACTAGATTCAGTCTATTCCCCCATAACATCTGGAAGAACAGACTGTAGACCCGTGTCCAGAGAGGCTCTGGTAAGACACAGACGCTGCCCAGGTAGATTAGCAAGGGGAGCAGGAAAGCTTTGCACAGGTCAACCCTTTCCCTCAGGGTCAAAGACCAACCCTTCCATTGGTCCACTCTTTGGGCGACACCTTTGATTCTGCCTTCCCAGTTTTTCGTGGGGTAATCACCCTGGCCAAATTCGATGCCTAGGACTTTGGCATGTTCTTGGGGTTCGGGGAGGGTGTCCGGAAGATCAAACGCGGGATCCCCGCCTCCCAGCCAGAGACTCTCACACTTGTCCTGGTTGACCTTGGACCCGGATGCCTCCGAGTAGCTCTCCACTTCTGACATCACCACCATCGCCTCCTCTTGCGAAGAAACAAAGACCGCGACGTCATCCGCGTAGGCCACTACCCTCAGGATAGCCTCCGGCGCCACCCCGCCCATCCCCACCCCCGCCAACGGCCCACAATCGACCCTTCTGAGGAAGGGATCGATCGCAAACGCGTAAAGCAAAGGGCTAAGAGGGCAGCCCTGGCGGACACCGGACTCTACCCCGAAAGGTTGTCCAATCCACCCGTTTACCAGAGGGAAAGTCTCAGCCCCTGCGTACAAGGTCTTAAGCCAGTCCACAAACCCTCCAGGCAGACCATACCTCAAAAGAGTGGACCAGAGGTACTCGTGGTCAACCCGATCAAAGGCTTTTGCCTGATCCAGGGTCAGCAAGAACCCCTTCCAAAGGCCCGCCCTGCCTTGCTCCACGGCCTCTCGGACACCCAGAACAGCACTGAAAGTGCTACGGCCAGGAACGCAACAGTGCTGGGCCTCCGAAAGGAGCCGCGGCGCAAATTTCACCAGCCTGTTGAAGAGTATCTTAGCCAAAACCTTCCTGTCCACATTGAGAAGTGATATGGGACGCCAATTCTCAATGCGTGATGGATCCTTACCCTTTGACAAAATGATCAGAGCCGACCTCCTTAATGATCTCGGCAGAGTGCCCGAGGAGAGACACTCATTAAACACCTGAGTCAAGAGGGGGACCAAGGAGTCCCTAAAGGTCTTAAAGAACTCGGATGTTAAGCCATCCGGACCTGGCGATTTTTTGGGCCGGAGCCCATCGATCGCCAGTCTCACTTCCTCTTCTTTGATCGCTTCTGCCAAACCGCCCAGCGAGAGGTCAGCCCCTGGCTCAGGAACAGCTTCAGCCAGGAAAGCCGACATCCTGTCACGATCCAGTTCCTTCCTTCCCAAGAGGTGCGAGTAGTATGAACTGACGACCTCCAAGATCCCTGATCTGGACCTTCTCAGGGATCCCGTACTGTCCATCAGCCCCGTCACTATCTTACTATTCACTGACATCTTGCAGCTTCTGTAGGGGTCGGGCGAGTAGTACTTCCCGTAGTCCCTCTCAAAAACCAAAGATGCGTGCCTATCGTACTGACACCTCTTTAGCAAGGATTTCACACTGGAGATCGCCTCGCGGCTACCCCCAGTCGAGACAAGTTGCTCGAGTTTCCTCCTCAGGCTCTGATACAGGCGATCCCTGTTCAGGCTTCTGAGGTTCGAGAGTTGCCGGAAGAATCTCGCCACCCGATGTTTGAACATCTCCCACCACTCCGACTTAGTGTTACTTAGGCCCAGCAGCGGTACCTGGCTCTGAAGAAATTCCTCAAAGGACCGTCTTACAGCTTCTTCCTCAAGGAGTGACGAATTCAGCTTCCAATAACCTCTTCCCATCCGAGGAGTCTCTGTAACGCTCAGAGAAAACATAATCAAACAGTGATCGGAGAATTCCACCTCCACAACCGACAACGGCGAGGAAACGGCCTCCTCCTTCAAATAAAACCTGTCTATCCTAGACCTGCACTGACTACCTCTAAAATAGGTGAACCCCGCGTGGCCTGTGTTGTGCCGGATGTGGACATCCACCAGGCGTGCCTCACTTACTATCCTATTTAGCGCGACGCAATCGTAAGCCAGCCGGTCTACGGAACCTCCTCTATCACAGGGTCTCGTGACATTGTTGAAATCCCCTCCAAAGACCACCTGCCGACTCGAAAATAAGTAAGGTTTGATCTTCATGAAGAGACACTTGCGGTCCCACTTGGACTGGGGACTGTAGATGTTAATGAGCCGAAGCTCCTGTCCCCCCATGGAGACATCTAGGATCAAGCATCTCCCCATTTCTAACTCGATCAATCGTCTGCATTCAACCGCTGCGGTCTTAAAAAGGACCGCCACCCCGCTATACGGCTCGGCCGCGAGAGACCAGTAGGAGGGCCCGTGCCTCCACTCCCGCCTTGCTTTATGCATGGTTGATAGGTCGGTCAACCTGGTCTCCTGCAAAAACAAAATGTCGGCGTCAAGTTGGCCGAGAAAATGAAAGGCCGTGTACCTTGCCGCTTCTGACTTTATGCTGGCAACATTAATGGTTGCCAGCGTCAACGGGGTGGGTGCCGCCATCATGATTGATTGAATTAGATAGCCTTTTTCTTCCCACCCCCAACAGTTTCACCCTCTTCCTCTGACAATGATGAGTTTTTAGTGCGCTTAAGACAAACTGACTCATCCATTCTCTCCTTACATACACTCTGGCCCTTGTCTGGTGGTCCCGAGGTAGTCCCCCCCCCAGAAGGCTTTGTATTTGCCCCCTGAGAAGAAGACCCAGCGACCTCCTGAGCCCCAACAACCCCGTCCGCAACCTCCGGCCCCGGGTCCCCATCGCCCCCCTCTGGAGGGGAGTCCTGGAGGGCCCGGAACCGGTTAGAGAGATCCACCAGAGGGGGGGCGGCTGGACCTTCCAATGGCACCTGGATCAGGGCTACGGAGTCAGAGGGGTCGCACTCCGAGGAGGAGGCTCGAGGCCCGGACCCCCTCTTATCCTTAGTTGTTTTCCTGTTACCCTTTTTCTTTTGCTGTGACCACTCCCCCTCTCCCTCATCCAGACTGTCACCGGATGAAGGTTCCTGGGCAGACATGGCGTCCTTTTGCTCCTCTCTTTCAAGTCTCTTGACTTCCTCGCTCAATTCGCTGTCTTTAGGATCCTCAGCTGCAAGTGGAGCACCCGGGTCAGAGTTTAGGGTCATTACTCCCTGCCCCCTTTTCCCATGGCGCTGCTCCTGCCGCCTGATATTGGATGGCGGCAGCCTGCTCCTCACCGGTTCCCTGCCTCCTCCGCCTCTGCTGGTCCCTTCACCGGCGAGATTAGTCCCGGCTTTCGCCTGTCCCGCACTCGCCGCTTTCAGGACCGCATTGGCAAAGGAACGCGGACAGCGACTGAACGGGTGACCGAGGTCACCACACAGGTTACACCTAATCCTGCCACAGGTAGCAGCAAGATGGCCGAGGTCCCCACACAGTGCGCATTTCTGGGTGGTACACTGCGCACTGAAGTGTGTGGGGCTGCCGCACCTGTGACAGACCTTAGGCTGCCCCCGGTAGAAAATCAAGATCCTGTCCCTCCCCAAAAATGTTGAGGAAGGGATATGGGTAACGGTGTTTCCTGAAACCTTCAATTTCACCATGAAGGTCCAGGCTCCTGACCAGATACCATGCTCATCGAGGGTCTTCTCGGGAATACCGACGATGTCGCCGTATCGTCCAACCCAGGTGGAGATGTCGACACAGGAAAGTGACTCGTTACTGGTCAAAACGGTCACCTTCCTGACTGAGTTCTGGCGAGATATTGCCACAGCGAGGAAACCCTGCCATTCGGGGCGACCCCGAGCCAGCTCATGGCGAGACCAGAAAAGCTCAAGGCCCTCCGGCCTCACGAAGCTGACATCGAAGTAGGAGGTCCCATAGGGATGGATCAAGGCGAAGATGTCATATGCCACGAAGCCCATCCCCAGCAGGAGCTCAGCAACCTTTGACCGATCAGGACAGGCATCCTTGCTTACCCACTGGAGACGGGCCACGTTCCTACGGTTGCTCCTCTGCCCTGGTGTTGGCAGAGACCAGACAGTCTCTGCCCCTCTATCTCGGAAGGCGGAAAGACCGTGTCTCTCTATCCAGAAAGACAGATCAACCTCCCTCCCCTCTACATTGATGGAACTCTCCCCTCTCCTCAGGGCGTCCAGGAAGCGCTGTTGCAAGTCACCATCCTCAGGGTCACCAGACAAGGGCGCACTACTACCCCCAGCAGTGACAGCTGCTGAATAGCTTGGGGCTGAAGCCCCCGCCACCGCTGGGGGGGCAGCGGGACCACTACCTGCTTCACCTCCACCAACATCAGTAATGCTCTCCTCAATCACTCCTCCACTACTCCCATCATTTGCAACATCACTACTCCCATCATTTACTCCACCACTGCTCCCATCATTCATTCCACCACTATTCCCACCATTCACTCCACCACTACTCCCATCATTCACTCCACTACTACTCCCATCATTTCCTGCACAGCTGCTTTCATTCTTACCACTGCCACCACTTCCCGTCACTTTTTTTCCAGTATTCTCACCACCATTTGTCCCAGTGTTCTCTGCACCTGCCACAGTCACATCCATTCCTTCCTCACTTGTGTCTGCTAGCTTCTCTGCACTCACACCTGCCGGACCGGGGGAGGGGTGCAGCACCACACTCGATTTCCCTTGATTGGTGCTGACTCTCTGTTGTGTCCTTGGAGCGCCTTGCCCCCCCACTGCAGCAGTTTGCACTTTATTATTTTGGGCCCGCTGCTCGTTGGGGGGCGCCGCCTGCCCCGCACCCACAGACTTCGCAGTCCTGGTGTCATGCTGGGGTGCTGGAGCACTCTGTCCCCCTGTCACAGCAGGGCACCTCTTGTTCCCTGCAGATGATTTATCCTTTTTCTGTCCTTTTTGGACACGCTGCTCTCCTGTCACAGCTGCGTGCCTGTTCTCCTTTAAGGCGCACTGCGCCCCTGTCACAACAGTGCGCCCTCCTTTCGCCGCACCATGTTCCTCGGACCTGCCCCCCACAGCCCCGGCGTCGGCCGGCTCAGCCGTAGTGAGCAGGGATGGAGTCTGCCCACACCGTCCCCCTTTCGCAACGGCGTGGACACCCACCTCACCCCCCTCAGCCCCGGTGATAACCGGCTTAGCCGCAGAGGGCAGGGAGGGAAACTCCTCGGGGTCCCCTATGTCCGGCGCCGTGAGTACCTCCACAGCCTCGCCCCCTGCACTGTTCCCCGCACAGACGGCAGCACCGCCGGACGTCCTCCTCCTCTCCCCACCTTGCCTATGCCCCGGACCCACTGCAGAGCCCGTGCGTTTAGGTTTGGTGGGGTTTACACAGGAGGTGGTAGGTGTAACATCATCCATCGGTACATATTTGTAACTCACCACCTCCCGTGCGGTCTCCGTCGTCTTCTTCTTCCTCTTCTTGGTTTCCTCTGCTGGCTCGTCCTCACCGAAGGAGAAGCGGTCCAGGTTCACTGGAGACTCCAGCTGTCTGATCTCCTGTAGCAGACCGCCCTCCTCCTCTTCCTCCGCTGACACTCCAGCCTGTGCTGTCGGAGTCCTCTGCCGTGCCGGGAGGCCGCTTCCCTGTTGTCGGCTCTGCGGCTCACTCTCCCGGCTGGTTCCAGCTTGTAGGACTCCAGTCACGACCACATCGGCGTCCTCCTCGTCGCTTAGGACGCCGGCTGGCGGTTCTCCTGAGGTATTTAACCCCTTCATTTCTGAGAACCGCCGCTGGTTCTTAAACCTCTCCAGGAAGGGACCTGCGCTTTTCTCAATCCCCTCCCGGAGGAGCACTAACCGGGCCACCTCATCTCTGAGGGCTCTTAACCTCTGGGAGGTTACAGGTTTCTCCTTGCTAGAGGCTCGGGTATTCAGGATCCGAGCCTCCCGCAGCTTCTCCTTCAGCCCGGTCAGTGCTTTGCCGGCGTCCTCATACTCACGTAGCATGGCGACCACTCGGGAGGAGAAGGTACTCGTGGACTCGCCGGAGCTCCTCTCCCCCCAGGATGTTCCTGGGCTCTCCTTCCTGGGGCCTGGGGTGCCCCTGTCTTCCTCTCTGGGCGGACGATGAGCCGTCTCAGGGTTGGAGTAGGTGGGTATGGTTCTTCTCACCCGTCCTGACCTCCTCAGTCCCTCTTGGGCCAGTTGCTGTTGCTGCTGCTCTCTGTCCCCCGCCGGCACAGACCGGGGAACAGAAGCCTGGGAAGCCATGCCGGCCTCCCGGGAAGCCTGCCTCTCCCTGGGGAGAAGAGAGGCAGACTCTGGGCCTCCTGCTGGAAGTCCTGGAGCTCACAATACAGGTGCTGCTCCCAGCAGGGTGTGACTGATTGTGCGCACCTGTCCTCCACACTCAGTCCTGTGTAACACCACAGATAACACAGTGAGTCTTTTATTAAATAAAATACTTTCACATGACACTAACTATGATACACTACAAATAGAACACAACAAAACAAAACATAAGAACAAAGCTCCAATCAGACGGCCACAAAAGACAAAAAAGAAACCTACTAATCAGGGACAAGAAAGAAAATTCCAATTAAATAAAGAAAGCAAAAAGAAAAGACAACAAACAAAATACTCATAACTTACATTAATACCCCTGTAAAAAAAATTATAAATAGTAAATAGTATAAAATCATACAAGACCCCCGGCCCAGCTTCATTCATACTACTATATACAACCCCAACTACATTCACACCGTCCTATATACAATATTATAAACAATATATACACTATAAACACATTATATACAGATTTATACAACGCCGCAAACACAACAAAACCCTACTGGTCCCACTGCCTTACCTTACAGCCACCCGCTTGCACCGCCACATACACCCTACAACAACCTAAATACAATACACTGTACAAAATTATTATTATTAAAAAAAAATTTTTTTTATTTTTTTTTTATTATTATTTTTTTTTTTTTTTTTTTTTTTTTTATATATATATACACACACCTACACTAACTATCCCGCCACCCCTGATCCAGCTCTGGCCACAAAGTTCAGGAATTATCCGAGCTAGGATCAGGCCCCAAAGTTTTTCCCCAGGCGGGGCCTGGGCCAGGCCAGATCAGTCTCATATCACCGCTGTTGAAACCCCCCAATCCCCCACCCAACCTAACTAAGACCCTCTATTATACACACTATATACAATATATACAATACACTATATACAATATATACATAAACCAACTTCACAACCTACATACTCACCACCCAAGGCTCAAGTTCGATGCCTGCAAACCTTCTATTCAGGGAACAGAGATACAAAACAAAAATCTAGGGTGTAAAGATATCAGCCCACCACCAGGATATAGGAGCGCTAACGGACTAAGGCACCCCGAAGGAGAAACCCCTCCAGAGATGGGCCGCCCTCCGGGCACCCAGTCTTTCGCACTCCAGAGAACGCACCTTCACCAGGGCACCTAGGATGCTGCTACAAACTTCATCTACACGGAGGATTTTATGCTGCGTCGAAACTAAAACTCGTGCGTTCCACGTGAAGTACCTGACCACTGCGCTGACTAAGAATAAAGTGGCTCGGTCCCTTCTCCCGAGGTCTCTGAACGCTCCATAGGCCCACTCGGCATAGGACAGAGTGGCCAGCCGCGGCCAACCAATGGAAGCGCCCAGCCTGTTGTACACCTCTGTATTAAAAGGACAATGAAGCAGGAAGTGCTCCATGCTTTCCAGCATGGTAGCGCAAGCCTCACGGGGACAATTCCTGTCCACGGAGCTCCTGTGCTTCAAATTGTCCTTCACATACAACTTACCTTGGAAGCAGCGCCAAGTCAAGTCCCAATACTTCTTGGGGATCCTGCTAGAATTTAGCAAACTTAACCCAACCTCTAGATCCCGACTTGGGCAGTCCTTGAGGACCAATGGTCTCTGAAAATGCGAAAGCAAGACCCGCATGTCGAGGAGTTTCCTCGGGAGGGACCTCACTTCCCACATTCCCAGACCCCACCGGCGCATCATTTTCAGAACCGGGGTAACATAAGCCGGGAGATGCCCGTGCGGTGTGCGGAGATCCTTCAATCTTCCCCCTGTCTCCCATTCCTGGAAGAAAGGCTGAAACCATCCCTTGCAGGAGAATACCCACGGAGGAGCCCTCTCTTTCCAGAGGTTTGCCACGTTAACTTTCAAAAAGGTGTTCACTAGGAACACCACGGGGTTTACCATATTCAACCCCCCTAGTCTCCTCGTGCGGTAAGTGACCTCTCGTTTGACTAGATTCAGTCTATTCCCCCATAACATCTGGAAGAACAGACTGTAGACCCGTGTCCAGAGAGGCTCTGGTAAGACACAGACGCTGCCCAGGTAGATTAGCAAGGGGAGCAGGAAAGCTTTGCACAGGTCAACCCTTTCCCTCAGGGTCAAAGACCAACCCTTCCATTGGTCCACTCTTTGGGCGACACCTTTGATTCTGCCTTCCCAGTTTTTCGTGGGGTAATCACCCTGGCCAAATTCGATGCCTAGGACTTTGGCATGTTCTTGGGGTTCGGGGAGGGTGTCCGGAAGATCAAACGCGGGATCCCCGCCTCCCAGCCAGAGACTCTCACACTTGTCCTGGTTGACCTTGGACCCGGATGCCTCCGAGTAGCTCTCCACTTCTGACATCACCACCATCGCCTCCTCTTGCGAAGAAACAAAGACCGTGACGTCATCCGCGTAGGCCACTACCCTCAGGATAGCCTCCGGCGCCACCCCGCCCATCCCCACCCCCGCCAACGGCCCACAATCGACCCTTCTGAGGAAGGGATCGATCGCAAACGCGTAAAGCAAAGGGCTAAGAGGGCAGCCCTGGCGGACACCGGACTCTACCCCGAAAGGTTGTCCAATCCACCCGTTTACCAGAGGGAAAGTCTCAGCCCCTGCGTACAAGGTCTTAAGCCAGTCCACAAACCCTCCAGGCAGACCATACCTCAAAAGAGTGGACCAGAGGTACTCGTGGTCAACCCGATCAAAGGCTTTTGCCTGATCCAGGGTCAGCAAGAACCCCTTCCAAAGGCCCGCCCTGCCTTGCTCCACGGCCTCTCGGACACCCAGAACAGCACTGAAAGTGCTACGGCCAGGAACGCAACAGTGCTGGGCCTCCGAAAGGAGCCGCGGCGCAAATTTCACCAGCCTGTTGAAGAGTATCTTAGCCAAAACCTTCCTGTCCACATTGAGAAGTGATATGGGACGCCAATTCTCAATGCGTGATGGATCCTTACCCTTTGACAAAATGATCAGAGCCGACCTCCTTAATGATCTCGGCAGAGTGCCCGAGGAGAGACACTCATTAAACACCTGAGTCAAGAGGGGGACCAAGGAGTCCCTAAAGGTCTTAAAGAACTCGGATGTTAAGCCATCCGGACCTGGCGATTTTTTGGGCCGGAGCCCATCGATCGCCAGTCTCACTTCCTCTTCTTTGATCGCTTCTGCCAAACCGCCCAGCGAGAGGTCAGCCCCTGGCTCAGGAACAGCTTCAGCCAGGAAAGCCGACATCCTGTCACGATCCAGTTCCTTCCTTCCCAAGAGGTGCGAGTAGTATGAACTGACGACCTCCAAGATCCCTGATCTGGACCTTCTCAGGGATCCCGTACTGTCCATCAGCCCCGTCACTATCTTACTATTCACTGACATCTTGCAGCTTCTGTAGGGGTCGGGCGAGTAGTACTTCCCGTAGTCCCTCTCAAAAACCAAAGATGCGTGCCTATCGTACTGACACCTCTTTAGCAAGGATTTCACACTGGAGATCGCCTCGCGGCTACCCCCAGTCGAGACAAGTTGCTCGAGTTTCCTCCTCAGGCTCTGATACAGGCGATCCCTGTTCAGGCTTCTGAGGTTCGAGAGTTGCCGGAAGAATCTCGCCACCCGATGTTTGAACATCTCCCACCACTCCGACTTAGTGTTACTTAGGCCCAGCAGCGGTACCTGGCTCTGAAGAAATTCCTCAAAGGACCGTCTTACAGCTTCTTCCTCAAGGAGTGACGAATTCAGCTTCCAATAACCTCTTCCCATCCGAGGAGTCTCTGTAACGCTCAGAGAAAACATAATCAAACAGTGATCGGAGAATTCCACCTCCACAACCGACAACGGCGAGGAAACGGCCTCCTCCTTCAAATAAAACCTGTCTATCCTAGACCTGCACTGACTACCTCTAAAATAGGTGAACCCCGCGTGGCCTGTGTTGTGCCGGATGTGGACATCCACCAGGCGTGCCTCACTTACTATCCTATTTAGCGCGACGCAATCGTAAGCCAGCCGGTCTACGGAACCTCCTCTATCACAGGGTCTCGTGACATTGTTGAAATCCCCTCCAAAGACCACCTGCCGACTCGAAAATAAGTAAGGTTTGATCTTCATGAAGAGACACTTGCGGTCCCACTTGGACTGGGGACTGTAGATGTTAATGAGCCGAAGCTCCTGTCCCCCCATGGAGACATCTAGGATCAAGCATCTCCCCATTTCTAACTCGATCAATCGTCTGCATTCAACCGCTGCGGTCTTAAAAAGGACCGCCACCCCGCTATACGGCTCGGCCGCGAGAGACCAGTAGGAGGGCCCGTGCCTCCACTCCCGCCTTGCTTTATGCATGGTTGATAGGTCGGTCAACCTGGTCTCCTGCAAAAACAAAATGTCGGCGTCAAGTTGGCCGAGAAAATGAAAGGCCGTGTACCTTGCCGCTTCTGACTTTATGCTGGCAACATTAATGGTTGCCAGCGTCAACGGGGTGGGTGCCGCCATCATGATTGATTGAATTAGATAGCCTTTTTCTTCCCACCCCCAACAGTTTCACCCTCTTCCTCTGACAATGATGAGTTTTTAGTGCGCTTAAGACAAACTGACTCATCCATTCTCTCCTTACATACACTCTGGCCCTTGTCTGGTGGTCCCGAGGTAGTCCCCCCCCCCAGAAGGCTTTGTATTTGCCCCCTGAGAAGAAGACCCAGCGACCTCCTGAGCCCCAACAACCCCGTCCGCAACCTCCGGCCCCGGGTCCCCATCGCCCCCCTCTGGAGGGGAGTCCTGGAGGGCCCGGAACCGGTTAGAGAGATCCACCAGAGGGGGGGCGGCTGGACCTTCCAATGGCACCTGGATCAGGGCTACGGAGTCAGAGGGGTCGCACTCCGAGGAGGAGGCTCGAGGCCCGGACCCCCTCTTATCCTTAGTTGTTTTCCTGTTACCCTTTTTCTTTTGCTGTGACCACTCCCCCTCTCCCTCATCCAGACTGTCACCGGATGAAGGTTCCTGGGCAGACATGGCGTCCTTTTGCTCCTCTCTTTCAAGTCTCTTGACTTCCTCGCTCAATTCGCTGTCTTTAGGATCCTCAGCTGCAAGTGGAGCACCCGGGTCAGAGTTTAGGGTCATTACTCCCTGCCCCCTTTTCCCATGGCGCTGCTCCTGCCGCCTGATATTGGATGGCGGCAGCCTGCTCCTCACCGGTTCCCTGCCTCCTCCGCCTCTGCTGGTCCCTTCACCGGCGAGATTAGTCCCGGCTTTCGCCTGTCCCGCACTCGCCGCTTTCAGGACCGCATTGGCAAAGGAACGCGGACAGCGACTGAACGGGTGACCGAGGTCACCACACAGGTTACACCTAATCCTGCCACAGGTAGCAGCAAGATGGCCGAGGTCCCCACACAGTGCGCATTTCTGGGTGGTACACTGCGCACTGAAGTGTGTGGGGCTGCCGCACCTGTGACAGACCTTAGGCTGCCCCCGGTAGAAAATCAAGATCCTGTCCCTCCCCAAAAATGTTGAGGAAGGGATATGGGTAACGGTGTTTCCTGAAACCTTCAATTTCACCATGAAGGTCCAGGCTCCTGACCAGATACCATGCTCATCGAGGGTCTTCTCGGGAATACCGACGATGTCGCCGTATCGTCCAACCCAGGTGGAGATGTCGACACAGGAAAGTGACTCGTTACTGGTCAAAACGGTCACCTTCCTGACTGAGTTCTGGCGAGATATTGCCACAGCGAGGAAACCCTGCCATTCGGGGCGACCCCGAGCCAGCTCATGGCGAGACCAGAAAAGCTCAAGGCCCTCCGGCCTCACGAAGCTGACATCGAAGTAGGAGGTCCCATAGGGATGGATCAAGGCGAAGATGTCATATGCCACGAAGCCCATCCCCAGCAGGAGCTCAGCAACCTTTGACCGATCAGGACAGGCATCCTTGCTTACCCACTGGAGACGGGCCACGTTCCTACGGTTGCTCCTCTGCCCTGGTGTTGGCAGAGACCAGACAGTCTCTGCCCCTCTATCTCGGAAGGCGGAAAGACCGTGTCTCTCTATCCAGAAAGACAGATCAACCTCCCTCCCCTCTACATTGATGGAACTCTCCCCTCTCCTCAGGGCGTCCAGGAAGCGCTGTTGCAAGTCACCATCCTCAGGGTCACCAGACAAGGGCGCACTACTACCCCCAGCAGTGACAGCTGCTGAATAGCTTGGGGCTGAAGCCCCCGCCACCGCTGGGGGGGCAGCGGGACCACTACCTGCTTCACCTCCACCAACATCAGTAATGCTCTCCTCAATCACTCCTCCACTACTCCCATCATTTGCAACATCACTACTCCCATCATTTACTCCACCACTGCTCCCATCATTCATTCCACCACTATTCCCACCATTCACTCCACCACTACTCCCATCATTCACTCCACTACTACTCCCATCATTTCCTGCACAGCTGCTTTCATTCTTACCACTGCCACCACTTCCCGTCACTTTTTTTCCAGTATTCTCACCACCATTTGTCCCAGTGTTCTCTGCACCTGCCACAGTCACATCCATTCCTTCCTCACTTGTGTCTGCTAGCTTCTCTGCACTCACACCTGCCGGACCGGGGGAGGGGTGCAGCACCACACTCGATTTCCCTTGATTGGTGCTGACTCTCTGTTGTGTCCTTGGAGCGCCTTGCCCCCCCACTGCAGCAGTTTGCACTTTATTATTTTGGGCCCGCTGCTCGTTGGGGGGCGCCGCCTGCCCCGCACCCACAGACTTCGCAGTCCTGGTGTCATGCTGGGGTGCTGGAGCACTCTGTCCCCCTGTCACAGCAGGGCGCCTCTTGTTCCCTGCAGATGATTTATCCTTTTTCTGTCCTTTTTGGACACGCTGCTCTCCTGTCACAGCTGCGTGCCTGTTCTCCTTTAAGGCGCACTGCGCCCCTGTCACAACAGTGCGCCCTCCTTTCGCCGCACCATGTTCCTCGGACCTGCCCCCCACAGCCCCGGCGTCGGCCGGCTCAGCCGTAGTGAGCAGGGATGGAGTCTGCCCACACCGTCCCCCTTTCGCAACGGCGTGGACACCCACCTCACCCCCCTCAGCCCCGGTGATAACCGGCTTAGCCGCAGAGGGCAGGGAGGGAAACTCCTCGGGGTCCCCTATGTCCGGCGCCGTGAGTACCTCCACAGCCTCGCCCCCTGCACTGTTCCCCGCACAGACGGCAGCACCGCCGGACGTCCTCCTCCTCTCCCCACCTTGCCTATGCCCCGGACCCACTGCAGAGCCCGTGCGTTTAGGTTTGGTGGGGTTTACACAGGAGGTGGTAGGTGTAACATCATCCATCGGTACATATTTGTAACTCACCACCTCCCGTGCGGTCTCCGTCGTCTTCTTCTTCCTCTTCTTGGTTTCCTCTGCTGGCTCGTCCTCACCGAAGGAGAAGCGGTCCAGGTTCACTGGAGACTCCAGCTGTCTGATCTCCTGTAGCAGACCGCCCTCCTCCTCTTCCTCCGCTGACACTCCAGCCTGTGCTGTCGGAGTCCTCTGCCGTGCCGGGAGGCCGCTTCCCTGTTGTCGGCTCTGCGGCTCACTCTCCCGGCTGGTTCCAGCTTGTAGGACTCCAGTCACGACCACATCGGCGTCCTCCTCGTCGCTTAGGACGCCGGCTGGCGGTTCTCCTGAGGTATTTAACCCCTTCATTTCTGAGAACCGCCGCTGGTTCTTAAACCTCTCCAGGAAGGGACCTGCGCTTTTCTCAATCCCCTCCCGGAGGAGCACTAACCGGGCCACCTCATCTCTGAGGGCTCTTAACCTCTGGGAGGTTACAGGTTTCTCCTTGCTAGAGGCTCGGGTATTCAGGATCCGAGCCTCCCGCAGCTTCTCCTTCAGCCCGGTCAGTGCTTTGCCGGCGTCCTCATACTCACGTAGCATGGCGACCACTCGGGAGGAGAAGGTACTCGTGGACTCGCCGGAGCTCCTCTCCCCCCAGGATGTTCCTGGGCTCTCCTTCCTGGGGCCTGGGGTGCCCCTGTCTTCCTCTCTGGGCGGACGATGAGCCGTCTCAGGGTTGGAGTAGGTGGGTATGGTTCTTCTCACCCGTCCTGACCTCCTCAGTCCCTCTTGGGCCAGTTGCTGTTGCTGCTGCTCTCTGTCCCCCGCCGGCACAGACCGGGGAACAGAAGCCTGGGAAGCCATGCCGGCCTCCCGGGAAGCCTGCCTCTCCCTGGGGAGAAGAGAGGCAGACTCTGGGCCTCCTGCTGGAAGTCCTGGAGCTCCCAATACAGCAGGGTGTGACTGATTGTGCGCACCTGTCCTCCACACTCAGTCCTGTGTAACACCACAGATAACACAGTGATAACTCTCTGAGTACAGATAATGTAGTAGATGTCACCTGCAGTCCTATGTTACACCACAGATAGCAGTGATATCTCTCTGAGTACAGATAATGTAATGGATGTCACCTGCAGTCCTATGTAACAATGCAGATAATATTGCATGTACTGTATATAAACATTTAGCTTTTTGCTGACAGTTTCTTGGTGCAGTCTTTTGCTGCCTCCTGGTGGTGATGTGTGGAACTCGTTCTCTTCTGACTTCTCAGGACTTTTTTCCTGTGATCTCCATCTGTTTCTTGGTTACAGATCACCGCTGACATCACTGGGATCCATGTAATGAGAACAGCGGCCAGAAGTACAACCCCCAACATCACAGCTGGATCTTCCTCTTTTTTTCTCTTTTTTGACAAGTTTTCCACATTGACAATTATTAGGATCATTGTTGGATTTCGCCTCCTGGAGCTTTGTGTCTCTTGATAAGTGTCGTTGTTTAGCAGATGTAAAGGTGGAAAGACATTTAAGCTTTGATCGTCAGTTTGCAGGAAGTGTATTGCACTATAGTGTGACTCCTCCACTAAACCTAAAGTTATGAGGAACCTGGTGATCTCAGCAGGAGCAGATCCCCCTGTAATGGATCTAACACAAGACTCTCCCAATCAGTAGATGTTGGGGGAGATAAGGGTCTGGGAATGGAAATCAAGATAAGCCACTGCTAGAGGAGTGTGAAGGGGGCAAAGAGGTTCTGAAGGGACATAGGGGTCTTGTGGAGGGGACAGTGGGGTCTAGAAGTAGAGAAAGGGGCCTGTGGAGGGACAGAGATATGGAGGAGGAAGAGGAGCCTGAAGGAGGAAGAGGAGCCTGGAGGAGGAGGAAGAGGAGCCTGGAGGAGGAAGAGGAGCCTGGAGGAGGAAGAGGAGCCTGGAGGGAACACAGGAGTTTTGAAAGGAACAGAATGGTGTTGAGGACAACTAGGAGTCTGGAGGAGGCAATGATATGTAGGGGAGAGTGGGTTATGGAGGGGACAGAAGAGTCTTTAAGTAAAAGGGGTCTGAAGAAATCAGAGGGGTTTGTAGATGATGATGTTGTTGGGAAGGGACATAGACAACTGGAAGGAAAGAGGAGCCTGGAGAAGCATAGAGGGGTCTGGAGGGGGTCAGAGGAGTCTGTAGGAGGGACAAAGAAGTCTGAAGATTATCAGGGGAGTCTGGAGGGGGAAAATAATATTAGACCAGAGAGGTCTGAGGGAGAGATGAGTATGGAGGGTGATAGAGTAGTTTTGAGTGAATCATAGGGGTTTGTAAGGGGACGTAGAAGTCTTGAGTTCGTGGGGGACAGAAATGTCTGTAGTAACAAGGACATAGAAGTCTTTACAGGAACAGAGAGTTCTATATGGGACAGTCTGGAGAGGAACAGGAGTGCAATTGGGAGCAGCAGAGTCTAGAGATGGGTATGGAGAGGACAGAGGGATCTGACGCTATTACAGGAATCAGAAGGTGTTCTGGAGGGGACAAAGAGGTCTGGAGGGGGCAGAGGGGTCTGGAGGGTGCAGAGGGGTCTGGAGGGGACAGAGAGGTCTGGAGGGGACAGAGAGGTCTGGAGGGTGCAGAGGGGTCTGAAGGGGACAGAGAGGTCTGGATGGGACAGAGGGGTCTGGAGGGGGCAGAGGGGACAGAGGGGTCTGGAGGGGACAGAGGGGTCTGGAGGGGACAGAGAGGTCTGGAGGGTGCAGAGGGGACAGAGCGGTCTGGATGGGACAGAGGGGTCTGGAGGGTGCAGAGGGGTCTGGAGGGGACAGAGAGGTCTGGATGGGACAGAGGGGTCTGGAGGGGACAGAGAGGTCTGGAGGGTGCAGAGGGGTCTGAAGGGGACAGAGAGGTCTGGATGGGACAGAG
Organism: Ranitomeya variabilis; assembly: GCF_051348905.1. NCBI lineage: Eukaryota > Metazoa > Chordata > Amphibia > Anura > Dendrobatidae > Ranitomeya > Ranitomeya variabilis. Next base: position 391,106,433 of record NC_135233.1, on the reverse strand, counting down.
GGGTCTGGGGGGGGCAGAGGGGTCTGAGGGGACAGAGGGGTCTGGAGGGGACAGAGAGGTCTGGAGGGTGCAGAGGGGACAGAGCGGTCTGGATGGGACAGAGGGGACTGGAGGGTGCAGAGGGGTCTGGAGGGGACAGAGAGGTCTGGATGGGACAGAGGGGTCTGGAGGGTGCAGAAGGGTCTGGATGGGACAGAGGGGTCTGGAGGGGGCAGAAGGGTCTGGAGGGTGCAGAGGGGTCTGGAGGGGACAGAGAGGTCGGGATGGGACAGAAGGGTCTAGAGGGGACAGAGGGGTCTGGAGGGGACAGAAGGGTCTAGAGGGGACAGAGGGGTCTGGAGGGGACAGAAGGGTCTAGAGGGGACAGAGGGGTCTGGAGGGGACAGAGGGGTCAGGGTTCTCCCCTCTCCACATTGACAACACATGAACACTTGACAAATGTCAGCCCTAATGGAGGTGTATGTACAGTGTTACTCTAAAAGTGACGTGATGTAGACATACTTGGCACTCATATCGGTATGTCCAAGAACTTATTTATTGAGTGAAGAAATTCCAGAAAAATGAGACGTTTCTGTCAATAGCTGACCTTCATCAGTCATCTGGATAGAGGAGCTCTGTGTGAGAGTCTGCAGTGTCCACTGCTAAGGAAGCGCTGTTACTTGTATCACATCAGCTCTTTCTTTTTCTTAGTTCAGTAGTGGAGTGTACAGGTCCTTCTCAAAAAATTAGCATATAGTGTTAAATTTCATTATTTACCATAATGTAATGATTACAATTAAACTTTCATATATTATAGATTCATTATCCACCAACTGAAATTTGTCAGGTCTTTTATTGTTTTAATACTGATGATTTTGGCATACAACTCCTGATAACCCAAAAAACCTGTCTCAATAAATTAGCATATTTCACCCGTCCAATCAAATAAAAGTGTTTTTTAATAACAAACAAAAAAACCGTCAAATAATAATGTTCAGTTATGCACTCAATACTTGGTCGGGAATCCTTTGGCAGAAATGACTGCTTCAATGCGGCGTGGCATGGAGGCAATCAGCCTGTGACACTGCTGAGATGTTATGGAGGCCCAGGATGCTTCAATAGCGGCCTTAAGCTCATCCAGAGTGTTGGGTCTTGCGTCTCTCAACTTTCTCTTCACAATATCCCACAGATTCTCTATGGGGTTCAGGTCAGGAGAGTTGGCAGGCCAATTGAGCACAGTAATACCATGGTCAGTAAACCATTTACCAGTGGTTTTGGCACTGTGAGCAGGTGCCAGGTCGTGCTGGAAAATGAAATCTTCATCTCCATAAAGCATTTCAGCCGATGGAAGCATGAAGTGCTCCAAAATCTCCTGATAGCTAGCTGCATTGACCCTGCCCTTGATGAAACACAGTGGACCAACACCAGCAGCTGCCATGGCACCCCACACCATCACTGACTGTGGGTACTTGACACTGGACTTCAGGCATTTTGGCATTTCCTTCTCCCCAGTCTTCCTCCAGACTCTGGCACCTTGATTTCCGAATGACATGCAAAATTTGCTTTCATCAGAAAAAAGTACTTGGGACCACTTAGCAACAGTCCAGTGCTGCTTCTCTGTAGCCCAGGTCAGGCGCTTCTGCCGCTGTTTATGGTTCAAAAGTGGCTTTACCTGGGGAATGCGGCACCTGTAGCCCATTTCCTGCACACGCCTGGCACGGTGGCTCTGGATGTTTCCACACCAGACTCAGTCCACTGCTTCCTCAGGTTCCCCAAGGTCTGGAATCGGTCCTTCTCCACAATCTTCCTCAGGGTTCGGTCACCTCTTCTCGTTGTACAGCGTTTTCTGCCACATTGTTTCCTTCCAACAGACTTACCATTGAGGTGCCTTGATACAGCGCTCTGGGAACAGCCTATTTGTTGAGAAATTTCTTTCTGGGTCTTACCCTCTTGCTTGAGGGTGTCAATGATGGCCTTCTTGACATCTGTCAGGTCGCTAGTCTTACCCATGATGGGGGTTTTGAGTAATGAACCAGGCAGGGAGTTTTTAAAAGCCTCAGGTATCTTTTGCATGTGTTTAGAGTTAATTAGTTGATTCAGAAGATTAGGGTAATAGGTCATTTAGAGAACCTTTTCTTGATATGCTAATTTATTGAGACAGGTTTTTTGGGTTATCAGGAGTTGTATGCCAAAATCATCAGTATTAAAACAATAAAAGACCTGACAAATTTCAGTTGGTGGATAATGAATCTATAATATATGAAAGTTTAATTGTAATCATTACATTATGGTAAATAATGAAATTTAACACTATATGCTAATTTTTTGAGAAGGACCTGTATAGTATACAGCAGTGAATGCAGGTTACACGGAGTGGATGCTACTACCTTGGCCTGATGATAAATACCCCACTGGTGCTGTCATGCGACCCATTACCACCAATACACCACTTCCTCACTTATCCTTTCATCAGAAATCTTTTGCCTTTTACGAGGAACCAGCTCAGTCTCAGCGCTTCTTTACTACATCTCAAACTTGCAAATTTGAGAAATTGCTTGAAAAACATTTTTTTCGCTCTTTGTCGTTTATCACTGTGCGGAACTCTTGTGCAAAATAATAAACTTACATATTTGAAAAAACTCCCACGAGTGCGGCTGTATGCTATACGCTTCAGTATCGGTGTAACAGGCCAGATTAACCCCCCGCCCAGAATATACCCGGGGTTAAAGTGGCCTAGGCCAGATTATACCCCGGGTATATTCTGGCCTAGCCCAAACTATACCCCAGGGTACAAATTGGACTAGTCCAGTTTATACCCCTCCAGGTCAGAATATACCCCAGCTAATATAGATCAGATTTTTCAGGCTTTTGAGAACCATTGAGTGACATTCTTAATAACGGGGCCCCAGGCAGCACCCAGGGGCCCCAGGCAGCACACAGGGGCCCCAGGAAGCGCACGGAGCCCCAGGCAGAGCACAAGGGCCCCAGGCAGTGCACAGGGCCCCAGACAGAACACAGGGCCCCATGCAGCGCACAGGGCCCCAGGCAGCGCACAGGGACCCATGCAGCACACGAGGTCCCAGGCAGCACACAGGGGCCCCAGGCAGCGCACAGGGCCCCAAGCAGCACACGGGGCCCCAGGCAGCACACGGGGCCCCAGGCAACACACGAGGTCCCAGGCAACACACAGGGGCCCCAGGCAGCACACGGGGCCCCAGGCAGAGCACGGGGGCCCAGTTAGCGCACTGGGGCCCAGACAGCGCACAGGGGCCCCAGACAGCGCACAGGGGCCCCAGACAGCGCACAGCGGCCCCAGGCAGCGCACAGGGGCCCCAGGCAGCACACGGGGCCCCAGGGAACACACGAGGTCCCAGGCAGTGCACAGGGGCCCCAGGCAGCGCACAGGGGCCCAAGGCAGCGCACTAGGGCCCCAGGCAGTGCACGGGGCCCCAGGCAGCAAACAGGGGCCCCTGGCAGTGCACAAGGGCCCCAGGCAACGTGCAGGGCCCCAGGCAGTGCACAGGGCCCCAGACAGAACACAGGGCCCCATGCAGCGCACAGGGCCCCAGGCAGCACACGAGGTCCCAGGCAACAAACAGGGGCTCCAGGCAGCAAACAGGGGCCCCAGGCAGCGCACAGGGGCCCAAGGCAGCGCACAAGGGCCCCAGGCAACGTACAGGGCCCCAGGCAGTGTACAGGGCCCCAGACAGAACACAGGGCCTCATGCAGCGCACAGGGCCCCAGGCAGCGCACAGGGACCCATGCAGCATACGAGGTCCCAGGCAGCACACAGGGGCCCCAGGCAGCGCACAGGGCCCCAGGCAGCACACGGGGCCCCAGGCAACGCACGAGGTCCCAGGCAACACACAGGGGCCCCAGGCAGCAAACAGGGCCCCAGGCAGAGCACGGGGGCCCAGACAGCGCACAGAGGCCCCAGACAGCGCACTGGGGCCCCAGGCAGCGCATAGGGGCCCCAGGCAGCACACGGGGCCCCAGGGAACACACGAGGTCCCAGGTAGCACACAGGGGCCCCAGGCAGCACACGGAGTGGCAGAGACAGTGCACAAGGGAGGGGAAGAGACAGCGTGCAAGGGGGAAGAGACAGTGAACGGGGACCCAGGCAGCACACAGGGCCCCAAGCAGCGCACAGGGGGGCAGAGACAGTGCACAAGGGAGAGGAAGTGACAGTGTGCAAGGGGGGGAGAGACAGCGCGCTGGGCCCCTGTGCACTGTCTCTGCCCCCTGTGCGCTGTCTGGGATCCCATGTGCGCTGTTTAGGACCCCCTGTGTGATGTCTGTGGCCCCGTTCTTGAGTATATTAAAGATTAAAGCATATTAAAGATCAGATTTTTCACGCTTATGAGAACCATTGAGTTATGTACTCAAGAACGGGGCCCCAGACATCGCACATCGCACAGGGGCCCTAGACATCTTAGGCTAGTTTCACATTTGCGCACAGCTGTGTACGTTCTTAGTGAAGCCCCGCCCACTGCCGCGCCCACCAGTTAAGCTCCGCCCAGGTACGCATGCGGCCTGCGTACCGTATCTTTATCATTGGGTACGCAGGCCCTGCGGCTGTTTGCGTTTGCGTCCGCATGTGCTGTTTTGACGATTCGGTGAGTGCAAGAAAATCCAACTTGTTGCCTTCACCGTGGGTTGCAGCACCGTCAAAAGAACATGGGCGGAGCTTAACCGGCGGGGGGCAGCAGTGGTCAAGGCTTCACTGAGAGCGTACGCATGCGCACGGCTGTACGCAAATGTGAAACTAGCCTTACAGGATTGAGTGATATACTCAAGAGCAGGGCCCCAGACATCGCAAAGGGGGTCCCAGACAGCGTACAGTGGGTCCCAGATAGCGCACAGGGAACATGCGCTTTGTCTATTTCCCCCCTTGCGCGCTCTTACCCCCTTGCTCGCTCTTACCCCCTTGCTCACTGTCTCTGCCCCCCTGTGCGCTATCTGGGACCCCCTGTGGGCTGCCTGGGGCCCCTGTGGGCTGCCTGGGGTCCCTGTGGGCTGCCTGGGGCCCCGTGCACTTCCTGTGGCCCCTGTGCTCTTTCTGGGCCCCTCTGTGCTGCCTGGGGCCCCTCTGTGCTGCCTGTTGCCCTGTGCTCTTCCTAGGGCCCCTGTGCTCTTCCTAAGGCCCCTCTGTGCTGCCTGGGGCCCTGTGTGCTGCCTTGGGTCCCTGTGCGCTGCCTTGGGCCCTGTGTGCTGCCTGGGGCCCTGTGTTCTGCCAGGAGCCCCATGTGCTGCCTGAGGCCCCTGTGCACTGCCTGAGGCCCCTGTGCACTGCCTGGAGCCCTGTGGGCTGCCTGGGGCCCTGTGGGCTGCCTGGGGCCCCTCTGTGCTGCCTGTTGCCCTGTGCGCTTCCTGGGGCCCCGTGGACTTCCTGTGGCCCCTGTACTCTTCCTGGGGCCCCTCTGTGCTGCCTGGGGCCCCTCTGTGCTGCCTGGGGCCCCTGTGCACTGCCTGGAGCCCTGTGGGCTGCCTGGGGCCCTGTGGGCTGCCTGGGGCCCCTCTGTGCTGTCTGTTGCCCTGTGCGCTTCCTGGGGCCCCGTGCACTTCCTGTGGCCCCTGTACTCTTCCTGGGGCCCCTCTGTGCTGCCTGGGGCCCTGTGTTCTGCCAGGAGCCCCATGTGCTGCCTGAGGCCCCTGTGCGCTGCCTGAGGCCCCTGTGCACTGCCTGGAGCCCTGTGGGCTGCCTGGGGCCCCGTGGGCTGCCTGGGGCCCCTCTGTGCTGCCTGTTGCCCTGTGCGCTTCCTGGGGCCCCGTGCACTTCCTGTGGACCCTGTACTCTTCCTGGGGCCCCTGTGTGCTGCCTGGGGCCCCTGTGCTCTTCCTGGGGCCCCTCTGTGCTGCCTGGGGCCCTGTGGGCTGCCTTGGGCCCTTGTGCGCTGCCTGGGGCCGTGTGCGCTGCCTGTGGCCCCTGTGCTCTTCCTGGGGCCCCTCTGTGCTGCCTGGGGTCCCTCTGTGCTGCCTGTTGCCCTGTGCGCTGCCTGGGTCCCCTGTGCTCTTCCTGGGGCCCCTCTGTGCTGCCTGGGGCCCTGTGGGCTGCCTTGGGGCCCTGTGTGCTGCCTGGGGCCCTGTGCTCTTCCTGTGGCCCCTGTGCTCTTCCTGGGGCCCCTCTGTGCTGCCTGGGGCCCCTCTGTGCTGCCTGTTGCCCTGTGCGCTGCCTGGGGCCCCTGTGCTCTTCCTGGGGCCCCTCTGCGCTGCCTGGGGCTCTGTGTGCTGCCTTGGGCCCCTGTGCGCTGCCTGGGGCCCCGTGCTCTTCCTGTGGCCCCTGTGCTCTTCCTGGGGCCCCTCTGTGCTTCCTTGGGCCCTTCCGTGCTGCCTGGGGCCCTGTGTTCTGCCTTGGGCCCCTGTGGGCTGCCTGGGGACCCTGTGGGCTGCCTGGGGCACCGTGCGCTGTTTGGGGCTCCGTGAGCTGCCTGGGGCCCCTGTGTGCTGCCTGGGGCCCCTGTGCTCTTCCTGGGGCCCCGTGCACTTCCTGTGGCCCCTGTACTCTTCCTGGGGCCCCTCTGTGCTGCCTGTTGCCCTGTGCGCTGCCTGGGGCCCCTGTGCTCTTCCTGGGGCCCCTCTGCTGCCTGGGGCCCTGTGTGTTGCCTTGGGCCCCTGTGCACTGCCTGGGGCCCCGTGCACTTCCTGATGCCCCTCTTTGCTGCCTGGGGCCCTCTGTGCTGCCTGTTGCCCTGTGCGCTGTCTGGGGCCCCTATGCTCTTCCTGGGGCCCCTCTGTGCTGCCTGGGGCCCTGTGGGCTGCCTTGGGGCCTTTTGTGCTGCCTGGGGCCCTGTGCACTTCCTGGGGCCCCTCTGTGCTGCCTGGGGCCCTGTGTGCTGCCTTGGGCCCCTGTGGGCTGCCTGGGGCCCCTGTACGCTGCCTGGGGCCCCGTTTGCTGCCTGGGGCCCCGTTATTAAGAATGTCACTCAATGGTTCTCAAAAGGCTGAAAAATCTGATCTACAGCAGCTGGAGGGGTATAATCTGGACTAGTCCAATTTGTACCCCGGGGTATATTCTGGGCGGGGGGGGGTAATCTGGCCTGTTACATCGGGATCTATTAGAGTCTGGGCAGCCCCACAACCTTTCTACTACTATCCGTTAGTTCAGTAGTGGGACAGCAGGGGGCGATGTCTCACAACTTTCCTGTTCGGTGATTGGCTGTAGGATTGGTGGCTTGTACTTCCACTGTCAGTTAAGCTGATCGTCTGGTTAATGAGTTCGTTCACACTGGACAGGCAAACTACGTATTTTTTACAGCACCAAAATGAACCCATTGCGCCTGTTTGTCGCTGATGTCGTTGTGAGAATGAGGGGGATTTGAGATACATTTAACACAACTGCAAATGAGAATCCACAGCAAAAAAAGTGACATGTATATTTATTCTCCGATTTCTGCTGCTGATTTTTCCTCGGTGCTTGGATGAGACTTTGCTGTAAATCTCAATATTAACTTCAAGATCTGTTTAATCGTTAAGCAGATGATACAATTGCTGCATAAATAATGGAGAGCAGAAGGGAGGAAAACTGCGCAGCGGAGGATCAGAGATGTGATTGGTCACAATGTGGTCACTATTCCTTCCCTGTTGCGGGAGACGACATCTATGGATGTGATCGGGATCCTGTGTCTCCTAGAGGAGGCAGAATCGCCAGTTACATCAGTTTTCTCAGAAATGTATGCCCCCGTTCATTAAGACTGGCAAAATACTAACATTTCCTACATTAGAAACACTGCCATAATTGATTAATTTGTTGGGTGGGTGTACCATGATCCATCCCGGCTGCCCCACTTATGCCAAAGTTGTCTGAAACTGGAAAGGGGAAAAGTCGCAACTCGCTATATTTTATCGCAAATTCAGATTGCACAAAATATTGCGACTTTCTGAAGAGGGACATAATGTGATTGGGTTTGAGTACAAACTGGTGTAAACAATTATGAATACAGGACCTGTGATATTAAGCTCCTCACTGCAGCAACTGTGATATCAGGACTTCTAATTGCAGGTACTGTGCTATAAGGACTCCTCCCTGCATGGACTGTGATATCAGGACTCCTCCCTGCATGGACTGTGATATCAGGACTCCTCTCTGCAGGGACTGTGTTATCAGGACTCCTCCCTGCATGGACTGTGATATCAGGACTCCTCCCTGCATGGACTGTGATATCAGGACTCCTCCCTGCAGGGACTGTGATATCAGGACTCCTCCCTGCAGGGACTGTGATATCAGGACTCCTCCCTGCAGGGACTGTGATATCATGACTCCTCCCTGCAGGGACTGTGATATCAGGACTCCTCCCTGCATGGACTGTGATATCAGGACTCCTCTCTGCATGAACTGTGATATCAGGACTCCTCCCTGCATGGACTGTGATATCAGGACCCCTCCCTGCATGGACTGTGATATCAGGACTCCTCCCTGCAGGGACTGTGATATCAGGACTCCTCCCTGCATGGACTGTGATATCAGGACTCCTCCCTGCAGGGACTGTGATATCAGGACTCCTTCCTGCAGGGACTGTGATATCATGACTCCTCCCTGCAGGGACTGTGATATCAGGACTCCTCCCTGCATGGACTGTGATATCAGGACTCCTCTCTGCAGGAACTGTGATATCAGGACTCCTCCCTGCATGGACTGTGATATCAGGACTCCTCCCTGTATGGACTGTGATATCAGGACTCCTCCCTGCATGGACTGTGATATCAGGACTCCTCCCTGCAGGAACTGTGATATCAGGACTCCTCCCTGCATGGACTGTGATATCAGGACTCCTCCCTGCATGAACTGTGATATCAGGACTCCTCTCTGCAGGGACTGTGTTATCAGGACTCCTCCCTGCATGGACTGTGATATGAGGACTACTCCCTGCATGGACTGTGATATCAGGACTCCTCCCTGCAGGGACTGTGATATCAGGACTCCTCCCTGCAGAGACTGTGATATCAGGACTCCTTCCTGCAGGGACTGTGATATCATGACTCCTCCTTGCAGGGACTGTGATATCAGGACTCCTCCCTGCATGGACTGTGATATCAGGACTCCTCTCTGCAGGAACTGGGATATCAGGACTCCTCCCTGCATGGACTGTGATATCAGGACTCCTCCCTGCATGGACTGTGATATCAGGACTCCTCCCTGCATGGACTGTGATATCAGGACTCCTCCCTGCATGGACTGTGATATCAGGACTCCTCCCTGCATGGACTGTGATATCAGGTCTCCCCTCTGCAGGGACTGTGATATCAGGACTCCTCTCTGCAGGGACTGTGATATCAGGACTGCTCTCTGCATGGATTGTGATATAAGTGCAATGCCCCAGAGTCCTGGTCGTTGCAGTACTGATGCTCCGCCACTAAGGGTAGTGATGGTACGTCTGATGGCACTAAAGGAGTTCACCTGACCAGGTATCACAGTCACACATTACACTTCACACTCTGGCCACCAGGGGGAGCAAAGGGTTCTATGTATTAGGCCACTCCTCACACTCTGGTAAAACTGGGGGTTGGATAGGAAGTTAGAGAGAAGCTGACTGGGTTTTGCCCAGGCAACATCCTGTGAGAGAGGGAGTTCCTGGGAAGATTCAGGGGGGTCTCTGTCAGGGGTGGGATCCTGACAGTGGCCTAGCGAAAAGGACAGAACGTTACGGAGTCGCGCCTGCACCCGTTGCGGTGGCATCTTAAGAAAGGACACGAAGCGAGGTTTATTGTGGAGAAGTGAGAAACGAGATCACAGCACAAAGGAGAATAGACCCAGTAGGAGTCGTGCCTTAAGATCGTGGCAACATCCTACTGAGGCGCGTAGCCGGTGGCCAGAACGCCGAGGAAGTATTGGGCTCCAAGCATTACTTCAAACAGCGGCAGGACAGTTAACTCTAGGTTGGCTGTCTCACCTAAATCACCTAAGCAGACAACGGAGGCAATTGTGGGAGAGGGGAGTCTCTAGGGTCCCAGAATAACTCCAGGCCTACCCCGTCATACGGGTGCGTCCTAGCCAAATCATCTGGGGGGCAGAGAGAGAAAGAACATCAGAAACAGAAACAACAGTTGTGAGGACTATCCCGTGGTGCTCAGCAGGGAGGTACTACAACACACAGGCGCTAGAAGGTAGGCACTGATTTCCACCTGCAAAGGGAACTCTGGATGTGCCTTCGGACCGGCCGGTCTCAGCCAGCCCTCTTAGCAGTGCTCTGGATTGCGGATCCTGAAGCCTTCAGTAAAGAGACTGCAACCCTGTGTCCTCGTTATTCATCGCACCTTGCACCACGCACCATCATCACACCTTTCATTGGATGCCCCTTAGCAGGGTCACGGACCGGGTCTAGCCACCGTGACAACCCCAGGACCGAGACAGAGAGGCCCGGTACCGAGTACACCGCGGCCCTGCGTCTGGGGGCGCTCCATAAGGACTCCTCCCTACATGGACTGTGTTATCATGACTCCCCCCTGCATGGACTGTGATATCAGGACTCCTCTCTGCAGGGACTGTGATATCAGGACTCCTCCCTGCAGGGACTGTGATATCAGGACTCCTCTCTGCATGGACTGTGATATCAGGACTCCTCTCTGCAGGGACTGTGATATCAGGACTCCTCCCTGCATGGACTGTGATATCAGGACTCCTCCCTGCATGGACTGTGATATCAGGACTCCTCCCTGCAGGGACTGTGATATCAGGACTCCTCCCTGCATGGACTGTGATATCAGGACTCCTCTCTGCAGGGACTGTGATATCAGGACTCCTCCCTGCATGGACTGTGATATCAGGACTCCTCACTGCAGGGACTGTGATATCAGGACTCCTCCCTGCAGGGACTTTGATATCAGGACTCCTCCCTGCATGGACTGTGATATCAGGACTCCTCTCTGCAGGGACTGTGATATCAGGACTCCTCCCTGCATGGACTGTGATATCAGGTCTCCCTTCTGCAGGGACTGTGATATCAGGACTCCTCTCTGCAGGGACTGTGATATCAGGACTCCTCCCTGCATGGACTGTGATATCAGGACTCTTCCCTGTATGGACTGTGATATCAGGACTCCTCCCTGCAGGGACTGTGATATCAGGACTCCTCCCTGCAGAGACTGTCATATCAGGACTACTCCCTGCATAGACTGTGATATCAGGACTACTCCCTGCATGGACTGTGATATCAGTACTCCTCCCTGCATGGACTGTGATATCAGGACTCCTCCCTGTATGGACTGTGATATCAGGGCTCCCCCCCTGCAGGGACTGTGATATCAGGACTCCTCCCTGAATGGACTGTGATATCAGAACTCCTCCCTGCATGGACTGTGATATCAGGACTCCCCCCTGCATGGACTGTGATATCAGGACTCCTCCCTGAATGGACTGTGATATCAGGACTCCTCCCTGCATGGACTGTGATATCAGGACTCCTCCCTGCATGGACTGTGATATCAGGACTCCTCCCTGCATGGACTGTGATATCAGGACTCCTCCCTGCATGGACTGTCATATCAGGACTACTCCCTGCATGGACTGTGCTATCAGTACTCCTCCCTGCATGGACTGTGATATCAGGACTCCTCCCTGTATGGACTGTGATATCAGGGCTCCCCCCCTGCAGGGACTGTGATATCAGGACTCCTCCCTGAATGGACTGTGATATCAGGACTCCTCCCTGCATGGACTGTGTAATTTTGTCAGTAAATATTTGTGGAGGCATCATACTGAGTGTGCGGCGACTGAGGGGGCATCTTACTGTGTGGTAGGAACGGTGAGGAGTATTATACTGCATATGGGGCTGAGGGGACATTATACTGTGTATGGGGGGAACGGTGGGGGCTAAGGGGATATCATTCTGTTGTATGGGTGGACTCTGGGGGATATTATACTATGTGGGACACTGTGGGGACATCATACTGTGTGTGGGGACATCATACTGTGTGAGGGGCTAAGGGGACTTCATTTTGTTGTATGGGTGGACTGTGGGGGATATTATACTATGGGGGACACTGTGCAGACTTCATACTGTGTGTGGGGGGAACGGTGGGGACATCATGTGTAGGAGGGATGGTGGGGTCATTATACTGTGAATTGGAGGCTGACGGGACATGATACTGTGTATGGGGGCTGTGTGGACATCATTCCAGTGTATGGGTGGACTCTCGGGGGCATTATACTATGTGGACACTGTGGGGGTTTCGTAATCCGTTTTGGGTGCACTGTGTAGGGGGAACTGTGGCATCATCATATTCTGGGGAGAACAGTATAGGAGTCACGGTGGGGTCATCAAAGGGGGTATCGTACTATGTGAGAGCACTGGGGGCCTCAGAAGAGCACTATTTCTACGTTCGTGGCCCTCTCCTTCTGTGCGCTATGTGCTGTGATCCCGGTGATGGCGCTGAATATTTTTGTGGGCCACTAGTGGTGGAGGCCATATGGACTCTTGCTGTGCGACTCCATGATCTCTGTACACGCCATTGCCCCCGCAGCACCGGTTCTTTATAAGGAAGTTCTCCTCCTCCTCGTCACTCACGTAATTTTTTCTGGTGAGAATTAATTAAGACCATTTTTCAATTTATTGGACACCTGCCAGTCACCCATCGCCTTGTCCTCCTCCCTGATGAGAAATCCTGACTCCCTGCACCGCCCAGTGTCCCCACGGATCAGATACAGGGAAAGGAGCTGCAGGAGATGGGGAGGAGGAGAGGAGCCGCTGCCATGATGCCAGTATAAAAATCATCAGTCAAATCCCGTCAAATTAAATTTACCAAGAAAGAGATGTGGAGTAATTATTTCAGCAGCACAGAGTATTTCAGGAGATGGATGTGCTGATCTCATGAAAGGTTTTAGATAAAGAGGAGGGTAACAAAAGGGGTTTACACCCCCCAGTAGTGCAGAATATTTCAGGAGAGAAGGTTCCATCATCAAAGGAGCTGGAACTTCCTGCAGCACAAAGTATTTTGGGAGAAAAGTGCACTGATCTTGTGGGACACAATAGTTTGACATTTATATAGTGGAAGCAGCAAGGTCCCCCTCAGTACAGAGTATTTCAGGCGAGGAGTGTGCTGATCCTGGGAGACATCATAGAATAAGAGTGGCAATAGCTTGTAATGTCCCCAGGAGCACAGAGTATTTCAGGAGAGGAGTGTGCTGGAGTGTACGGGAGGTCAGGGACTGATAGTACATAGTATATCTAGCAGGGTATGTCAGGAGAGGACTGTGCTGGAGTGTATGGTAGGTCAGGGACTGATAGTACATAGTATAGGTAGCAGGGTATGTCAGGAGAGGAGTGTGCCTGAGTGTATGGGAGGTCAGGGACTGATAGTACACAGTATAGCTAGCAGGGTATGTCAGGAGAGGACTGTGCTGGAGTGTATGGTAGGTCAGGGACTGATAGTACATAGTATAGGTAGCAGGGTATGTCAGGAGAGGACTGTGCTGGAGTGTATGGGAGGTCAGGGACTGATAGTACATAGTATAGGTAGCAGGGTATGGCAGGAGAGGACTGTGCTGGAGCGTATGGGAGGTCAGGTGTTATGACCCCAATGGCGAGGGTCTCAGAGGAACGTGGAAGTCTGCAGAATACAAAAATCCAGCTCATAGGGCAGTGGTAACTGGGTTGACCATATATCTACTCCTAACGCCAACACTAGAAGTAGCCGGGGATCATTCCTACGTTGATTCTAGATGACACGCGCCAGCCGGAGAATCTAGCTACCCCTAGTAGAGGAAAACAAAGACCTTTCTTGCCTCCAGAGAAGGGGACCCCAAAGCTGGATAGAAGCCCCCCACAAATAATGACGGTGAGGTAAGAGGAAATGACAAACACAGAAATGAACCAGGTTTAGCACAGAGAGGCCCGCTTACTGATAGCAGAATAAAGAAAGGTAACTTATATGGTCAACAAAAACCCTATCAAAATCCACACTGGAAATTCAAGAACCCCCGAACCGTCTAACGGTCCGGGGGGAGAACACCAGCCCCCTAGAGCTTCCAGCAAAGGTCAGGATATAGATTTGGAACAAGCTGGACAAAAATACAAAACCAAAACAAATAGCAAAAAGCAAAAGGCAGACTTAGCTGATATAACTGGAACCAGGATCAGTAGACAAGAGCACAGCAGACTAGCTCTGATAACTACGTTGCCAGGCATTGAACTGAAGGTCCAGGGAGCTTATATAGCAACACCCCTAACTAACGACCCAGGTGCGGATAAAAGGAATGACAGAAAAACCAGAGTCAAAAAACTAGTAACCACTAGAGGGAGCAAAAAGCAAATTCACAACAGTACCCCCCCCTTAGTGAGGGGTCACCGAACCCTCACCACGACCACCAGGGCGATCAGGATGAGCGGCATGAAAGGCACGAACTAAATCGGCCGCATGAACATCAGAGGCGACCACCCAGGAATTATCCTCCTGACCATAGCCCTTCCACTTGACCAGGTACTGAAGCCTCCGCCTGGAGAGGCGAGAATCCAAGATCTTCTCCACCACGTACTCCAACTCGCCCTCAACCAACACCGGAGCAGGAGGCTCAGCAGAAGGAACTACAGGCACAATGTACCGCCGCAACAAGGACCTATGAAATACATTGTGAATAGCAAACGACACAGGAAGATCCAGACGAAAAGATACAGGATTAAGGATTTCCAATATCTTGTAAGGCCCAATAAAACGAGGTTTAAATTTGGGAGAGGAGACCTTCATAGGAACAAAGCGGGAAGAAAGCCATACCAAATCCCCAACTCGTAGTCGGGGACCCACACCGCGACGGCGGTTGGCAAAGCGCTGAGCCTTCTCCTGTGACAACTTCAAGTTGTCCACCACATGATTCCAGATCTGCTGCAACCTATCCACCACAGAATCCACCCCAGGACAGTCAGAAGGCTCCACATGACCCGAAGAAAAGCGAGGATGGAAACCAGAGTTGCAGAAAAAAGGCGAAACCAAGGTGGCGGAACTAGCCCGATTATTAAGGGCAAACTCAGCCAACGGCAAGAATGTCACCCAATCGTCCTGATCAGCAGAGACAAAACACCTCAAATAAGCCTCCAAAGTCTGATTGGTTCGCTCCGTCTGTCCATTAGTCTGAGGATGGAAAGCAGACGAAAACGACAAATCAATGCCCATCCTACTACAAAAGGATCGCCAGAACCTGGAAACGAACTGGGATCCTCTGTCTGACACAATATTCTCAGGGATGCCGTGCAAACGAACCACGTTCTGGAAAAACACAGGAACCAGATCGGAAGAGGAAGGCAGCTTAGGCAAAGGAACCAAATGGACCATCTTGGAGAAGCGATCACATATCACCCAGATAACGGACATGCCCTGAGATAGCGGAAGATCAGAAATGAAATCCATGGAGATATGTGTCCAAGGTCTCTTCGGGACAGGCAAGGGCAAGAGCAAACCGCTGGCACGAGAACAGCAAGGCTTAGCTCGAGCACAAGTCCCACAGGACTGCACAAATGACCGCACATCCCTTGACAAGGAAGGCCACCAAAAGGACCTGGCCACCAGATCTCTGGTGCCAAAAATTCCCGGGTGACCTGCCAACACCGAGGAATGAACCTCGGAAATGACTCTGCTGGTCCACTTATCCGGGACAAACAGTCTGTCAGGTGGACAAGACTCAGGCCTATCAGCCTGAAATCTCTGCAACACACGTCGCAGATCCGGAGAAATAGCTGACAAGATAACTCCATCTTTAAGAATACCAACAGGATCAGTGACTCCAGGAGCATCAGGCACAAAGCTCCTAGAAAGAGCATCGGCCTTCACATTCTTTGAACCTGGTAAATACGAGACAACAAAATCAAAGCGGGAGAAAAACAATGACCAGCGGGCCTGTCTCGGATTAAGGCGTTTAGCAGACTCGAGATACATCAGATTTTTGTGATCAGTCAAGACCACCACACGATGCTTAGCACCCTCGAGCCAATGACGCCACTCCTCAAATGCCCATTTCATGGCCAACAACTCCCGATTGCCCACATCATAATTTCGCTCGGCAGGCGAAAACTTCCTAGAGAAAAAGGCACAAGGTTTCATAACAGAGCAACCAGGGCCTCTCTGCGACAAAACGGCCCCTGCCCCAATCTCCGAAGCATCCACCTCAACCTGAAAGGGAAGTGAGACGTCAGGCTGGCACAAAACAGGCGCCGAAGTAAACCGGCGTTTCAACTCCTGGAAAGCCTCCACGGCAGCAGGAGCCCAGTTAGCTACATCGGAGCCCTTCTTGGTCATATCCGTCAAAGGTTTCACAATGCTAGAAAAATTAGCGATAAAACGACGGTAGAAATTAGCGAAGCCCAAGAACTTCTGAAGACTCTTAACTGACGAGGGCTGAGTCCAATCAAGAATAGCTCGGACCTTGACTGGGTCCATCTCCACAGCAGAAGGGGAAAAAATGAACCCCAAAAAGGGAACCTTCTGTACACCAAAGAGACACTTTGAGCCCTTGACAAACAAAGAATTTTCACGCAAAATTTTAAAGACCAACCTGACCTGCTCCACATGCGAATCCCAATTATCAGAAAAAAACAAAATATCATCCAGATAAACAATCAAAAATTTATCCAGATACTTCCGGAAAATGTCATGCATAAAGGACTGAAAAACTGAAGGCGCATTGGAGAGCCCAAAAGGCATCACTAAGTACTCAAAATGACCTTCGGGCGTATTGAATGCGGTTTTCCATTCATCACCTTGCTTAATGCGCACAAGGTTGTACGCACCACGAAGGTCTATCTTGGTGAACCACTTGGCACCCTTAATCCGGGCAAACAAGTCAGACAACAGCGGTAAAGGATACTGAAATTTGACAGTGATCTTATTCAAAAGCCGATAATCAATACAAGGTCTCAAAGATCCGTCCTTTTTTGCCACAAAAAAGAATCCCGCACCAAGAGGGGAAGAAGACGGACGAATATGTCCTTTCTCCAGAGACTCCTTGATATATGAACGCATAGCGGTATGTTCAGGTACCGACAGATTAAACAGTCTTCCCTTAGGAAATTTACTGCCCGGGATCAAATCTATAGCACAGTCACAGTCCCTATGAGGAGGCAGTGCACTGGACTCAGACTCACTGAAGACATCCTGATAATCAGACAAATACTCCGGAACTTCCGAAGGCGTAGAAGAAGCAATAGACACAGGCAGGGAATCCCCATGAATACCACGACAGCCCCAACTTGAGACTGACATAGCCTTCCAGTCCAGGACTGGATTATGGGTCTGTAACCATGGCAGCCCTAAAACAACCAAATCATGCATTTTATGTAAAACCAGGAAACGTATCACCTCGCGGTGTTCAGGAGTCATGCACATGGTAACCTGTGTCCAATACTGCGGTTTATTTGCTGCCAATGGTGTAGCATCAATACCCCTAAGAGGAATAGGATTGTCTAATGGTTCAAGAATAAAACCACAGCGCTTAGCAAATGAGAGATCCATAAGACTCAGGGCAGCACCTGAATCTACAAACGCCATGACAGGATAAGATGACAGTGAGCAAATCAAAGTTACAGACAGAATAAATTTAGGTTGCAAATTACCAACGGTGACAGGACTAACAACCTTAGCTATACGTTTAGAGCATGCTGAGATAACATGTGTAGAATCACCACAGTAGTAGCACAAGCCATTCTGGCGTCTATGAATTTTCCGCTCATTTCTAGTCAGGATTCTATCACATTGCATTAAATCAGGTGTCTGTTCAGACAACACCATGAGGGAATTTGCGGTTTTTCTATCACATTGCACCGAATTAGGTGTCTGTTCAGACAACACCATGAGGGAATTTGCGGTTTTGCGCTCCCGCAACCGCCGGTCAATTTGAATAGCCAGTGCCATAGTATCATTCAGACCTGTGGGAATGGGAAAACCCACCATAACATTCTTAATGGCTTCAGAAAGGCCATTTCTAAAATTAGCGGCCAGTGCACACTCGTTCCAATGTGTCAGCACGGACCATTTCCGAAATTTTTGGCAATACACTTCAGCCTCGTCCTGCCCCTGAGACATAGCCAGCAAGGCCTTTTCTGCCTGAATCTCAAGATTGGGTTCCTCATAAAGTAAACCGAGCGCCAGAAAAAACGCATCAAGATCAGCCAATGCCGGATCTCCTGGCGCCAGCGAAAAAGCCCAATCCTGAGGGTCGCCCCGTAAGAACGAAATAACAATTTTTACTTGCTGAGCAGAATCTCCAGATGAACAGGGTCTCAGGGACAAAAACAATTTACAATTATTCACGAAATTCCTAAACTTAAACCTGTCTCCGGAAAACAGTTCAGGAATCGGTATTTTAGGTTCTGACCTAGGATTTCTGATAACATAGTCTTGTATGCCCTGCACACGAGTAGCCAGCTGGTCCACACTTGTAATCAAGGTCTGGACATTCATGTCTGCAGCAAGCATAGCCACTCTGAGGTAAAGGGGAAGAAGAAGAAAAAAAAAAACTCAGAATCTTCTTTCTTATAATCCCTCTTCTGCAATGCATTAAACATTTAATACTGGCCTGGCAAACTGTTATGACCCCAATGGCGAGGGTCTCAGAGGAACGTGGAAGTCTGCAGAATACAAAAATCCAGCTCATAGGGCAGTGGTAACTGGGTTGACCATATATCTACTCCTAACGCCAACACTAGAAGTAGCCGGGGATCATTCCTACGTTGATTCTAGATGACACGCGCCAGCCGGAGAATCTAGCTACCCCTAGTAGAGGAAAACAAAGACCTTTCTTGCCTCCAGAGAAGGGGACCCCAAAGCTGGATAGAAGCCCCCCACAAATAATGACGGTGAGGTAAGAGGAAATGACAAACACAGAAATGAACCAGGTTTAGCACAGAGAGGCCCGCTTACTGATAGCAGAATAAAGAAAGGTAACTTATATGGTCAACAAAAACCCTATCAAAATCCACACTAGAAATTCAAGAACCCCCGAACCGTCTAACGGTCCGGGGGGAGAACACCAGCCCCCTAGAGCTTCCAGCAAAGGTCAGGATATAGATTTGGAACAAGCTGGACAAAAATACAAAACCAAAACAAATAGCAAAAAGCAAAAGGCAGACTTAGCTGATATAACTGGAACCAGGATCAGTAGACAAGAGCACAGCAGACTAGCTCTGATAACTACGTTGCCAGGCATTGAACTGAAGGTCCAGGGAGCTTATATAGCAACACCCCTAACTAACGACCCAGGTGCGGATAAAAGGAATGACAGAAAAACCAGAGTCAAAAAACTAGTAACCACTAGAGGGAGCAAAAAGCAAATTCACAACAGTCAGGGACTGATAGTACATAGTATAGGTAGCAGGGTATGTCAGGAGAGGAGTGTGCTGAAGTGTACGGCGGGAGGTCAGGGACTGATAGTACACAGTATAGGTAGTAGGGTATGTCAGGAGAGGACTGTGCTGGAGTGTATGGGAGGTCAAGGACTGATAGTACATAGTATATCTATCAGGGTATGTCAGGAGAGGAGTGTGCTGGAGTGTAGGGGAGGTCAAGGACTGAGAGTACATAGTATATCTAGCAGGGTATTTCAGGAGAGGAGTGTGCTGGAGTGTATGGGAGGTCAGGTACTGATAGTACATAGTATATATAGCAGGTTATGTCAGGAGAGGACTGTGCCGGAGTGTATGGGAGGTCAGGGACTGATAGTACATAGTATAGGTAGCAGGGTATGTCAGCAGAGGAGTGCTCTGGAGTGTACGGGAGGTCAGGGATTGATAGTACACAGTATAGGTAGTAGGGTATGTCAGGAGAGGAGTGTGCTGGAGCGTATGGGAGGTCAGGGACTGATAGTACATAGTATAGGTAGCAGGGTATGTCAGGAGAGGAGTGTGCTGGAGTGTATGGGAGGTCAGGGACTGAGAATACATAGTATAGGTAGCAGGGTACGTCAAGAGAGGAGTGTGCTGGAGTATACGGGAGATCAAGGACTGAGAATACATAGTATAGGTAGCAGGGTATGTCAGGAGAGGAGTGTGCTGGAGTGTATGGGAGGTCAAGGACTGATAGTATATAGTATACCTAGCAGGGCATGTCAGGAGAGGAGTGTGCTGGAGTGTATGGGAGGTCAGGGACTGATAGTATATAGTATATCTAGCAGGGTATGTCAGGAGAGGAGTGTGCTGGAGTGTATAGGAGGTCAGGGAGTGATAGTACATAGTATATCTAGCAGGGTATGTCAGGAGAGGAGTGTGCTGGAGTGTATGGGAGGTCAAGGACTGATAGTATATAGTATACCTAGCAGGGCATGTCAGCAGAGGAGTGCTCTGGAGTGTACGGGAGGTCAGGGATTGATAGTACACAGTATAGGTAGCAGGGTATGTCAGCAGAGGAGTGCTCTGGAGTGTACGGGAGGTCAGGGATTGATAGTACACAGTATAGGTAGTAGGGTATGTCAGGAGAGGACTGTGCTGGAGTGTATGGTAGGTCAGGGATTGATAGTACACAGTATAGGTAGTAGGGTGTGTCAGGAGAGGACTGTGCTGGAGCGTATGGGAGGTCAGGGACTGATAGTACATAGTAAAGGTAGCAGGGTACATCAGGAGAGGACTCTGCTGGAGTGTATGGGAGGTCAGGGACTGATAGTACATAGTATAGGTAGCAGGGTACATCAGGAGAGGAGTGTGCTGGAGTGTATGGGAGGTCAGGGACTGATAATACATAGTATATCTAGCAGGGTATGTCAGGAGAGGACTGTGCTGGAGTGTATGGGAGGTCAGGGACTGATAGTACACAGTATAGGTAGTAGGGTATGTCAGGAGAGGACTGTGCCGGAGTGTATGGGAGGTCAGGGACTGATAGTACATAGTATAGGTAGCAGGGTATGTCAGTAGAGGAGTGTTCTGGAGTGTACGGGAGGTCAGGGATTGATAGTACACAGTATAGGTAGTAGGGTTTGTCAGGAGAGGAGTGTGCTGGAGCGTATGGGAGGTCAGGGACTGATAGTACATAGTATAGGTAGCAGGGTATGTCAGGAGAGGAGTGTGCTGGAGTGTATGCAGGGCCGTATTTGCCACTAGGCACTTGAGGGCACGTGCCTAGGGCGGGGCCATGCGGGGGGGCGGCACCTGAGCAGGTGTGTGTGCTTTTTCTTTTTTGTAAAGTCCGGCCGGGGTCACCTTAAGCCACGCCCCCCCATCACCCGACCCCCACCCCCCGCCGCTGCCTCCTTGCCCATACACAGTATGATTGATGCATACTCACCTCACCTGCTCCAGCGACGCCTGGTCTGACTCTGGCTCTGCTGTAAGTGACTGCACCCTCGCTGTGTGAGCGGTCACATGGTACCGCTGATTAAGATCATGAATATGCATGCATATTCATGACTTGAAATGAGGGGAACCACCTGACCGCTCACACAGCGAGAGTGCTGCGCCGGGACAGGGCACAGAGGTGGAGGATTCCGTTCTTCTGCGCGCCGTGCGCAGTGTGAGGTGACAGCCAGGTGAGTATGATGACAGCTTGGGACGGGGGGAGCCGGGGAGGATGAAGGAGGAGGACCGTGGACGCCAGGGAGCCCGGCAGGCGGCAGTCACAAGATAGATGGGGAGCGGCGGGGCAGGCAGCCGATGAGCCACGCATATGGGGGGGGGGGAGATGGGAGATGACGAGCCAGAGCCACCATGCATACAGGGAGGGAGGGGCAGATGATCCAGCCACGCATATAGCCAGGGAGGGGGAGATGAGCCACGCATACAGCCAGGGAGGGGGAGATGACGAGCCACAGCCACCATGCATACAGGCAGGGAGGGAGGGGGAGATGAGCCAGCCACGCATACAGCCAGGGAGGGGGAGATGAGCCACGCATACAGCCAGGGAGGGGGAGATGACGAGCCAGAGCCACCATGCATACAGGGAGGGAGGGGGAGATGAGCCAGCCACGCATACAGCCAGGGAGGGGGAGATGAGCCACGCATACAGCCAGGGAGGGGGAGATGAGCCACGCATGGGGGGGGGATGGGAGATGACGAGCCAGAGCCACCATGCATACAGGGAGGGAGGGGGAGATGAACCAGCCACGCATACAGCCAGGGAGGGGGAGATGAGCCACGCATACAGCCAGGGAGGGGATGGGAGATGACGAGCCAGAGCCACCATGCATACAGGGAGGGAGGGGGAGATGAGCCAGCCACGCATACAGCCAGGGAGGGGGAGATGAGCCACGCATACAGCCAGGGAGGGGGAGATGAGCCACGCATACAGGGGGGATGGGAGATGACGAGCCAGAGCCACCATGCATACAGGGAGGGAGGGGGAGATGAGCCAGCCACGCATACAGCCAGGGAGGGGGAGATGAGCCACGCATACAGCCAGGGAGGGGGAGATGAGCCACGCATACAGGGGGGGATGGGAGATGACGAGCCAGAGCCACCATGCATACAGGGAGGGAGGGGGAGATGAGCCAGCCACGCATTCAGCCAGGGAGGGGGAGATGAGCCACGCATACAGCCAGGGAGGGGGAGATGAGCCAGCCACGCATACAGCCAGGGAGGGGGAGATGAGCCACGCATACAGCCAGGGAGGGGGAGATGAGCCAGCCACGCATACAGCCAGGGAGGGGGAGATGAGCCAGCCACGCATACAGCCAGGGAGGGGGAGATGAGCCACGCATACAGCCAGGGAGGGGGAGATGAGCCACGCATACAGCCAGGGAGGGGGAGATGAGCCAGCCACGCATACAGCCAGGGAGGGGGAGATGAGCCACGCATACAGCCAGGGAGGGGATGGGAGATGACGAGCCAGAGCCACCATGCATACAGGGAGGGAGGGGGAGATGAGCCAGCCACGCATACAGCCAGGGAGGGGGAGATGAGCCACGCATACAGCCAGGGAGGGGGAGATGAGCCACGCATACAGGGGGGATGGGAGATGACGAGCCAGAGCCACCATGCATACAGGGAGGGAGGGGGAGATGAGCCAGCCACGCATACAGCCAGGGAGGGGGAGATGAGCCACGCATACAGCCAGGGAGGGGGAGATGAGCCACGCATACAGGGGGGGATGGGAGATGACGAGCCAGAGCCACCATGCATACAGGGAGGGAGGGGGAGATGAGCCAGCCACGCATACAGCCAGGGAGGGGGAGATGAGCCACGCATACAGGGGGGGATGGGAGATGACGAGCCAGAGCCACCATGCATACAGGGAGGGAGGGGGAGATGAGCCAGCCACGCATACAGCCAGGGAGGGGGAGATGAGCCACGCATACAGCCAGGGAGGGGGAGATGAGCCAGCCACGCATACAGCCAGGGAGGGGGAGATGAGCCACACATACAGCCAGGGAGGGGGAGATGAGCCAGCCACGCATACAGCCAGGGAGGGGGAGATGAGCCAGCCACGCATACAGCCAGGGAGGGGGAGATGAGCCACGCATACAGCCAGGGAGGGGGAGATGAGCCACGCATACAGCCAGGGACGGGGAGATGAGCCAGCCACGCATACAGCCAGGGAGGGGGAGATGAGCCAGCCACGCATACAGCCAGGGAGGGGGAGATGAGCCACGCATACAGCCAGGGAGGGGGAGATGAGCCACGCATACAGCCAGGGAGGGGGAGATGAGCCACGCATACAGCCAGGGAGGGGGAGATGAGCCACGCATACAGGGGGGATGGGAGATGACGAGCCAGAGCCACCATGCATACAGGGAGGGAGGGGGAGATGAGCCAGCCACGCATACAGCCAGGGAGGGGGAGATGAGCCACGCATACAGCCAGGGAGGGGGAGATGAGCCACGCATACAGGGGGGATGGGAGATGACGAGCCAGAGCCACCCATGCATACAGGGAGGGAGGGGGAGATGAGCCAGCCACGCATACAGCCAGGAAGGGGGAGATGAGCCACGCATACAGCCAGGGAGGGGGAGATGAGCCACGCATACAGGATGGGGGGGGGGCATTATACAGTATGCATGTAGCATCATATGTGGCCCTTATAAAGTATGGAGCATCATGTGTGGCCATTATAAAGCATGAAGCATCATGTGGGGCCATTATACAGTATTGAACATCATGTGTGGCCATTATACAGTATGGAGCATCATGTGTGGCCATTATACAGTATGGAGCATCATGTGTGGCCATTATACAGTATGGAGCGTCATGTGTGGCCATTATACAGTATGGAGCATCATGTGTGGCCATTATACAGTATGGAGCATTATGTGTGGCCATTATACAGTATGGATCACTGTGTGGCCATATTTTTTTTTTGGTTATAATTATTGTATATGAAACCGTGTGATCAGCAGTGCTAAATGGGTGTGGTTGGGACTTGGATATGGGTGTGACTAGTTGTGAAATGGGTGTGGTCAGAGGCGTGGCCTAAAATTTGCCTTATACCTCTTTCCCTTCAAGAGTTGGGACATATGGTACTGCATTTGCCAGATCACAGCAAGTGCCGCAAATCCCAATAGGGAATGAATGAAGCCAAAAGCAGTGTTGCCGTAAGTGATCCGTTACACGGCAGATGCGAAAAAACTGCCCGATCTGCTGCAAAAGGCGACTTTCACAACAGCGATTCTTGCCAAAGTCACTGCCGATAGTGTCATACTCACCAATGGGGGAGGCAGCGCTAAAAGTGCCTAGGGCAGCAGAAACTCTAAATACGCCCCTGAGTGTATGGGAGGTCAGGGACTGAGAATACATAGTATAGGTAGCAGGGTACGTCAGGAGAGGAGTGTGCTGGAGTATACGGGAGATCAAGGACTGAGAATACATAGTATAGGTAGCAGGGTATGTCAGGAGAGGAGTGTGCTGGAGTGTATGGGAGGTCAAGGACTGATAATATATAGTATACCTAGCAGGGCATTTCAGGAGAGGAGTGTGCTGGAGTGTATGGGATGTCAGGGACTGATAGTATATAGTATATCTAGCAGGGTATGTCAGGAGAGGAGTGTGCTGGAGTGTATAGGAGGTCAGGGAGTGATAGTATATAGTATATCTAGCAGGGTATGTCAGGAGAGGAGTGTGCTGGAGTGTACGGGAGGTCAGGGACTGATAGTACATAGTATAGGTAGCAGGGTATGTCAGGAGAGGACTGCGCTGAAGTGTATGGGAGGTCAGGGACTGATAGTACATAGTATATCTAGCAGGGTATGTCAGGAGAGGAGTGTGCTGGAGTGTATGGGAGGTTAGGGACTGATAGTACATAGTATAGGTAGCAGGATATGTCAGGAGAGGAGTGTGCTGGAGTGTATGGGAGGTCAGGGACTGATAGTACATAGTATAGGTAGCAGGGTATGTCAGGAGAGGAGTGTGCTGGAGTGTATGGGAGGTCAGGGACTGATAGTACATAGTATATCTAGCAGGGTATGTCAGGAGAGCAGTGTGCTGGAGTGTATGGGAGGTCAGGGACTGAGAGTACACAGTATAGGTAGTAGGGTGTGTCAGGAGAGGACTGTGCTGGAGTGTATGGGAGGTCAGGGACTGATAGTACATAGTAAAGGTAGCAAGGTACATCAGGAGAGGACTGTGCTGGAGTGTATGGTAGGTCAGGGACTGATAGTACATAGTATAGGTAGCATGGTACATCAGGAGAGGAGTGTGCTGGAGTGTATGGGAGGTCAGGGACTGATAGTACATAGTATAGGTAGCAGGGTATGTCAGGAGAGGAGTGTGCTGGAGTGTATGGGAGGTCAGGGGCTGATAGTACATAGTATAGGTAGCAGAGTATGTCAGGAGAGGAGTGTGCCAGAGTGTATGGGAGGTCAGGGGCTGAGAGTACATAGTATAAGTAGCAGGTTATGTCAGGAGAGGAGTGTGCTGGAGGGTATGGGAGGTCAGGGACTGATAGTACATAGTATAGGTAGCAGGGTATTTCAGTAGAGGAGTGTGCTGGAGTGTATGGGAGGTCAGGGACTGATAGTACATAGTATAGGTAGCAGGGTATTTCAGGAGAGGAGTGTGCCGGAGTGTATGGGAGGTCAGGGACTGACAGTACATAGTATATGTAGCAGGGTATGTCAGGAGAGGACTGTGCTGACCTTTTGACAATGCATAGCCTGATAGTTGTTGTGAATGGAGAATTTCCAGCAGCACAGAGTATTTTAAGGAGGAAGTGCGTTGTGCTGCTGTTTTAGTGCAGGCATTAATCATTACTGTGTGCTGTAAACAATAAGAGGTTTGCTCAGAATATAATTTGTTTTCTGTTTGGTTTTTGGCCCGATGCTCGGAGTCTTAAGTTATTATGTGTACTAAGGACGCGTTACACCCAGCCCTTGATAGATTTGGCATCACTGACTGTGTCCCGGCTCCTGCTTAATATTCTGGGTGTGTTAATGGTTTATTTTCCCTCCATGTTTTCATCTCTTAATATTTAGCTGCATAAAATGAGATAATCTAATTCTGTAGAATTCACTACTGCAAGAAATCACAGATGGTTATCTTATCCCCTGTACTATGTCCAGCCACATTGTAGCCATATACTTGTATTTGTTGTATATTTGTAGTATCACTTCTGTATCATCCTCTGTTTTCTCCTTTCTCCCATATCTAAGTTACACTTTTCTATATTACTGTAGGTATTGGTGTACATCACTTGTCTTATATATTATGTGTCTACACTCTACTGTGTGTACATCTTTCATGCACTGGGTTCACTAATTTTCTTTTTTTCACATCACATTCTCACACACACATTATTTATTCTTCACTTCACATCTCACATTTATCTCATTCACTCACATATTTCGTTGTACTATTCTTCTTTACTTCTTTATTGTTTGCATACACAGTGTGTTGCATTACTTGTGGACATCTGTCTTTTCAATCATTTGTTTTTTGTTTTATTTTTATACACTGTATTTATTATACATGTGTTACATATTTTATATGTTATCATTACTAATGAATATACATTTATTTTTGTACACAATAAAATTTATATGCAGGCCACATATTATGTATAACCAATAGTTATTTCATCATATAATACTTACCTTCTATTCATACACACCAATTATTATTTCTGGTATCTGCTATGTCCATAAAATGCTTTGTGTATTCTGTATTGTTCTTGATATATTGTATAGTGTATGTTCAATTTGTTATGTACATATGTGGTGTCTATCCTGCACATTTTTTTAATTTTGTACACATATATATGTGTTTTGTTATGTCCATATCTTGTGTGTGTCATATTTATACTTCTGTTGTATATTCAGCATCTTATGAATTTATTGTTAGTTATGTATATACTTATCTTAGCAAGTTCATGTACATACAAGTATGAAGTCGTTTCGCATCAAACATCGTCATGCACATTTCCCATCAAGCTTCATTGTCTATTTTTATGTTTTTATTTATTTTGCTATCAAACAAATAATATATTTATTGATCTTGAGCCTTGCACATTTTCTATGTATGTATTCTTTAATGTATTGGTGCATTTGTGCCATAGTCCTTCCATCTTTGGATGATGGATTGGTTCTCCATGAAATGTCCAGAGCTTGGGCTATTTTTTTTTATAATCTAACCTTGCTTTAATTTTCTCCACAACTTTATCCCTCACCTGTCTGGTGAGCTCCTTGGCTTTCATGATGCTATTTGAAAGCTGTACTGAGAAGAAATCACACTCAGGTGGAGCCAAACTACTAATTATGTGACTTTTGAAGGTGACTGGTCACTCAGGATGTTTTTTAGGGGCATCAGACTACAGGGGGCTGAATACTAATGCACCTCACATTTCTCAGATTTATATTTTTAAAATATTTAGAAAACCCTGTATCATTTCCTTTACACTCCACAAATACTTGCTACTTTGTGTTGGTATCACAGAAAATTCCAATAATATACCTTTGTAGACTGTGAGCCCTCACGGGCAGGGTCCTCTCTCCTAGTGTAGCAGTCATGATGACTTCTATTGTTTAAGATTACTGTGATCGTTTTTATTACGTGCACCCCTTTTTAACATGTAAAGCGCCATGGAATAAATGGCGCTATAATAATAATAATAATAATTTACGGTAAGTTTGTGGGTGTAACATGGAAATCTGTGGAAAATGTAATGGGGTGTGAATACTTTTTGAAGGCACTGTAACAATATATGTGTAGCTGGTATAACATGGGCATTTTGTGCTTTGCTGATCTTCTTTCCCGCCTTTGCTCCCCGTGATTGGACAGATTTGGCCTCCCGGGGAGCAGGACAGCTGCCAGATCCAGCATCGCCTCCTCTTTACAGCCTCTTACTTATAACTCCTGATTTGTTACTTTGGACAAGTTCTTGCAAGAATTTTCGGCTCATTTAATTTTAATGGCAAGAATCCAGAAACAGCAGCGAGGAGCGAAACAACAGCAAAATGAGTCCTAATCTGTGGCCGCTCCTCAGAGATTAGAGCTGCTGCATATAAAATGGATTTACGAGCTGTTAATATTCTCCAGTTCATCCAGTCACAGATTCCAGAGAAAAAAATGACAATCACACCCAGCAAGAAATATTTAGGGTTTATTATGTGGGTGATTCTTAAATATCTTGGATACTAGAAATATAAGTGTCCCTATGACAACACATCCTGCTCAGGTGATCCTGACAGTTCAGTGTTATCATAGGGACGCTGAGCCCATAGCTGTTAATCAGATAGGTCATCTTCTTATCGATGCCTGGAAATAGAAATCTGGGTCTTGACCTTTTGTTTTTAGAAGCCCCAATGTTCCTATAATGTCACTGGATACAGGGACAGTTCAGTGTTGTCATGGGGCCCAATACAGAAGTGTTTTTATTTACCATTGTCTTGCATTGTTTTTCATCATTGTTTGTTCCCTCAGTGGATGTGAGCGAAGGGGCGGAGGACGGTGACAGGTTCAGTATTCTCTCTCTTTGGATGTGTCTTTATGGCAAGGAAATAAATAATTAGTTGTGAGTGGATTTAGCCGTCTCTGCTCCACCCTGAAACAAGTTTGCACAAAACAACGAGTTCTCGTGTAGAAAAAAATTCCTGTGAAAGTGTATTTTACAAAAAAATGCAGTGAATGAACCTGAGAATATTTCAGATGTCGCCCCCGGGACAATATTCTGTGTGCGGGCGGAGGCTGCGCTGACAGACAGACACAAGGAAACCTTATTGTATCTTCTGTTCTCTGTCATTAGATGCAGTCAGCAACAAATGTATCAATTCATCAATATTTTAAAGAAAAGGAGGTTCCCAGAGTTTGTTACCCTTCTTTGTGTCTCTGGACTCTAGGCTCATAGCCCTTTACTTGAACTGATACTTTGTACCAATCCCTCACCTGTGAAGATGGGACTAGACCCATTAGATCCACACTTGGCCCAATCCCTGACTCCTGTGACCCCCTGTACTGGCTGCAGGGGATGCATTTGTTCTCAATAAAGAGGAGTAAATATTTGACAGAAAAAAATGACAGCTGAGAATCTTCCATGTTGCAACCCAACTACCGGATAAGGCGGTTTGGAAGAGACACTAGTGTCAGTTTTGACCAGTTGTCATCTTTCTTCTTTAAAAAACAAGTAATTTTGTGATGCAATATATCTTATTAGAGGAAAGTTATAGTCACCTTGTAGCACACTTATGGTATTATAGCAGAGCCCAGCAACAACGCAGAGCTGGGTAT
The DNA here is from genome assembly GCF_051348905.1 of Ranitomeya variabilis. Lineage (NCBI taxonomy): Eukaryota > Metazoa > Chordata > Amphibia > Anura > Dendrobatidae > Ranitomeya > Ranitomeya variabilis. Next base: position 391,076,905 of record NC_135233.1, on the reverse strand, counting down.
GTCAGGAGGTAACATAGCAGAGCCCAGCAACAACGCAGAGCTGAGTGTGTCAGGAGGTAATATAGCAGAGCCCAGCAACAAAGCAGAGCTGGGTATGTCAGGAGGTAATATAGCAGAGCCCAACAACAACGCAGAGCTGGATATGTCAGGAGGTAATATAGCAGAGCCCAACAACAACGCAGAGCTGGATATGTCAGGAGGTAATATAGCAGAGCCCAGCAACAAAGCAGAGCTGGGTATGTCAGGAGGTAATATAGCAAAGCCCAGCAACAACGCAGAGCTGGGTATGTCAGGAGGTAACATAGCAGAGCCCAGCAACAATGCAGAGCTGAGTATGTCAGGAGGTAATATAGCAGAGCCCAGCAACAACGCAGAGCTGGGTATGTCAGGAGGTAATATAGCAGAGCCCGGCAACAACGCAGAGCTGGGTATGTCAGGAGGTAATATAGCAGAGCCCAGCAGCAACGCAGAGCTGGGTATGTCAGGAGGTAATATAGCAGAGCCCAACAACAACGCAGAGCTGGGTATGTCAGGAGGTAATATAGCAGAGCCCAGCAACAAAGCAGAGCTGGGTATGTCAGGAGGTAATATAGCAGAACCCAACAACAACGCAGAGCTGGATATGTCAGGAGGTAATATAGCAGAGCCCATCAACAACGCAATGATGGGTATGTCAGGAGGTAATATAGCAGAGCCCAACAACAACGCAGAGCTGGGTATGTCAGGAGGTAATATAGCAGAGCCCAGCAACAAAGCAGAGCTGGGTATGTCAGGAGGTAATATAGCAGAGCCCAGCAACAACAACGCAGAGCTGGATAAGTCAGGAGGCACATGTGCAGAAATGTACCATAGAACAGCAGTGCAGCAGAGCTGAGTATGCCAGAAGGTAATATAGCAGAGCCCAACAATGCGGTAATAAAGCAGAGTCCAACAATGAAGCACAGCTGAGTATGTCAGAAGGTAATATAACAGAGCCCAACAACAACGCAGAGCTGGGTATGTCAGGAGGCACATGTGTAGTAATGTGCCATAGAAAAGCAGTGCAGCAGAGCAGAGTATGTCAGAACGTAATATAGCAGAGCTCAGCAACAAAGTAGAGCTGGGTGTGACAAGTGGCGCATGTGTAGTAATGTACCATAGAAAAGCAGTGCAGCAGAGCTGTGTATGCCAGAAGGTAATATAGCAAAGCCCAACAATGGGGTAATAAAGCAGAGCCCAACAATGAAGCAGAGCTGGATATGTTTGGAGACACACTTGGGGTGATGCGCAAGAGTACAGGAGTGCAACACCATGGTATGTGATGCACCATGGTATGTGATGCACCATGGTAACCTGAGGTGCACAGGAGCAGAGAGAACCAGAGAAGATAGTGGGGAAGGAGGATGCAGAGCCCTGCACTGGAGTGGCGCAAGGACATGTACCATTCTATGTCTTCACAATCTGTTTTAATGTTCACACACCTCCTTAGTCACCAAAAATAAATCTAGCATATAGTAGCAAATAGTGGACTTGAAGGAGGGGAGAGGAGGGAGATGCAGCTGCAGCTTCTCTCCCTCTGGGTCTGTGAAACTGCATGCTCTGTGACAAAAAAAAAGGAGCTACAGCAGAGGAGACACCTAATTGGTTCAGAGCACACAGCCCAGAGCTGACATCACAGTAGGATAAGCCCGCCCACTTGGCAACATGGAGCAAGCGCTGTGCATCTGCATGTTTTAGGTCAATTAGGATTATGATTATTAAAATTTGCCAAATGCCAGAATAATGAGAGAGAGAATGTTTTAAGCCATTTTTATTACTTACTGCAAAGTCAAACGTTTCCATACACTAATATTACTATGCCTATAAACAATTCTGGACTGCCCATATGATGATGTCATGTGTTTGGAAGCTTCTGATAAGTTTTTTGGCAACATCTGAGTTAGAGACACATCTGAGGATGTATTTTAATGCACACCTGAAACACACTGCTTCTTTTTGTAGCATCATGGGAAAGTCTCAAGAAATCAGCCAAGATATCAGGAAGAGAATTGAGGACTTGCACTAGTCTGGCTCATCCTTGGGAACAATTTCAAGATACCTGAAGGTACCTCGTTCATCTGTACAAACAATTATACACAAGTACAAACAAGATGGGAGTGTCCAGCCATCATACCGCTCAGGAAGGAGATGGGTTCTGTTTCCCAGAGATGAACATGCTTTAGTCCGACATGCATATCAACCCAAGAACAAAAGCAAATGACCTTGTGAAGATGATGATGGAAGCTGGTAAGATTGTATCAATATCCACAGTGAATTGAGTACTGTATCAACATGGGCTGAAAGGCCACTCTGCAGGAAGAAGCCATTACTCCAAAAGAATCATTAAAAATACAGATTAATGTTTGCAAATGGACACAGGAATAAAGACCTTAATTTTTGGAGACATGCCTTGTGGTCTGATGAAACAAAAATTCAACTTTTTGGGGCATAATGACCAACACCATCCCCACTGTGAAGCACGGTGGTGCACTTCACAGAATAGATGTCATCATGAGAAAAGAAGATTATGTGGCAATACTGAAGCAACATCTCAAGACATCAGCCCGGAAGTTAAAGCTTGGGCGGAAATAGGTCTTCCAAATGGACAATGACCTGAAGCATACTGACAAAATGGTAACAAAGTGGCTTCAGGATAACAAAGTGGCTTCAGGATAACAAAGTCAATGTTCTGGAGTGGCCATCACAAAGCCCGGATCTCAGTCCTATTGAAAATTTATGGGCAAAGCTGAAAAGGCTGGTGCGAGCAAGGGGCCTGCAAACCTGGATCAGTTACACCAGTGTTGTCAGGAGGAATGGGACCAACTATTGTGAGAAGCTTGTGGAAGGAGATCCCAAACGTCTAACCCAAGTCATTCAGTTTAAAGGCAATGGCGCCAAATACTAATGAAATGGATGGAATCTTTTGACTGCAGAAACTAATAAAATTGCCTTAAAACATTCTCTCTCTCTTTCTCATTATTCTGGCATTTGGCAGATATTAATAATGATGGTAATTCTAATTGTCCTAAACCGGGAAAGGTTTATTCTAATTTCATGTCAGTTATTGAGAAAAACCTGCAGATGTGTCTTTATATATAGGGTTCTGGTTTCAACTGTAGGATGGAAAAACCGCAGCCGCCCCTTATTTTGGATGTTCGGTGGTCACACTCCTTCATTACTGGTGATATCCGCAGGTGGACTTTCCCTTTAAGATTCCCGCAGATCTCAGAATGTCACCATTTTCATATATGTATCAGTGTACTTCCCCTTTAAATCAGCGCTTGCTCACAGATCTGAGCCCTGATTGGCTGCTTGTTACTCGCCTTGTGTTTAAATCATAGTTTTGCTGACGGTGCAAGAAGAACGAGTCTGACGGAGGAGCAGAACGAGGCTCCGCCAGATAATTACTCACAAAGCAGCTTCATTACTATTACCTGCGCTTACGTTTGCGTGGAGTGTGCTGGAGGCTTGTAAACAGCAGCACAGAGGACTTCAGCACTGCACAGTGTCAAGCAGAGTACTATCTGTTTCTGGGAAAGCTGGGTGACAATATGGCCATCACGACTGCCACAGCTTTACTGCGCTACTGAATGGCAACGTGGGGAGAATATCGGGTGCAGCGTCCCCCAATCTGCGGCACTCCAGATTTTCTAAAACTACATCTCCCATCAGGCCCTGGGGTCACAGGCTCAGAGCCCTGCCATGGAAGGTGTACGTGCAGTGATGGGGGTCTGCACCACTGGGGGTCACAGGTTCAGTCAGTGAGCCCTGCCATGGAAGGTGTATGTGCAGTGATGGGGTCTGCACCACTGGGGTCCACAGGATCAGTCAGGGAGCTCTGCCATGGAAGACGTACGTGCCGTGATAGGGGGTCTGCACCACTGGGGGTGACAGGTACAGTTAGAGAGCCCTGCCATTGAAGGTGTATGTGCAGTGATGGGGGTCTGCACCACTGGAGATCACAGGTTCAGTTAAGGAGCCCTGCCATGGAAGGTGTATGTGCAGTGATGGGGGGTCTGCACCACTGGGGGTCACAGGTTCAGTCAGGGAACCCTGTCATGGAAGGCATACATGCAGTGATGGGGGGTCTGCACCACTGGGGGTCACAGGTTCAGTCAGGGAGCCCTGTCATGGAAGGTGTTCGAGCAGTGATGGGGGGTCTGCACCACTGGGGGCCACAGGCTCAGTCAGGGAGCTCTGCCATGGAAGGCGTATGTGCAGTAATGGGGGGTCTGCACCCCAGGGGTCACAGGCTCAGTCAGGGAGCCCTGCCGTGGAAGGTGTATGTGCAGTGATGGGGGGTCTGCACCACTGGGGTCACAGGATCAGTCAGAGAGCCCTGCCATGGAAGGTGTATGTGCAGTGATGGGGGGTCTGCACCACTGGGGTCACAGGCTCAGCCAGGGAGCCCTGCCATGGAAGGTGTAGGTGCAGTGATGGGGGGTCTGCACCACTGGGGTCACAGGCTCAGTCAGGGAGCCCTGCCATGGAAGGCGTACGTGCAGTGATGGGGGTCTGCACCACTGGGGTCACAGGCTCAGTCAGGGAGCCCTGCCATGGAAGGCGTACGTGCAGTGATGGGGGTCTGCACCACTGGGGTCACAGGCTCAGTCAGGGAGCCCTGCCATGGAAGGTGTATGTGCAGTGATGGGGGGGTCTGCACTACTGGGGTCACAGGCTCAGTCAGGGAGCCCTGCCATGGAAGGTGTATGTGCAGTGATGGGGGGGTCTGCACCACTGGGGGTCACAGGCTCAGTCAGGGAGCCCTATCATGGAAGGTGTATGTGCAGTGATGGGGGGTCTGCACCACTGGGGTCACAGGCTCAGTCAGGGAGCTCTGCCATGGAAGGTGTATGTGCAGTGATGGGGGGTCTGCACTACTGGGGTCACAGGCTCAGTCAGGGAGCCCTGCCATGGAAGGCGTACATGCAGTGATGGGGGGGTCTGCACCACTGGGGGTCACAGGCTCAGTCAGGGAGCCCTATCATGGAAGGTGTATGTGCAGTGATGGGGGGTCTGCACCACTGGGGTCACAGGCTCAGTCAGGGAGCTCTGCCATGGAAGGTGTAGGTGCAGTGATGGGGGGTCTGCACCACTGGGGTCACAGGCTCAGTCAGAGAGCCCTGCCATGGAAGGTGTAGGTGCAGTGATGGGGGGTCTGCACCACTGGGGTCACAGGCTCAGTCAGGGAGCCCTGCCATGGAAGGTGTAGGTGCAGTGATGGAGGGTCTGCAGCCCTGGGGGTCACAGGTTCAGTCAGGGAGCCCTGCCATGGAAGGTGTATGTGCAGTGATGGGGGGTCTGCACCACTGGGGTCACAGGCTCAGCCAGGGAGCCCTGCCATGGAAGGTGTATGTGCAGTGATGGGGGGTCTGCACCACTGGGGTCACAGGCTCAGTCAGGGAGCCCTGCCATGGAAGGCGTACGTGCAGTGATGGGGGTCTGCACCACTGGGGTCACAGGCTCAGTCAGGGAGCCCTGTCATGGAAGGTGTAGGTGCAGTGATGGGGGGTCTGCACCACTGGGGTCACAGGCTCAGTCAGGGAGCCCTGCCATTGAAGGTGTAGGTGCAGTGATGGGGGGTCTGCACCCCTGGGGGTCACAGGTTCAGTCTCCGGCCTCTGTGGACGTCACACATTTCACTCTCTCTCCGGCTCCGGGGCAGATGCGAGAACTTGTTTGACTCCATTTCTGTGGGAGGAGACGACTTTATAGGACATTTTTTCAGTTCTTCATAAATTAATGAGAATATAAAACCTGACCTGCAGATTAAAGAGATGACATGAACACCCCGCAGGGAGATCACCGCTGCCGCCCATCACAGCCCTACACACCGCGACTCCTAGCAGGTCGCCACGTAGCCCCAGCGTCGGTCACAGAAATATCCGTCTCAGTGGCGCCTCCCCCCATGATCTCCAATACTCCATGCTCCCCTATTTATTCCAGTCCTGCTCACACAGCTGAAGGTTTGTTACAATGTATCAGTGTGTAGCTAAGGCGCACTGTTTGCATAGGGATCTACAGCAGACTGCGCTTTCCCATAAATCACAACGATGCAAAAGATCTGTATTTACCATGCGATGTGTCCGGGTCCAGGCCGTGTCCCCCCTGGGCGCAGGTGCCCCTCAGTGACCCCAGAGGACGCTCTGCACTGACACATTGAACACACTTCGAGCTGTGAGAGCTGGACTAGAGCAGAAAAGCAGAAAAGCGATTGCTTAATTCACTGTGTTCTGCTCCTTTGTAATTGACTTGATTTGAAATAAAAAAAAGTTGTGGATTTTTTTCTCTCAAATTTAAAACTTTGAAAAAAAAAGTTTCATCAGCGGAAACGCAGCAGCGGCGGAGTCTTGCGACAGTGAACAGGACGCGTTTACCCCGCGGGGAGCGGCGGGAAGTCTTCGCACACCATGAAGTCCTGCAGCCGGCGCAAAACGTCACCAGAGCAAATCCACGTCCAGATAAATAAATAGTAGGAGGCTTGGAGACAAGTTACAACTAGTACATGGTGAAACATGAGGGGAATATGTGTGGAAGATAGAAATGTGCACTGCCAAAAACCTTCTACATCCATATATAGTTAAGAAGACAATTGACATTTAATAGCAGCTTCATATTGGAAACAGAACATAATATCAAAAAAATCAATTCACCAGTGATCAGGTTACTAATCAATAGGGTGAACAATATGTCCATAAATAAGTGATGCTGTCCATGTGTCCAAACCGCTGGCTTTTGGCTGACATTATACTTTTCCAAATACGTGTGTGCAGGTTTCGGCGTCTTCCGGGGGCCACATATGCGATCGTTCATGGTTTACACGTGGCTGTGATTCGTGACCAATTGGATTCTTCCAAGGGTTAAAGTGAAGGACAGCATCCAATCCAGGTGAAGACCACAAATTCTTTATTGTGCCATAAATGCAACGTTTCAACCTCAAGGGTCTTTTTCAAGCATACATCAGGCTAGTTTCACACTAGCGTTAACTGCAATACGTCGCAAATGCGTCGTTTTGCCGAAAATACGCATCCAGCAAAAGTTCTTGCTGGATGCGTTTTTTCATCATAGACTAACATTAGCGACGCATTTGCGACGCATTTGCGACGCATTGCCAAACGTCGCGTCCGTTTTGCGACGCTTGGACGTGTGGTAGCGGACCGTCGGGAGAAAAAAACCTTACATGTAACGTTTTTTGCTCCCGACGGTCCGCTTTTTCCGACCGCGCATGCGCGGCCGGAACTCCGCCCCCACCTCCCCGCACTTCCCCGCACCTCACAATGGGGCAGCGGATGCGTGGGAAAAATGCATCCGCTGCCCCCGTTGTGCGGCGGGGACAACGCTAGCGTCGGGGACCTCGGCCCGATGCACGGCGACGGGCCGAGCCTGACGCTAGTGTGAAAGTAGCCTAACAGTCAAAATGACGGCCTTAAATAGGAGGAGAATAACTTCCATCAAGACCGCCCACAGAATTTGCATAAACAGTGTCAAGTGATCATAATAACAGTACAAAAATTTAAATTCAGTGAAATATACATAATTAAAAACGTATTACAATAATGTAAATACCCCCCATTACAGATAATTCTACCCATAATTTTAATAACTAGCACATGCAGAGATTCAATTGGATTCTTCCGTCACACCGGTAAATGATTTTCTTTAATGACATTTCTGGTTTATATCTGCTATGTCCTGGATCCGAGGACGCACTTTCCCTGATGAAGCTGTTCTACAGCGAAACGCGTGTCTCTTCCGCTCACTCCTCTGTCTCTTACTGTCCATTATGGCAGCTATCATTGCCTTCCATGTGCTCTCAGGTAGATATGGCTATGGATAGTTTCCTCCTGTCAAGATTCACACCGTGCTGCCAACAATATGTGACGGATCACGGGGAAAACACCTTTATCATCCCCACCGCTCACACCAATCATGAACTGGGGTGGTTTGGTTGCCCCTGGTTACTTCTGAAGGGGATTTATCTATATCCCACTTCCCAGTTCCGGTTTGGAACTTGCAGCTCTCTGGCGCCCCCTCACCCTCAGGTCAGTCTAGGTACTGCACCTAGGGTAATTACTCGCCAGAAAGGCTGCCTGCTATGTGCTGGCTATTGGACACACTGCAGCGAGGGCAATATAACTACTCCCACACAGGCGGGAACAATAATTATCAATGGTGCCAGTCGCTGCAAAGATGCGCGATTGCACAGGACAAGGTATGCTGCCACCAGCTCCGATTAACGGGTCCGGAGCCAACCCAAATCAGTAGCGTAATTCACCTCAAAGGACGCACAGTTCGTTTATAGAGCAGGGGAGACAAGCTAGCAAATTATATATTTTACTCCAAAAAAAGGTAGGCAGTGTTTGCAAAGTATAAATAAATAAAGATATTATAAAGAAGACAAAATCATGTATACATTACAATTACAAATAAAAGAAGGATTAAGATTGAAAAAACACTTACATAGCGTTCAGATCATTAATTTCATGGCTGGTCATGGACTGTGGAGGAGAAGGACGGCCACATATCCAGATGCGTCATACATCTGACCAGCAGCTACACCCCGGACAAAAGATCCTCCCAGAATGCTGGTCTCACTAAGTTAGTCTATCCCAAAACCACTCCCCCTGTGGTGACATCACTTAGAGGCTGACACCTCCCCTTTACTTAGAATATGAAAACTATTTTTTATGCCTAGCTCGCAGTAGGAATGTCGTATACTAAATACACGATGTGCACAATGTGCCCCACATCATGAGGATTATTTTAGGTGTAAACCCGAAGTAATTACGTGAACCGCTTACTGAGAAATCTGCACTTTGCACTCGTTGCGTTTAGATGCTAGCGCTTTCAGTGGGTGATAGATCTACCGATGGACATCCAGAATATATAATTCTTATCTCTCTAGCCCAAATCGGTGCCGCTATATATAACTTTAATAGAATAAAGAAACTCAGGGCTTCCACACCAATTTTGTCTGGTATTAGATGGGAGGAGGGAATGAGTAGTTTGCAGCTAAGCCATAAAACTCCAGTGATTCTAGTGAGGGTTTTGAATTACACACATACAAGCAGCAGGCAGCGAGAGAAGGGGGGGTAGGAATAGCCCGCAGCGTGTGTCTTGTAAAGATAAGTAGATACTCAACCATGGCATATTCACATTATCGTGACACCTCCACTGACTCATTTCCATCGAGATCTTTGGCCTCCTCTTCTGTTAGTATTTCACATACTTGGTGCATACTACTGATGAGTGAATATACTCGTTAGTCGAGATTTCTCGAGCACGCTCGGGTGGTCTCCGAGTATTTTTTAGTGCTCGGAGATTTAGTTTTTATCACCTCAGCTAAATGATTTACATCTACTAGCCAGGCTGAGTACATGTGGGGGTTTGCGTGGTTGCTAAGGAATCCCCACATGTAATCAGGCTGGCTAGTAGCTGTAAATCATCCAGCTGCGGCCGATGAAAAATAAATTTCCGAGCAGTCACAAATATTCTGGAAAACCTGAGCAACGAGTACACTCGCTCATCACTACTGGCTGCCAATTGTTTGTTGTTAGCACACGGTCGTGAGTCGGAAGTTTGCCGCCTTTTAATATTGAGGTGTTGGGTAATCACCATGTTGTATACAAGTTTTAATTGTTTTTATGTGTTTGTGGTTTAGTGTGTTCCGGTGTTCCAATAAAGCTACGGTAAATATTTTATACCATTATTGTCTGAATATTGATACAGGTGTGCACACAGATCGTGTGTTTGGTCTCTCTTGCTTTTTCCCACCCTTGTACCTCGGAGTGTGATGTGGCTCCTGCTCGGTACATAAATATGCATATCACTTCATATGTCCTTTCTTATTACATTGATACTATCTGCTGGGCTGTGTATCTAATCCTCTGCTGTGTGATACTGTCTACTAAGCTGTGTATATAATCCTCTCCTGTGTGATACTGTCTGCTGAGCTGTGTATCTAATCCTCTGCTGTGTGATACTGTCTACTAAGCTGTGTATATAATCCTCTCCTGTGTGATACTATCTGCTGACCCGTGTATCTAATCCTATCCTGTGTGATACTGTCTGCTGAGCTGTGTATCTAATCCTATCCTGTGTGATACTGTCTGCTGAGCTGTGTATCTAACCCTATCCTGTGTGATACTGTCTGCTGAGCTGTGTATCTAATCCTATCCTGTGTGATACTGACTGCTGAGCTGTGTATCTAATCCTATCCTGTGTGATACTGTCTGCTGAGCCGTGTATCTAGTCCTCTCCTGTGTGATACTGACTGCTGAGCTGTGTGTCTAATCTTATCCTGTGTGATACTGTCTACTAAGCCGTGTATCTAATCGTATCCTGTGTGATACTGTCTGCTGAGCTGTGTATCTAATCCTCTCCTGTGTGATACTGACTGCGGAACCGAGTATCTAATCATCCCCTGTGTGATACTGACTGCTGAGCCGTGTATCCAATCCTATCCTGTGTGATACTGAGTGCTGAGCCATGTATCTAATCCTCTCCTGTGTGATACTGACTGCTGAGCCGTGTATCTGATCCTATTCTGTGTGATACTGTCTGCTGAGCCGTGTATCTAATCCTCTCCTGTGTGATACTGTCTGCTGAGCTGTGTATCTAATCCTCTCCTGTGTGATACTGACTGCTGAGCCATGTATCTGATCCTATTCTGTGTGATACTGTCTGCTGAGCCGTGTATCTAATCCTCTCCTGTGTGATACTGACTGCTGAGCTGTGTATCTAATCCTCTCCTGTGTGATACTGACTGCGGAACCGTGTATCTAATCATCCCCTGTGTGATACTGACTGCTGAGCCGTGTATCTAATCCTATCCTGTGTGATACTGAGTGCTGAGCCATGTATCTAATCCTCTCCTGTGTGATACTGGCTGCTGAGCTGTGTATCTAATCCTCTCCTGTGTGATACTGTCTGCTGAGCTGTGTATCTAATCCTCTCCTGTGTGATACTGTCTGCTGAGCCGTGTATCTAATCCTCTCCTGTGTGATACCGACTGCTGAGCCGTGTATCTAATCCTCTCCTGTGTGATACTGTCTGCTGAGCCATGTATCTAATCCTCTCCTGTGTGATACTGTCTGCTGAGCTGTGTATCTAATCCTCTCCTGTGTGATACTGTCTGCTGAGCCGTGTATCTAATCCTCTCCTGTGTGATACTGACTGCTGAGCTGTGTATCTAATCCTCTCCTGTGTGATACTGTCTGCTGAGCCATGTATCTAATCCTATCCTGTGTGATACTGTCTGCTGAGCCGTATATCTGATCCTATCATTTGATATTCTCTGCAGAGCTGTGTATCTAAGCCTACGTGAGTGATACCATCTCGGGGGCCGCCCCACACTACAGGTTTCTATAGGGAGGGTCCATGATGATGAGAGATGAGGATAATCTGCAGGTTGGGTCTTTTATTTTGGAGGTTTTAGTCATGGAAATTCTGTCTCTCCCATCTTCTGACATCACAGATCTCTGAGGATCATCACACCTATCATTGTCATCATCCAGACTAGTATTATCAGGGATGCAAAGGGCCAGTATACAGCCCCAGTACACACCAGTATACAGCCCCAATATACACCACACCAGTATACAGCCCCAGTATACACCACACCAGTATACAGCCCCAGTACAAACCAGTATACAGCCCCAGTACACACCAGTATACAGCCCCAATATACACCAAACCAGTATACAGCTCCAGTACACACCACACCAGTATACGGCCCCAGTACACAATGGTATACAGCCCCAGTATACACCACACCAGTATACAGCTCCAGTATACACCACACCAGTATACAGCCCCAGTATACACCACACCAGTATACAGCCCCAGTACACACCACACCAGTATAAAGCCCCAGTACACGCCACACCAGTATACAGCCCCAGTACACACCACACCAGTATACAGCCCCAGTACACACCAGTATACAGCCCCAGTACACACCAGTATACAGCCCCAATATACACCACACCAGTATACAGCCCCAGTACACACCACACCAGTATACGGCCCCAGTACACACCACACCAGTATACGGCCCCAGTACACAATGCTATACAGCCCCAGTACACAGCCCCAATATACACCATACCAGTATACAGCCCCAGTATACACCACACCAGTATACAGCCCCAGTACACAGCCCCAATATACACCATACCAGTATACAGCCCCAGTATACACCACACCAGTATACAGCCCTGCTTTGAAAAAGAACTTATTGTTCGAAACGCGTAGCCTGCTGCTGCACATTCTCCTGTGAACCATGTCATTGGACTTTGGATTTTATCCTCAATAAATTTTGATATTTTTGGAAGCTGGATTTCTTTTCCTGTTTGCTCCAGTATACACCACACCAGTATACAGCCCCAGTATACACCAAACCAGTATACAGCCCCAGTATACACCACCCCAGTATACAGCCCCAGTACACACCAGTATACAGTCCCAATATACACCAAACCAGTATACAGCCCCAGTATACACCACACCAGTATACAGCCCCAGTACACACCAGTATACAGTCCCAATATACACCAAACCAGTATACAGCCCCATTATACACCACATCAGTATACAGCCCCAGTATACACCACACCAGTATACAGCCCCAGTACACACCATACCAGTATACACCACACCAGTATACAGCCCCAGTACACACCAGTATACAGCCCCAGTACACACCACACCAGTATACTGCCCCAGTACACACCAGTATACAGCCCCAGTACACACCACACCAGTATACAGCCCCAGTACACACCAGTATATAGCCCCAGTACACACCACACCAGTATACAGCCCCAGTATACACCACACTGGTATACGGCCCCAGTACACACCACAGCAGTATACAGCCCCAGTATACACCACACCAGTATACAGCCCCAGTATACACCACATCAGTATACGGCCCCAGTAAACACCACCCCAGTATACAGCCCCAGTACACACCACACCAGTTTACAGCCCCAGTATACACCACACTGGTATACGGCCCCAGTACACACCACAGCAGTATACAGCCCCAGTATACACCACACCAGTATACAGCCCCAGTATACACCACATCAGTATACGGCCCCAGTAAACACCACCCCAGTATACAGCCCCAGTACACACCACACCAGTTTACAGCCCCAGTACACACCAGTATACAGCCCCAGTATACACCACACCAGTATACAGCCCCAGTACACACCACACCAGTATACAGCCCCAGTATACACCACATCAGTATACGGCCCCAGTAAACACCACCCCAGTATACAGCCCCAGTACACACCACAACAGTTTACAGCCCCAGTACACACCGGTATACAGCCCCAGTACAAACCACACCAGTATACAGCCCCAGTACACACCGGTATATAGCCCCAGTACACACCACACCAGTATACAGCCCCAGTACACACTGGTATACAGCCCCAGTACACACCACACCAGTATACAGCCCCAGTACACACCACACCAGTATACAGCCCCAGTACACACCACACCAGTATAGAGCCCTAGTATACACCAATATACAGCCCCAGTATACACCACACCAGTATACAGCCCCAGTATACACCACACCAGTATACAGCCCCAGTACACACCACACCAGTATACAGCCTCAGTACACACCACACCAGTATACAGCCCCAGTATACACCACACCAGTATACAGCCCCAGTGCACACCACACCAGTATACAGCCCCAGTACACACCACACCAGTATACAGCCCCAGTACACACCACACCAGTATACAGCTCCAGTACACACCACATCAGTATACAGCCCCAGTATACACCACACCAGTATACAGCCCCAGTACACACCAGTATACAGCCCCAGTATACACCACACCAGTATACAGCCCCAGTACACACCATTATACAGCCCCAGTATACACCACACCAGTATACAGCCCCAGTATACACACCAGTATACAGCCCCAGTATACACCATACCAGTATACAGCCCCAGTATACACCACATCAGTATACGGCCCCAGTAAACACCACCCCAGTATACAGCCCCAGTACACACCACACCAGTTTACAGCCCCAGTATACACCACACTGGTATACGGCCCCAGTACACACCACAGCAGTATACAGCCCCAGTATACACCACACCAGTATACAGCCCCAGTATACACCACATCAGTATACGGCCCCAGTAAACACCACCCCAGTATACAGCCCCAGTACACACCACACCAGTTTACAGCCCCAGTACACACCAGTATACAGCCCCAGTATACACCACACCAGTATACAGCCCCAGTACACACCACACCAGTATACAGCCCCAGTATACAACACATCAGTATACGGCCCCAGTAAACACCACCCCAGTATACAGCCCCAGTACACACCACAACAGTTTACAGCCCCAGTACACACCGGTATACAGCCCCAGTACAAACCACACCAGTATACAGCCCCAGTACACACCGGTATATAGCCCCAGTACACACCACACCAGTATACAGCCCCAGTACACACTGGTATACAGCCCCAGTACACACCACACCAGTATACAGCCCCAGTACACACCACACCAGTATACAGCCCCAGTACACACCACACCAGTATAGAGCCCTAGTATACACCAATATACAGCCCCAGTATACACCACACCAGTATACAGCCCCAGTATACACCACACCAGTATACAGCCCCAGTACACACCACACCAGTATACAGCCTCAGTACACACCACACCAGTATACAGCCCCAGTATACACCACACCAGTATACAGCCCCAGTGCACACCACACCAGTATACAGCCCCAGTACACACCACACCAGTATACAGCCCCAGTACACACCACACCAGTATACAGCTCCAGTACACACCACATCAGTATACAGCCCCAGTATACACCACACCAGTATACAGCCCCAGTATACACCACACCAGTATACAGCCCCAGTACACACCATTATACAGCCCCAGTATACACCACACCAGTATACAGCCCCAGTATACACACCAGTATACAGCCCCAGTATACACCATACCAGTATACAGCCCCAGTATACACCACACCAGTATACAGCCCCAGTACACACCATTATACAGCCCCAGTATACACCACACCAGTATACAGCCCCAGTATACACCACACCAGTATACAGCCCCAGTATACACCACACCAGTATACAGCCCCAGTACACACCATTATACAGCCCCAGTATACACCACACCAGTATACAGCCCCAGTATACACACCAGTATACAGCCCCAGTATACACCATACCAGTATACAGCCCCAGTACACACCAGTATACAGCCCCAGTATACACCACACCAGTATACAGCCCCAGTACACACCACACCAGTATACAGCCCCAGTACACACCAGTATACAGCCCCAGTATACACCACACCAGTATACAGCACCAGTATACACCACATCAGTATACGGCCCCAGTACACACCACCCCAGTATACAGCCCCAGTACACACCACACCAGTTTACAGCCCCAGTACACACCAGTATACAGCCCCAGTATACACTACACCAGTATACAGCCCCAGTACACACCACACCAGTATACAGCCCCAGTACACACCACACCAATATACAGCCCCAGTATACAGCACACCAGTATACGGCCCCAGTACACACCGGTATACAGCCCCAGTACACACCGGTATACAGCCCCAGTAAACACCACCCCAGTATACAGCCCCAGTACACACCACAACAGTTTACAGCCCCAGTACACACCGGTATACAGCCCCAGTACAAACCACACCAGTATACAGCCCCAGTACACACCGGTATATAGCCCCAGTACACACCACACCAGTATACAGCCCCAGTACACACTGATATACAGCCCCAGTACACACCACACCAGTATACAGCCCCAGTACACACCACACCAGTATACAGCCCCAGTACACACCACACCAGTATAGAGCCCTAGTATACACCAATATACAGCCCCAGTATACACCACACCAGTATACAGCCCCAGTATACACCACACCAGTATACAGCCCCAGTACACACCACACCAGTATACAGCCTCAGTACACACCACACCAGTATACAGCCCCAGTATACACCACACCAGTATACAGCCCCAGTGCACACCACACCAGTATACAGCCCCAGTACACACCACACCAGTATACAGCCCCAGTACACACCACACCAGTATACAGCTCCAGTACACACCACATCAGTATACAGCCCCAGTATACACCACACCAGTATACAGCCCCAGTACACACCAGTATACAGCCCCAGTATACACCACACCAGTATACAGCCCCAGTACACACCAGTATACAGCCCCAGTATACACCACACCAGTATACAGCCCCAGTATACACACCAGTATACAGCCCCAGTATACACCACACCAGTATACAGCCCCAGTACACACCAGTATACAGCCCCAGTATACACCACACCAGTATACAGCCCCAGTACACACCACACCAGTATACAGCCCCAGTACACACCAGTATACAGCCCCAGTATACACCACACCAGTATACAGCACCAGTATACACCACATCAGTATACGGCCCCAGTACACACCACCCCAGTATACAGCCCCAGTACACACCACACCAGTTTACAGCCCCAGTACACACCAGTATACAGCCCCAGTATACACTACACCAGTATACAGCCCCAGTACACACCACACCAGTATACAGCCCCAGTATACAGCACACCAGTATACGGCCCCAGTACACACCGGTATACAGCCCCAGTACACACCGGTATACAGCCCCAGTACAAACCACACCAGTATACAGCCCCAGTACACACCGGTATACAGCCCCAGTACACACCGGTATACAGCCCCAGTACACACCACACCAGTATACAGCCCCAGTACACACCACACCAGTATACAGCCCCAGTACACACCACACCAGTATACAGCCCCAGTACACACCGGTATACAGCCCCAGTACACACCGGTATACAGCCCCAGTACACACCACACCAGTATACAGCCCCAGTACACACCACACCAGTATACAGCCCCAGTATACACCAGTATACAGCCCCAGTACACACCACACCAGTATACAGCCCCTGTACACACCACACCAGTATACAGCCCCAGTATACACCACACCAGTATACAGCCCCAGAATACACGACACCAGTATACAGCCCCAGTACACACAAGTATACAGCCCCAGTATACACCACAGCAGTATACAGCCCCAGAACACACCAGTATACAGCCCCAGTATACAACACACCAGTATACAGCCCCAGTAAACACCACATCAGTATACAGCCCCAGTACACACCACACCAGTATACAGCCCCAGTATACACCAGTATACAGCCCCAGTATACACCACACCAGTATACAGCCCCAGTACACACCACACCAGTATACAGCCCCAGTATACACCAGTATACAGCCCCAGTATACACACCAGTATACAGCCCCAGTACACACCACACCAGTATACAGCCCCAGTATACACCAGTATACAGCCCCAGTATACACACCAGTATACAGCCCCAGTATACACACCAGTATACAGCCCCAGTACACACCACACCAGTATACAGCCCCAGTACACACCACACCAGTATACAGCCCCAGTATACACCAGTATACAGCCCCAGTATACACCACACCAGTATACAGCCCCAGTATACACCACACTAGTACACACTGGGATCAGAGGGCCGATCCCCAGACACTGAACATCTGACGACCCCCAGTCTTATGTGCAGGACCCCTGTGTGTTTTCACCACTCAGGAGTCTGGGGAATCAGACTAAGGGTGAGTGTCCACGGTAAGTAAACGCTGCGTGATTGACGCTGCAGCATCAAACACGCAGCGTCCAGATGTTCCAGCATAGTGGAGGGGATTTTTTGAAATCCCGTGTCCACTATGCGTGGAAACCTGCACGCGGCGGCCCTGCGACTCCGGACATGCTGCGCGTCTTTTCAGATCGCAGCATGTCCGTGCTACCTGCGGCGACGCTGCGTCGCCGCAGGTAATATCACAGGGCCCTATGGCGAGGGGTGCGATGATCCCGGATGTGTACAGTACACATCCGGCATGATCGCGTCCCAGAAAGGGGGCGGGGCTTAGCACCGAGCGGCTTCGCCGCTGCGGCGATACCGCCGGCCATCCTGAGCGTGGACACGCACCCTAATGGTCACCCAGCTTTCCCAGGAGCAGATAACGTGACAGGTGCAGCAGGTCCCGGCGTTCACTGCTCAGGACAGTAACCTGATTCACTGGTTGTAGATCATTTTGGCCTCTGGCTCCCCAGTTCTGTATACAACATTCATTATTTAAGCCGAATTAACCCTCTGACTGCTGAACCTCCCACTACGACCTCCTGGAGTCGACAACTGAGAATCCACTCTGAAAATATTATTTACACTGGAAAATGTCATAAAACTTCACCGGCCATAAATCTCCGACATTCCAAATACTGAAGAGAATGGAGGCAGGAGTCACATCTGTGCGCTAGAAATACAAGACGTCAGCGCGTATCTAACAATGTATGTCCTACAGCTCGTATCCATCATGTATCTAATAACATGTATCCATCAACATGTATCCAACAGTGAGCATCATAGAATGTTAGAGTTATAAGGGACCTCCAGGGTAATCGTGTCTGACCCCCGGCTCAATGCAGGACTCACTAAATCATCCCAGACTGATGTCTGTCCAGCCTCTGAAGACTTCCATTGAAGGAGAACTCACCACCTCTCGTGGCCGCCTGTTCCACTCATTGATCATCCTCACTGTCAAAAAGTTTTTACTAATATGTAATCTGTATCTTCTCCTTTTCAGTTTCATTCCTTTGCTTCTGGTGTTTCCATGTGCAAATGAGAATAATGATCCCGTTACACTGTGACAGCCCTTCAGATATTTGTAGACAGCTATTAAGTCTCCTCTCAGTCTTCT
The DNA here is from genome assembly GCF_051348905.1 of Ranitomeya variabilis. NCBI lineage: Eukaryota > Metazoa > Chordata > Amphibia > Anura > Dendrobatidae > Ranitomeya > Ranitomeya variabilis. Next base: position 391,057,947 of record NC_135233.1, on the reverse strand, counting down.
TTATTGCAGCTAAACATTCCCAGATCCTGTAACCGTTCCTCATAGGACATATTTTGCAGACCGGTCACCATCTTGCTCGCTGTTCTCTGAACTTGCTCCAGTTTGTTGATGTCTTTTTAAAATGTGGTGCCCAAAACTGGACCCAGTATTCCAGATGAGGTCTGACCAAAGAGGAGTAGAGGGCAATAGTGACTTCACGTGATCTAGACTGTAAGCTTCTCTTAATACATCCTAGAACTGTGTTTGCCTTTTTTGCTGCTGCATCACACTGTTGACTCATGCACAGTCTGTGATCTATTAGTATACCCAAGTCTTTTTCACACGTGCTGTTGCTTAGTTCTGTTACTCCCATTCTATAGATGTAATTTTCGCTTTTCTTGCCCAGATATAGAATCTTACATTTCTCCCTGTTAAATACCATTCTATTAGTCGCTGCCCATTGTTAAACCTTATCTAGATCCTTCTGAATCCTTTCTCTTTTTTCTCTAGTGCTAGCTATCCCTCCTAGCTTTGTATCGTCTACAAATTTGATGAGTTTACCTTCAGTTTCCTTATCTAGATCACTTATAGAAATGTTGAACACCGGGCCCAGGACAGAGCCTTGTGGTACCCCACTTGAAACCCTCTTCCAATTGGATGTGCAACCATTTATTACCACTCTTTGAGTACGATCACTGAGCCAGTTATAACTCCACCCAGCCATAGACTTTTCAGTCCCATGCTTGGTCATTTTTTCAATAAGGATCGTATGATATACAGTACAGACCAAAAGTTTGGACACACCTTCTCATTTAAAGATTTTTCTGTATTTTCATGACTATGAAAACTGTAAATTCACACTGAAGGCATCAAAACTATGAATTAACACATGTGGAATTATATACCTAACAAAAAAGTGTGAAACAACTGAAATTATGTCTTATATTCTAGGTTCTTCAAAGTAGCCACCTTTTGCTTTGATGTCTGCTTTGCACACTCTTGGCATTCTCTTGATGAGCTTCAAGAGGTAGTCACCGGGAATGGTCTTCCAACAATCTTGAAGGAGTTCCCAGAGATGCTTAGCACTTGTTGGCCCTTTTGCCTTCTCTCTGCGGTCCAGCTCACCCCAAACCATCTCGATTGGGTTCAGGTCTGGTGACTAAGGAGGTCATCTGGTGTAGCACCCCATCACTCTCCTTGGTCAAATAGCCCTTACACAGCCTGGAGGTCAGTTTTGGGTCATTGTCCTGTTGAAAAATAAATGATGGTCCAACTAAACGCAAACCGGATGGAATAGCATGCTGCTGCAAGATGCTGTGGTAGCCATGCTGGTTCAGTATGCCTTCAATTTTGAATAAATCCCCAACAGTGTCACCAGCAAAGCACCCCCACACCATCACACCTCCTCCATTCTTCACGGTGGGAACCAGGCATGTAGAGTCCATCCGTTCACCTTTTCTGCGTCGCACAAAGACACGGTGGTTGGAACCAAAGATCTCACATTTGGACTCATCAGACCAAAGCACAGATATCCACTGGTCTAATGTCCATTCCTTGTGTTCTTTAGCCCAAACAAGTCTCTTCTGCTTGTTGCCTGTCCTTAGCAGTGGTTTCCTAGCAGCTATTTTACCATGAAGGCCGGCTGCACAAAGTCTCCTCTTAAGGCCGGAGTCACACTAGACCATAATATGGACGAGTGCAATGCGATAAAAAATCGCATATCACTCGGCCCAATGTTAACCTATGGTGCAGCTCCCATCATCCATTGTTTTCTCGGCTGTATTCAGGATCCAAGTGAAATCGCAGCATGCTGCGATTGTCAGCGTATCTCGGCCGAGAATCGCCAATGCAAGTCTATGGGTGTGAGAAAAAACGGATTACACACGCACCATCAGTGTGACTTGCGAGAAATACGCAGCGGTGTTCTAGAGAAAAGCCGGCAATTCAGTGCGGTGTACAGTAAAATCACACTGACAGGTTAGAATAGAATAGATAAAATAAATGTCTACACATAGGATATATATATATATATATATATATATATATATATATATATATATATATATATATATGTCAGTGAGATATATATATATATATATATATATATATATATATATATATTTATATTTCATACAGCGCTAAATAGCAGAATTGCCGGCTTTTCCTATCTCCTTCCCAAACCCGACAGGATATGAGAGATGGTTACATACAGTAAAAAATTTCATATCCCTTATTTGTTACATATTCCTCACAACTAATGTTAGAAGTGTCTGTGTGCAAAATTTGGTGGCTCTAACTGTTAAAATAAAGGGTTAATTCACGGAAAAAACTGGCGTGGGCTCCCGCGCAATTTTCTCCGCCAGAGTGGGAAAGCCAGTGACTGAGGACAGATATTAATAGCCTAGAGAGGGACCATGGTTATTGCCCCCCCTGGCTAAAAGCATCTGCCCCCAGCCACCCCAGAAAAGGCACATCTGGAAGATGCCCCTATTCTGGCACTTGGCCACTCTCTTCCCACTCCCCAGTAGCAGTGGGATATGGGGTAACAAAGGTTTAATGTCACCTTGCTATTGTAAGTTGTAAGGTGACATTAAGCCAGGTTAATAATGGAGAGGCGTCAATAAGACCCCTATCCATTATTAATCCTATAGTAATAAAGGGTTAAAAAACCCACACACATTAGGAAAAAAGTATTTTAATGAAATAAAGACACAGGGTGTTGTAATAGTTTATTATACTCTCAATCCAATTGAAGACCCTTGTCACCTGAAACAAAGTTAAAATAAAAAAACAACAATATCCCATACCTTCCGCCGTTCAGTCTTGTCCCACGATGTAAATCCATCTGAAGGGGTTAAATAATTTTACAAGCAGAAGCTCTGCTAATGCAGCTGTGCTCCTGCCTGTAAAAAGTGGGAAATGAATGGGAAGCAGGGGAATGTAGCATCATAGACTTGCGGTGCTGTGCCCCCTGCTGGCATAACCTCAGATGAACTCTAGTGTGAGAAAAGATTCAGAAAAGTTCCCACGCTCGAGTTCATATGAGTTTATGCCAGCAGGGGGCGCAGCACCGCAAGTCTACGATGCTAAGTTCCCCTGCTTTCCATTCATTCCCCAAATTTTACAGTCAGGAGCACAGCTGCATTAGCAGGCTCCTGGTTGTAATTTACATCGTGGGACTTGACTGTAACGTCGGACAGGTATGGGATATTGTTTTTTTTTATTCTAACTTTGTTTCAGGTGACAAGGGTCTTAAGCTGGATTGAGAGTATAATAAACTATTACAACATCATGTGTCTTTATTTCATTAAAATACTTTTTAATAATGTGTGTGTGCTTTATTAACCATTTACTAGTATTGGATTAATAATGGATAGGTGTCTTATTGACACCTCTCCATTATTAACCAGGCTTAATGTCACCTTACAATAGCAAGGTGACATTAACCCTTCATTACCCCATATCCAACCTCTACAGGGGAGTGGGAAGAGAGAGGCTAAGTGCCAGGATAGGCGCATCTTACAGATGTGCCTTTTCTGGGGTGGCTGGGGGCAGATGTTTTTAGCCAGGGGGGGTCCAATAACCATGGTCCCTCTCTAGGCTATTAATATCTGTCCTCAGTCACTGGCTTTCCCACTCTGACGGAGAAAATTGTGCGGGAGCTCACACCAGTTTTTTCCGCGATTTAAGCCTTTATTTTAACAGCTAGAGCTCCCAAATTTTGCACACAGACACTTGGAACATTATTAGTGAGGAATATGTAATAAATTAAGGGATATGAAATGGTTTACTGAGTGCAGCCATTGATCTATTTACTATATGTCTTTTTTTGGTTATGCACCAGTTCAGACTAGATTGCTGTTCAGTCAGTTTTCCTATATTTACTAAGCACATGTGGGCGATACTGGACTCTGATGATACACGACTGTCACATCCAGATCTGACACATAAGGCCACCTTCTCACCGAGTCTTTACGCTGCGTTTTTTTTTTTGTTCTTTTACAACACAAGTATCCGATTTTACTTAATGGGGCAGAAAATCTGCAGCATCAAAAATTCTCCAAAAGCTGATGGTGGGAAGAGGGCCCCATAGTCCAGCGACTGCACCAGCAGGGGCTCCCAGAGCTCTGGGGGACGCATGAGGCCCTGTGATGACAGCGTGTCCCCGCAGCTCCCGGGATATAACTGTGCAGGGGTCGCAGTTACCCCCGTGTGAGACCATAGCAGCAGTGGCCCCGATAGTCCGGAGCTGTGACAGGAGGAGCACCCGGGCCGGAGCCGCTGCTCGCAGGATCTGCGTTGTTCCTCCTACAAATCTTGCCTAATCTGATTTCATGGTGTCACCAGGAGGGGGCGACCCCCACAGCACAGTGCGACCCTCATCACTGCTAGAACATTTTGTGCACACACGACTCTGCGACATCGCACGAACTCTACTGTGTCTGTGCGACTCACCGGGGTGGAGCAGGTGTACCTGTCACGTGTGTGCCCCGCCCCCTAATACACACCACACCCCCTAAATGCCCCGCCCTCTTCAGAGTTGACGGCTCCGTAGCCAATAGAGGCTCAGAGAGGAAAACAAACCCTGAGAGGAGAGACAGCGGCGGCCGAGCAGGTACCGGATACAGGACTGTGTGCACGGGGGGCTGCGAGCAGGTACCGGAGACTGTGTGCACGGGGGGCTGCGAGCAGGTACCGGAGACTGTGTGCACGGGGGGCTGCGAGCAGGTACCGGACTGTGTGTGCACGGGGGGCTGCGAGCAGGTACCGGACTGTGTGCACGGGGGGCTGCGAGCAGGTACCGGACTGTCTGTGCACGGGGGGCTGCGAGCAGGTACCGGACTGTGTGCACGGGGGGCTGCGAGCAGGTACCGGACTGTCTGTGCACGGGGGGCTGCGAGCAGGTACCGGACTGTGTGCACGGGGGGCTGCGAGCAGGTACCGGACTGTGTGCACGGGGGGCTGCGGGCAGGTACCGGACTGTGTGCACGGGGGGCTGCGGGCAGGTACCGGAGACTGTGTGCACGGGGGGCTGCGAGCAGGTACCGGACTGTGTGTGCACGGGGGGCTGCGAGCAGGTACCGGACTGTGTGCACGGGGGGCTGCGGGCAGGTACCGGACTGTGTGCACGGGGGGCTGCGAGCAGGTACCGGACTGTGTGCACGGGGGGCTGCGTGCAGGTACCGGACTGTGTGCACGGGGGGCTGCGGGCAGGTACCGGACTGTGTGTGCACGGGGGGCTGCGGGCAGGTACCGGACTGTGTGCACGGGGGGCTGCGAGCAGGTACCGGAGACTGTGTGCACGGGGGGCTGCGTGCAGGTACCGGACTGTGTGCACGGGGGGCTGCGGGCAGGTACCGGACTGTGTGCACGGGGGTCGGGGGGCTGCGAGCAGGTACCGGACTGTGTGCACGGGGGGCTGCGTGCAGGTACCGGACTGTGTGTGCACGGGGGGCTGCGGGCAGGTACCGTAATCTGTGTGCACGGGGGGCTGCGAGCAGGTACCGGACTGTGTGCACGGGGGGCTGCGGGCAGGTACCGGACTGTGTGTGCACGGGGGGCTGCGGGCAGGTACCGTAATCTGTGTGCACGGGGGGCTGCGAGCAGGTACCGGACTGTGTGCACGGGGGGCTGCGAGCAGGTACCGGACTATGTGTGCACGGGGGGCTGCGGGCAGGTACCGGACTGTGTGTGCACGGGGGGCTGCGGGCAGGTACCGGACTGTGTGTGCACGGGGGGCTGCGGGCAGGTACCGGACTGTGTGTGCACGGGGGGCTGCGGGCAGGTACCGGACTGTGTGTGCACGGGGGGCTGCGGGCAGGTACCGGACTGTGTGTGCACGGGGGGCTGCGGGCAGGTACCGGACTGTGTGTGCACGGGGGGCTGCGGGCAGGTACCGGACTGTGTGTGCACGGGGGGCTGCGAGCAGGTACCGGACTGTGTGTGCACGGGGGGCTGCGAGCAGGTACCGGACTGTGTGTGCACGGGGGGCTGCGAGCAGGTACCGGACTGTGTGTGCACGGGGGGCTGCGAGCAGGTACCGGACTGTGTGTGCACGGGGGGCTGCGAGCAGGTACCGGACTGTGTGTGCACGGGGGGCTGCGGGCAAGTACCGGACTGTGTGTGCACGGGGGGCTGCGAGCAGGTACCGGAATCTGTGTGCATGGGGGGCTGCGAGCAGGTACCGGAATCTGTGTGCATGGGGGGCTGCGAGCAGGTACCGGACTGTGTTTACTGGGGGCTGCGTCAGGTACCGGACTGTGTGTGCACGGGGGGCTGCGAGCAGGTACCGGAATCTGTGTGCATGGGGGGCTGCGAGCAGGTACCGGACTGTGTGTGCACGCGGGGCTGCGAGCAGGTACCGGAATCTGTGTGCACGGGGGGCTGCTAGCAGGTACCGGACTGTGTTTACTGGGGGCTGCGTCAGGTACTGGGGGTCCTGTGCATATATAGGAGGCTGTGTGCTGGTTAGGGGGTCTCATGTAGTTATTAGTCCTGTCTCTATTGGGCTCCTCTCGGTGTATGTAGGGTCTCGTACATGTATAGGGGGTCCTGCCCCACATTTGCACTTGCAGATCCTGTAGCGGCACAGAGGTGGTAGCAGCCGCGTAACCGTCTTACACTGCAGGGGGCGATGATGGGAGGCGGAACTGTCATTGCTGCACCGTTATAGGGGTCCGTGAATGATGTACAGGGTGATCAGCAGCAGGGGTGGGGGGCTGAGCGGTGGTCTCACATTGCATCCAGCTGACACTTTCCTGCAGGAGACCTCCTCTCCCGGGTGCAATGCTCGTGCTGCAGGAGACCTGGCGCTCAGCTGCCCCCATTAGCAGAGTTCAGTAATGTGCGTGTCCTGGATGTCTGTGTGAACGCGGCCTGATGAGAGTCACAAATGATTTTAGGTGTCGCCGCCCCCCCGCCCGTTTACATATTATATAAGGCGCGAGGGATGATGTCTGCTGTAACCTGACGAGAACCTGATTGTTTTGCCCGAGGTGTGAGGAGGGGATCGGACTCGCACACAATCGCTCAGTCTCTGCTGTGCTTTGGTGAGACTACAACTCCCAGCATGCGGCGGAGCTCGGCGTAATCCTGGTCTGGCTTCTCCGGATGTTCACCTTTGAGTCTTGTCCTCAGGTATAATGTCCACCTCCAGCTACTGGGTGTCGGAGAACGGCAGCGCCTCAGACAAGGACAACGTCTTCATCGAGCGAGTGAGAACCTACAGTCCCATCACCAAGTCCTTCCAGTTCCGGGACGACCCCGGCCCCCTATCCCCCATACCCGTGGGCTCTGGGGTGCAGTCCAGGCTTTGGGCTCAGGAGCAGCAGGTTCAGCAGATCCAGGTGAGGAGGGCGCTGGGGGTCGCCTCTGTATTATGGTCCGGTGTCCGGAGAACTTGCTGAGACTTGTAGTGTGGAGTACTACCGGATTTCTATTAGACTGTGAAAAATATTTAGAATTGAGAGTCCTCAGTGGTTGATACCTTTCAATGGCTAACTGAAAAGATGGTAACAAATTGCAAGCTTTCGAGACTACACAGGTCTCTTCATCAGGCAAAGACTGAAAGAAATTCTGAAGAATCACATATTTATGCACAACATAGTATAGAAAAAAACAAACACATGGATAAGACAGGTGACATGAAGCAGAACTACCATGAGTGATAAACAGCTATGTCCATAAATATTGGGCCAGTTCTTAGATAAGGAATGTTTTATTGTCCCCTGATTGGGGTCTGGTTCTGTTGTGATGACCCCTCATAGTCTGAGGGGCAAGTTCCTTAGTTGATGTAAAAAGACATAAATCCATGCAACACATTCATTCCTGCAGTGAGAGTGTCAAAGGTCGTCATCAGTTTATATTCCCAGACTCTTCTGTCTCTCTGAGATTTGAAGCTACCTTTTAACACAAGTAATTTAATGTCCATAATGTTATGATTCGAGAGATAGAAATGTTTCCAAGAACAATTGAATACCAGATTACAAGAGCCACCAGAATATCAAGGAATCACCTGCTACATTACAAAGCTAAAGAAGAAAATAACCGGGTGCCTCTTCTAGTTACCTACAATCCAAATCTGGAGGTGCTAAGGGGAGCTACACGGAAATTACAACCTTTACTACAAAAAGATGCCCGCTTATAATCCATGTTTCCAGACCCCCCACTACTGTGTTTTAGGCAGTCCCCAAATCTAAGAAGCATCATTGTCAAGAGCTCCCTGTCCTCTCCAACAGCTGCAGGTACCTTTCCTTGCCACCAGAAAAAATGTAAAACCTGTCCATGTATAATGACCACGGACAAGATAAAGATCCCCAACTCACATCCGCACTACAAGATACCAGGTACTTTCAGCTGCATCACATCTAATGTGGTGTACCTAATTATTTGTACTAAATGTCCAACTGGGGGTCTGTATGTAGTGGAGACAGGGCAGAAATTGAGAACAAGAATGAATTCTCACCACCAACGAATAAGAGAAAAAAAAGAATGGACCTACCTGTGGCAATACATTTCTGTCTCCCGGATCACAGCACCATGGGCATGAAATTACTTGTGTTAAAAGGTAGCTTCAAATCTAAGGCTAGTTTCACACTAGCGTCGGGAACAACCCGTCGCTGTGCGTCGGGCCGACGTTCCCGACGCTAGGGTGGTCTCCGCCGCACAACGGGGGCAGCGGATGCATTTTTCCCACGCATCCGCTGCCCCATTGTGAGGTGCGGGGAGGTGGGGGCGGAGTTCCGGCCGCGCATGCGCGGTCGGAAAAAGTGGACCGTCGGGAGCAAAAAACGTTTTTTTCTCCCGACGGTCCGCTACCACACGCCCAAGCGTCGCAAAACGGACGCGACGTTTGGCAATGCGTCGCAAATGCGTCGCTAATGTTAGTCTATGACGAAAAAACGTATCCAGCAAGAACTTTTGCTGGATGCGTATTTTCGGCAAAACGACGCATTTGCGACGTATTGCAGTTAACGCTAGTGTGAGACTAGCCTTAGAGACACAGACGAGTCTGGGAATATAAACTGATGACGACCTTTGACACTCTCAGTGCAGGAATGAATGTGTCGCAAGGATTTGTCTTTTTACATCAACTAAGGAATTTGCCATGTGGGGTCATCACAACAGAAACAGACCCCAATCAGAGGACAATAAAACAATCCTTATCTAAGAACTGGCCCAATATTTATGGACATAACTGTTTATCACTCATGGTAATTCTGCTTCAGGTCACCTGTCTTATCCATGTTTTTTTTTTCTGGGCTATGTTGTGCATAAATATGTGATTCTTAAGAATTTCTTTTAGTCTTTTCCTGATGAAGAGACCTGTGTAGTCTCGAAAGCTTGCAATTTGTTACCATCTTTTCAGTTAGCCATTAAAAGGTATCAACCACTGAGGACTTTCAATTCTAAATATTTTTCTATCTACTGGCAAACACAGTACCAAGATATATATCTTTCCTGTATTAGACTGTGGTATTTGTTCATCCTGCTCCTCCTGGTTCATGCATTGAACTCCAGACTCACAGTAAAGCCTGACACCGAGGACTGGTTCATTATCAGCCATGTTCCTTCCTGTCCATTATACTCCATATAGTTTAATGTTAAAAAATTGCTCTCTGTTATCGGCCAGTAGTCTCTGCACGGTCCCTGAGATGAGGATCCTGCACAATTCGCTCCACCGTCTGCAGGGAATGATCAGATGGGAGACCTGATATGAGGTGGGAGCTCTGCCCATCCTGATCCTCCTGGTGCACCAGACACTGCCCTCCTCAGGTGTCACGCGTGCCCTGCAGACATCTTGGGGTTTTTGCCATTTCCCAGAGTTGCAGGTCCCGGGCCTCTCGCTTGGTTCGGAGAACTGCCCATCCTGATCCACCTGGTGCACGCAGACACTGCCCTCCTCAGGTGTCACACGTGCCTTGCAGACATCTTGGGTTTTTTTGCTATTTCCCAGAGTCGCAGGTTCCCGGCCTCTCGCTTGGTTCGGAGAACTCACACCCTCTTTGATCATTTGACAGTTCAAAACTAAAGCGCCGCACCCTGAGTCAGCAACGTGCGCAGCCCCGCCGCACACAACTATTAACCCCCCAACGTCCGGACCAGTGCTCCCGCCAGATGGGATCAGCGAGCCCAACATAGTGTCTATCGTGTAAAAAGCGAATGCACTGAGCAAGACGGGGTTAAATCTACTGACCGTCATGGTGGGGGACGGGGATCCTGGATCTATAGGATCCTGGAGCGACTGATCCAAAGATCATCGAGGTTCTCTGTAATGTGTGGGTACTTATAACGGGGCGAAATGTGCAGATGGAGACCTGGGAGTGTGGTTCATCTCCACATCAATGTGTTACATGGGACTGCAGGTGACATCTACTACATTATCTGTACTCCGAGAGTTATCACTGTGTTATCTGTGGTGTTACATAGGACTGCAGGTGACATCTACTACATTATCTGTACTCAGAGAGTTATCACTGTGTTATCTGTGGTGTTACATAGGACTGCAGGTGACATCTACTACATTATCTGTACTCGGAGAATAATCACTGTTATCTGTGGTGTTACATAGGACTGCAGGTGGCATCACTACATTGTACTCCTATACTCCTTGTATACTCCTGTGTATATACGGGCCGCGCGGTGCCGGTCGCCGCTGTATATCCGGTGCTGGTGTGATGATGCTTTGCACGATGTGCCAGGATCTGTGCTGCTCTTTGCTCCGTTCTCTGCGGTCGGATCTTATATTTATACAGTAATTATCCTGGTTATTCCAGTGTCTGCACATAATCTGCTGTTCTCTGGTTTTCCTTTACTCTTGTTGTGAAGTGTTTGTTACATTGTGACTCTGGCCACAGGCAAAAAGCTACAGAACAGAGGAGGTGCAATGTGCAGGGGCGGCCACTGGGGGCGCTGTGTGTTCAGGTCTATGAGAGGAAAGCTGGACAGGTGACAGCCATCATTATCCAGTTCCTCCATTACTGAGGGATATGGGAGACTGAAATAACCACGAAGCATCAGCCACGTATACACACTATATGGAGGAAAGTATGTGCCCCCCACATCCACCTCCGGGGGCTTCTCTGTCCTCATCTACATCCATACACATTAATATGGAGAAAGTATGTGCCCCCCACATCCACCTTCGGGGGCTTCTCTATCCTCATCTACATCCATACACATTAATATGGAGGAAAGTATGTGACCCCCACATCCACCTTCGGCGGCTTCTCTGTCCTCATCTACATCCATAGACATTAATATGGAGAAAGTATGTGCCCCCCACATCCACCTCCAGGGGCTTCTCTGTCCTCATCTACATCCATACACATTAATATGGAGGAAAGTATGTGCCCCCCACATCCACCTTCGGCGGCTTCTCTGTCCTCATCTACATCCATAGACATTAATATGGAGAAAGTATGTGCCCCCCACATCCACCTCCGGGGGCTTCTCTGTCCTCATCTACATCCATACACATTAATATGGAGAAAGTATGTGCCCCCCACATCCACCTCCGGCGGCTTCTCTGTCCTCATCTACATCCATAGACATTAATGTGGAGAAAGTATGTGCCTCCCACATCCACCTCCGGGGGCTTCCATCTGCAATGTCCTCCATCTGCGTCCATAGACATTAATATGGAGAAAACTGTGCCCTCCATATCCACCTCCGGGGGCTTCCATCTGCAATGACCTCCATCTGCGTCCATAGACATTAATATGGCGTTGTCCTCTGAAGACACAACCTCTTCTTCTTTCTGCAAGGTTTTGCCTGTGGGGATTTTTTCCCCTTCTGCCCGAACATTTGTGGGGTCAGACCCTGATGATGGGGGGGGAGCCCGGGCTCACAATATCCATTCTTGTTCATCCCAAAGGGACAGGGTTGTGGTCCAGAGGGGTGACATGGATGGATGTTATACTCTGGGGCCACCAGGGATGGATGTTATACTCTGGGGCTACCAGGGATGGATGTTATACTCTGGGGGGCCCCAGGGATGGATGTTATACTCTGGGGAGTGGCAGGGATGGATGTTATACTCTGGGGGAGTGGCAGGGATGGATGTTATACATTGGGTGGTGGCAGGGATGGATGTTATAATCTTGAGGGGGCAGGGATGGATGTTATACACTGGGGGCTGACAGAGCTGAGTTCTACTGTATCTCCCATGTTCATCTCTTCTTTGAAGTGCCTTTCCCTTTAAGAAGCTGTCAGCGGTGATTGGGTGCGCCCGTCTCCCGGGCGGTGGTGACTCTGTGCAGAGCAGTGTTTGCTCAGTGCAGGTTATCGGCTGCTTCCACCTGCTTCACTGTCTAGACCCAGGTGGAGGGCGCGGCAATGGACTGGCAGGGGCTGCGACGGGTAAGGACTCGGCACTTGTAGGGCGACAAGTGACAGCTGGTTCCTGGTGGTGAGACCACTGGTCATGGATTACAGGTGTCCGTCGTGGAGCTGTGACCGGGAGCTGCTGGGTGCACCAGGTGTCAACTACCAGTCTCCAGTGACATCTGGGGGCTACTGGGCGTTTGGAGGGGTGATCGCAATAATGGATTGTGTGTATGTCTGCTGGAATCTGCCCCTTTCTGTCCGGTAACGATGAGCCCAAAGCAAAGCTGCCATGGACGGTGCACCCTGATGACATCATGCAAACGGGGACCGGTGACATCACTCTGTGCTGTATATGGGAATCAGTGATGTCATGCTGTGCTGTATATGGGGATCAGTGACATCGCTGTGTGCTGTATACGGGGATCGGTGACATCGCGCTGTGCTGTATATGGGGATTGGTGACATCGCGCTGTGCTGTATATGGGGATCGGTGACATCGAGCTGTGCTGTATACGGGGATCGGTGACATAGAGCTGTGCTGTATATGGAGATCGGTGACATTGCGCTGTGCTGTATATGGAGATCGGTGACATCACGCTGTGCTGTATTCGGGGACCGGTGACATCACTCTGTGCTGTATATGGGAATCAGTGATGTCATGCTGTGCTGCATATGGGGATTGGTGACATCGCGCTGTGCTGTATATGGGGATCGGTGACATCGTGCTCTGCTGTATATGGGGATCGGTGACATCGAGCTGTGCTGTATATGGGGATCGGTGACATCGTGCTGTATATGGGGATCGGTGACATCGAGCTGTGCTGTACAGGGGGATCGGTGACATCGCGCTGTGCTGTATATACGGGGATCGGTGACATCGTGCTGTGCTGTATACGAGAATCGGTGACATCGTGATGTGCTGTATACGGGGATCTGTGACATCATGCTGTGCTGAATACGGGGATCGGTGACATTGTACTATATACAGGGATCGGTGACATCGAGCTGTGCTGTATTCGGGGATCGGTGACATCGCGCTGTGCTGTATATGGGGATCGGTAATATCGTGCTGTGCTGTATACGGGGACCGGTGACCTCACGCTGTGCTGTATACGGGGATCGGTGACATTGCGTTGTGCTGTATGCAGGGATCGGTGACATCGACCTGTGCTGTATACGGGGACCGGTGACATCAAGCTGTGCTGTATATGGGGATCGGTGACATTGCTCTGTGCTGTATATGGGGATCGGTGGCATCGCGCTGTGCTGTATACGGGATCGGTGATGTCACGCTGTGCTGTATATGGGAATCAGTGATGTCATGCTGTGCTGTATATGGGGATCGTTTACATTGTGCTGTGCTGTATACAGGGATCGGTGACATCAGACTATTGCCCCGGGCCCGTGGAGACCGTTCACGTGCAGATTGTTCATTCATTGCTGTCAGTTGTTTACGTGGTTGACGCCTTTTTTGAATAAGTCTCTGCACCGTCCTCTCGTGAGATGATCGTGGGTGTAAAGTCCACAGGAATCTCCTCCCGCCGTGTCCTGTAGATCATTAATGATGTCTATACTTCTGCGTAGATAAAATCACATGGAGCTGTGAAGAAAAGGGGTGCCAGGCCTGGGATTGCTGCAGATCCCCCTATACCTAGAGGCCTGCGCTCCCCTCCCCCCACTGCAGCTCTATGTGGCAGGGTCTCCTAGCAGTGAGTCAAGTGATGACGTTGGTGGCAGGGCTGTGGAGTCGGAGTTAGTTTTGGTTGGAGTCGGAGTTGGTAGAAATGTACCGACTCCGACTCCAGCTTTAAAAAATAATATTAATATTTCATAATTGAACTTTCATATGAATTTTATAAATGTTACTCAAATATATATGTTCTATCAAACTATGAACAACAGTGATAAGCAGTTCTGCTGGAGATAGAGACATTTCTTAAGGCCCCGTCTCACACAGCGACGCTGCAGCGATACAGACAACGATGCTGATCGCTGCAGCGTCGCTGTGTGGTCGCTGGGGAGCTGTCACACAGACAGCTCTCTCCAGCGACCAACGATCAGGGGAACGACTTCGGCATCGTTGAAACTGTCTTCAACGATGCCGAAGTCCCCCTGCAGCACCCGGGTAACCAGGGTAAACATCGGGTTACTAAGCGCAGGGCCGCGCTTAGTAACCCGATGTTTACCCTGGTTACCAGCGTAAATGTAAAAAAAAACAAACAGTACATGCTCACCATCTGATGTCCGTCAGGTCCCTTGCCGTCTGCTTCCTGCTCTGACTGAGCCGCCGTACAGTGAGAGCAGAGCGCAGCAGTGACGTCACTGCTGTGCTCTCACTTTACGGCGGCAGTCAGAGCAGGAAGCAGACGGCAAGGGACCTGACGGACATCAGATGGTGAGCATGTACTGTTTGTTTTTTTTTACATTTACGCTGGTAACCAGGGTAAACATCGGGTTACTAAGCGCGGCCCTGCGCTTAGTAACCCGATGTTTACCCTGGTTACCAGTGAAGACATCGCTGGATCGGTGTCACACACACCGATTCAGCGATGTCAGCGGGACCTCAACGACCAAAAAAAGGTCCAGGCCATTCCGACACGACCAGCGATCTCGCAGCAGGGGCCTGATCGCTGGTACGTGTCACACATAGCGAGATCGCTACTGAGGTCGCTGTTGCGTCACAAAACTTGTGACTCAGCAGCGATCTCGCTATGTGAGACGGGGCCTTTACTTCTTGTGTGTCACTGTTCTCCACTGCCCTTATCTAATCTTATACTTGGTTAACCTCATGGTGCCCCAACCCCCCTACTTACAATGTATGAAACTGAAAGTGAAAATGTGTTGCAAATTCTTAGTAGTAAAGCTCCTCCTCTAGACTAGATGTTTACTAGGTGTGCGTCTTCCAAGCATCTCACAGCTGCTACTCAGAAGAGGAAGACTGTAAGAAGTATTATCCTTTCAACAAACTTTGCATCAGTTATCTGTGAGTACATGAGGAATAATAGTATTACTGACCACTATATCAGTTGTACGACCTGGCAATAATTTTGTACAATTGTTTTTAGGAAAAACAATTGTCATTTGGATTGTGAATGCAGAATTAAAAACCTGAGAATGTCAAAGAAGCGTCACATTAAATCAGCTGTATTTGAACATTTCACCATCACTCAAGATAGAAAACATTATGTCTGTCAGTGTATGACAAATGATCCAGACGAAAACAAATGCTGTGAAGCCAAGATCAGTGCATATTCAGGCAAAGATAAAAATGCTCCTACCAGAGCTTCTAATCTAAAGAGACATTAAGGGTATGTGTCCACGTTCAGGATTGCATCAGGATTTGGTCAGGATTTTTCATCAGTATTTGTAAGCCAAAACCAGGAGTGGAACAATTAGAGGAAAAGTATAATAGAAACATATGCTCCACTTTTTCATTTATCACCCACTCCTGGTTTTGGCTTACAAATACTGATGAAAAATCCTGACCAAATCCTGATGCAATCCTGAACGTGGACACATACCCTTATAGGGTATGTGTCCACGTTCAGGTTTGCTTCAGGCTTTGGTCAGGATTTTATGCAGGTAAAATCCTGACCAAAAATGCACCTGAGGTCACTGGCAGGTCACCTGCGGTGTTCCTGCGTGTTTTGCTCATTGTAGCAACATGCTGCGTTCTGAAAAAACGCAACACATGTGCGTTTTTGTGGGAAAAACGCATGCGTTTTTTAATGCACAGTGGAGACAGGATTTCATTAAATCCCCTCCACTATGCTGTAACATCTGGACGCTGCGTTTTTGACGCTGCGGCTCAGCGCTGCGTCAAAAACGCAGTGTTTCCTGAACGTGGACACATACCCTGACAGCGCTTTCATCCAGAAGTACTGAAAGCAGTGGATGAGAAAGACTGCATCCAAACCAATGAACCAGTGCCCAGCTCTTCCAGCCAAACAAAGGAGCAGAGAACTTTGCAGCCATCAGTTGCAAGATATTTTGTCAGTGACAAAGTTACTGTGACAATGACAGTAGATACATTTAAAAAACAGATCATAGAGCTTGTTGTAAAGGATAGTGTGCCTATTTCATTATTTTCACGACCAGCTTTTATGTGTCTGAATGGGGAAATGGCCCGCAAGCTTGGTGTTTCTCTGGAGAGAGTATTAGAAAATTAGTAATCGAAGAAGCTTTTAAACAAAAGGAAGAACTTAAAAAAACTCTCAAGGGACGCTTTCTGTTTCTTAAAATGGATGCCTGCACACGTCACAGAGTGAACTATTTTGCCATCAATGTCCGATTTGTTTGTGACAAAAATGAAATAGTTACCAAGACATTGGCAGTAAAAGACACCAAAGCTCATCACACCAGTGAGTTTCTCCAGGTCTTGGTGGAAAAGGTTCTGCAAGACTATGAACTTAAAAAAGAGCAAGTTCTTTCTGTCGTAACTGACAATGCTTCAAATATGATAAGTACTATTAAGCTAATGAATGAGAGTAATGATGGTGACCAGCAGCTAGAAGAACATTCTGGGTCCACAGACACAGAAATGTTTGAAATAGAGGAGCACAGTATTGTAACTGAGGAGCAAACTGAAGTTGCTTCAGATGAACAGCAACATGATAGTTTAGATGATCTTGTTAAAACTGTGTCAATACGTTCTTTCATTCATCACATGCGCTGTGTTGTGCATACGCTACAGCTGGCTATAAGAGACAGTCTGCAAGAAGGACATGCTGCTGCACTGATTGGCAAGGTGAGAAAATTGGCTACTGTTGCCAGAACCCCTAAAGTTGACTCAATTTTGAAGAGACGTGCTGGAAAAGGGGCAATTATTGATCAAGCCACACGATGGGGCAGTACTTAATGATTCAGCGCTTGGTTGAACTGAAAACCTTTCTTGTAGACATGGCTAACCCTCAACTAACGCTAAAAGTCAGTGGACTCAGGTGACTGAGCTGGAGATATTGCTAGAGCACCCATTTACAGTGACTAAAAAATTACAAGCAGAGGACTTAACTCCAGGTATTTTCCTAAAGGAGTGGAAGAACCTGATGTTTCGCCTGTCCCAAAGAGGAGGGTTAATTGCAAGTGGCATTGCTACATCAATGAAACGGAGAAAGGAGCTACTATTACAAAATAACATTCTTTTGGCAGCTGTTTATGTAGACCCAATGCATCGGATTCTTCTAGATGATCAACAGCTAACTAAAGGAAAAGAAGCTCTGTTTGAAATAGCAGTAAGAATGAAAGGGTTGCAGAACAGTCAGGAGGAACAAGAAGAATTTGGTCGTCCTGCCACATCTTCACCCTCATCAACTGATGAAGAATTTAATTTCGAAAAATATTTGGATCACAAGGACCGTGCAAAGTGTTCCCGCATAGAAGACGAGTCATCCCCATCAAAGAACACAGCCAGTACATTTCAGCAGAATTTTTCATGTGCACTAAAAGAAATTGAGAAATTTGACCGTTCATCAAAAATAACAGTGCAACAAGCGATTCCTCAATATCCTGACATTGTCAGAGATGTTGCCCGAGTGGTTACTGCTTTGCCACCAACCCAAGTTAGTGTAGAGAGGTTGTTCTCTGCTCTCAAAATAATTAGATCAGATTTGAGGGCATCCATGAAGGAGGATCTGACAGAGGCAATACTTTTTCTGAGGACACATTTATAGATTTCTTCTTATTAACTGCATAACAGTGTTTATTGCATATTTACTTACAAGAGTTTAGAAAAGTGTATATAAGTTATTTGCTATATTCTAATTGTATTCTAATAAATATAGTTTTTTCTCCAAGTGGTCTGATTACTTATATGATGGTGAGAAACTGAATAAGCACGATGTTAATATTTTACAACAGTAAATTTATTGTTATGAATTGGCCATTTATGAAGGAGTCGAAGTCAGAGTCGGAACCTGATAAAATCCAGGAGTCGGAGTCGCAACTGTGGCTTACCGACTCCACAGCCCTGGTTGGTGGTCCGGGTCCAGCTCCAGGGTCTGGTGGTGCCGGCATATAGAATGTGATGGAGAAGTGACGCATGTCACTACAACTTTCTAGAATACTTTGTGTCATTGTTAGTTTCCGAGATCTCTGCTTGCTGTCACAGAATAGGATCACTCTTGATAATATCCAGAAGTTAAATGTGAGCACTGATTGTTACAATGTATCAGACAAGCCTCTGTAAGATGCACATCTGGAAACCTCTCTGTGGTATTTGCAACAATGTATCAGTCTGGAGGGGATCAGAGGGGGCTAGTGGGGTCCGGCAGGCGATGTCGTTCTAGGGGGCACCGGCCGATGTCACCAGGTACCGCTGTGCATTGGGCCCAATAAATGTGTGTGATTCCATGGGAACCTCCAGGGTCACCGCTGGAATGTTAAACACCGAGGGGCTGGGTGACCCCAGGGCGGCAGCTGGGGAGGAATCCTGCTGGGGCCAATCACTCTCATCCACTTCACTGCCCGTCATCACAACAAGGCTTCATCTCCTGTGTGCTTCTGTCTTTGGCCCCAGAAACTTCCCAGGAGGAGAATTTTATGCCTCTGAGGTCAGCGGGTCACGAATCTTCAGAGCTGATGTCACATTCACATAATCACAAGTCCTTGGTTATCCTCCAAGACTTTCTGTTCAGCTGCTTTATGTGTTTCTGGGAAAGCTGGGTGATACTGACATGGCCGCCACTATTACTGTGCAGCCAATTGTGAATTAATTCTGCTGTCTGGAACCGGACAGCACAGTCCTGAGGTTGCCCTCCTCTCTCCCACCACAACTTACCAGCTAAGGTAATAATAATAATAATAATTTTATTTATATAGCGCCAACATATTCCGATGAGCATATAAGATGAGCCATCAAACCATGATATAGCCGCAGTATACTGAATGCAGCTCTGGGGATGACCTGAGTATAACCTATAATGTGAAGTCAGGTCATCTCTAGAGCCGCATTCACAATTCTGAGTATAACATACAATGTAACGGCAGAATTGTGAATGCAGCTCTGGAGATTACCTGAGTATAACATACGATGTGATGGCAGAATTGCGAATGCAGCTCTGGAGATGACCTAAGTATAACATATGATGTAACGGCAGAATTGTAAATGCGGCTCTGGAGATGACCTGAGTATAACATACAATGTAACAGTATAATTGTGAATGCAGCTCTGGAGATGACCTGAGTATAACATACGATGTAAACGCAGAATTGTGAATGCAGCTCTGAATGTGATTGTCATATAAGACTAAATATAACAGCAGAATTGGGTTGGGATTGCAGCTCTGGATGTACATGAA
Source organism: Ranitomeya variabilis (assembly GCF_051348905.1). Classification (NCBI taxonomy): domain Eukaryota; kingdom Metazoa; phylum Chordata; class Amphibia; order Anura; family Dendrobatidae; genus Ranitomeya; species Ranitomeya variabilis. Next base: position 391,038,346 of record NC_135233.1, on the reverse strand, counting down.
GTGAGACATGCTATAACTTGGGATCAGCACAAGGATTTGTAAAGTGCAGGTTTCCTCGTAGTTGTCCTGTCATCCATCATTCCTGGTGGTGCAGTGATCTGTGCCTGAGTTCGCAGTCAGACAGAACGATCCGTGTTTCCATCAGTTACGGCTTTTATCATCAGTGTACACAATGATCAGGTGGTAGATCCGAGCGGAGGTGTCGCCTGCAGTGTGCGCGGCGCAGTACAGGGATGACACTAGTGGGGGTCCTTGTAAAGCCTTGCATTGCGCGACATACAGTATATATGGGGGGGCACATGGGGCCAGGGAAGGTCCTGGTGACTGAGGAGCCCCCTCTGCCACATACGACCCCACTATCCTACATGGTGGAAGGGGGCAGTTTGAGGTTTTGCATTAGGACCCAGGAGCCTCAGTCTGAAGGTGTGTCGATTTTGGGGAGTCTCCCGGCTGGTGCATTAGGTTTTATTTGCAGATGAATGGGCTCCATTATTTGCAGGGCGGCCGGGCCTGCTCCCCTCACGGTTTACTCACCTCCTAGTCCGCAGTTTCCGGTTTCATGCGGGGCTTAAGGCATGACACCCCATAATTATCCCGGTAATAAAAGGGCGGTTAATGTCGGGCGCTGCCTTCTGCTCTGTGCACCGAGTATTTTTAGGTTCCTTTTAAGGTGGAGCCGAAGACAAAATAAGATAAAAAGCTAAAATTAAATCCTTTTACTCGTGATTAAGTAGTTTCCTGACTGATCCACGATCTCTCGTGCAGCTGCTGGCGACTCGCACTAATACTGACGGTCTCCACCTGTGACACTGACTGTGTAGTCATCACCCGCAACATGCAACCTCCCTGTTTTTTGTTTTTTTTCCCACGTTTTACCTTTTCAGATACCGTACTTAATTTACTTTGTTTTATTTTTTCTATTTATTGTCAAGATTATACTGTTGCATGGAAACCACCAACAAGCTGCCATTTACAGATCCATTCTTCATATATGTGTCTCTTCAGTAACTTAAGCAGATAATGATGTCCGACAGTGAACAGAAAGTGGGGGCTGGATAGTGGGAAACTGGGGGGGCCTCTGCGCATTGTGCCCCAAGTCTGGGGGGCATCCAAAAGTTGCTGCATTCGTTCTAGAAAAAAATCAGTTTGGCTTAGTATACCTCTGTATTATGGCACCTGATGGCACAAGAGCTGGCGCTCGCTCTTTTGTGGAGGCTGACATTTCTGGAGGTTGTCACGATGTCTCCAGGAGAGGATGATAATGATTTCTAGTCCTTGCAGGGATTCCCGGGCCGGGTTCTCCAGTTGCTCGGCAGCTGAGACCCCTGATGATGTTCGGCCTCTTTTGTGGCAGGAGACAAAACATGTGGCAGAATGAATAGAAGTTCTACAGGACGGACCTGAGGGGCCGACCGCCTGCAAGCCGTCTTCTCTATTACTTTTCTTTATGCGATTAGTGGGGGTAATACTGATCGGGGTAATACTGATCAGTGGGGCATCTTGGGGGGATGCCAACTGATCACTAGAGTAAAGTGGTCTTTGTGCAAGTGAAATATGGCGCCCCTGATATTTTTTTTTTGTTCCATATGTTCCAAACCCATAGCTGTAAAACTTTGTTTATCCAAATGTGTTTTCTAGTTTCTTCATTAATTATTATATACTAGCTGTACTACCCGGCTTCGCCCGGGTTAATGACTGCTGTTAGCAAAATAGAATGTGTTAACAAAAATTTATTCTGCACACAAAAACCACAAAACAAATAGATAGAAATGTAATTATTAAAAGGCAAAAACTAAGCAAATAGAAGCATTTCACAACATATATTAGCTTTGTTATACTGAGAATGTCTTTGTTGCCTATATTAACCAATCAGAGCTCAGGTTAATTAACTGTAGCAAAATAGAAGCTGAGCTGTGATTGGTTGCTATTGGCAGCCTGATAAATCCCCAGCCAACAGGAAGCCCTCCCCCCTGGCAGTATATATTAGCTCACACATACACATAATAGACAGGTCATGTGACTGACAGCTGCCGTATTTCCTATATGGTACATTTGTTGCTCTTGTAGTTTGCTTATTAATCAGATTTTTATTTTTGAAGGACAATACCAGACTTGTGTGTGTTTTAGGGCGAGTTTTATGTGTCAAGTTGTGTGTGTTGAGTTGCGTGTGGCGACATGCATGTAGCGACTTTTGTGAGATGAGTTTTGTGTGGCGACATGCGTGTAGCAACATTTTGTGTGTTGAGTTGCATGTGACAGGTTAGTGTAGCAAGTTGTGTGCAGCAAGATTTGTGCATGGCGAGTTTTGCGCGTGGCGAGTTTTATGTGTGGTGCATTTTGAGTATGTGCAAGTTTTGTGTGAGGCAACTTTTGCATGTGGTGCAACTTTTGTACATGTGGCAATTTTTCTGTGTGTGCAAGTTTTGCATGAGGTGAGTTTTCCATGAGGTGAGTTTTGCACGTGTGGCGAGTTTTGCGTGAGCCTAGTTTTGCATATGGCGAGTTTTGCATGTAGCGAGTTTTGAGTGGTGACTTTTGTGTTTCGACTTTTATGTGGCGAGGTTGGTGTGTGTGTGTGGTGAAATGTGTGCTGAGGGTGGTATATGTGTTCAAGCACGTGGTAGTGTGTGGCGCATTTTGTGTTTGTGTTCATATCCCCGTGTGTGGTGAGTATCCCATGTCGGGGCCCCACCTTAGCAACTGTACGGTATATACTCTTTGTCGCCATCGCTCTCATTCTTTAAGTCCTCATTGTTCACATCTGGCAGCTGTCAATTTTCCTCCAACACTTTTCCCTTCACTTTTTCCCCATTATGTAGATAGGAGCAAAATTGTTTGGTGAATTGGAACGCGCGGGGTTAAAATTTCACCTCACAACATAGCCTATGACGCTCTCGGGGTCCAGACGTGTGACTGTGCAAAATTTTGTGGCTGTAGCTGCGACGGTACAGATGCCAATCCCGGACATACACACATACATACATACACACATTCAGCTTTATATATTAGATATACCTGTATGTAATCTCCTGTATATAGTATATACCTGTGTGTCATCTCACCTATATATAGTATATATCTGTGTGTCATCTCCTGTATATAGTATATACCTGTATGTCATCTCCTCCTATACATAGCATATACCTGTGTCATCTCCTCCTGTATATACTATATACCTGTAGGTAATCTGCTCCTGTATATAGTATATACCTGTGTGTCATCTCCTCCTGTATATAGTATATACCTGTATGTCATCTCCTCCTGTATGTAGTATGTACCTGTATGTCATCTCCTCCTCTATATAGTATATACCTGTGTGTCATCTCTCCTGTATATAGTATATATCTGTGTGTCATCTCCTCCTGTATATAGTATATACCTGTGTGTCATCTCCCCTGTAAATAGTATATACCTGTGTGTCATCTCCTGTATATAGTATATAGCTGTATGCCATCTCCTCCTGTATTAGCCCTCGTTCACACGTTATTTGGTCAGTATTTTTACCTCAGTATTTGTAAGCTAAAATGGCAGCCTGATAAATCCCCAGCCAACAGTAAGCCCACCCCCTGGCAGTATATATTAGCTCACACATACACATAATAGACTGGTCATGTGACTGACAGCTGCCGGATTCCTATATGGTACATTTGTTGCTCTTGTAGTTTGTCTGCTTATTAATCAGATTTTTATTTTTGAAGGATACCAGACTTGTGTGTGTTTTAGGGCGAGTTTCGTGTGTCAAGTTGTGTGTGTTGAGTTGCGTGTGGCGACATGCATGTAGGGACTTTTGTGAGATGAGTTTTGTGTGGCGACATGCGTGTAGCAACTTTTTGTGTGTCGAGTTGCATGTGACAGGTTAGTGTAGCAAGTTGTGTGCAGCAAGTTTTGCGCATGGCGAGTTTTGCGCGTGGCGAGTTTTATGTGTGGTGCCTTTTGAGTATGTGCAAGTTTTGTGTGAGGCAACTTTTGCATGTGTTGCAACTTTTGTGCATGTGGCAATTTTTCTGCGTGTGGCAATTTTTCTGCGTGTGCAAGTTTTGCGTGTGGCGAGTTTTGCACGTGTGGCGAGTTTTGCATGTGGAGAGTTTTGCGCGTGGCGAGTTTTGAGCGGCGACTTTTGTGTTTCTACTTTTATGTGGCGAGGTTGGTGTATGTGTGGTGAAATGTGCACTGAGGGTGGTATATGTGTTCGAGCACGTGGTAGTGTGTGGCGCATTTTGTGTGTGTGTTCATATCCCCGTGGTGGTGTGATTATCCCATGTTGGGGCCCCACCTTAGCAACTGTACAGTATATACTCTTTGGTGCCATCGCTGTCATTCTTTAAGTCCCCCTTGTTCACATCTGGCAGCTGTTAATTTGCCTCCAACACTTTTCCTTTCATTTTTTCCCCATTATGTAGATAGGGGCAAAATTGTTTGGTGACTTGGAAAGCGCGGGGTTAAAATTTCACCTCACAATATAGCTTTGACGCTCTCAGGGTCCAGACGTGTGACTGTGCAAAATTTTGTGCCTGTAGCTGCGACGCCTCCAACACTTTTCCTTTCACTTTTTCCCCATTATGTAGATAGGGGCAAAATTGTTTGGTGAATTGGAAAGCGCGGGGTTAAAATTTCACCTCACAACATAGCCTATGACGCTCTCGGGGTCCAGACGTGTGACTGTGCAAAATTTTGTGGCTGTAGCTGCTACGGTTCAGATGCCAATCCCGGACATACATACATACATACATACATACACACACACACACATTCAGCTTTATATATTAGATATATATATATATCACATACAATGGTTGAACAATCTATTATTTTGTGTCTATAGCTCTTAAGCAGACCTCCATGGTTGCAATCAGTAACAGATACATCCTTGCTTATTCTTCAGAATGCAGAGACTTGAGTGAGGGATCCAAAGTATCAGAGTAAGGCTGCCGTCACACTATCAGTATTTGGTCAGTATTTTTCATCAGTATTTGTAAGCCAAAACCAGGAGTGGGTGATAAATGCAGAAGTGGTGCATAGGTTTCTATTATACTTTTCCCCTGATTGTTCCACTCCTGGTTTTGGCTACAAATACTGATGTAAAATACTGACCAAATACTGCTAGTGTGACGGCAGCCTAAGGCCACATTCACACGTCCGTATTTGGTCAGTATTTTACATCAGTGTCTGTCATATAAAACCAGGAGTGCAGTAATCAGAGGAAAAGTATAATAGAAACACGTCACCACTTCTGTATTTATCACCCACTCCTGGTTTTGGCTACGAATACTGATGTAAAGTACAAGAAGAGCTAACTTGTTATTGCTCCAGTTAAAAAATAAAAGGTGCCATTTTGCAAACAATTTTACCAAAACTATGGTAAAATTGGGTTTGATAACATATTTTGCAAAATGGCACCAGTTGTTTTTTTTTTTTTTTTTACCTATAACAATAACAAATTGGTTCTTCTGGTTTCATGACTTTATTGCGAATGTATGAGTCGCAGTGTTGCTCTGCCACTTTGTATCCCAGGTGTCCGCAGTCAGCAGTTTGAGCTGCCCTGGGCCCGGGGTTCTCAGCCTCTCCTGACACTTTGCTCACACTTTCACGCAGGAATATTTTGCGCTCGTCCGCGGTATGTAGCACGTGCCTGTCACTCCATCGTCAGTAATCCTAGTCTACGGCTTCATCTCATGACATCAGCTTTTATTATCAGGGCGTGAATTCTTAAGTCTGGGAAAGGGAGGAGGTGTCAACTATTTAGCAACTTGTTTTTTTCTAGTTTGTTGCTGATTTATTAGTATTTGACAGTGCTCTGTAAAGTTGGTGAAACATTGTAACGGAGAAGCTGCTGTTCGGCCCCATTTACAGGTTTTCCAGTTCATATTAAATTGTGATTGCAAAATGAAACATTTTCAACTTTTATTAAAACTTTTTTGCTGGTTTTCAACATCTCTACTTACTGTTGTAGAACAGGAATGTATATTTTTCTATCCAGCAGCTGAACACCTATACAGACGTATTACTTCTCACAGCTGAGTGTTTGTTACAATGTATTGGGGCAGGTGATGTACAGGACAGGAGAGTTTTGTCTTCTCTGAGGTCTGGGAAAGCTGAAGTCGTAATGAGGCCATACTGGAGGTCACCCAGCTTTCCCAGACATAGAAATTACTACAAAAGTGCTGAATTGGAATTTGGAGACTCCGGAACTGACGTTCACTGAATGACGCAGCGCTGGGGTTTTGTTTTTTTTCAGGATTTGTTCTTACTTTTGACTTGAATGAATGAGATGTCCTCAATGTTTGTGTTAATAACTCCATAAATCATTGTGACCGTGTTAAGGAGGATGGGGGGAGTTGTCCTCGCAGTACAGAAGCAGTAAGCAGTCATTACCGCACAGGCCACAGCTTGTCGCGGGCCCCTGGGGCACGGGTCAGGGGTCCGTGCGGCATGGAATATTTGTGTAATTTCAAGGTGAAAGTCACAGACAAAACAATAAATCTCTAAAATCCCCCCCAGTGTTGGATTGTAAAGATGTAAATAATCTAATCACATAGTGTAAATATTGATAAATATAGCACATAATATTCCAATCATATAATGTAAGAATTGATAAGTATAACACATAAATAGTAACACTGTTAACCCTCATTGGTGTCCGGTGGAGCGTCTGCCCTCTGGGTGGGGGTACGTAGATGTCCTCCGTTAGTCTGGGCCCCTGATAACACATGGGGCCACTATCAGGGTGACCCCGGAGTTTCGGTTGCTGTGGACCCTGTGTACGGGGGTCAGGCGCAGGGGAGCGCGGTGCAGGGTTTGTCCAGGCTGTGACTCATTATCAGGAGCCTCTTGGCCCTGGGCCCCGCCGTCCTCCATGTCGGAGCAGGTGAGGAGGCTCTTGAGTCGTTCTCCTCTTTGGTCTCGGTGTTTGCTCGGGGATAACTCCTGTTCCAGCTTCTTACAATGTACTCAGTGTATCAGGACACACAATGAGCGCTGCTGGGAGCTAATTCTCCACATCCGGACAGGTGCCATTAATATTGCAGGTGTGAAGCTGTACGGACTTGTAGTCACTTTCCCTCTGTGTTCTTTGTGATCTTATTCTCTGTTATCAGCCGTTCATGCTGAAGCAAGACTGTTTTACAATGGCATGAGTAACATGTAAAGAATAAAGCCCCCGGACCCCCAGAACTATATATCCCATGTCTTCAGGGGGAGAACCTACATGTGACTGATATCATCCCCTCTTATAACGCTCCAGTGCTGATATAACCCCCAGACATTACACCATATGTGACTGATATCAACCCTTCTTATAACGCTCCAGTGCTGATATAACCTCCAGACATTACACCATATATGACTGATATCAGCCCCCCTTATAACGCTCCAGTACTGATATAACCCCCAGACATTACACCATATGTGACTTATATCAGCCCCCCTTATAACGCTCCAGTACTGATATAACCCCCAGACATTACACCATATGTGACTGATATCAGCCCCTCTTATAACGCTCCAGTGCTGATATAACCCCCAGACATTACACCATATGTGACTTGTATCAGCCCCCCTTATAACGCTCCAGTACTGATATAACCCCCAGACATTACACCTTATGTGACTGATATCAGCCCCTCTTATAACGCTCCAGTACTGATATAACCCCCAGACATTACACCCTATATGACTGATATCAGCCCCCCTTATAACGCTCCAGTGCTGATATAACCTCCAGACATTACACCATATGTGACTGATATCAGCCTCTTATAACGCTCCAGTACTGATATAACCTCCAGACATTACACCATATGTGACTGGTATCAGCCCCTCTTATTACGCTCCAGCGCTGATTATACCTTATATGTGGATAGAATATGAGAATTTGTTTTATGACAATAAATCTGATAAATGTGTATGTAGCAAATGTCTCTTTCTGCCGTCCAGTCCCAGGTTGTTTTCGCATTGATGCAGGATGGGGGAGACATTTGCTACTTCCGCTCTCCTATATTACGGTTCCGATCCTTTATCTTTAATGATGTCGGTCAATGTGGCCGATTCTGGATTTCAGTGTTTTCACGTTGTGTGAATATTTTAACCTCAGAACTAGTGGTAACTGGATGTGTCTGTTGCAGGAGGTGCAGTCTCCCGGCCCGTACACACAAGGAACGATCCGAAGATACATCGTGCAGAACCCGGAGCAGGTGCAGGTGAGTGACAGCAGGATGAGCCGTGTACACGGGGGTCGGCGGGAGAGCTGGGTCTATGGGGGTCCGGGAGAGTTGGGTACATGGGGGGTGTCGGTGTAAGACCCTGCGTACATGGGGGACAGCGGGAGAGCTGGGTACATGGGGGACAGCGGGAGAGCTGGGTGCATGGGGGGTGTCGGTGTAAGACCCTGGGTACATGGGGCAGCGGGAGAACCGGGCACATGGGGGACAGCGGGAGAGTTGGGTACATGGGGGACAGCGGGCGAGTTGGGTACATGTGGGAGGCCGGCGGGAGAGCTGGGTGCATTATATCTGCACGTGTGGTCTCTAGAGTTGTTACATGTGAACGTCCCCTTGAATACATTGTAGCGACACAGCAGCAGTGTCCATCTGACACCACCTTGCTGTTACATGTGGCAGTAGTGCTACGGCCAACAGAAATGAGCTTATCCAGTGAAGAGGCCATATGCAAATCAGGCTAGTAGTGCCTGTGGGCGTGGAAGAAGCCATCTAGGTGCTCCGACACGCCCCAGTGCACTTCCATCCTGATTTGCATATCTCATGTATTACAGATCCGATCTCTGCATAAACGGTATCATTCCTATTGTCCAGCCCCGGCACTGCCGTCCTATGTGGTGGCATGCTGACTGTTTCCGCTGCTGACTGTTTCCGCTGCTGACTGTTTCCGCTGCTGACTGTTTCCGCTGCTGACTGTTTCCGCTGCTGACTGTTTCCGCTGCTGACTGTTTCCGCTGCTGACTGTTTCCGCTGCTGACTGTTTCCGCTGCTGACTGTTTCCGCTGCTGACTGTTTCCGCTGAATGTGATTGTTGCAGCTTCACAGTAACATTGTATCTTTTGTCTCTCAGGACCTCCAGGCTCCGTACACGCAGGGAACGATACGACGCTACATTGTCCAAAACCCTGAACCGGTACGAAAACACCTAAATCTGACTTGTAGTGAATCCAAGAGGTTCCTAAGCAGCTTCTGCCGCAGGGATCAGATATTCATGAGCGGGAGGTGGAGGTTTGAGCTCAGGGTCTGCAGCAGTGCATTGTGGGAGATGTAGTTCTTGTCTGATGTTGTCAGCTGGGCACGATGACGCCTGAGCTTGGACTGGAAGCAGCACCCGGTGTCAGCAGCTCTAGGTGTGACTGGAGTAATGGAGCTGATGCATCTGAGTCACTGCTGTATTCCTGCAGCCGTCTGAGCATGCTGGGGGTTGTAGTTCGTGACTGACAGTTCATCCTCCTGCACTTTGCTCTGACATTTGCCTGGGGCCGAGATTATTCTGCACATTGTTCATGAGAAACCAGTCTGACCAGAGACTCCTCATTATCTGCAGGAGGAGGAACCTCACATTCTTGCAGGTCCGGATCATGCAGAACTCTGGGGTGACATCAGCCCCTGCCGACAGGAGAGGACGGGTGCAGCGGTATAACACGATGGGTGCTGCAGGGTGCTTCTCTGACCCCGAATGCTACATGATGGGTACACAGCTAAGCAGTCAGTATCACACAGGATAGGATTAGATACACAGCTCAGCTGATGATATCACACAGGAGAGGATTAGATACACAGCTCAGCAGACAGTATCACACAGGAGAGGATTAGATACACAGCTCAGCAGACAGTATCACACAGGAGAGGATTAGATACACATCTCAGCAGACGATATCACACAGGAGAGGGTAAGGGTATTGTCACACTCTGCAACTTTCCAACGATCACGACCAGCGATACGACCTGGCCGTGATCGTTGGTAAGTCGTTGTGTGGTCGCTGGGGAGCTGTCACACAGACCGCTATCCAGCGACCAACGATGCCGAAGGCCCCGGGTAACCAGGGTAAACATCGGGTTTCTAAGCGCAGGGCCGCGCTTAGTAACCCGATGTTTACCCTGGTTACCATCGTAAATGTAAAAAAAAAAAAACAGTACATACTCTCATTCCGGTGTCCGTCAGGTCCCTTGCCGTCTGCTTCCCGCTCTGACTGACTGCCGGCCGTAAAGTAAGAGCAGATCACAGCAGTGACGTCACCGCTGTGATCTGCTTTCACTTTACTGCGGCACTCAGTCAGAGCGGGAAGCAGACGGCAAGGGACCTGAAGGGACCTGACACCGGAATGTGAGTATGTACGGTTTGACCACACAACGACTTTCCAACGATCACGGCCAGGTCGTATCGCTGGTCGTGATCGTTGGAAAGTTGCAGAGTGTGACAGTACCCTTAAGATACACAGCTCAGCAGTCAGTATCACACAGGATAGGATTAGATACACAGCTCAGCAGTCAGTATCACACAGGATAGGATTAGATACACAGCTCAGCAGTCAGTATCACACAGGAGAGGACTAGACACATAGCTCAGCAGACGATATCACACAGGAAAGGATTAGATACACATCTCAGCAGTCAGTATCACACAGGATAGGACTAGATACATAGCTTGGCAGTCAGTATCACACAGGAGAGGATTAGATACACATCTCAGCAGACGGTATCACACAGGATAGGATTAGATACACATCTCAGCAGACGGTATCACACAGGATAGGATTAGATGCACATCTCAGCAGGCGATATCACACAGGAGAGGATTAGATACACATCTCGGCAGACAATATCACACAGGAGAGGATTAGATACACATCTCAGCAGACGGTATCACACAGGATAGGATTAGATGCACATCTCAGCTTACGATATCACACAGGAGAGGATTAGATACACATCTCAGCAGACGGTATCACACAGGATAGGATTAGATACACATCTCAGTTTACGATATCACACAGGAGAGGATTAGATGCACATCTCAGCAGACAGTATCACACATGAGGGGATTAGTTTCACATCTCAGCAGACAGTATCACACATGATGGGATTAGATACACAACTCAGCAGTACTATACCAAGAAAAAGATGACATCAGGTGAAAATTAGAGTATAAAAAAATACTTTATTGATTAAAACATTATAGACTATTGATGTGTGAGGGCAATAAAAGAACGAAACAAGCTGAGTGTCACAAAACAATGGCAGGAGATAGGTTAGGGAAAGGTCCTAGTACGTAATCTAACAATAAAAGGGGATAGAGTCCTCATATAATTATCACTGCAAACGGTGGGATACCCACTCCCATGAAAACGGAAGTGACCGGTAAAAACAACAGTTACCAGCAAATGCGGAGTAATAGCCACACATAATTAGTATGAGCGGTCAGCAATAATAAGCCCAAAGTGGTTATGCTGCCGCAAAAAGTACCGCTGTTAATACCAATTACATCATAGTAGTAATATGCGCATATCAAAATCAATAAATACCCATGAGGCTTACCCACCGCAATGTAGGGACCTTCCACGAACCTGCCTCCGCCCCAACGCGCGTTTCGGCAAAAACAACCTTCGTCAGGGGACAGGATGACACATGATGGGATTAGATACAGCAGCTAACTGCTGTACTCTTCGCTTCTCTAAATCTGTGTGGCGTCTTGTTTGTAGATTATATTTTCTTCCTTGCGTTGGATGGTAAGAGTCATATCCATCACGTTTTATCTAGAAATCGATAGGTTTCTTGTCTTCTGAATATTCCCCCCTGGTCCTTTATGATATCTTGTTTCCAGACGCAATGTAACCTCTCCTCTCCGGGCAGCGACATGTCTGTGTAGTTAGGAATGTTGGAGAACAAAACAAGAACGGCAGAAACTGCAAACAACATAATAATAATACTCTTAATTTTTATATAGCGCTAACATATTCTGCAGCACTTTACAGTTTGCACACATTATCATCACTGTCCCCGTTGGGGCTCACAATCTAGATTCCCTATCAGTATGTCTTTGGAATGTGGGAGGAAACCCACGCAAACATGGAGAGAATATACAAACTCCTTGCAGATGTTGTCCTTGGTGGGATTTGAACTCAGGACCCCAGCGCTGCAAGGCTACAATGCTATCCACTGAGCCACCATAGAGTGCTAACCACCGAGCCACCGAGCTGCCACATGAGTAAAGTGAGGCTACGTTCATACGTCCAGTAATCATCTGTTAGAACGGATCCATCATTAACTGTTAGCAGACCAGACTCTTTTGTCCAACTAAAAAAAAACTGATTTCAACTGGATCCGTTTTAATAACATTGAAGTCCATGGAAACGGATCCATTAATTATACATCAGATTTTCTTTCATTTGAAAGAATCTGTTTTTTATTACTGGATCAGTTTGAATTGGAACAAAACTGCTGGCTAATTAGCTGATCCGTTCTCCATACACTTCAATGTTCAAAATGGATCCAGTTCAAATCCGTTTTAGTTCGCTGGGCAGAAAAATTGTGTCTGCACAACTTTTTTGTTAGAATGAATCTAAAAGTAAACTTTTAATGGATGATGAAGTACTGGACACGTGAACGCAGCCTAACACTGAGTCCAAGATGGAGCTTCTCAGCTATTAATGAAGAATCCTGATTCCTGCAATACTTTCCTCCATCTAACAGGAGATAGAGAGTGTGACACAATGTAACATCACAGCTGCACCAGTTACAATGTAACCAGGAATTTCACTAATCTCCATGTTTATATAAACACCAACCCCATTATCTCAGATCCAAAGATTCCAGGAGCCAAACACTAGAACCTGGTGCAGCAAAATATTCAGCATTTTATCAACTAACTGTAATGTGTCCACCTCTGATCTGCTTCATGCTGGAAGAAGAGGGATGTGCCCAGTATCGTCCCCCCAGGCTGACTGACAAACTTTATATAAGAGCCTGTGTACAAGAATATAATACTATATTACTATATTATAATACTACTATAATACTATCCCCTATGTACAAGAATATAACTACTATAATACTGCTCCTATGTACAAGAATATAACTGCTATAATACTGCTCCTATGTACAAGAATATAACTGCTATAATACTGCTCCTATGTACAAGAATATAACTACTATAATACTGCCCCTATGTACAAGAATATAACTACTATAATACTGCTCCTATGTACAAGAATATAACTACTATATACTGCTCCTATGTACAAGAATATAACTACTATAATACTGCTCCTATGTACAAGAATATAACTACTATAATACTGCTCCTATGTACAAGAATATAACTACTATAATACTGCCCCTATGTACAAGAATATAACTGCTATAATACTGCTCCTATGTACAAGAATATAACTGCTATAATACTGCTCCTATGTACAAGAATATAACTACTATAATACTGCCCCTATGTACAAGAATATAACTACTATAATACTGCTCCTATGTACAAGAATATAACTACTATAATACTGCCCCTATGTACAAGAATATAACTACTATAATACTGTCCCCCATGTACAAGAATATAACTACTATAATACTGCTCCTACAGTTGTGGCCAAAAGTATTGACACCCCTGTAATTCTGTCAGATAATGCTCAGTTTCTTCCTGAAAATGATTGCAAACACAAATTCTTTGTTATTATTATCTTCATTTAATTTGTCTTAAATGAAAAAAACACAAAAAGAATTGTCCTAAAGCCAAATTGGATATAATTCCACACCAAACATAAAAAAGGGGGTGGACAAAAGTATTGGCACTGTTCAAAAAAATCATGTGATGCTTCTCTAATTTGTGTAATTAACAGCACCTGTAACTTACCTGTGGCACCTAACAGGTGTTGGCAATAACTAAATCACACTTGCAGCCAGTTGACATGGATTAAAGTTGACTCAACCTCAGTCCTGTGTCCTTGTGTGTACCACATTGAGCATGGAGAAAAGAAAGAAGACCAAAGAACTGTCTGAGGACTTGAGAAACCAAATTGTGAGGAAGCATGAGCAATCTCAAGGCTACAAGTCCATCTCCAAAGACCTGAATGTTCCTGTGTCTACCGTGCGCAGTGTCATCAGGAAGTTTAAAGCCCATGGCACTGTGGCTAACCTCCCTAGATGTGGACGGAAAAGAAAAATTGACAAGAGATTTCAACGCAAGATTGTACGGATGTTGGATAAAGAACCTCGACTAACATCCAAACAAGTTCAAGTTGCCCTGCAGTCCGAGGGTACAACAGTGTCAACCCGTACTATCCGTCAGCGTCTGAATGAAAAGGGACTGTATGGTAGGAGACCCAGGAAGACCCCACTTCTTACCCCGAGACATAAAAAAGCCAGGCTGGAGTTTGCCAAAACTTACCTGAAAAGCCTAAAACGTTTTGGAAGAATGTTCTCTGGTCAGATGAGACAAAAGTAGAGCTTTTTGGGCAAAGGCATCAACATAGAGTTTACAGGAGAAAAAAAGAGGCATTCAAAGAAAAGAACACGGTCCCTACAGTCAAACATGGCGGAGGTTCCCTGATGTGTTGGGGTTACTTTGCTGCCTCTGGCACTAGACTGCTTGACCGTGTGCATGGCATTATGAAGTCTGAAGACTACCAACAAATTTTGCAGCATAATGTAGGGCCCAGTGTGAGAAAGCTGGGTCTCCCTCAGAGGTCATGGGTCTTCCAGCAGGACAATGACCCAAAACACACTTCAAAAAGCACTAGAAAATGGTTTGAGAGAAAGTACTGGAGACTTCTAAGGTGGCCAGCAATGAGTCCAGACCTGAATCCCATAGAACACCTGTGGAGAGATCTAAAAATGGCAGTTTGGAGAAGGCACCCTTCAAATATCAGGGACCTGGAGCAGTTTGCCAAAGAATGGTCTAAAATTCCAGCAGAGCATTGTAAGAAACTCATTGATTGTTACCGGAAGCGGTTGGTCGCAGTTATTTTGGCTAAAGGTTGTGCAACCACGTATTAGGCTGAGGGTGCCAATACTTTTGTCTGGCCCATTTTTGGAGTTTTGTGTGAAATGATCAATGTTTTGCTTTTTGCTTCATTCTCTTTTGTGTTTTTTTCATTTAAGACAAATTAAATGAAGATAATAATAACAAAGAATTTGTGTTTGCAATCATTTTCAGGAAAAAAACTCAGTATTATCTGACAGAATTGCAGGGGTGTCAATACTTTTGGCCACAACTGTATGTCCAAGAATATAACTACTATAATACTGCTCCTGTATACAAGAATATAACTACTATAATACTGCTCCCTATGTACAAGAATATAGCTACTATAATACTGCCCCTATGTACAAGAATATAACTACTATAATACTGCTTCTATGTACAAGAATATAACTACTATAATACTGCCCCTATGTACAAGAATATAACTACTATAATACTGCTCCTATGTACAAGAATATAACTACTATAATATTGCTCCTATGTGCAAGAATATAACTACTATAATACTGCTCTCTATGTACAAGAATATAACTACTATAATATTGCTCCTATGTACAAAAATATAACTACTATAATATTGCCTGTATGTACAAGAATATAACTACTATAATGCTGCTCCTATGTACAAGAATATAACTACTATAATACTGCTCCTATGTACAAGAATATAACTACTATAATACTGCCCCTATGTACAAGAATATAACTACTATAATACTGCCCCTATGTACAAGAATATAACTACTATAATACTGCTCCTATGTACAAGAATATAACTACTATAATACTGCTCCTATGTAGAAGAATATAACTACTCTAATACTGCCCCCTATGTACAAGAATATAACTACTATAATATTGCTCCTATGTACAAGAATATAACTACTATAATACTGCTCCCTATGTACAAGAATATAACTACTATAATACTGCTCCTATGTACAAGAATATAACTACTATAATACTGCCCCCTTGTTATATTGGTATCTGTTGTGAAGGATCTGTAGTTTTGTGTCTCTATACTGGATACTTTGTAGTTAATTGTATTTTTACCCCTGTTTTTCAGGAGATCCAGACATATCCCCAGGAGACAGTGCGTAGATACATAGTGCAGAATCCAGAGCAGGTGAGTGACTGAATTATTTATGTAGTTAGGGAAGATTTGTCACTGTCTATACTGAGATCACGTAGAATAATTTTCTCTGAAACTTATCAATGTTACTGATTTCGTGACAGGAGGTTTAGAGACATATGTGTCACTGCATCCAATTAAGTAGGTGGTGAGAGTTGATATAAATGGCCTAGAACATCCCAGTAGAAGATGTTGCCCTGTATAAGACTGTATAATACTGCCTCTATGTACAAGAATGCAACTACTATAATAGTGTCACTATGTACAAGAATATAACTACTATAATACTGCTTCTATGTACAAGAATATAACTACTATAATACTGCCCCTATGTACAAGAATATAACTACTATAATACTGCTCCTATGTACAAGAATATAACTACTATAATACTGCCCCTATGTACAAGAATATAACTACTATAATACTGCTCCTATGTACAGGAATATAACTACTATGATACTGCCCCTATGTACAAGAATATAACTACTACTAGATGGTGGCCCGATTCTAACGCATCGGGTATTCTAGAATATGCATGTCCACGTAGTATATTGCACAGCCCACGTAGTATATTGCACAGCCCACGTAGTATATTGCACAGCCCACGTAGTATATTGCACAGCCACGTAGTGTATTGCACAGCCACGTAGTGTATTGCACAGCCACGTAGTGTATTGCACAGCCACGTAGTGTATAGCCCAGCCGCGTAGTGTATAGCCCAGCCGCGTAGTGTATAGCCCAGCCGCGTAGTGTATAGCCCAGCCACGTAGTGTATAGCCCAGCCACGTAGTGTATAGCCCAGCCACGTAGTGTATAGCCCAGCCACGTAGTGTATAGCCCAGCCACGTAGTGTATAGCCCAGCCACGTAGTGTATAGCCCAGCCACGTAGTGTATAGCCCAGCCACGTAGTGTATAGCCCAGCCACGTAGTGTATAGCCCAGCCACGTAGTGTATAGCCCAGCCACGTAGTGTATAGCCCAGCCACGTAGTGTATAGCCCAGCCACGTAGTGTATAGCCCAGCCACGTAGTGTATAGCCCAGCCACGTAGTGTATAGCCCAGCCACGTAGTGTATAGCCCAGCCACGTAGTGTATAGCCCAGCCACGTAGTGTATAGCCCAGCCACGTAGTGTATAGCCCAGCCACGTAGTGTATAGCCCAGCCACGTAGTGTATAGCCCAGCCACGTAGTGTATAGCCCAGCCACGTAGTGTATAGCCCAGCCACGTAGTGTATAGCCCAGCCACGTAGTGTATAGCCCAGCCACGTAGTGTATAGCCCAGCCACGTAGTGTATAGCCCAGCCACGTAGTGTATAGCCCAGCCACGTAGTGTATAGCCCAGCCACGTAGTGTATAGCCCAGCCACGTAGTGTATAGCCCAGCCACGTAGTGTATAGCCCAGCCACGTAGTGTATAGCCCAGCCACGTAGTGTATAGCCCAGCCACGTAGTGTATAGCCCAGCCACGTAGTGTATAGCCCAGCCACGTAGTGTATAGCCCAGCCACGTAGTGTATAGCCCAGCCACGTAGTGTATAGCCCAGCCACGTAGTGTATAGCCCAGCCACGTAGTGTATAGCCCAGCCACGTAGTGTATAGCCCAGCCACGTAGTGTATAGCCCAGCCACGTAGTGTATAGCCCAGCCACGTAGTGTATAGCCCAGCCACGTAGTGTATAGCCCAGCCACGTAGTGTATAGCCCAGCCACGTAGTGTATAGCCCAGCCACGTAGTGTATAGCCCAGCCACGTAGTGTATAGCCCAGCCACGTAGTGTATAGCCCAGCCACGTAGTGTATAGCCCAGCCACGTAGTGTATAGCCCAGCCACGTAGTGTATAGCCCAGCCACGTAGTGTATAGCCCAGCCACGTAGTGTATAGCCCAGCCACGTAGTGTATAGCCCAGCCACGTAGTGTATAGCCCAGCCACGTAGTGTATAGCCCAGCCACGTAGTGTATAGCCCAGCCACGTAGTGTATAGCCCAGCCACGTAGTATACAGCACAGAGCCACGTAGTATATTGCACAGAGCCACGTAGTATATTACCTAGCTACGTAGTAGATTGCCCAGCCACGTATGTCACAGGTTAAAGAATAAAAAAATAAACATACTCGCCTTCCGATCCGAGGGCCCCTTGTAGTTCTAACATACTCACCATACTTGTAGTTCTGTCGCCTGTGCGCGGTACAGGCGGCAGCTTCCGGTCCCAGGGTGTGATGACATCGCGGTCACATGACCGTGACGTCATGGCAGGTCCTTCTGCCATACGATAATTGGTACCGGAACCTGACGCTTGTACAGAGCGGTTACCGGAGGGTGGCGAGGAGCGGGAAAGGCATCGGAAGGTGAGTATACAATGATTTTTCTATTATTATTTTTAACATTAGATCCTTTTACTATTGACGCTGCATAGGCAGCGTCAATAGTAAAAACTTGGTCACACAGGGTTAATAGCGGCGGTAACGGAGTGAGTTACCCGCGGCATAACGCGGTCCGTTACCGCTGGCATTAACCCTGTGTGAGCCGTGACTGCGGGGAGTATGGAGCGGCCGGGCGGCACTGACTGCAGGGGAGTAGGGAGGGACTAATTGGACTGTGCCCGTCGCTGATTGGTCGCGGCAGCCATGGCAGGCAGCTGGCGAGACCAATCAGCTAATGAATAACCGTTACGGAAATTGCAGACAGACAGACTGAAGTGACCCTTAGACAATAAAATAATAGATAATACTGCCCCTATGTCCAAGAATATAACTACTATAATACTGCTCCCTATGTACAAGAATATAGCTACTATAATACTGCCCACTATGTACAAGAATATAACTACTATAATACTTCCCCTATACACAAGAATATAACTACTATAATACTGCTACCTATGTACAAGAATATAACTACTATAATACTGCCCCTATGAACAAGAATATGACTACTATAATACTGCTCCTATGTACAAGAATATAACTACTATAATACTGCTCCTTTGTACAAGAATATAACTACTATAATACTGCCCCTATATACAAGAATATAACTACTATAATACTGCCCCTATGTACAAGAATATAACTACTATAATACTGCCCCTATGTACAAGAATATAACTACTATAATACTGCCCCCTATGTACAAGAATATAACTACTATAATACTGCTCCTTTGTACAAGAATATAACTACTATAATACTGCCTCCTATGTACAAGAATATAACTACTATAATACTGCCCTCTATGTACAAGAATATAACTACTATAATACTGCTCCCTATGTACAAGAATATAACTACTATAATACTGCTCCTATGTACAAGAATATAACTACTATAATACTGCCCCTATGAACAAGAATATGACTACTATAATACTGCTCCTATGTACAAGAATATAACTACTATAATACTGCTCCTTTGTACAAGAATATAACTACTATAATACTGCCTCCTATGTACAAGAATATAACTACTATAATACTGCCCTCTATGTACAAGAATATAACTACTATAATACTGCTCCCTATGTACAAGAATATAACTACTATAATACTGCCTCCTATGTACAAGAATATAACTACTATAATACTGCCCTCTATGTACAAGAATATAACTACTATAATACTGCTCCCTATGTACAAGAATATAACTACTATAATACTGCTCCTATGTACAAGAATATAACTACTATAATACCGCTCCTATGTACAAGAATATAACTACTATAATACTGCTCCTATGTAGAAGAATATAACTAGTATAATACTGCTCCTATGTAGAAGAATATAACTACTATAATACTGCCCCTTATGTACAAGAATATAACTACTATAATACTGCCCCTATGTACAAGAATATAACTACTATAATACTGCCCCCTTGTTATATTGGTATCTGTTGTGAAGGATCTGTAGTTTTGTGTCTCTATACTGGATACTTTGTAGTTAATTGTATTTTTACCCCTGTTTTCAGGAGATCCAGACATATCCCCAGGAGACAGTGCGTAGATACATAGTGCAGAATCCAGAGCAGGTGAGTGACTGAATTATTTATGTAGTTAGGGAAGATTTGTCACTGTCTATACTGAGATCACGTAGAATAATTTTCTCTGAAACTTATCAATGTTACTGATTTCGTGACAGGAGGTTTAGAGACATATGTGTCACTGCATCCAATTAAGTAGGTGGTGAGAGTTGATATAAATGGCCTAGAACATCCCAGTAGAAGATGTTGCCCTGTATAAGACTGTATAATACTGCCTCTATGTACAAGAATGCAACTACTATAATAGTGTCACTATGTACAAGAATATAACTACTAGATGGTGGCCCGATTCTAACGCATCGGGTATTCTAGAATATGCATGTCCACGTAGTATATTGCACAGCCCACGTAGTATATAGCCCAGCCACGTAGTATACAGCACAGAGCCACGTAGTATATTGCCCAGTGACGTAGCATATTGCCCAGTGACGTGGCCCAGTGATGTAGTATATAGCCCAGCCACGTAGTATATTGCCCAGCTATGTAGTATATTGCCCAGTGACGTAGTATATTGCCCAGTGACGTAGTATACAGCACAGAGCCACGTAGTATATTGTTCAGTGACGTAGTATATTGCACAGCGATGTAGTATACAGCACAGAGCCACGTAGTATATTGGCCAGTCACATAGTATATTGCCCAGCTATGTAGTATATTGCCCAGCCACGTACTATATTGCCCAGTGACGTAGTATATTGCACAGCGACGTAGTATACAGCACAGAGCCACGTAGTATATTGCACAGCGACGTAGTATACAGCACAGAGCCACGTAGTATATTGCCCTGCCATGTAGTATATTGCCCAGCGATGTAGTATATTGCCCAGTGACGTAGTATACAGCACAGAGCCACGTAGTATATTGCACAGCGATGTAGTATACAGCACAGAGCCACGTAGTATATTGGCCAGTCACATAGTATATTGCCTAGCTACGTAGTAGATTGCCCAGCCACGTATGTCACAGGTTAAAAAATAAAAAATAAACATACTCACCTTCCGATCCGAGGGCCCCTTGTAGTTCTAACATACTCACCATACTTGCAGTTCTGTCGCCTGTGCGCGGTACAAGCGGCAGCTTCCGGTCCCAGGGTGTGATGACGTCGCGGTCACATGACCGTGACGTCATGACAGGTCCTGCTCGCGCAGGCGTGCAGGGCCTGTGATGACTGATGACATGACCGTGACGTCATGGCAGGTCCTTCTGCCATACGATAATTGGCACCGGAACCTGACGCTTGCACAGAGCTTTTACCGGAGGGTGGCGAGGAGCGGGAAAGGCAGCGGAAGGTGAGTATACAATGACTTTTTTTATTTTTTTATTATTATTTTTAACATTAGATCCTTTTACTATTGACGATGCATAGGCAGCGTCAATAGTAAAAACTTGGTCACACAGGGTTAATAGCGGCGGTAACGGAGTGAGTTACCCGCGGCATAACGCGGTCCGTTACCGCTGGCATTAACCCTGTGTGAGCCGTGACTGCGGGGAGTATGGAGCGGCCGGCCGGCACTGACTGCAGGGGAGTAGGGAGGGACTAATTGGACTGTGCCCATCGCTGATTGGTCGCGGCAGCCATGACAGGCAGCTGGTGAGACCAATCAGCTAATGAATAACCGTTACGGAAGTTGCGGACAGACAGACGGAAATGACCCTTAGACAATAATATAGTAGATAATACTGCCCCTATGTACAAGAATATAACTACTATAATACTGCTCCTATGTACAAGAATATAACTACGGTATTATAATACTGCTCCCTATGTACAAGAATATAGCTACTATAATACTGCTCCTATGTACATGAATATAACTACTATAATACTGCCCCTATGTACAAGAATATAACTACTATAATACTGCCCCTATGTACAAGAATATAACTACTATAGTACTGCCCCTATATACAAGAATATAACTACTATAATACTGCCCCATGTACAAGAATGTAACTACTATAATACTGCCCCATGTACAAGAATGTAACTACTATAATACTGCCCCTATGTACAAGAATGTAACTACTATAATACTGCTCCTATGTACAAGAATATAACTACTATAATACTGCCCCTATATACAAGAATATAACTACTATAATACTGCCCCATGTACAAGAATGTAACTACTATAATACTGCCCCTATGTGCAAGAATGTAACTACTATAATACTGCTCCTATGTACAAGAATATAACTACTATAATACTGCCCCTATATACAAGAATATAACTACTATAATACTGCCCCATGTACAAGAATGTAACTACTATAATACTGCCCCATGTACAAGAATATAACTACGGTATTATAATACTGCTCCCTATGTACAAGAATATAGCTACTATAATACTGCTCCTATGTACATGAATATAACTACTATAATACTGCCCCCTATGTACAAGAATATAAGTGCTATAATACTGCCCCTATGTACAAGAATATAACTACTATAATACTGCCCCATGTACAAGAATGTAACTACTATAATACTGCCCCATGTACAAGAATGTAACTATAATACTGCCCCATGTACAAGAATGTAACTACTATAATACTGCCCCTCGTTATATTTCTATCTGTTGTGAAGGGTCTGTATTCTTGATATTTTGTAGTTAATCATATTTTTACCTGTTTTCAGGAGATCCAGACATATCCCCATGAGACAGTGCGCAGATACATAGTGCAGAACCCGGAGCAGGTGAGTGACTGAATTATTTATGTCGGTGGAGAACGGTTGTGTCGCTGACTACACTGTGATCACGTACAATAAACTGTAACGCAGCGATGTTCCCGAGTTGTGCAGGGGATTAGGGACAGACATTGTGTTGCTGCAGTCGATTATATAGGTGTTTGGGGTTGATACAAGTGGCCTAGAACATCCCAGTAGAAGATGTCGCTCTGTGTAACTCTGCTGCTTTCATCATGTCTTTATAAACACAACGACCGTCGTCATCGGGAGTCAGTTCTGCGATTGTCCTTGTTGCCTTTTATACAATACAGCACCAAAAGTGTTAAAGTGACGGCCGACAATGAGTCTATAGAAACATCCTCATATAAACGTCAGTCTGTCCGTTCCTTGCAATCAGTGAAATACAACCCCTCACTGCACCAGAGCTGAGTATTGAGAGAAGTCCCATGTAAATCTGCTATTCCTTGGAGGTCGCAGTCTTGTCCTTCCGTCTTTGGCCTATTGACCTGTTTCCGCTCGTGAGTTTGGACATTTATTTTATCCATCGGCGGCCGCTTTGAGTTTTGCACTGTTGACTCATGTATCATCTGTACGTGCGATGTGGATTTTTAGTTTTCTTTGTGATTTCTTTAGAACTACGTGTCAGGAGTGAACTACATCCCGTCCAACAATGTCATCTATGAGAAAACCATCCGAAGAGTGGAGATGGGGAGCCCGGAGGTGAGTGACGGGGCGGACGCCAGGTGGCGGCACGCTCTGTCCTTCATTCGTTAAAGACCCTGTCGTCTTCCTAACCATTGAAGGTATAAAGCAATTCTCCAGCTCTGTGAGAGACTTGGGCTTCAGCGCCACAACCCCTAACATCTCTGCTTGCTGTCAGTGAATATTCACGCCCTGATTTATATCATTATGTTAACACCGGCAGCCGCAGAAATGTCGCCAGTCCTGATGAGGGTTTATACAATGTGTCCCTTGGGGTACAGGCTGCTCATCTCATAGGACTGGGTGACATTGTAACGCACCCTCAGCTGTGAGCAGGACGAAATTGTCAGAATTCATCTTCTCGGTGCACAATTTGACAATGTTGAGGGATTTAATCAGCCTGTAATATGAGGCAGCGGATGATGACTACACAGCTCTGCCTTTGGGTCACACAGCTGCTTGCTGGGCCCCTGCCTCCTAGGGCCCCTGTCGATTACTCTGGACCTTCCGGGTTCCAGCAGATTGGTTTCTTGCAGTGAATGACAGGTAAGGGATGAGTATAATGCGAGGCGGTGTGAGTCAGGTCCTGGGGGAGTGCGGGCACCAGGTGATGGAGGCGCAGCTCCTGCAGGCGGATCCTCTCCCAGCACAAAGCTCCTTCTGTAATCGGCCTCGTAATTAAGATTTCCCAAGGTTCCTGCCAAGATCCTCGGGTTGAGCCGCTCTGTCACTCATCACCGGGGGCGTGAATACTTATTATGTGAGGTGTCTGCACTGATGATGAGAGTGATAGCTCACGCTGCCAGTAACTAATGAGAAATACACCCAGACACAGACAGAGATGAGCTCGTGCTGTATGGGGGCAGGAAGGTCCGATAGTCCGAAATCTGCTCGTAGAGCACACACTTCTCCCAATAGGAGTATCAATAATCCGGAGGATGCCGAGAGCTATAATGTGAATTTCTGATTTACTGGAATCTGCACATAATTAAGAGCATCGACAATCCGGAGAATGCTGGAGAATCCCACTATAATGGATAGTAAAGTTCCGATAGTCCTGAATCTGCTCGTAGTGCACACACTTCCCCAATAATAATCAATAATCCGGAGGATGCCGAGAGACACCCATTGTATTGTGAATTTCCGATTTACCGGAATCTGCACGTAATTAGGAGCATCGACAATCCAGAGAATGCTGGAGAATCCCGCTATATTGGATAGTAAAGTTTCGGTAGTCCGAAATCTGCACATAACACACACCGTCCCCATTGGAGTATTAGTCAGGAATTCCATGGTGTTGCTTAAACTGGTTCCCTTTCCTTCCCAGGAGCGGCAGACGCAGATGATTAGAGGGACGAGCGTCTCTTCGGTTAACGACCAAGTGATTGAGAGCAATCAGAACCAGAAGAAGGTCTCCATCCAGTCTTCAGAGGTGAGTGGCGCCCCCTGCCTTCATGTAGGGCACACATGTCATATTCTTTCCCACGAGACAAAGGATGAGTATTTTTGGCCCCGCAATGGTGAGCCGGCCTCCTGCCCGCCATCACACTTTACACTGTGTGGACATCTTGGTACAGTTGAAAGCAATGATGGAGTAGGGATGCCATCCTCTGACGCTCCCTCCGCCATCACTGTCCCTCTACCTACCTCTGAGGTCTCAGTGCAGTGTGCGCAATGACGTCATTACAACACACCCGCTGTGCCGGGCAGTGCAAAGGATCACGAGATGTGCTGAAGAGACTGGAGCAGCGGGGAAACGAGGAGAACAGTTTTTCTGTTTTTCTTTTGTGTGGCCATTATACTGTATGGAGGGCTGTGTAGGGTCAATTATACTGTGTGGAGGGCTATGTGAGGTCCATTATACTGTGTGGAGGAATATGTGGGGTGCATTATACTGCGTGGAGGGCTATGTGGGATCCATTATACTGTGTGGAGGGCTATGTGGGGTCCATTATACTGTGTGGAGGGCTATGTGAGGGTCTATTATACTGTATGGAGGATGTGGAGTGCATTCTACTGTGTGGAGGCCTATGTGAGGTTCATTATACTGTGTGGAGGGCTATGTAGAGTCCATTATACTGCGTGGAGGAATATGTGGGGTGCATTATACTGCGTGGAGGGCTATGTGGGATCCATTATACTGCGTGGAGGGCTATGTGGGGTCCATTATACTGCGTGGAGGGCTATGTGAGGGTCTATTATACTGTATGGAGGATGTGGAGTGCATTATACTGTGTGGAGGGCTATGTGAGGTCCATTATACTGTATGGAGGGCTATGTAGAGTTCATTATACTGCGTGGAGGAATATGTGGGGTGCATTATACTGTTTGGAGGCCTATGTGAGGTCCATTATACTGTGTGGAGGGCTATGTAGAGTTCATTATAATGCGTGGAGGAATATGTGGGATCCATTATACTGTGTGGAGGATGTGAGGTGCATTATACTGTGTGGAGGGCTATGTGAGGTGCATTATACTGTGTGGAGAGTCCATTATACTGCATGGAGAAATATGTGGGATCCATTATACTGTGTGGAGGGCTATGTGGGGTCCATTATACTGTGTGGATGCCTATATGAGGTCCATTATACTGCGTGGAGGAATATGTGGGGTCCATTATTCTGTGTGGAGGCTTATGTGAGGTCCATTATACTGTATGGAGGACTGTGCTGGGCCATTGTACTGTATGCAGCTCTATGTGGGGCCATTGTACTGTAAAGAGCATTATGTGGGGTCCATTATACTGTGTGGAGGACTGTGGGGTGCATTATACTGTGTTGAGGCCTATGTGAGGTCCATTATACTATGTGGAGGACTATGTGGGGTCCATTATACTGTGTGGAGGGCTATGTGGGGTCCATTATACTGTGTGGAGGCCTATGTGGGGTCCATTATACTGTGTGGAGGCTTATGTGAGGTCCATTTTACTTTATGGAGCTCTATGTAAGGTTCATTATACTGTGTGGAGGACTGTGTGGGGTGCCTTATACTGTGTGGAGGGCTATGTGGGGTGCATTATACTGTGTGGAGGGCTATGTGGGGTGCATTATACTGTATGGAGGGCTATATGGGGTGCATTATACTGTGCAGAGGGCTATGTTAGGATTACAGTTGGGGAATCGTACTGTGTGGGGGTCACAGTTGGGGGATCATAGTATGTTTTGTTGGGGTTACCATACTTTGCCAGGATGGTTGAGGGGGAGGTGAGTACAGTAGGATCATCATACTGTGGGGGTGTCTTACAGTGTTTGGGGGTCATTTTTGTTGGCATCACGCTTTATCATCTGCACTATAAAAGGTTTTTATCCTTTGTTATTACATATTTATATTGGGCCATTTGCTTTTTATTGCTCTTCCATAACATATTATATGATTCCATTATTTTATTCTTAGATTTAATATGAAATAAAATGAAGGTTGTTCGGGGACAGTGTTTCATCCTCTTAACCTGTGGTTGTTTTTGTCCATACAGGAGGTGATATCTGAGCAGAATATTCAGAAGGTGTCGTCGGTGCAGAGCATCGAACAGGTACGACACAGAGAATCGTGAGTCTGTATTGTAAAATCCACCTTCATTGCCAGAGGTAAAATTGCCAGGCACCTGGGGGGCATGACATGGGTGCCTTGCAGAGCATTGCTCCTGGCTCTGCAGTTTCTGGACTTGGCTGTTTAGTCCAGGCAGTGAAGTAATGATGGGACCTCAGTGATGAATCCTATGAGGAATGTGTTCTGTCCGCGTGCCAGATCTTGCTGCGGCTGCGCCTCTTTACCTCCTCCTGGTAGCTGCACAGTCACCGCTCTGTGGATTTGTCCTGGTGATTGTGCATTCAGCGAGTCCTGTGATCTGTAGCAGATCCGCTCCGCAGAGCAGATATTGTATCATCCTGCTTTTATTCCCAGACATAATGATCTGTTTGTGTCCAACAAGGATTATCCTGGCTCCGATATAAAAAAAAATCCAGTTCAGTGCAACGTAGCAGGAATCGTGGTGTAAAGCACCACGGCTGCTGCACCGCACCTCACCCACAGTGTAACACAGCGAGAACCGTGATATAAAGCACAATGGCTGCTGCACCGCACCTCACCCACAGTGTAACACAGCGAGAACCGTGGTATAAAGCACCACAGCTGCTGCACCGCACCTCACCCACAGTGTAATTAACATAGCGAGAACCGTGATATAAAGCACCACAACTGCTGCACCGCACCTCACCCACAGTGTAACACAGCGAGAATCATGGTGTAAAGCACCACGACTGCTGCACCGCACCTCACCCACAGTGTAATTAACATAGCGAGAACCGTGATATAAAGCACCACAACTGCTGCACCGCACCTCACCCACAGTGTAACACAGCGAGAATCATGGTGTAAAGCACCACGACTGCTGCACCGCACCTCACCCACAGTGTAACACAGCGAGAATCATGGTGTAAAGCACCACGACTGCTGCACTGCACCGCACCTCACCCACAGAGCAACACAGCGAGAACCGTGATATAAAGCACCACAGCTGCTGCACCGCGCCTCACCCACAGTGTAACACAGCGAGAACCGTGATATAAAGCACCACGGCTGCTGCACCGCACCTCACCTACAGAGCAACACAGCGAGAACCATGATATAAAGCACCACGGCTGCTGCACCGCATCTCACCCACAGTGTAATTAACACAGCGAGAATCGTGGTGTAAAGCACCACAACTGCTGCGCCGCACCTCACCCACAGTGTAACACAGCGAGAATCATGGTGTAAAGCACCACGGCTGCTGCACCGCACCTCACCCACAGTGTAACACAGCGAGAATCATGGTGTAAAGCACCACGACTGCTGCACCGCACCTCACCCACAGTGTAACACAGCGAGAATCATGGTGTAAAGCACCACGACTGCTGCACCGCACCTCACCCACAGAGCAACACAGCGAGAACCGTGATATAAAGCACCACAGCTGCTGCACCGCGCCTCACCCACAGTGTAACACAGCGAGAACCGTGATTTAAAGCAGCACAGCTGCTGCACCGCACCTCACCTACAGAGCAACACAGCGAGAACCATGATATAAAGCACCACGGCTGCTGCACCGCACCTCACCCACAGTGTAATTAACACAGCGAGAATCGTGGTGTAAAGCACCACAACTGCTGCGCCGCACCTCACCCACAGTGTAACACAGCGAGAATCATGGTGTAAAGCACCACGGCTGCTGCACCGCACCTCACCCACAGAGCAACACAGCGAGAACCGTGATATAAAGCACCACGGCTGCTGCACCGCACCTCACCCACAGAGCAACACAGCGAGAACCGTGATATAAAGCACAATGGCTGCTGCACCGCACCTCACCCACAGTGTAACACAGCGAGAACCGTGGTATAAAGCACCACAGCTGCTGCACCGCACCTCACCTACAGAGCAACACAGCGAGAACCATGATATAAAGCACCACGGCTGCTGCACCGCATCTCACCCACAGTGTCATTAACACAGCGAGAATCGTGGTGTAAAGCACCACAACTGCTGCGCCGCACCTCACCCACAGTGTAACACAGCGAGAATCATGGTGTAAAGCACCACGGCTGCTGCACCGCACCTCACCCACAGAGCAACACGGCGAGAACCGTGATATAAAGCACCACGGCTGCTGCACCGCACCTCACCCACAGAGCAACACAGCGAGAACCGTGATATAAAGCACCACGGCTGCTGCACCGCGCCTCCCCCACAATGTAACACAGCGAGAACCGTGATATAAAGCACCACCGCTGGTGCACCGCACCTCACCCACAGAGCAACACAGCGAGAACCATGATATAAAGCACCACGGCTGCTGCACCGCACCTCACCCACAGTGCAGCACAGCGAGAACCGTGATATAAAGCACCACGGCTGCTGCACCGCGCCTCACCCACAGAGCAACACAGCGAGAACCGTGATCTAAAGCACCACTGCTGCTGCACCGCACCTCACCCACAGTGTAACACAGCAAGAATCATGGTGTAAAGCACCACGACTGCTGCACGGCACCTCACCCACAGTGTAACACAGTGAGAACCGTGATATAAAGCACCACGGCTGCTGCACCGCGCCTCACCCACAGAGCAACACAGCGAGAACCGTGATATAAAGCACAATGGCTACTGCACTGCACCTCACCTACAGTGTAACACAGCGAGAACCGTGATATAAAGCACCACGGCTGCTGCACCGCACCTCAACCACAATGTAACACAGCGAGAACCGTGATATAAAGCACACTGTGGGTGAGGTGCGGTGAAGCAGCCATTGTGCTTTATATCACGGTTCTCGCTGTGTTACATTGTGGGGGAGGTGCGGTGCAGCAGCTGTGGTCCTTTATATCATGGTTCTCGCTGTGTTGCTCTGTAGGTGAGGTGCGGTGCAGCAGCCGTGGTGCTTTATATCACGGTTCTCGCTGTGTTACACTGTGGGTGAGGTGCGGTGCAGCAGCCGTGGTGCTTTATATCATGGTTCTCGCTGTGTTGCTCTGTAGGTGAGGTGCGGTGCAGCAGCCGTGGTGCTTTATATCACGGTTCTCGCTGTGTTACACTGTGGGTGAGGTGCGGTGCAGCAGCCATTGTAACACAGCGAGAACCATGACATAAAGCACCACAGCTGCTGCACCGCACCTCACCCACAGTGCAACACAGCGAGAACCGTGATATAAAGCACCACGGCTGCTGCACCGCACCTCACCCACAGTGCAACACAGCGAGAACCGTGATATAAAGCACCACGGCTGCTGCACCGCACCTCACCCACAGTGCAACACAGCGAGAACCGTGATATAAAGCACCACGGCTGCTGCACCGCACCTCACCCACAGTGCAACACAGCGAGAACCGTGATATAAAGCACCACGGCTGCTGCACCGCACCTCACCCACAGTGTAACACAGCGAGAACCGTGATATAAAGCACCACGGCTGCTGCACCGCACCTCACCCACAGTGCAACACAGCGAGAACCGTGATATAAAGCATCACGGCTGCTGCACCGCACCTCACCCACAGTGCAACACAGCGAGAACCGTGATATAAAGCACCACGGCTGCTGCACCGCACCTCACCCACAGTGCAACACAGCGAGAACCGTGATATAAAGCACCACGGCTGCTGCACCGCACCTCACCCACAGTGTAACACAGCGAGAACCGTGATTTAAAGCACCACGGCTGCTGCACCGCACCTCACCCACAGTGCAACACAGCGAGAACCGTGATATAAAGCATCACGGCTGCTGCACCGCACCTCACCCACAGTGCAACACAGCGAGAACCGTGATTTAAAGCACCACGGCTGCTGCACCGCACCTCACCCACAGTGCAACACAGCGAGAACCGTGACATAAAGCACCACGGCTGCTGCACCGCACCTCACCCACAGTGCAACACAGCGAGAACCGTGATATAAAGCACCATGGCTGCTGCACCGCACCTCACCCACAGTGCAACACAGCGAGAACCGTGATATAAAGCACCATGGCTGCTGCACCGCACCTCACCCACAGAGCAACACAGCGAGAACCGTGATATAAAGTACCAATGATCCACCGGGTGTGATCCATTTCCCATAGACTTCAATGCTATCTGTCTTTTTTTTTTTTTTTGCCATATAATATCATTTTGCAGACTTTTTGTTCTGGCTCAAAAACTGCTAGCAGCTTCTGTTCCCATTGAAATGATCCTGGAATGTTTTATGGTCTTAAAATGAAAACTACTGTATGTGTGAACAGAGCCTTCGCCCTCCTTGTGTTAAGGAGAGAATGTATGGCATATGAAGATATACTGAAATCAAACTTATATGGACGCTTTGCTGAATATATATTAGATCCATGTAGCTGTTGTATCCAGTGTAGTTGATGGTCTCCAGCGATACATTGTAACAAACTCCTAAATCCCAGGAAGTATGACGACAGGACGGGTTCTAATACAACAATGACAATCAAGAAGGGATCTTGATACTGTTGACCGATTGCTACATCAAGTCTATCAGACAGTGGCCGCAGCTTTATTTGCAGGTCAGACCCGGGTCCTTTATTCTATTGATACGTTGGAGATCCACTAAGTGTTGTCAGGTGGAGACCCCTCCATCGAGGAGCCCCAGGGTCTTTCGGATGAAATCTTCATTAACCATTTAAGTTCCCATGAAGTCGTTTTCTTCTGTATGAACAAGTCCCAACCAGAAGGAAGGTGCGGCCGCCGAGAAGTCAGTGCACCGCCAGACGCGGGCGAAATGGTTCCTGACACCAAGCTCTCCGGCTGTTTTTTCCGCTTTCATTGCATTTTGTTACAGTTTTTCTGTATGGAATCATCTATTTGTCACCTTTTATTCTACGAGGACTACAAGCTGCACGCGGGGGTTAATCTTACACGGACCCAGAGCCGGCATCTTACCTCCATTAGTTTTGTATATGTAGTAAAACAATCTATTGTTCCCTGTTATCAGCTTTTTCAGACCGGGATGGCACGGACTGTTTCTTTGTCCGCTTACAATTACATATAGGAGTGTCTTCCTATTCTGTGGGGACTTGTGTTTTGTTTTTTTTCATCCTGAGCCTCCTACTTCATGGACAGAACCAGAACTGGTCAGTGTAGACTGACACATGGACCGTTCAATGGTAGAGCTGTAATTCTGATACTTTGTTACGGTATCTGCTGAGGGACGAATCCGTACGTGGAGTTTCTGCCTTGGATTATTGTGTCAGTGAAGTCTGTGGGGCGGAGTTGTAATACTGCGAACAACCTGCAGGCCAGAGAGGCGCTGATTGTGGAAGAAGGCAGCCATGTTTTTTTTATTTAAATGGAAGACCACATCTTGAAATAGCCCAGTCCAGTACAAGGCTCACTGCTAGGTGTGATCATGATGCAAGTATAAGGACCTTACTAATATAGCTTTATTTTCACGCTATTAGTGTTTCCCGAGTGATCATCAGAGCTGTGTATGAAGGGGGCTGGCTGACTGTCTCAATGAAATAACAAGGTCAGCCCCTTCCCTGTCATGACCAATGTACTGGCTGGACTATTCTAATGAGCCAGTCAGCCAGCCCCCACCACACCCTGCGCTGGTAATGGGGCTACCGGGGCCAATGATCCTACCTGGTCACTGAGGAACCTTTGATAATAAGTCATTAATCACATTACATGCACAGCTGACAGTGAGTTTTTGGCAGTGGATTTCTCCCGTGTGATGACTTCTGCTCCCTCCGGTCTGTAGCACTGAGGCCATTCCTCCTTGTGTGGTTGCAGCGCCGCAGCAGTTCGGGCCCGGAGCAGCTGGACGCCCGTTACTTCGGCGAACTCTTGGCCGAGTTGAGCAGGAAGAACAATGATCTGTACGGCTGTCTGATGACTCATGTGGAGAAGATTGGCGCCAGGTAACGTCTGCTCCGACGCACGTTATTTCAGGCGATCTGGAGATTTTCTAATGCAACTGTTTTCCTTCTTTTCTCAGGAAACCGTCAGACTCGGAATATCAGGTAAGTCCATGAGCAGCTCCTGACAACGGCTGACACAAAGTAACGGCACGGACCAGCTTCTGTCAGTCTGCAGCCTCTGGGTCCTTATATCGCATTGTCTGCTTGTTTATATTCAGTAACTAAAACCTTATCCTGGATGAGAACATCTCACAGCTGAGGGCTTGTTACAGTGTATCATCGTCATTATAGACACTTACTGTTATTATCATGCTTTCCTTTCTCTAAAGTCAGAAGATATTGAATCGCTGATCCCCAAAGGAGTCTCCGAACTCACCAAGCAGCAAATCCGCTACCTCCTCCAGGTCAGACAAGGCCGACTGATCACCACTTCTTATATGGACGCTGTATACTATCACATCTCCTCATATGGGCGCTGTATATTATCACATCTCCTTATATGGGCGCTGTATGTTATCACATCTCCTTATATGGACCCTGTATATTATCACATCTCCTCATATGGGCGCTGTATACTATCACATCTCCTTATATGGACGCTGTATATTATCACATCTCCTTATATGGACGCTGTATACTATCACATCTCCTTATATGGACGCTGTATATTATCACATCTCCTTATATGGGCTCTGTATATTGTCATACTCCTTATATGGGCGCTGTATATTATCACATCTCCTTATATGGGCGCTGTATATTATCATATCTCCTTATATGGGCGCTGTATATTGTCATACTCCTTATATGGGTGCTGTATATTATCACCTCCCCTTGTGGGTGCTATATATTGATTTCTTTTTTTATCTCTCCCCCCAGATGCGACAAACTTCAGATAAGTCGATGAGACTGGTCTTATCCACGTTCAGCAGTCTGCGGGATGACCTGGGGCATTTACAGAATGATTTAAATGTAAGATTCACTGGAATGAATGGGAAACAGAAGGGTAAATACTTTGTGGCCATGATTTTACTTTCACTACTGCACATATACTCTACTGTGGTCACGGATAACAAGCCTCGTGTACCATCATTAATCAGCCATTGACCCATGTGTTACAATGTTACCTGCCACGCCTCCTTGTCTAGATGACCCGTGTGTTACAATGTTACTAGCCACGCCTTTTTGTCTAGACACCCGTGTTACTACTCCTTGGCCACGCCCCTTTTCAACCCTTAATATTTAGAGGCAATGAATAAAGTGATTGATTTCAGTCTTTCTCCTGCAGAAATTAGAAATTGATAAGAAAAATCTGGAGAGGGACTTGACTTTTAAGGACAAGCAGATAAAGGAATATGAGACCATTTTGGCTTCTTTACGGGAAAAGAATCATCAGCAGCAGGTACAGATCCGAATGTGAGACATATGGAGGCGGCGAGTGCAGTGCGTGGAGAAAGTCGCATTACCCTGCCGGTGTATAACGTCCAGCGTAGGAAGGGGCACATACTTTCTCCATATTAATGTCTATGGATGTAGATGAGGACAGAGAAGCCCCCGGAGGTGGATGTGGGGGGCACATACTTTCTCCATATTAATGTCTATGGATGTAGATGAGGACACAGAAGCCCCCGGAGGTGGATGTGGGGGGCACATACTTTCTCCATATTAATGTCTATGGATGTAGATGAGGACAGAGAAGCCCCCGGACGAGGATGTGGGGGGCACATACTTTCTCCATATTATGTCTATGGATGTAGATGAGGACAGAGAAGCCCCCGGAGGAGGATGTGGGGGGCACATGTACTTTCTCCATATTAATGTCTATAGATGTAGATGAGGACAGAGAAGCCCCCGGAGGAGGATGTGGGGGGCACATACTTTCTCCATATTAATGTCTATAGATGTAGATGAGGACAGAGAAGCCCCCGGAGGAGGATGTGGGGGGCACATACTTTCTCCATATTAATGTCTATAGATGTAGATGAGGACAGAGAAGCCCCCGGACGAGGATGTGGGGGGCACATACTTTCTCCATATTAATGTCTATGGATGTAAATGAGGACAGAGAAGCCCCCGGAGGTGGATGTGGGGGGCACATACTTTCTCCATATTAATGTCTATAGATGTAGATGAGGACAGAGAAGCCCCCGGACGAGGATGTGGGGGGCACATACTTTCTCCATATTAATGTCTATGGATGTAAATGAGGACAGAGAAGCCCCCGGAGGTGGATGTGGGGGGCACATACTTTCTCCATATTAATGTCTATGGATGTAAATGAGGACAGAGAAGCCCCCGGAGGTGGATGTGGGGGGCACATACTTTCTCCATATTAATGTCTATGGATGTAAATGAGGACAGAGAAGCCCCCGGACGAGGATGTGGGGGGCACATACTTTCTCCATATTAATGTCTATGGATGTAAATGAGGACAGAGAAGCCCCCGGAGGTGGATGTGGGGGGCACATACTTTCTCCATATTAATGTCTATAGATGTAGATGAGGACAGAGAAGCCCCCGGACGAGGATGTGGGGGGCACATACTTTCTCCATATTAATGTCTATGGATGTAAATGAGGACAGAGAAGCCCCCGGAGGTGGATGTGGGGGGCACATACTTTCTCCATATTAATGTCTATAGATGTAGATGAGGACAGAGAAGCCCCCGGACGAGGATGTGGGGGGCACATACTTTCTCCATATTAATGTCTATAGATGTAGATGAGGACAGAGAAGCCCCCGGAGGAGGATGTGGGGGGCACATACTTTCTCCATATTAATGTCTATGGATGTAGATGAGGACAGAGAAGCCCCCGGAGGTGGATGTGGGGGGCACATACTTTCTCCATATTAATGTCTATAGATGTAGATGAGGACAGAGAAGCCCCCGGACGAGGATGTGGGGGGCACATACTTTCTCCATATTAATGTCTATGGATGTAGATGAGGACAGAGAAGCCCCCGGAGGTGGATGTGGGGGGCACATACTTTCTCCATATTAATGTCTATAGATGTAGATGAGGACAGAGAAGCCCCCGGACGAGGATGTGGGGGGCACATACTTTCTCCATATTAATGTCTATAGATGTAGATGAGGACAGAGAAGACCCCGGAGGAGGATGTGGGGGGGCACATACTTTCTCCATATTAATATCTATAGATGTAGGTGAGGACAGAGAAGCCCCCGGAGGTGGATGTGGGGGGCACATACTTTCTCCATATTTTTTTTTTTAAATTCGTTTATTGATTACAGCATGAACCATACATACATTTGCTTATATTCATTATTATCCATTAGATACATAGAATTACCACACATAGCCATGTCTGGAATATTGTAAAGGTTACAAGCAATGCATGTCAATCATTTGTTTATATCCTATTCAAACTTTAACTACATTAACTTGTAATAAAACCTCTAAAGCTAACATGCTGCCGCTTAAAGGAGAGTTCTAGATAGATTCTACCCTGTGAGTAGACAATGTCCGCAATCTTACACCTTTTCCTTGTATATTTGTTAAGTTATTTAACCTAAACAGTATGACAGGAGGAGTTCCATCTTCCCCATATCTTCTCAAATTTAGCTGGATTACCTCTATTCTGGTACAGTGTCCGCTCATACGGAATAATGGAATTTACCAAGTCCACCCATGCTCTAAGAGTTGGACAAGAACCACCCATCCATCTCAGAGCCAACACCTTTCGTGCCAAAAACAGCGTCTCCCTCAGAAAAATTCCCGTATGATGATCCCAAGTCTCTGCCTCCCATACTCCAAATAAGCACACCAGGGGTTCAAGTGGGACAGGGATCGACACCAGTGATGCCAATAATGTCGTTACCTCATTCCAATATTGGAAGACAATAGGACATTTCCATATCATGTGGATAAAATCTGCATTGCTAGAATGGCATCTCAAGCAGTCTGATGAGTGTAGACGACCCATTTTAAAAAGACGAATCGGGGTCAAATAGGATTGATATATGATATATAGTTGGGTCATCCTATTATTAACTGATGGGGAGACTTTAGTTGGGGATTCCAAGATTTCATCCCATTCCTCTCCCAGTGTGTCTGGGAGAAGCCGTTCCCACTTCCCCTTAATTGAATCTATGGTAGATCCCTCACCCATGGATAACAGATAGGTATACAAAGAGGAGATAAGTCCCTGGGGACCCTGCGAATTAAGGATACCTATTAACGGTAAGTCTGAGATAGCTCGACCCGTACCCACACTCCGCATATGTGACTGGAAGGCTGACCTTAGTTGCAAGTAACGGAAAAATTGAGATTTTGGTATGTTGTAGGTATTTTGTAACTGTTCGAAGGAAACAAAAATCCCCTGATTATGTAGATTTCTTACTGTAAGGACACCATACGATATCCAGAATTCAGTGGACGGATGACCCAGTAATACCGGAAAATAACTATTATTCCACAATGGCATTTCAGCTGCTATATCAGCAAATCCCGTTACCTTTTTAATTTGCCTCCATATTGATCGTGCCAACCGAAGCAAAGGTAATAAATGAGGAACAGTAGTTCTCTCCATCTCCAAAAATCCCAGTGGACAATCAATTTTGGCTGAGTACAGAATATGGTTTTCAGAGTTAGGAAGAGTTTTCCCGGGCATCCACATATTCAACATTTTAGCCTGACCAGCAAGGTAATATAGGTAGAAGTCTGGCAGGGCCGCCCCACCCCCTTGTTTGGGTCTTTGCAGGGTGGATAACTTAAGTTTAGGCCTAGCCTTTCCCCATATGAAAGATGTAGTAAGGGAATTTAGGGTTGTAAAAAAAAATTTAGGTATTATAACCGCACTGTGTTGAAAACAGTAGCTCAGCTTTGGGAGCAATATCATCTTTATGAGATTAATACGTCCAGCCACAGATAATGGTAGTTTGTCCCAGGTAGCGAATTTGGATTTAACCACATCTAGTAACGGAAATATATTAAGATGCAAGTCTAGGTGACTACTCTGGGACATATGTATTCCTAGATATTTAAACTTGGAGACAATGGGTAGCAGTGAGAGGGTTTCAAGGCAGGACATTGGAGTATGGGAGAGAGGCATCAGGGCAGATTTTTCCCAATTTATATAAAGGCCAGAAAATTTACTGAATCTATCTATCATCGTTATTACTTTCGGTAATGTGTCCTCCGTTTGATCCATAAACACCACCATATCATCAGCATATAGACCGATGACGTCCACCCTATCAGCGATATGTATCCCTTTAATATCTACAGAAGACCTCATTCGTATTGCCAAGGCCTCTATCGCCAAGGCGAATAAAGCTGGGGAGAGAGGGCACCCCTGTCGAGTTCCTCTGTGCAGAGAAAACGGTGCAGACATTGAGCCATTCACCACCATTCGTGCCCTAGGTTTCGCATATAATGTACCTATCCCTCTCAAAAATTTATTCCCAAACCCATATTTCCGTAAACATGCAATCAAGAAGGGCCATTCGAGGGAGTCAAAAGCCTTGGCTGCATCCAGCGAAGCCAATGCCCACTTGTTGTCTGGTTCCAGAGAACTATATTGTATGACCGACTGTACCCGTCTGATGTTGATAGAAGTATTTTTCCCAGGCATAAAACCGGTTTGATCCGGGTGTATGAGATCTAATATGATCTTATTCAATCTAGTGGCTAGGATTTTAGTGAAAATTTTATAATCTACGTTCACCAAAGAGATTGGTCTATATGATCCACAATCCAGAGGATCCTTCCCCTCCTTCCTGAGTACAACAATATTAGCATCATAAAACGTTTCGGGTACAGATTCCCCCTTCCATATTCCCTTGAGTACCTTCAGCAGTATAGGTGCCAGTTTGTCACGGTATTTCCTATAGAACTCAATGGGAAACCCATCAGGTCCCGGGGCCTTTCCAGCTGCCATATCTGTTATAGCGTGTTCTACCTCCTCCAGGGTAAATTCAGCCTCCATAAGGGCTTGCTGGGATGGGCTCAGTGAGGGGAATGTTATATCCGATAAATAATCTAAGCATTCATCAATACCAGAACCACTGCTAGATTTATATAACAAGGTATAATAGTCATAGAAGCCCTGAAGTATTCCTTCAGTAGAGGATACTAAAGAGCCATCGGACACCCGGATCTGCAATATTGTATTGGAGGTATTGTGTTGGCGTACCAAGAAGGCCAAAAGTGTACTGGCCTGATTTCCCAGTTCAAAATAGGCTTGGCGAGTGAAAAATAATTTGCGCTTTGACTTAACATCTGCATGTTGGGTATATACAGGTCCTTCTCAAAAAATTAGCATATAGTGTTAAATTTCATTATTTACCATAATGTAATGATTACAATTAAACTTTCATATATTATAGATTCATTATCCACCAACTGAAATTTGTCAGGTCTTTTATTGTTTTAATACTGATGATTTTGGCATACAACTCCTGAAAACCCCAAAAACCTGTCTCAATAAATTAGCATATTTCACCCGTCCAATCAAATAAAAGTGTTTTTTAATAACAAACAAAAAAACCATCAAATAATAATGTTCAGTTATGCACTCAATACTTGGTCGGGAATCCTTTGGCAGAAATGACTGCTTCAATGCGGCGTGGCATGGAGGCAATCAGCCTGTGACACTGCTGAGATGTTATGGAGGCCCAGGATGCTTCAATAGCGGCCTTAAGCTCATCCAGAGTGTTGGGTCTTGCGTCTCTCAACTTTCTCTTCACAATATCCCACAGATTCTCTATGGGGTTCAGGTCAGGAGAGTTGGCAGGCCAATTGAGCACAGTAATACCATGGTCAGTAAACCATTTACCAGTGGTTTTGGCACTGTGAGCAGGTGCCAGGTCGTGCTGGAAAATGAAATCTTCATCTCCATAAAGCATTTCAGCCGATGGAAGCATGAAGTGCTCCAAAATCTCCTGATAGCTAGCTGCATTGACCCTGCCCTTGATGAAACACAGTGGACCAACACCAGCAGCTGACATGGCACCCCACACCATCACTGACTGTGGGTACTTGACACTGGACTTCAGGCATTTTGGCATTTCCTTCTCCCCAGTCTTCCTCCAGACTCTGGCACCTTGATTTCCGAATGACATGCAAAATTTGCTTTCATCAGAAAAAAGTACTTGGGACCACTTAGCAACAGTCCAGTGCTGCTTCTCTGTAGCCCAGGTCAGGCGCTTCTGCCGCTGTTTATGGTTCAAAAGTGGCTTTACCTGGGGAATGCGGCACCTGTAGCCCATTTCCTGCACACGCCTGTGCACGGTGGCTCTGGATGTTTCCACACCAGACTCAGTCCACAATCTTCCTCAGGGTCCGGTCACCTCTTCTCGTTGTACAGCGTTTTCTGCCACATTGTTTCCTTCCAACAGACTTACCATTGAGGTGCCTTGATACAGCACTCTGGGAACAGCCTATTTGTTGAGAAATTTCTTTCTGGGTCTTACCCTCTTGCTTGAGGGTGTCAATGATGGCCTTCTTGACATCTGTCAGGTCGCTAGTCTTACCCATGATGGGGGTTTTGAGTAATGAACCAGGCAGGGAGTTTTTAAAAGCCTCAGGTATCTTTTGCATGTGTTTAGAGTTAATTAGTTGATTCAGAAGATTAGGGTAATAGGTCGTTTAGAGAACCTTTTCTTGATATGCTAATTTATTGAGACAGGTTTTTTGGGTTTTCAGGAGTTGTATGCCAAAATCATCAGTATTAAAACATTAAAAGACCTGACAAATTTCAGTTGGTGGATAATGAATCTATAATATATGAAAGTTTAATTGTAATCATTACATTATGGTAAATAATGAAATTTAACACTATATGCTAATTTTTTGAGAAGGACCTGTAGTCTCTGGGAAGTAAGCCATTCAATTCTATTGCTGCTGGACTGGTTGGCTATGTAAGTGGCCTCTGAGTCTTTTAATCTTTGTTCCATCTCCTCATCCTCTTTCGCCGTTACCCTCTTAATATAGGAGATAGTAGAGGACAGACATCCCCTCAAATATGCCTTTAGGGTGTCCCAAAATAAACCGAGGTTTTGGAGTTCCGAGTGTGTTAGAATGAAACTATTCAGCTGATCAATCGTCCTATCGCTAGCGTCTATTAATTTTAACCAGAAGGGGTTCAATTTCC
This sequence comes from Ranitomeya variabilis, assembly GCF_051348905.1. Taxonomy (NCBI): domain Eukaryota; kingdom Metazoa; phylum Chordata; class Amphibia; order Anura; family Dendrobatidae; genus Ranitomeya; species Ranitomeya variabilis. The sequence goes on along the minus strand of NC_135233.1, from coordinate 390,997,295 downwards.
AGGACTTACTATTATTATTGGATTGTCCAAATTTGAGTTTAAGAATAATTGGGCTGTGATCTGAGATCCCCCGACTACCATGTTCAATACTATCCATCCATAATGCCAATCCACTCGACCCAAATATATAGTCTATTCGAGATAGTGACTGTCTAGTAGATGAGTGACAAGTGTACCCCTTGACCCCCGGGTGACCCATTCTCCACAAATCCAGCCAACCACTACCATCCATAAACAGTGCCAATTGAGAGGGGGGTTGAGGTAAAGTGTCTCCTGATGCTACGTCATCTAATCTCAATCTGTCCATAGATTGATCCATAACTAAGTTAAAGTCTCCCATGCAGATAACATTTGCTTCCGGATATTTTAAGGAGAAGCCTAGAGCCATACGAAGAATTGACATGTTGGCAGGGGGGGGGATTATAGATACATAACAACACATACTCTCGTGAGTTGATGAATGCATGCACAAAGACAAAGTGACCCTCGGGATCACGTCTCGCCTCCTTGGCCTCCCATCTGACCTCCCTGTGTATCAGTAAAGAGACCCCTCTGGAATAACTGGTGTGGAAGGCATGCAAGGCCCATTGTACCCATGGTTTTTGCACACATCTAGCCGTATCTCTTGTTAAATGTGTTTCTATTAGTGCTACAATGTGGGGATGGCACCTTTTTATCTGAGAGAATACCTTAATTTTCTTTCTAGGGGTTTTGATACCTCGTATATTCCATGTCATACATATAATTTCAGCCCCCATGTTTACTTTTAAAGAAAAAGTTAATGCATAACATTATTATTCGGGTGCATTCCAGCAGTATCATACAGGGCAAAGAGTTAGTATCAGCGGCAGTCTTACTTAATAAACAATCAAAACTGGTACATAAAACCAAAAGAAACAAAAAAACTTGAACAGTAGGGGAGAGTATTTCCATTCTCCCACAGTCAGATTGAAAAGGGGATACCCTCACTGGATACAGTGTCCGGTATTGTTGACTTTTTTCCCGCACCCCTACGGAAAGCTCTAGGTGTGTTGCCTTTGATCAAGGAGTCCAGGTTAGGGATCTTCCACATTCGGACCCCCGTGAGACCGCATCCATTCAATTGCCTCCGCTGGGTCCGTGAAGAATAAGGAAGAGCCATTGTGGACGACACGGAGCCGGGCTGGATAGAGCATAGAGTAGACGATGTTCTTATCCCTGAGTTGTTTCTTAACATCCATAAATCGTGCCCGCTGCTTTTGAAGTTCCATAGAAAAATCTGGAAAGATTGATATGGTGGCATTATCGAATTTGATAAGGCCCTTCTGCCGCGCCAAGCGGAGGATGGCATCCCTGTCTCTGCAATTAAGGAGGCGTGCCAGGAGAGGTCGTGGCGGGGCCCCGGGAGGCAAAGACCTCGTCGGTACCCTATGGGCCCTCTCTACCGAAAATGTTGAGGAGAATTCATCCCCCAATGAAGATTTAAGCCATTCCTCTAAGAACTGTTCAGGTCGCTGACCCTCCGACCGCTCCGGAAGACCTATAATTCGGATATTGTTGCGGCGTAGCCTATTTTCCAAATCATCTGCCTTTTGCTTCCATGCATTTACGGATCCAGTAGCTTTAGCCAGTTTAGCCTCCATAGGAGTGATAGTGTCTTCTATGTGGGATACCCTTGTTTCAACCTCAGAAATACGTCCCCTCATAGTTTGCATGTCATGCCGCAGGCGGCCCACCTCCGTATGTACATCCTCTATTTTCTCAGTAAGAGATGATCTAGTGAGGGAGATGGCCTGCATCAACTGCTCCGATGCCTGTTTAAGAGTCAGTTCTTCCTCCTCCCCCTCCCCAGTACCATCAGAGGGGCGACCCCTGCGTTGAGATGATGTAGGGTTGTTTCTAAGGTTGCGTACATTATCATGGGAGTCATCTTTGGCATATTTTTTAAGCTTTTCACCCGCTGTCGCTCCTCTAGGATGCTGCATGGCGGGTATACGCAAGGGGGGATCCCACAAAACAACCTCAAAAGTAATTGTAGATAAGCTGTGCTCTAATGTTATGGTGTTAAATGGATCGAACTCCGACCCCAGGTCCTATATATATAGTGCTGGACTGCGCTCCAAGTCTCCGTAAACTTGACAAATAATGAGAATCACAGGGTAGTTGTCTGGGTGATTACTTAGGTCCAATATGGCTGGGCAGGCACTCAGTTTATGGATAGAGGGGGAACAGCGGTGAAGGGGTTAATTCCCAATGTTATGGTGCTATCAATGAGGCGGCTGTATGACAGGGGGGGCACAGGGCCCAATATTTCAGGGCACACACCGCACCACCCCTCTAATTTTTGAAAGTTTAATTATCCCCTAAACAGCACCGCAGGTTTGAAAGGCACCGCTCCCTTTGCTGTTAGGGAGCGCGCTATATTAATGGCCACTGCTCCCCGTGTGCACCGTTATCTCCCTCAGGTCTCCCAGTCTCTGCATACCGGTCCACGTTCTCACCACTGCGGTCCTGTCTCCGTCGGCTCCAGCGAAAGAAAAGTCTGGTCCCAGTAGAAAATGATGGCGCCGCGTCCTGTATTCCAGAGCGCGCGCGCCGAAGATGGCCGCCGCTGCACGTGGGCCCTCCTGGTGTCTCTGTCTCCGCAGCTCCCGCCGCTTCAGATTATCGCTGCAGCCGTCCGGAGCGCCAGCCCCCACAGCTCCTGTATGTAGGTACCTCACCGCATCCACCGGTACCGTCCACCGCCGCCTCCTCCGGGATGAGAGAGGGACCCAGCTCCGACAAGGAGCAGCGCCGCGCTCCGTATACCCTCCTCGCTCCCGCGTGCAGGTATCTCGCTGCTCTCACCAGCGAGGTCGGTCACCGCCGCTTCTAGGGCGACAGAGGGTCCGGGGCTCCAGCTGGAAGCAGCGCCGCGCTCTGTGTCTCCCGGCGTGCGCTCCAGAAATGGCCGCCGTTACACGCGGGGGGCCTCCTGCCCGCTTCAGCTCCCGCTGTTCCCGGCTCCACGAATCTCCGCAGCGGTCTCTCGGGAGGTCCACAGGGCTCTCTATTGTATGGGGCTCAGGTTTGGCGTATTTTCGCTCAGCTATATTCACTATTTTATGGCAAAATCAGTTCAGGATACTTGGAGCTCTCCTTAGGTGCTTCCTGCTTCTTCAGCTACATAGCCACGCCCCATACTTTCTCCATATTACTGTCTATGGATGTAGATGAGGACAGAGAAGCCCCCGGAGGTGGATGTGGGGGGCACATACTTTCTCCATATTAATGTCTATGGATGTAGATGAGGATAGAGAAGCCCCCGGAGGTGGATGTGGGGGGGCACATACTTTCTCCATATTAATGTCTATGGGTGTAGATGAGGACACAGAAACCCCCGAAGGTGGATGTGGGGGGGCACATACTTTCTCCATATTAATGTCTATGGGTGTAGGTGAGGACAGAGAAGCCCCCGGAGGTGGATGTGGGGGGCACATACTTTCTCCATATTACTGTCTATGGATGTAGATGAGGACAGAGAAGCCCCCGGAGGTGGATGTGGGGGGCACATACTTTCTCCATATTAATGTCTATGGATGTAGATGAGGATAGAGAAGCCCCCGGAGGTGGATGTGGGGGGCACATACTTTCTCCATATTAATGTCTATGGGTGTAGATGAGGACACAGAAACCCCCGAAGGTGGATGTGGGGGGCACATACTTTCTCCATAATATCTATAGATGTAGATGAGGACAGAGAAGCCCCCGGAGGTGGATGTGGGGGGTACATACTTTCTCCATATTAATGTCTATAGATGTAGATGAGGACAGAGAAGCCCCCGGACGAGGATGTGGGGGGCACATACTTTCTCCATATTAATGTCTATGGATGTAGATGAGGACAGAGAAGCCCCCGGAGGTGGATGTGGGAGGCACATACTTTCTCCATATTAATGTCTATAGATGTAGATGAGGACAGAGAAGACCCCGGAGGAGGATGTGGGGGGCACATACTTTCTCCATATTAATGTCTATGGATGTAGATGAGGACAGAGAAGCCCCCGGAGGTGGATGTGGGGGGCACATACTTTCTCCATATTAATATCTATAGATGTAGATGAGGACAGAGAAGCCCCCGGAGGTGGATGTGGGGGGCACATACTTTCTCCATATTAATGTCTATGGATGTAGATGAGGACAGAGAAGCCCCCGGAGGTGGATGTGGGAGGCACATACTTTCTCCATATTAATGTCTATAGATGTAGATGAGGACAGAGAAGACCCCGGAGGAGGATGTGGGGGGCACATACTTTCTCCATATTAATGTCTATGGATGTAGATGAGGACAGAGAAGCCCCCGGAGGTGGATGTGGGGGGCACATACTTTCTCCATATTAATATCTATAGATGTAGATGAGGACAGAGAAGCCCCCGGAGGTGGATGTGGGGGGCACATACTTTCTCCATATTAATGTCTATGGGTGTAGATGAGGACACAGAAACCCCCGAAGGTGGATGTGGGGGGCACATACTTTCTCCATATTAATGTCTATAGATGTAGATGAGGACAGAGAAGCCCCCGGACGAGGATGTGGGGGGCACATACTTTCTCCATATTAATGTCTATGGATGTAGATGAGGACAGAGAAGCCCCCGGAGGTGGATGTGGGAGGCACATACTTTCTCCATATTAATGTCTATAGATGTAGATGAGGACAGAGAAGACCCCGGAGGAGGATGTGGGGGGCACATACTTTCTCCATATTAATGTCTATGGATGTAGATGAGGACAGAGAAGCCCCCGGAGGTGGATGTGGGGGGCACATACTTTCTCCATATTAATATCTATAGATGTAGATGAGGACAGAGAAGCCCCCGGAGGTGGATGTGGGGGGCACATACTTTCTCCATATTAATGTCTATGGGTGTAGGTGAGGACAGAGAAGCCCCCGGAGGTGGATGTGGGGGGGCACATACTTTCTCCATATTAATGTCTATGGATGTAGATGAGGACAGAGAAGCCCCCGGAGGTGGATGTGGGGGGCACATACTTTCTCCATAATATCTATAGATGTAGATGAGGACAGAGAAGCCCCCGGAGGTGGATGTGGGGGGTACATACTTTCTCCATATTAATGTCTATAGATGTAGATGAGGATAGAGAAGCCCCCGGAGGTGGATGTGGGGGGCACATACTTTCTCCATATTAATGTCTATGGGTGTAGATGAGGACACAGAAACCCCCGAAGGTGGATGTGGGGGGCACATACTTTCTCCATATTAATGTCTATAGATGTAGATGAGGACAGAGAAGCCCCCGGACGAGGATGTGGGGGGGCACATACTTTCTCCATATTAATGTCTATGGATGTAGATGAGGACAGAGAAGCCCCCGGAGGTGGATGTGGGAGGCACATACTTTCTCCATATTAATGTCTATAGATGTAGATGAGGACAGAGAAGACCCCGGAGGAGGATGTGGGGGGCACATACTTTCTCCATATTAATGTCTATGGATGTAGATGAGGACAGAGAAGCCCCCGGAGGTGGATGTGGGGGGCACATACTTTCTCCATATTAATATCTATAGATGTAGATGAGGACAGAGAAGCCCCCGGAGGTGGATGTGGGGGGCACATACTTTCTCCATATTAATGTCTATAGATGTAGATGAGGACAGAGAAGCCCCCGGAGGAGGATGTGGGGGGCACATACTTTCTCCATATTAATGTCTATGGATGTAGATGAGGACAGAGAAGCCCCCGGAGGTGGATGTGGGGGGCACATACTTTCTCCATATTAATATCTATAGATGTAGATGAGGACAGAGAAGCCCCCGGAGGAGGATGTGGGGGGCACATACTTTCTCCATATTAATGTCTATGGATGTAGATGAGGACAGAGAAGCCCCCGGAGGTGGATGTGGGGGGCACATACTTTCTCCATATTAATATCTATAGATGTAGATGAGGACAGAGAAGCCCCCGGAGGTGGATGTGGGGGGCACATACTTTCTCCATATTAATGTCTATAGATGTAGATGAGGACAGAGAAGCCCCCGGAGGAGGATGTGGGGGGCACATACTTTCTCCATATTAATGTCTATGGATGTAGATGAGGACAGAGAAGCCCCCGGAGGTGGATGTGGGGGGCACATACTATTCTCCATATTATTGTCTATGGATGTAGATGAGGACAGAGAAGCCCCTGGAGGTGGTTGTGGGGGGCACATACTTTTCTCCATATTAATGTCTATGGATGTAGATGAGGACAGAGAAGCCCCCGGAGGAGGATGTGGGGGGCACATACTTTCTCCATATTAATGTCTATGGATGTAGATGAGGACAGAGAAGCCCCCGGAGGTGGATGTGGGGGGCACATACTTTCTCCATATTAATATCTATAGATGTAGGTGAGGACACAGTTCAAAACAGATACCAGGAGGAATGAGGGCCCTGCTCGCAAGCTTACACACTATGAGGAAAAGGGGAGACACGAGAGGTGAATGGTAACAATTGCTTTCGTTGTTCGGACCAGCCATAGTGTAAGGCTCGGGTGTTCATGTAAAGCTGCATGAACCAGTTATCAGCCTAAGTATGTAGCAGTACAGACAGAGTGCTATTAACTGCATAAAGTGTATGAGAACATGATGCGAGGAACCTGATTATATATTTTTTTTTTTTGAATGGGCCACACAGGGATAGTTGGGTTAATGCGTTGAGGCGGTAGGCCAATCTGAACAAATGCGTTTTTAGGGCATGCTTAAAACTGTGGGGATTGGGGATTAATCGTATTAACTTGGGTAGTGCATTCCAAAGAATCGACGCAGCACATGTAAAGTCTTGGAGACGGGAGTGGGAGGTTCTGATTATTGAGGATGCTAACCTGAGGTCATTAGAGGAGCGGAGGGCACGGTAGGAAGGTAGACTGAGACCAGAGAGGAGATGTAGGGTGGTGCTGAGCCATGGAGTGCTTTGTGGATGAGGGTAGTAGTTTTGTACTGGATTCTGGAGTGGATGGGTAGCCAGTGTAATGACTGGCACAAGGTAGAGGCATCGGTGTAACGGTTGGTGAGGAATATGATCCTGGCTGCAGCATTCAGGACAGATTGGAGCGGGGAGAGTTTGGTAAGAGGGAGGCCGATTAGTAGAGAGTTACAATAGTCCAGACGAGAATGAATAAGTGAAACAGTAAGAGTTTTTGCAGAGTCGAAAGTAAGAAAAGGGCGAATTCTAGAAATATTTTTGAGATGCAGATAAGAAGAGTGAGCCAGTAATACATCCTATAACTGTGTTTGCCTTTTTTGCTGCTGCATCACACAGTTGACTCGTACAGTCTGTGATCTATTAGTGTACCCAAGTCTTTTTCACTTGTGCTGTTGCTGAGTTCTATTCCTCCCATTTTTTAGATGTAATTTTCATTGTTCTTGCCCAGATGTAGAATCCTGTATTTCTCTCTGTTAAATATCAATCTATTAGTTGCTGCTCATTGTTAAAGCTTTTCTAGATCCTTCTGAATCCTTTCTCTGTCTTCTCTAGTGTTCGCTATCCCTCCTAGCTTTGCATCGTCTGTAAATTCAATCAATTTTAACTTCAGTTCCCTTGTTTAGATCATTTAGAAATATATTGAACTCTGAGGCCAGGACAGAGCCTTGTGGTACCCCAGTTGAAACACTCTTCCAATTGGATGTGCAACCATTTATTACCACTCTTTGAGTACAATCACTGAGCCAGTTAAGAATCCACCTAACCGTAGCCTTGTCAATCCCATGCTTAGTCATTTTTCCAATAAGGATAGTATGAGCTACCTTATCAAATGCTTTGCTGAAGTCAAGATATACTATATCTACCGCATTTCCCTAATCCACCCAGTCAGTGGATTCCGTCCTAGAAGGAAATTAGATTAGTCTGGCACGACTTGTTAGCTACAAACCCATGCTGGCTCTGGTTAATTACTGTATTCTTATCCAAGTACTTACATACATGCTGTTTACTAATTTGTTCACATATCTTTCCTGGTATAGAAGTAAGGCTCACTGGCCTGTAATTTCCTGTCTCAGTCTTCTTTCCTTTTTTGAAGATAGGGACAACATTTGCCTTCTCCAATCTTCTGGGACTTCTCCTGTTCTCCAGGATTTTTCAAAGATTCTGGCTAGTGGATCTGCAATTTCCTCTATCTCTTTCAGTACCCTACAATGTAATTCATCTGGACCAGGAGATGTAAATTCATGTAAATTAGCTAAGTGTTCCCTCACCAGCCTTCTCTTTATGGATAGTGTGGATTCTCTTATTCCTTCAGTGGCGCCGTGAAGATCAGTTGATGTTACATTTGCTTTCTTATAAAACACAGGTGCAAAATAGGAATTTAAAAGTTCGGCTTCTCAACATCATTTTTGACCACTTCACCCTTTTCATCCTGTAAAAATCCTCTAGCATCTCTGAGTTTTCTTTTGCTTTTTACATACCCCCAAATGCTTTTGTACTGCTTTTGGTCTCCCTTGCAATCCTAACCTCATTACTGGCTTTATCTCTAACTCTTGCCCTGCAATCCCAGCATTATATTCTTCTTTAGATATGCCCCCTCGTTCCATTGGACAAGTCTATGGATGTAAATGAGGACAGAGAAGCCCCTGGAGGTGGATGTGGGGGGCACATACTTTCCTCCATATTAATGTCTATGGATGTAGATGTGGACAGAGAAGCCCCCGGAGGTGAATGTGGGGGGCACATACTTTTCTCCATATTAATGTCTATGGCTGTAGATGAGGACAGAGAAGCCCCCGGAGGTGGATGTGGGGGGCACATACTATTCTCCATATTAATGTCTATGGATGTAGATGAGGACAGAGAAGCCCCCGGAGGTGGATGTGGGGGGCACATACTTTCTACATATTAATGTCTATGGATGTAGATGAGGACAGAGAAGCCCCCGGAGGATGTGGGGGGCACATACTTTTCTCCATATTAATGTCTATGGATGTAGATGAGGACAGAGAAGCCCCCGGAGGAGGATGTGGGGGGCACATACTTTCTCCATATTAATGTCTATGGATGTAGATGAGGACAGAGAAGCCCCCGGAGGTGGATGTGGGGGGCACATACTATTCTCCATATTAATGTCTATGGATGTAGATGAGGACAGAGAAGCCCCCGGAGGTGGATGTGGGGGGCACATACTTTCTACATATTAATGTCTATGGATGTAGATGAGGACAGAGAAGCCCCCGGAGGATGTGGGGGGCACATACTTTTCTCCATATTAATGTCTATGGATGTAGATGAGGACAGAGAAGCCCCCGGAGGAGGATGTGGGGGGCACATACTTTCTCCATATTAATGTCTATGGATGTAGATGAGGACAGAGAAGCCCCCGGAGGTGGATGTGGGGGGCACATACTATTCTCCATATTAATGTCTATGGATGTAGATGAGGACAGAGAAGCCCCTGGAGGTGGTTGTGGGGGGCACATACTTTTCTCCATATTAATGTCTATGGATGTAGATGAGGACAGAGAAGCCCCCGGAGGAGGATGTGGGGGGCACATACTTTCTCCATATTAATGTCTATGGATGTAGATGAGGACAGAGAAGCCCCCGGAGGTGGATGTGGGGGGCACATACTTTCTCCATATTAATATCTATAGATGTAGGTGAGGACACAGTTCAAAACAGATACCAGGAGGAATGAGGGCCCTGCTCGCAAGCTTACACACTATGAGGAAAAGGGGAGACACGAGAGGTGAATGGTAACAATTGCTTTCGTTGTTCGGACCAGCCATAGTGTAAGGCTCGGGTGTTCATGTAAAGCTGCATGAACCAGTTATCAGCCTAAGTATGTAGCAGTACAGACAGAGTGCTATTAACTGCATAAAGTGTATGAGAACATGATGCGAGGAACCTGATTATATATATTTTTTTTTTTGAATGGGCCACACAGGGATAGTTGGGTTAATGCGTTGAGGCGGTAGGCCAATCTGAACAAATGCGTTTTTAGGGCATGCTTAAAACTGTGGGGATTGGGGATTAATCGTATTAACTTGGGTAGTGCATTCCAAAGAATCGACGCAGCACATGTAAAGTCTTGGAGACGGGAGTGGGAGGTTCTGATTATTGAGGATGCTAACCTGAGGTCATTAGAGGAGCGGAGGGCACGGTAGGAAGGTAGACTGAGACCAGAGAGGAGATGTAGGGTGGTGCTGAGCCATGGAGTGCTTTGTGGATGAGGGTAGTAGTTTTGTACTGGATTCTGGAGTGGATGGGTAGCCAGTGTAATGACTGGCACAAGGTAGAGGCATCGGTGTAACGGTTGGTAAGGAATATGATCCTGGCTGCAGCATTCAGGACAGATTGGAGCGGGGAGAGTTTGGTAAGAGGGAGGCCGATTAGTAGAGAGTTACAATAGTCCAGACGAGAATGAATAAGTGAAACAGTAAGAGTTTTTGCAGAGTCGAAAGTAAGAAAAGGGCGAATTCTAGAAATATTTTTGAGATGCAGATAAGAAGAGTGAGCCAGTAATACATCCTATAACTGTGTTTGCCTTTTTTGCTGCTGCATCACACAGTTGACTCGTACAGTCTGTGATCTATTAGTGTACCCAAGTCTTTTTCACTTGTGCTGTTGCTGAGTTCTATTCCTCCCATTTTTTAGATGTAATTTTCATTGTTCTTGCCCAGATGTAGAATCCTGTATTTCTCTCTGTTAAATATCAATCTATTAGTTGCTGCTCATTGTTAAAGCTTTTCTAGATCCTTCTGAATCCTTTCTCTGTCTTCTCTAGTGTTCGCTATCCCTCCTAGCTTTGCATCGTCTGTAAATTCAATCAATTTTAACTTCAGTTCCCTTGTTTAGATCATTTAGAAATATATTGAACTCTGAGGCCAGGACAGAGCCTTGTGGTACCCCAGTTGAAACACTCTTCCAATTGGATGTGCAACCATTTATTACCACTCTTTGAGTACAATCACTGAGCCAGTTAAGAATCCACCTAACCGTAGCCTTGTCAATCCCATGCTTAGTCATTTTTCCAATAAGGATAGTATGAGCTACCTTATCAAATGCTTTGCTGAAGTCAAGATATACTATATCTACCGCATTTCCCTAATCCACCCAGTCAGTGGATTCCGTCCTAGAAGGAAATTAGATTAGTCTGGCACGACTTGTTAGCTACAAACCCATGCTGGCTCTGGTTAATTACTGTATTCTTATCCAAGTACTTACATACATGCTGTTTACTAATTTGTTCACATATCTTTCCTGGTATAGAAGTAAGGCTCACTGGCCTGTAATTTCCTGTCTCAGTCTTCTTTCCTTTTTTGAAGATAGGGACAACATTTGCCTTCTCCAATCTTCTGGGACTTCTCCTGTTCTCCAGGATTTTTCAAAGATTCTGGCTAGTGGATCTGCAATTTCCTCTATCTCTTTCAGTACCCTACAATGTAATTCATCTGGACCAGGAGATGTAAATTCATGTAAATTAGCTAAGTGTTCCCTCACCAGCCTTCTCTTTATGGATAGTGTGGATTCTCTTATTCCTTCAGTGGCGCCGTGAAGATCAGTTGATGTTACATTTGCTTTCTTATAAAACACAGGTGCAAAATAGGAATTTAAAAGTTCGGCTTCTCAACATCATTTTTGACCACTTCACCCTTTTCATCCTGTAAAAATCCTCTAGCATCTCTGAGTTTTCTTTTGCTTTTTACATACCCCCAAATGCTTTTGTACTGCTTTTGGTCTCCCTTGCAATCCTAACCTCATTACTGGCTTTATCTCTAACTCTTGCCCTGCAATCCCAGCATTATATTCTTCTTTAGATATGCCCCCTCGTTCCATTGGACAAGTCTATGGATGTAGATGAGGACAGAGAAGCCCCTGGAGGTGGATGTGGGGGGCACATACTTTCCTCCATATTAATGTCTATGGATGTAGATGTGGACAGAGAAGCCCCCGGAGGTGAATGTGGGGGGCACATACTTTTCTCCATATTAATGTCTATGGCTGTAGATGAGGACAGAGAAGCCCCCGGAGGTGGATGTGGGGGGCACATACTATTCTCCATATTAATGTCTATGGATGTAGATGAGGACAGAGAAGCCCCCGGAGGTGGATGTGGGGGGCACATACTTTCTACATATTAATGTCTATGGATGTAGATGAGGACAGAGAAGCCCCCGGAGGATGTGGGGGGCACATACTTTTCTCCATATTAATGTCTATGGATGTAGATGAGGACAGAGAAGCCCCCGGAGGAGGATGTGGGGGGCACATACTTTCTCCATATTAATGTCTATGGATGTAGATGAGGACAGAGAAGCCCCCGGAGGTGGATGTGGGGGGCACATACTATTCTCCATATTAATGTCTATGGATGTAGATGAGGACAGAGAAGCCCCTGGAGGTGGTTGTGGGGGGCACATACTTTTCTCCATATTAATGTCTATGGATGTAGATGAGGACAGAGAAGCCCCCGGAGGAGGATGTGGGGGGCACATACTTTCTCCATATTAATGTCTATGGATGTAGATGAGGACAGAGAAGCCCCCGGAGGTGGATGTGGGGGGCACATACTTTCTCCATATTAATATCTATAGATGTAGGTGAGGACACAGTTCAAAACAGATACCAGGAGGAATGAGGGCCCTGCTCGCAAGCTTACACACTATGAGGAAAAGGGGAGACACGAGAGGTGAATGGTAACAATTGCTTTCGTTGTTCGGACCAGCCATAGTGTAAGGCTCGGGTGTTCATGTAAAGCTGCATGAACCAGTTATCAGCCTAAGTATGTAGCAGTACAGACAGAGTGCTATTAACTGCATAAAGTGTATGAGAACATGATGCGAGGAACCTGATTATATATTTTTTTTTTTTGAATGGGCCACACAGGGATAGTTGGGTTAATGCGTTGAGGCGGTAGGCCAATCTGAACAAATGCGTTTTTAGGGCATGCTTAAAACTGTGGGGATTGGGGATTAATCGTATTAACTTGGGTAGTGCATTCCAAAGAATCGACGCAGCACATGTAAAGTCTTGGAGACGGGAGTGGGAGGTTCTGATTATTGAGGATGCTAACCTGAGGTCATTAGAGGAGCGGAGGGCACGGTAGGAAGGTAGACTGAGACCAGAGAGGAGATGTAGGGTGGTGCTGAGCCATGGAGTGCTTTGTGGATGAGGGTAGTAGTTTTGTACTGGATTCTGGAGTGGATGGGTAGCCAGTGTAATGACTGGCACAAGGTAGAGGCATCGGTGTAACGGTTGGTGAGGAATATGATCCTGGCTGCAGCATTCAGGACAGATTGGAGCGGGGAGAGTTTGGTAAGAGGGAGGCCGATTAGTAGAGAGTTACAATAGTCCAGACGAGAATGAATAAGTGAAACAGTAAGAGTTTTTGCAGAGTCGAAAGTAAGAAAAGGGCGAATTCTAGAAATATTTTTGAGATGCAGATAAGAAGAGTGAGCCAGTAATACATCCTATAACTGTGTTTGCCTTTTTTGCTGCTGCATCACACAGTTGACTCGTACAGTCTGTGATCTATTAGTGTACCCAAGTCTTTTTCACTTGTGCTGTTGCTGAGTTCTATTCCTCCCATTTTTTAGATGTAATTTTCATTGTTCTTGCCCAGATGTAGAATCCTGTATTTCTCTCTGTTAAATATCAATCTATTAGTTGCTGCTCATTGTTAAAGCTTTTCTAGATCCTTCTGAATCCTTTCTCTGTCTTCTCTAGTGTTCGCTATCCCTCCTAGCTTTGCATCGTCTGTAAATTCAATCAATTTTAACTTCAGTTCCCTTGTTTAGATCATTTAGAAATATATTGAACTCTGAGGCCAGGACAGAGCCTTGTGGTACCCCAGTTGAAACACTCTTCCAATTGGATGTGCAACCATTTATTACCACTCTTTGAGTACAATCACTGAGCCAGTTAAGAATCCACCTAACCGTAGCCTTGTCAATCCCATGCTTAGTCATTTTTCCAATAAGGATAGTATGAGCTACCTTATCAAATGCTTTGCTGAAGTCAAGATATACTATATCTACCGCATTTCCCTAATCCACCCAGTCAGTGGATTCCGTCCTAGAAGGAAATTAGATTAGTCTGGCACGACTTGTTAGCTACAAACCCATGCTGGCTCTGGTTAATTACTGTATTCTTATCCAAGTACTTACATACATGCTGTTTACTAATTTGTTCACATATCTTTCCTGGTATAGAAGTAAGGCTCACTGGCCTGTAATTTCCTGTCTCAGTCTTCTTTCCTTTTTTGAAGATAGGGACAACATTTGCCTTCTCCAATCTTCTGGGACTTCTCCTGTTCTCCAGGATTTTTCAAAGATTCTGGCTAGTGGATCTGCAATTTCCTCTATCTCTTTCAGTACCCTACAATGTAATTCATCTGGACCAGGAGATGTAAATTCATGTAAATTAGCTAAGTGTTCCCTCACCAGCCTTCTCTTTATGGATAGTGTGGATTCTTTTATTCCTTCAGTGGCGCCGTGAAGATCAGTTGATGTTACATTTGCTTTCTTATAAAACACAGGTGCAAAATAGGAATTTAAAAGTTCGGCTTCTCAACATCCTTTTTGACCACTTCACCCTTTTCATCCTGTAAAAATCCTCTAGCATCTCTGAGTTTTCTTTTGCTTTTTACATACCCCCAAATGCTTTTGTACTGCTTTTGGTCTCCCTTGCAATCCTAACCTCATTACTGGCTTTATCTCTAACTCTTGCCCTGCAATCCCAGCATTATATTCTTCTTTAGATATGCCCCCTCGTTCCATTGGACAAGTCTATGGATGTAAATGAGGACAGAGAAGCCCCTGGAGGTGGATGTGGGGGGCACATACTTTCCTCCATATTAATGTCTATGGATGTAGATGTGGACAGAGAAGCCCCCGGAGGTGAATGTGGGGGGCACATACTTTTCTCCATATTAATGTCTATGGCTGTAGATGAGGACAGAGAAGCCCCCGGAGGTGGATGTGGGGGGCACATACTATTCTCCATATTAATGTCTATGGATGTAAATGAGGACAGAGAAGCCCCCGGAGGTGGATGTGGGGGGCACATACTTTCTACATATTAATGTCTATGGATGTAGATGAGGACAGAGAAGCCCCTGGAGGTGGTTGTGGGGGGCACATACTTTTCTCCATATTAATATCTATGGATGTAGATGAGGACAGAGAAGCCCCCGGAGGAGGATGTGGGGGGCACATACTTTCTCCATATTAATGTCTATGGATGTAGATGAGGACAGAGAAGCCCCCGGAGGTGGATGTGGGGGGCACATACTATTCTCCATATTAATGTCTATGGATGTAGATGAGGACAGAGAAGCCCCTGGAGGTGGTTGTGGGGGGCACATACTTTTCTCCATATTAATGTCTATGGATGTAGATGAGGACAGAGAAGCCCCCGGAGGAGGATGTGGGGGGCACATACTTTCTCCATATTAATGTCTATGGATGTAGATGAGGACAGAGAAGCCCCCGGAGGTGGATGTGGGGGGCACATACTTTTCTCCATATTAATGTCTATGGATGTAGATGAGGACAGAGAAGCCCCCGGAGGTGGATGTGGGGGGCACATACTATTCTCCATATTAATGTCTATGGATGTAGATGAGGACAGAGAAGCCCCTGGAGGTGGTTGTGGGGGGCACATACTTTTCTCCATATTAATGTCTATGGATGTAGATGAGGACAGAGAAGCCCCCGGAGGTGGATGTGGGGGGCACATACTTTCCTCCGTATTAATGTCTATGGATGTAGATGAGGACAGAGAAGCCCCTGGAGGTGGTTGTGGGGGGCTCATACTTTCCTCCGTATTAATGTCTATGGATGTAGATGAGGACACAGAAGCCCCCCGGAGGTGGATGTGGGGGGCACATACTTTTCTCCATATAAATGTCTATGGCTGTAGATGAGGACAGAGAAGCCCCCGGAGGTGGATGTGGGGGGCACATACTTTCCTCCGTATTAATGTCTATGGATGTAGATGAGGACAGAGAAGCCTCCGGAGGTAGATGTGGAGGGCACATACTTTCTCCATATTAATGTCTATGGCTGTAGATGAGGACAGAGAAGCCTCCGGAGGTAGATGTGGGGGCGTTGGGAACACATACTTTTCTCTATACTAATGTCTATGGATGTAGATGGGGGGGGGGTGCATACTTTCTCTGTATTATGGATGGTGGATGTGACATCAGTTTCTCCGTACATTTTCTGGGGGCGCTGTAGCTGCACTTTCTTCCTTCTATGTTGTGCAGAATGGGGCAGATACACATTCCCAGTCATGTAGTAGGATCTCCCAGCAGTCCCATGTAACATTCTTGTAACATTCTTGGCTGTGCTGCAGTTTTTGTCTGACCTTTTTTTTTTTTTTATTGTGTGTGTGTGTATTTAGCAAGAAATTAAGGATGGTCAGATGAAGCTGCGTGGCATGGAGGAAAACATCCTGTCTATGCGCAATGCGGAGAGTGACAATGATTATCGTCTAAAGGAGCTGGAATACGCCAAGAACGCCCTGCAGCAGGAGAACAAGAACCTGCGAGTACAGGTGGGCCAGGCCGGCGCACGCCGGGGGGATCCTAGATCATTATATGCGCTGATCCTCCCACTCAGGACATCGGCCACTCTTATATTTCACACTGTTTGGCCCAAGAAGAGTGCGGTCATCTCACTGTTACATACGAGCCGCCGTTATATTTGTCTGATATTGGGTCACTGGTTCCCTTTTCGCCTCAGGTCACTGAAACCATCTCCAGCCCCATGCTCCAGACCAAGACGGACGAGATCACCAGGCAGTACCAGGATATGATCAGCAGCCTCCGAGACGAGAAGGACAAGGAGATCCGCATATTAAGGGTGAGTCCGAATCATAAAAATAACGATATACAATTTAAAATCTATTTTCTATTATTCTAAGTGAATGAAGAAAAGAGAAATGTAAATCCCATCAGTATCTGGTGACCGCCTGTCACCTCCATCATCAGTATCTGGTGACCGCCCATCACCTCCATCACCACCCACTAGTTACCGATGATGGAGGAGTGGGCGATCACTAGATACTGATGGGAATTACATTTGTTTTCTTCACTTTGCTAATTGATACAGATCATAATCTATTCTCACTTGTTTTTCTGAAGCTTCTTACTCTGCAGTGTTTTCTCCCCCTGCCTCCATCTTCTGCACAGCGCCGGGTAGATATATAATGTGTATTCTGGTCCCAGCACATGTGGCACAAGTTACAAAGCGCTGACACCAGCTCAGTCACTAGGGTGCAGGTACCCAAATCCTCCACAGCAGGGGTGGGCAATTGATTTTCCCGAGGGGCCACATGAGACCGTGACTGTTGTGGAGGCCGAACCAATAGGCCAAAATTAATTCCACTCAATATTAATATCAATATTATAATTATTAGATTATGTCTGTAAAGCGCTGCGGAATGATAGCGCTATATAAAAATAAAGATTTATTGTGTCACTTAATATTGAGCAGAAAGAAGTATGCTGACACCCCCTTTGTGTATCATTTGAACCCGAGTACAGCCCCTTCTGTCTGTCATATGAGCCCCCCACATTGTTATACAGGTCCTTCTCAAAAAATTAGCATATAGTGTTAAATTTCATTATTTACCATAATGTAATGATTACAATTAAACTTTCATATATTATAGATTCATTATCCACCAACTGAAATTTGTCAGGTCTTTTATTGTTTTAATACTGATGATTTTGGCCTACAACTCCTGATAACCCAAAAAACCTGTCTCAATAAATTAGCATATTTCACCCGGCCAATCAAATAAAAGTGTTTTTTAATAACAAACAAAAAAAACATCAAATAATAATGTTCAGTTATGCACTCAATACTTGGTCGGGAATCCTTTTGCAGAAATGACTGCTTCAATGCGGCGTGGCATGGAGGCAATCAGCCTGTGACACTGCTGAGATGTTATGGAGGCCCAGGATGCTTCAATAGCGGCCTTAAGCTCATCCAGAGTGTTGGGTCTTGCGTCTCTCAACTTTCTCTTCACAATATCCCACAGATTCTCTATGGGGTTCAGGTCAGGAGAGTTGGCAGGCCAATTGAGCACAGTAATACCATGGTCAGTAAACCATTTACCAGTGGTTTTGGCACTGTGAGCAGGTTCCAGGTCGTGCTGAAAAATGAAATCTTCATCTCCATAAAGCATTTCAGCCGATGGAAGCATGAAGTGCTCCAAAATCTCCTGATAGCTAGCTGCATTGACCCTGCCCTTGATGAAACACAGTGGACCAACACCAGCAGCTGACATGGCACCCCACACCATCACTGACTGTGGGTACTTGACACTGGACTTCAGGCATTTTGGCATTTCCTTCTCCCCAGTCTTCCTCCAGACTCTGGCACCTTGATTTCCGAATGACATGCAAAATTTGCTTTCATCAGAAAAAAGTACTTGGGACCACTTAGCAACAGTCCAGTGCTGCTTCTCTGTAGCCCAGGTCAGGCGCTTCTGCCGCTGTTTATGGTTCAAAAGTGGCTTTACCTGGGGAATGCGGCACCTGTAGCCCATTTCCTGCACACGCCTGTGCACGGTGGCTCTGGATGTTTCCACACCAGACTCAGTCCACTGCTTCCTCAGGTTCCCCAAGGTCTGGAATCGGTCCTTCTCCACAATCTTCCTCAGGGTCCGGTCACCTCTTCTCGTTGTACAGCGTTTTCTGCCACATTGTTTCCTTCCAACAGACTTACCATTGAGGTGCCTTGATACAGCACTCTGGGAACAGCCTATTTGTTGAGAAATTTCTTTCTGGGTCTTACCCTCTTGCTTGAGGGTGTCAATGATGGCCTTCTTGACATCTGTCAGGTCGCTAGTCTTACCCATGATGGGGGTTTTGAGTAATGAACCAGGCAGGGAGTTTTTAAAAGCCTCAGGTATCTTTTGCATGTGTTTAGAGTTAATTAGTTGATTCAGAAGATTAGGGTAATAGGTCGTTTAGAGAACCTTTTCTTGATATGCTAATTTATTGAGACAGGTTTTTTGGGTTTTCAGGAGTTGTATGCCAAAATCATCAGTATTAAAACAATAAAAGACCTGACAAATTTCAGTTGGTGGATAATGAATCTATAATATATGAAAGTTTAATTGTAATCATTACATTATGGTAAATAATGAAATTTAACACTATATGCTAATTTTTTGAGAAGGACCTGTATACTGTAAGAGCCCCACACCTTCCCTCCCTATATATACTGCATGAGGCCCCCATAGCCTCCCCATGTGCAGCACCATGCCCACCCAAACGTCCCATACACATGAAAAAAAAAAAAAAGACCACCACATACTCTCTTCTCTCCCTGCCTCCACTGTGCTGACACTAATTGGTGGAGGAAGGATCCAGAGGCTCCTCCAGCAATGCAGTCAGCGCAGATGGAGACCGCGCAAGGTACCTGAACTCTGCGCCGTATGCCGCAAACCTGTGGGGCCACAACATAGAACAGCGCCACCTAGTGGCTGGAGCTCATTAAATCTACTTTGAGAGTAGCCTGTACTGTATTGTAAGACATCGCCACCTTGTGGCTGCTTGTCCTGAAGTCCAGGTATTAGACTAAACCAAAGCAAGATTCACAGAGTCAAACTTCAAGTCCCATAATATACAGTACAGACCAAAAGTTTGGACACACCTTCTCATTTAAAGATTTTTCTGTATTTTCATAACTATAAATTTTGTTCATTCACACTGAAGGCATCAAAACTATGAATTAACACATAGTTGAATTATATACTTAACAAAAAAGTGTGAAACAACTGAAATTATGTCTTACATTCTAGGTTCTTCAAAGTAGCCACCTTTTGCTTTGATGACTGCTTTGCACACTCTTGGCATTCTCTTGATGAGCTTCAAGAGGTAGTCACCAGGAATGGTCTTCCAACAATCTTGAAGGAGTTCCCAGAGATGCTTAGCACTTGTTGGCCCTTTTGCCTTCACTCTGCGGTCCGGCTCACCCCAAACCATCTCGATTGGGTTCAGGTCTGGTGACTGTGGAGGCCAGGTCATCATCTGGTGTAGCACCCCATCACTCTCCTTCTTGGTCAAATAGCCCTTACACAGCCTGGAGGTGTGTTTGGGGTCATTGTCCTGTTGAAAAATAAATGATGGTCCAACTAAACGCAATCTGGATGGAATAGCATGCTGCTGCAAGATGCTGTGGTAGCCATGCTGGTTCAGTATGCCTTCAATTTTGAATAAATCCCCAACACTGTCACCAGCAAAGCACCCCCACACCATCACACCTCCTCCATGCTTCACGGTGGGAACCAGGCATGTAGAGTCCATCCGTTCACATTTTCTGCGTCGCACAAAGACACGGTGGTTGAAACCAAAGATCTCAAATTTGGACTTATCAGACCAAAGCACAGATTTCCACTGGTCTAATGTCCATTCCTTGTGTTCTTTAGCCCAAACAAGTCTCTTCTACTTGTTGCCTGTCCTTAGCAGTGGTTTCCTAGC
This sequence comes from Ranitomeya variabilis, assembly GCF_051348905.1. Lineage (NCBI taxonomy): Eukaryota > Metazoa > Chordata > Amphibia > Anura > Dendrobatidae > Ranitomeya > Ranitomeya variabilis. The sequence goes on along the minus strand of NC_135233.1, from coordinate 390,976,841 downwards.
AGCTATTTTACCATGAAGGCCTGCTGCACAAAGTCTCCTCTTAACAGTTGTTGTAGAGATGTGTCTGCTGCTAGGACTCTGTGTGGCATTGACCTGGTCTCTAATCTGAGCTGCTGTTAACCTGCGATTTCTGAGGCTGGTGACTCGGATAAACTTATCCTCAGAAGCAGAGGTGACTCTTGGTCTTACTTTCCTTTGGCGGTCCTCATGTGAGCCAGTTTCTTTGTAGCGCTTGATGGTTTTTGCCACTGAACTTTGGGATACTTTCAAAGTTTTCCCAATTTTTCAGACTGACTGGCCTTCATTTCTTAAAGTAATGATGGTCACTCATTTTTCTTTACTTAGAATTTGTATTATGGCAAGAAAATAGCAGCTAACAGTCTATTCAGTAGGACTATCAGCTGTGTATCCACCAGACTTTTGCACAACACAACTGATGGTCCCAACCCCATTTATAAGGCAAGAAATCCCACTTATTAAGCCTGACAGGGCACATCTGTGAAGTGAAAACCATTCCCGGTGACTACCTCTTGAAGCTCATCAAGAGAATGCCAAGAGTGTGCAAAGCAGTCATCAAAGCAAAAGGTGGCTACTTTGAAGAACCTAGAATATAAGACACAAATTCAGTTGTTTCACACTTTTTTGATAAGTATATAATTCCACATGTGTTAATTCATAGTTTTGATGCCTTCAGTGTGAATGTACAATTTTCATAGTCATGAAAATACAGAAAAATCTTTAAATGAGGTGTGTCCAAACTTTTGGTCTGTACTGTATATTTAGAGACATTCCTATATATAATTATTTTTTACACTGCCAAGTTTCTTCTGCTCTGTATGGTCACAGTTCATACGGAGCAGAAGAAACTATTGGGAAAAGCTCCCATAATATATATACACTGCTCAAAAAAAATAAAGGGAACACTAAAATCCCACATCCTAGATATCACTGAATTAAATATTCCAGTTGTAAATCTTTATTCATCACATAGTGGAATGTGTTGAGAACAATAAAACCTAAAAATGATCAATGTAAATCACAACTAATATCCCACGGAGGTCTGGAGTTGGAATGATGCTCAAAATCTACCGTATATACTCGAGTATAAGCCGACCCCCCTAATTTTGCCACAAAAAACTGGGAAAACTTATTGACTCGAGTTTATAAGCCTAGGGTGGAAAATGCAGCAGGTACCGGTGAATTTCAAAATTAAAAATAGATACTCCATACCGTTCATTATGGCCCCATAGATGCTGCACATAAAGCTGTGCCATATACAATGCTCTGCACCGTTGCCCCATAGATAGCTGTGCCATATATATAATGCTCTGCACCGTTGCCCCATAGCTGTGCCATATATATAATGCTCTGCACCGTTGCACCATAGCTGTGCCATATATATAATGCTCTGCACCGTTGCCCCATAGCTGTGCCATATAGTGCTCTGCACCTTTGCCCCATAGCTGTGCCATATAGTGCTCTGCACCGTTGCCCCATAGCTGTGCCATATACTGCTCTGCACCGTTGCCCCATAGCTGTGCCATATAGTGCTCTGCACCATTGCCCCATAGCTGTGCCATATAGTGCTCTGCACCGTTGCCCCATAGCTGTGCCATATAGTGCTCTGCACCGTTGCCCCATAGCTGTGCCATATAGTGCTCTGCACCGTTGCCCCATAGCTGTGCCATATAGTGCTCTGCACCGTTGCCCCATAGCTGTGCCATATAGTGCTCTGCACCATTGCCCCATAGCTGTGCCATATAGTGCTCTGCACCGTTGCCCCATAGATGCTCCACATAAATCTGTGCCATTGCTGCTGCTGCAATAAAAAAAACAAAACACATACTCATCTCTCTTGCTTGCAGCTCCTCGGCGCCATCTTCCCGGCGTCTCTCCGCACTGACTGATCAGGCAGAGGGCGGCGCGCACACTATATGCGTCATCGCGCCCTCTGACCTGCACAGTCAGAGCGGAGAGACGCCGGGAAGATGGCGCGGCGCCCGGCGTGTGGAACGAGGGAAGGTAAATATGACATACTTACCTGCTCCCGGCGTCCCGCTCCTTCCCCCGGACAGCTGGTCTTCGGTGCCGCAGCCTCTTCCTCTATCAGCGGTCACCGGCACCGCTTCATTAGAGAAATGAATAGGCGGCTCCGCCCCTATGGGAGGTGGAGCAGCCTATTCATTTCTCTAATGAGCGGTCCCATGTGACCGCTCAGGGGAAGAGCTGCGGCACCCGGAGACCGTGGGACGGGCAGGGGGAGCGACAGGAACGCCGGAACTAGGTGAGTATATGACAGTCCTCACCCGCCGACCCCACCACCGATCATGACTCGAGTATAAGCCGAGGGGGGCACTTTGAGCCCAAAAATTTGGGCTGAAAATCTCGGCTTATACTCGAGTATATACGGTAAGTGGAAAATGAAGTTACAGGCTGAACCAACTTCAGTGGAAATGCCTCATGACAAGGAAATGATGCTCAGTAGTGTGTGTGGCCTACACGTGCCTGTATGACCTCCCTACAGCGCCTGGGCATGGTCCTGATGAGGCAGCGGATGGTCTGCTGAGGATCTCCTCCCAGACCTGGACTAAAGCATCCGCCAACTCCTGGACAGTCTGTATTGCAACGTGACATTGGTGGATGGTGCGAGACATGATTTCCCAGATGTCTTCAATCGGATTCGGGTCTGGGGAATGGGCGGGCCAGTCCATAGCTTCAATGCCTTCATCTTGCAGGAACTGGTGACACACTCCAGCCACATGAGGTCTGGCATTGTCCTGCATTAGGAGGAACCCAGGGCCAACCGCAGCAGCACATGGTCTCACAAGGGGTCTGATGATCTCATCTCGGTACCTAATGGCAGTCAGGCTACCTCTGGCAAGGCCATGGAGGGCTGTGCGGCCCTCCAAAGAAATGCCACCCCACACCATTACTGACCCACTGCCAAACCGGTCATGCTGAAGGATGTTGCAGGCAGCAGATCGCTCTCCACGGCGTCTCCAGACTCTGTCACGTCTGTCACATGTGCTCAGTGTGAACCTGATCTGTGAAGAGCACAGGGCGCTAGTGGCGAATTTGCCAATCCTGGTGTTCTGTGGCAAATGCCAAGCGTCCTGTATGGTGATGGGCTGTGAGCACAACCCCCATCTGTGGACGTCGGGCACTCAGACCATCCTCATGGAGTCTGTTACTAACCATTTGTGCAGACACATGCACATTTGTGGCCTGCTGGAGGTCATTTTGCAGGGCTCTGGCAGTGCTGCTCCTGTTCCTCCTTGCACAAAGGCTGAGGTTGCCCTCCTACGGCCCCTCCACGGCTCCTGGTGTACTGGCCTGTCTCCTGGTAGCGCCTCCAGCCTCTGGACACTACGCTGACAGACACAGCAAACCTTCTTGCCACAGCTCGCACTGATGTGCTATCCTGGATGAGCTGCACTACCTGAGCCACTTGTGTGGGTTGTAGAGTCCGTATCATGCTACCGCGAGTGTGAAAGCACAACCAACATTCAAAAGTGACCAAAACATCAGCCAGAAAGCATTGGTACTGAGATGTGGTCTGTGGTCCCCACCTGCAGAACCTCTCCTTTTATTGAGGGTGTCTTGATAATTGACAATAATTTCCATCTGTTGTCTATTCCATTTGCACAACAGCAGGTGAAATTGATTGTCAGTGTTGCTTCCTAAGTGGGCAGTTGGATTTCACAGAAGTTTGATTTACTTGGAGTTAGATTCTGTTAAGTGTTCCCTTTATTTTGTTGAGCAGTGTATATATTCAGACTTGAAACCCAGGCCATAAGCAGGATACCTGGTCCTCTATAGGATATTGCAGGTGACGCAGCTCATTAAATCTAGCACACAACATACCTGATTTATTGTAGGACAGCGGCGCCTAGTTCAGCCTGTCTGGTCGTCTACAACACGATGCCATCATATAATCGTGTGTCAATAAACCTAGGCTGTAAGCTGCTTATCTGTCCTCCGTAGAACAGGGCCAACTAGTGGCTGAATGTCGTGAGAACTAGGACAGAAGCAGCTTATTTATTTTGTGGCACAGCGCCACCGAATGGCATCAGTTTAGCACAGCGCCATCCAATGGCATCAGATTAGCCCAGCGCCATCCAGTGGCATCAGATTAGCACAGCGCCACCCAATGGCATCAGATTAGCACAGCGCCATCTAATGACATCAGTTTAACACAGCGCCACCCAATGGCATCAGATTAGTACAGCGCCACCTAATGGCATCAGATTAGCACAGCGCCATCCAATGACTGTCAGATTCTAAAGCATTGTGAAATATTTTCAGTTCTATTCAGAGTTCGCCGACAGGTTGATGTGATGCGGAGTGATAACTTTGGGTGCGGGATGTGCCGGTGACGTGTGGACGAATTGTGTATTCCAGTCCCAGATCTCTAAGTTCCAGCATGATGTGATTTCTCGGGAAGGAAGCAGCAGCGATTTACAGATGAGGCTGCAGGAGCTGACGTCCTCCCTGGAGGAGAGAGACTCTCAGATCAGGAGGCAGCAGGAGGTAAATCCTAGAGAGGAGCCAATACTATGGGGGCGGGATGGCTGCTGCTGGTATACGGGGGTCAGACGGTTGAAAGTGCTCCCTGGACAAAGGGCCACAATGGTGCAAGACCACCAATGGCCACCCGGATTTCCATCGCTGCAGTCTGGGGAGTTTGCTACAATGTGTCACTGTCCGGAGCTGATTTGTGTGTTGTTACTTTCTCCTCAGGAGCTTTTCAGGCTGCGACAACTGAGAGAATCTAAAAGCGTCAGCCAGGAGGTCATCACCAGAAAGTGAGTGGACGACACGGGGGGCACAAAGCTTGAGGAGAGCAAACCATAAACATGATAGAACAGAATGCAGTCAGACATGATGGTGCAAAAAACCCGTGAAATGACTGCTCCAGTCACATCCCGAGCTGCCTCTAGACACGAGGCCGAGAGCTGCGGGACCGTCCAGGAGGGGAGAGAGGAGGGGAGGGAGGAGGGTGGAGGGTGGTGGTGGTGCGGGATCGTCCTGGAGGGGAGGGAGGAGGGGGGTGGTGGTGCGGGATCGTCCTGGAGGGGAGGGAGGAGGGGGGGTGGGGGTGGTGCGGGATCGTCCTGGAGGGGAGTGAGGAGGGGGGGGGGGGGGGTGGTGGTGCGGGATCGTCCTGGAGGAGAGGGAGGAGGGGGGTGGTGCGGGACTATCCTGGAGGGGAGGGAGAAAGGTGGTGGTGGTGCGGGATCGTCCTGGAGGAGAGGGGGTGGTTTTCCATTACCGTCCTGGAGGGGGGGGGTTGCGGGACCGTCCTGGAGGGGAGGGGAGGGGGGGGGGGGGGTTGCGGGACTGTCCTGGAGGGGAGGGAGGAGGGGGGGTGCTGTGGGACAGTCCTGGAGGGGAGTGCTGTGGGACAGTCCTGGAGGGGAGGAGGGGGGTGCTGTGGGACAGTCCGGGAGGGGAGGGGGGTGGGGGTGCTGCGGGATTGTCCCAGAGGAGGGGGAAGCTGCGGGACAGTCCCAGGGGAGGGAGGAGGGAGTGTGCTGCGGGACCATCCTGGAGGGGAGGGGAGGGGGGGTGCTGCGGGACCGTCCTGTGGGGGAGGGGAGGTGCTGCGGGACCGTCCCAGGGGAGGGGGGTGCTGCGGGACCATCATGAAGGGGAGGGGGGTGCGGGATAGTCCCTGGGGAGGGAGGAGTGGGGGTGCCGCAGGACTGTCCTGGAGGGGAAGGGGGTGCTGCGGGACAGTCTCTGGAGGGGAGGGGGGGATGCTGCAGGACCATCATGAAGGGGAGGGGGGGGGGGGGGGTGCTGCAGGACCGTCCTGGAGAGGAGGGGGAGGTGCTGCGGGACAGTCTCGGGTGCACCGCTGTGTGAAGGTTTTTTTTTTACTTAAAGTTAGATCAAATGATCACTATTGGGGGTACAAAGATGGTGGTAACATGGCAGACGATTGACACTGTTGGGTGGTGGGGGGTTTAAGGGGCTTTAATTGATGTGACACTTGCTGTCAGAGGTTGAGAGCAGCATTTAAGTGGTTAAACAACTTAGCCCTGCCCCCGCGTTCCCTTCGTACACCCACCCCCGAGGTAGGTCAAACCTACATGACCTCTGTCAGGAAGGGGTTAAAGCAGAACTTTGCTGTTTGCACTTTTTAATAATCTTATTCAAGGGTAAAATAATGAGCTGTGCTTAGTGTAAAGCATGGAGGAGAGACAGAAAGCTGATGGGCCCTTCTATCGTATAGTAAGCTTCTGTCCTCGTCCCCTTGTTTCAGGTACAGTAATCATTACCCCATTCTCCGGCTGCTCTCCGACTATAAGGACACGTCTCCATCGACGGGAACACAGACCATCGTCGTAGAGCGGCGACAAACAACCCAACATGTAAGTGGTGACCGCCGTCCTGGCACGGACTATGGGGCAGGCGGTATTAGTGCCTAACACTGATATTATTACTTGTTCTCCCTTTCAGGAATGAATGAGCCGCTGCTGCCGGTCCAGTGCTGCCGACAGGTCTCCTGTGTGTGACCCGAGTCGCGAGACGTCCAATCTATCAGTGTCCGAGGTCCAGACATGAGGCTTGGGCCTCGCACACACGTTCACTGACAGCAAGCATCGGATGGCCATATTAATAGGGGAAAGTGCCCTTGTGGGCGATGACTATGGTGCCGTTACATTTACCGCGGTTTTCTGTAAGATTGGATGTATATAAATGATCGGAACTGGATAAAGATTAGAGCAGTGACTCCTAAACTGCAGTCTTCTGGAGGACCTGGAAGCTGAGATACATGTCGCTGTATGTGGGGTCCTATGTGAAGGACTGATGGATGGGGGTCATCTGTCACAGTAGTGGCCCAGGGCCTGTAATGTATCCATAGATCCAGTCCTGACAAGGACCCAGCATACAGCACCCCACATCTCAGCTTCCTGGCTCCTTATCTGGGTACAGCCGCCGCCATGATGGCAGGGAGCGGCCATGATGGCGGCGGCTCGGATTCCCCTCCAGAGGTTATGTCATGTAGTGGCTCTGACGGCTGGGTGCGGTGTCGGTGTGTGCGAGGCTCCAGGGGAGCACAGACTTAGTCCTGATGTTATGGGTGTATTATAATGGTTCCTTATAAAGCTGATAAATCTCTGGGGTGAAGCGCCGCCGTGTGCGGATCGTGCGGAGATCCACCCGGCTGCTCGTATCTTGTATATCATGATGGGGACAGACTTATTACTGCGGTTTACATGAAATGCTAATACCTGTCGGATGGGGTTGTTCAGTTTTCTAGTTTGTTTTTTTTTATAGCGTAAAAAACATTCAGAAATAAAAATGCAAAAATTAAAAAAAAAAAAAAAAAAAAATCTTCTGGGGTCAATATACAATGTGGGTTTCTTTGCTTTACTGATCTCGTCCAGTCCCATCCATCGTCAGAGACTAATGCAAGAAATCGTAGGGTAAAGTGTGAAACCACCACCAATTGTCGATGCAGCTCTAGCTGTGACTGGAGTGTATTCCATTCACATCCAGAGCTGCGTTCACCATTGCAGCGTGTGGGGAAGCTGCTCGCACATAATGTAACTTGGTATAAGACAATTTAAAGCAAAGGATCTCATTATCAGTAACATTACGATGTGCCGGGGCTTTCACAGTTTGCATTCACATTTCTGAATGTTACATGACTCCAGGCAATGCGTGAGATGATCCTGAGAGATGAGGATCACGGGGTCTGTTGGGGCTGATGGTGGAAATATCTAATACCTGGACGGTGTGACAACCCCCGGTCGCTTCTTCTTGCTGGTACGGTGTATAGTTTGCATTTTGTACACTGATGAATAGAAGCCGCTATGGAATTTATTCTAGAATAAAAAAATAAAAACCATGAGAATTGTGTCGAGACTGGAAAATTCTGCACTAACAAGTAACAGTATTGTCATACTCCAGTCACAGCCAGAGCTGCATTTAATATTATACAGGTGGCTGTCCATTACCATTAGATTGCAGGAGCTCACCGATCAGTACAGGGCACGCTCTGCCTCAGTTAGCTTGTCACCGATCAGTACAGGGCACGCTCTGCCTCTGTCAGCTTCTCACCGATCAGTACAGGGCACGCTCTGCCTCAGTTAGCTTGTCACCGATCAGTACGGGGCACGCTCTGCCTCAGTTAGCTTGTCACCGATCAGTACGGGGCACGCTCTGCCTCAGTTAGCTTGTCACCGATCAGTACGGGGCACGCTCTGCCTCTGTCAGCTTCTCACCGATCAGTACAGGGCACGCTCTGCCTCAGTTAGCTTGTCACCGATCAGTACGGGGCACGCTCTGCCTCAGTTAGCTTGTCACCGATCAGTACAGGGCACGCTCTGCCTCAGTTAGCTTGTCACCGATCAGTACAGGGCACGCTCTGCCTCAGCTTATCACCGATCGGTGACAAGCTAACTGAGGTAGAGCGTGCCCTGTACTGATCGGTGACAAGCTAACTGAGGTAGAGCGTGCCCTGTACTGATCGGTGACAAGCTGACAGAGGCAGAGCGTGCCCCGTACTGATCGGTGACAAGCTAACTGAGGTAGAGCGTGCCCCGTAATGATCGGTGACAATCTGACAGAGGCAGAGCGTGCCCCGTACTGATCGGTGACAAGCTAACTGAGGTAGAGCGTGCCCTGTACTGATCAGTACGGGGCATGCTCTGCCTCAGTTAGCTTGTCACTGATCAGTACGGGGCATGCTCTGCCTCTGTCAGCTTGTCACTAGTGATGAGCGAGTATACTCGTTGCTCGGGTTTTCCCGAGCACGCTCAGGTGGTCTCCGAGTGTTAGTGTTCAGAGATTTAGTTTTTCCTTGCCGCAGCTGGATGATTTGCGACTACTAGACAGCTTGATTACCTGTGGGGATTCCCTAGCAACCAGGCAACCCCCACATGTACTCAGGCTGGCTAATAGCTGTAAATCATCCAGCTGCCTCAAGGAAAACTAAATCTCCGAGCAGTCATAAATACTCGAAGACCACCCGAGCGTGCTCTGGAAAACCAAAGCAACGAGTATACTCTCTCATCACTATTTGTCACCGATCAGTACGGGGCACGCTCTGCCTGTCAGCTTGTCACCGATCAGTACGGAGCACGCTCTGCCTGTCAGCTTGTCACCGATCAGTACGGGGCACGCTCTGCCTGTCAGCTTGTCACCGATCAGTACGGAGCACGCTCTGCCTGTCAGCTTGTCACCGATCAGTACGGAGCACGCTCTGCCTGTCAGCTTGTCACCGATCAGTATGGGGCACGCTCTGCCTGTCAGCTTGTCACCGATCAGTACGGGGCACGCTCTACCTGTCAGCTTGTCACCGATCAGTACGGAGCACGCTCTGCCTGTCAGCTTGTCACCGATCAGTACGGGGCACGCTCTGCCTGTCAGCTTGTCACCGATCAGTACGGAGCACGCTCTGCCTGTCAGCTTGTCACCGATCAGTACGGGGCACGCTCTGCCTGTCAGCTTGTCACCGATCAGTACGGAGCACGCTCTGCCTGTCAGCTTGTCACCGATCAGTACGGGGCACGCTCTGCCTGTCAGCTTGTCACCGATCAGTACAGGGCACGCTCTGCCTGTCAGCTTGTCACCGATCAGTGACCCTGGGGGAAAATGTGTGTAAATGGGCAAGTAACTGGCTTAGTGATAGAAAGCAGAGGGTGGTTATAAATGGTATATTCTCTAACTGGGTCGCTGTGACCAGTGGGTACCACAGGCGTCCGTGTTGGGACCTGTTCTCTTCAACATTTATTAACGATCTGGTAGAAGGTTTACACAGTAAAATATTAATATTTGCAAATGATACAAAACTATGTAAAGCATTCAATACAAGAGAAGATAGTATTCTGCTACAGATGGATCTGGATAAGTTGGAGACTTGGGCTGAGAGGTGGCAGATGTGGTTTACCAATGCTAAATGTAAGGTTATACACATGGGAAGAAGGAACCAATATCACCATTACACACTGAACGGGAAACCACTGGGTAAATCTGACATGGAGAAGGACTTGGGGATCCTAGTTAATGATAAACTTACCTGGAGCAGCCAGTGCCAGGCAGCGGCTGCCAAGGCAAATAGGATCATGGGGTGCATTAAAAGAGGTCTGGATACACATGATGAGACCATTATACTGCCTCTGTACAAATCCCTGGTTAAAGCACCCACGGAGTACTGTGTACAGTTTTGGGCACCGGTGCTCAGGAAGGATATAATGGAACTAGAGCGAGTACAAAGGAGGGCAACAACATTAATAAAGGGGATGGGGGAACTACAATGCCCAGAGAGATTAGCAAAATTAGGATTATTTAGTCTAGAAAAAAGATGACTGAGGGGCGTTCTAATAACCGTATATAAGGGGACAATACAAATATCTCTCCGAGGATCTGTTTATACCAAGGAAGGTGATGGTCACAAGGGGGATTTCTCTGCGTCTGGAGGAGAGAAGGTTTCTCTACCAACATAGAAGAGGATTCTTTACTGTTAGGGCAGTGAGAATCTGGAATTCCTTGCCTGAGGACATGGTGTTGGCGAACTCAGTAGAGGGGTCCAAGAGAGGCCTGGATGTCTTCCTGGAGCGTAACAATATTGTATCTTACAGTTACTAGGTTCTTTAGAAAGACGTAGATCTGGGGATTTATTCTGACAGACTGATGGAATATAGGCTGAACTGGATGGAGAAATGGCTTTTTTCGGCCTTGCTAACTGTTACTAAGACCTTACAAAACTCTAATGCAGGAGAGAAAAATTAAAGGGATTGTCCAGGACTTTGCCCTATCCTAAGGATAAGCCATGGGCAAGCCTTCACAACTGAAGGATTTGGAAGCTTCCCCAGCAGAATATTGAGATTTTCAGCATAGAAGAAACCTTTATGGTTGCTCGCTGAACACACCCGGTCAGTAATGGTTGGTAGAAATGGTAAAAATAAAATGCAAGATCCGCTCTTTATTTGATGCTCGTTATGATGAGGAAACACAAATATTCGCACATGAACAATCTTATCTTACAACGTGTACGTCATTTACACCCACATACAGCCACGTTACCGGCTCATCTCAGAGGAACTTTTTACCTGAAATTCATTAATAAAAAATAAAATAAAATAGAACAGGTTCTTAAAAAAAAGGACAACAAAAACACAAGTCAAAACAGAAAAAAACACATTTTTTTTCATTTGATACAATTGTGCAAAAAAAGTAGCCACTTGCTGGGAGCGGTCCCAGGACAGACCCCTATAATGGAGGCTTGGTTACAGGGTGCAGCGAAGGTTCCCCAAGTGCTGCAGAGAATTACGGAACCTCACGTCACAACCCGCATCGCGATCTTTAGGGTCAGTTCACCTGCGGCAGATTTGCTTCAGAAAGATTCTGCGAAAATCTGCTCCACATGCTTAAGGTGGGTTTTTCACCTCCAGTCATAAGAGTCTGCACCAATTACCGACGTCCCACAAACGAATATAAAGTCACATAAAACGCTTAATACTCCAGAACGCCTGCCCTCCCGTACTCGGCCCGGGCCGTGGTTTATGGTCGGCGGCATGCTAACACAGCGGCACTCGAGAGAGAGGTGCGTATATGTTCACTGTAAACTATAGGATCTGCGGACCCCCTTACAGGGGGCAGCAGAGGCTGATGGGAAAAATACACACACTGGGGTACGGCACAGCATGGGATTATGGGCGATTCCATCCACTGAAAGAATTGAGGCTTTTGAACTGATCCGGTCCTGGTGAAGCTTGAAGGACAACTACTGCAAAATTGCTCCGAATGACAGAGGAAAGCGCATGCATCAGTGAAACTTCAGCTCCTGGGTGCAGCCATAACCAGTCAGGGTCTCTATACTTGTACACAGCTCTCCCGTCTCCATCGCCGAGGCCTACATGAGCGGCCATCACTCTGTATACACACGGACGGATGCAACTGGGGAGAATCCAATCCTACAAGTGTACAGGGTTTTTTTTTTTCCCCTCCTCTTGACGTCTGAAATAAAGGAAGGATTGCTCCAACCAAAAGCGTTTTGCCTGCTCTAGCATTGCAGGTAAAGGCTCGGCCAGGCCTGAGCAATTCTTTATCACCTTATTGCTACCTGCACCTTGCTGCAAAATCAGCAGTTAAACAGGAATTTCGTTAACTGATTTCAAATCCGCAGTAAAAATCCACAGAAATGGAAAGTCTATACAGGCTACAAAACGCAACACAACCTGCATGTACGACACGTGGATATTGCAAAAGAAAATTTGAGACATTGCTGCGTATTTGCAGTATACATACCACGTGCTAGCATGTACGAAGGAAAAATATCTGCACTGCAGATCAACTCACATGCGGAAACTCCACAGCATGGACAGCAGGGTTTGATGAAATTTCATCTAAGTAGCTGGTACTTTTGCTTAAAAAAAATAAAAATCCATGTTAAATCCGCAGTGTGTAAAATGATTTAGGGAGAGTCCACAAGTGATGGAAACCCCGCTGTGCAGAACATTAATAACAAATCTCTACAATGTTATTGGATTTTCAGCATTGCAGTAGTTGTCCAGAAGCGCCACCACCTCCTGCCGTCCCTCGCTCACAGACGTATCTTAGATAAAAGTGCTAATTTTCTGGTATAATCTTCCATTTATAGATATAATATATACTTATTTACATATATTTAAAATAACAGAAAACTCCATCAGACTCATACGTACGTACAATAAAACCACACTCCACTGTAATAACGATAAGAAGCTGTGTCCGGGGGGCAACGCCGCCTTATCTAGCACCTTGTATCTGGCTGCATTCCACCTTTAGGATCAGGAAATAATAAAAATGCTACTGGATCAATACTGAACCCCGTCACCTCGTCCTGTTAGCAGCGCTGTAAACTCTTTATACACGTATCCGCCGCCATGGCGTTTTCCAGAAGGGCACAATCGCTTCATTTTGCAGCACATGGAAATTGCAACGTTCAGGCACAAAGTTGAAAACGAGCGTTTGTGAACCCTCGACCAGTCATAGATCCGAGTCCAAGCGGAGGTGGGCGAGCTGCAGAGTGCTGGTTCTTGTGGTTGTCCTGCAGCCTGCTCCACCCCACCCCCAACCTTGACCCGTTATTTTCAGCGTTGGTCAGTTACACGTGTGTCACGTGCTCTAGTGCACAATTAAAGATTAACCCCTTCATGACCAAGGAACGCACAGCAAAGTGCAAGAAATAAATAATAATTAAAAAAAAAATGATAAAAGGAGAAAAGTCTGCGGTTCCAAACTCTGAAGCGGCAGTCGTCCCCTGCGGCAGCTGCAGTCGTCCCCTGGCAGCCGCTGCTACATGACGGCCTCTTTGTGGTGCCTCATGATGTGCTGATTTTTTTCTGACGGCCGGCGGAATCCCTTCTTGCAGAACTCGCAGCGGTGCGGGTAGTCCTTGGTGTGAATGCTGATGACGTGCCGCTTAAATCCCGAGGCGTCGGTGGTGCTGTACTCGCAGTACTGACACTGGTACACCTTCTTGCCGCTGTGAGTCTTCATGTGCTTCTTGAGCTCGAGCTGAAGCCGGAAGCCTCGTTTGCACTTTTTACATTTAAAGGGCAAGTCCTTGGTGTGAACGGAGAGGATGTGGCCGCTCAGTATGAAGGGGTCTGACGTCTTAAAGTCACAGTGGCGGCACTGGTGAATCTTTTTGCCTTTATGGGTCTCGCTGTGCTTCTTGAGTTCTGAAGGACGGTGAAACCCCTTCTCGCACACCTCACACTTGTGGGGGAAGTCCTTGGTGTGAACGGATATGATGTGCCGTTTAAGGTCACTGGAGTTGGTGCTCTTGTGGTCACAATGGGGGCACTGGTGGGTTTTGTGACCTTGAAAAAGCTCGGTGTGCCTTAAAAGTTCCTTTTCGTCAGTAAATGCCTGCGGGCACTGTTCACATTTGTAGGGCAAGTCCGTCCCGTGCCGGCTTTTAATGTGCGTTTTTAGGTTGGACTGGTCGGCGCACCTGAATTCACAATAGTGGCACAAGTACGGCTTCTCGCCCGTGTGCGTCCTCATGTGTTTTTTTAGCTCAGAGGGATGCCGGAAACCCTTTCCGCATTCAACGCACACATGGGGGAAGTTCTTGCTGTGGACGGCCAGCAGGTGCCGGTTCAGCAGTCCCTGCTCGCTGGTCTCGTAGTCACAATATTTGCACTTGTGGAGTTTGGGCTCTTTGTCTCGCAGGATGAGCTTGTTGGAGTTGAGGGGGCTCGCCTCCCGGTACCTCCGCGTGTATTCGGTGAACTCGTGCGTCTTGTCCAACTTGCTGCTCAGCTTGTGGCTCTCCAGGTGGTTGTGGAAACTGACCTTCTTGTTGGTGGTGAAGTCGCAGTCCGTGCACTGATATTTCTTCTTCATCATGTGGTCGGGGTGATTCTTCATGTGTCGTTTCAGGAAACCTCTGGACTTAAACTTCTTGCCACATATGTGACAAGGGTAGACAGTCAGCGGCTGTCCGTCTGGACCGATGATGACAGCTGAAAAGAAAAACACAAAAAGGAAAAAAAGCACTAAATACTGCAGCAGAGGATCAGCATGTGAAGAAACCATGACATATTAACTAACCTATAGCAAAAGGGGACCCCAAAATAAAGTGCGCCCGGAATATGGAAGTCCTGAAAAATTGTGACCTGAATGATAATGCTGCAGGATCATGGAGCCCCACAATAAAGTCTTCTCCCCATGTGACACATAGGGTCAGCGACTTCCCATGAGCAGTTGGTGCGATTCGATTAGCACGACCCGGACCATCACCCTGACCGTAATCTCTGGCTGCATCATTCTACCAGAGGTCCTGGAAGACTTCAGCATATAGTGTTTGTTTTTTTGCACCTTGTATTGGACTGGCCTAAAACATCTCGATGGCTGAGAAGTAAAACCTGCCTAGGTACATGGTCACACTACACCACAGGTGAAGAAATTGGCCCCAACAGTAAAATTCTGAGTGGTGTAGTGTGACCATGTACCTAGGCAGTAGTGATGAACGAACGTGCTCAGATAAGGTGTTAAAACATGTTTGTATGCTAACAGAGAGCCTTCAGTGTGCCCGGATGCTATGTTCGAGCCTCCATGGCTGCATGACTCTCGGCTATTTGATAGCCCCCACACATGTAGGGATTTCCTGTTTGTTAGGCTATCCCTGCATGTTTTGCAGCTCTCAAACAGCTGAGAGACATGCAGCCACGTGGACTCAAACATATTATTCGAGCATGCCCAAGACACTATTAGCAC
The DNA here is from genome assembly GCF_051348905.1 of Ranitomeya variabilis. Lineage (NCBI taxonomy): Eukaryota > Metazoa > Chordata > Amphibia > Anura > Dendrobatidae > Ranitomeya > Ranitomeya variabilis. The sequence goes on along the minus strand of NC_135233.1, from coordinate 390,961,616 downwards.
ATGAGCATGCTCTGATAACACCTTTCCCGACCACGTTCGCTCATCACTACTAGGTAAGTTTTCCTTCCCAGCACTCAAGATGTTTAACGTCAATCCAATACAAGATGCAAAAACAAAACAAAAAAAAACTCCAATAAATGCCGAAGTCTTCCAGGACCTCCGGCAGAAGGATGTCGCCATCTCCCAAGTATACGCTGTGTGAGTTGTACATCGGTGATGTGCAGCGTCACTGTAGGATTCATATTTAATATTACATCCATGTAGGTTTTAATACATAATAAAATATTAAGCAATGTCCAGCACAAAACCCAGCACACAGGGGCAAGTTTAATTTTCCGGGCCATTTTGTGCGCCCAGTTCTAGGTTCTGGTGATACCTGTCTGCCACTGCCTGGCGTCACCTCTCCTCCTCTTCTTGGCTTTTTGTTTCAGCGCTCTGCTGGTGGCGATACTGTCGCAGATCTGTAGGTACTGGGTCGCTGGTCCGTTCTTGTTTTGTCGAGACTCCAAGTTTCCTGTTGGAATAAAATGTCATAAGGATAATAAAACAAAAAACTGGATTGTGAACCGTTTATGAGGCAGCTCACTGACCCTATGCTCGTTAATAAATGTACTGTATGGTCATATCACATGTGTAGCACAGTCAGAGCTGAATGCAAAATTGTGTGGAGACAAATTCATGAAGCTCTACGGGTCTTTTGGCTCCTTGTAGGTATTGTCTATCTTCCTATGTGTACGTTTTTGGCGCGATATCCTCATGTATATTTTGTGATACTCAAAAGAATCCGGTCCTGTGTCCCCCCACCATTGTCAATAAGCCTGATGGAGACATCCGAGCGCAGCACTCTAATATTGATCTTCACGACTCCCATAGATCATGAATAGAGCGTCAGAGCATATGTATTGAGGCTGATCCACCAAGAAGGGATTCGGGACCCTCGCTCTTGAGCTCGATGGGGACAGACACTTATCCCCCTGGAGAGGTGATACAATCACAATGCAAAGACACCACTTTTCAATTTCACTCTGATGACTTACCAGTCTCCTGCCAGTCTCCGTATTTTCTGGGCAGCTCCCGCTCATCTCCTACAGGAAAAAAAAAGAATAATAAAATCAACAATTACATAGAAATTCAAAGTAGTAACTTCTGGAGCTTTCTGGCCCTCGGCATCATCCCGAAATAATGGAAACACAGACAGATACATATATTCCACTTTAAAGACATTCCATACAATTTTTGAGTTACTTTAACTTTGCTTTGTGCGCCTGATTCATAGTAACATAGTTATTAAGGTTGATGGAAGACTAAGTCCATCTAGTTCAACCAATAGCCTAACCTAACATGCCCTAACATGTTGATCCAGAGGAAGGCAAAAAACAAAAAACACATGTGGCAAAGGGTAAGCTCCATTTTGGGGAAAAATGCATAATTTCTCAAGTCACTTTTCATTTTCTGTTTTGTGGTATTTGTTGACATTTTTGCGCCAAATTTTTCAAAATATCAAATTCTCTTTATATTTAGTAGCATGTTCCACTAAAAAGTTGCTAACTTGAGCACACAAAATAAAATATATTTTTGTTTTAAACATCCAGTAGTGATGGATGATTTATGCAAATATACAGAGTTGTATAATGACCACACTCGGCCGCAGATTGTCTGCAGCCTTCTCTATTCCATCAGAGCAGACTTCCATTCTGGTGGAATACAAAAAGGCTGCCGCCAATCGGCAGCAGCGATAACCGAGCTTAGAGGTCGTGGGAGCTGGCCCGCTCCAGCACAAGATGGGAAGAGTATATATAGTGTGTACCGAGGTGCACAGGACGGGGGTTGTAGCCATCATCCTAAAGTGGGGGGGGTTCTTTTTAACAGACTAGACACCTAATTGTATGAGCAGGCTGACACGACAGATTTCTCCACATCTGAGAAAAACGGTCCAATTAGTCTGATCAGTCTGGCATCATTTTTTGGGGACATGGAAAGTGAAAAGATTTAAAAAAAAAAAAAAAAAAAGTTTTTCCCACATTCTCCATCGAGGGTGGTCTTTACCCCAAAGAATATCATTGGTACGGATAGCACTCAGTCGTGTGCATGAGCCCTAAATGTGATTTGGGTTATGGCTTCATCCCGATATCTCCACTAGTGCCTTATAAAAGTCCTCAGGGACTGCAGCTATTTCACCCACCATAAGCAGCAGCCCAGGCCACAGGAACAAAGGTCTTGCTCAGGTTGGCATCCTCAGTCTGAGCCTCTGGAAGAGAAGAAGCCTCCTCTTCCCCCACGATCACCTCCATGTAAACTTCATCTGCGATTTCCGCACAGCCTGCGTATAATGGAGAAGTCATTGACTATCACATATCACAGATTTCTGGATGAGTAGGTGCCATGTTATTAGATGAGCCAGTGTTTGATACAATAATACAGCCGCCCACGTACTCAAGAAATGGTGGGAATGAGCCTACAAATACTGAATAGGTACCATCAGCATTTCTATGCAGCTCTAGAGGTAACTAAGAGTACCAGACCGGATGTAAAATCTACAAAGTCACGACATTTTATGTAGAAATGTAACCAAGATGCATGAATATTAAACGTGTTATTTTCTGGGGGATGTCTGCTTGGGGTGCGCGTAATCTATAATGAAATGACAGATATACTTGTGATCAGGAAGGATCTTCAGGTATCCGGTCATCAGTGCTGTGTATCATGAAGGGAGCTGGCGCAGCCAGTAAAATGAGGCAGCCAGGCCCCTCCATACACATCAGTGTGAAGCAAAAAGGTGAAAAGTGGAGCTGCCGGGACCCCCGACCGATGCAGACAACTTGAGACTGGGGCACCTGCGTTACTACCAGTACTTCAGCGGCGACCCCTTGTAAAGTCTTCAGGTGACTCCTGTCTAGGGAAGAATAAAAAGGTTTCCTTACCGATATCTTCATCTTCCTGAGTGGAGTCTTTGACAGTCATGTACACCATCTTCTCTCTCTGTACTCGAGCCAGACCGCTCTGCTCGAGGACTCCGGCGATGGGATGCCCGTTGTGGAAGTCGCTCTCTGTAACAATTTCTGTCCCCCCTGGAAGAAGACGTAACAATTAGGAGAACGTCAGAAGACAAGGGCTTTACCAAAATCTATCGATTTGATGAAGTGATACATGGCCAGTAGCAGAAAAGTTCCCACCAATGAAACATCACTTTCCAGTAGCGCCCACTAGGGCGGCGCTATACAACACAAACACGCCCGATATGACATGCTAGAGCGATGTCCGGGCTGTTTAATGTCGTCCTCACGTCTCACATTCACTGAACGCAAACACACTTTACATCTCCACAACAAAACTCCAATAATCCAGCATCAGACATCGGAGCTATCCAATCTGCAAAAATATACTCCATATAGAAATCCACAGGTCACGACTTCAGGACGCTGAAAAGTGACCTCAGGGGGCTGTATAAGGGGATGAGACCCTAAGATCTGGGCTGCAGACCTGGCCCCCAGGTTATCGGTGGCAGGACTGCTTTTGTCGTTTTGCAGTCTACAAAGTTTTTATATTTATTTTGCATTTTTTATTCCCCCCCCCCATTTCCAATTTGAGTGAATCGCTTACATGGTAATTCCTAGTGCACTGTCACAACTAATGACGCTGCTGTAGGAGATAGATATGAGGTTACATAAAGAAAAGCCATGCAGGAGACTCCGACACGTGTGAAAGTCGAATAACGTGTTGTCTACTTCTACAAATGGTTTCCTTCCGGTTTACATTTGCATTCTGCCTCCAGTCACATCCAAAGCTGACTTTCTGCCTCCAGAGAACGGCGTTCTGTGTCCGAGGACATCAAATCATTTTTGGGCTCGGGCACACCGTAACACCAAGACGGTGCCTGGTCGCAGCGGCCCCCTGTAAGTGGCGGCTTATTTTGTGGCATAAGGGTTTTTGAAGCGACACCATCACATTAACTTACATTACACTACAATGTGGCAGCGACAACATATTCTGGGGGCCGAGATCTGTGACCCCCAATGATCCTGAGAAAGGGGATCTGCATACAGTGGAGGTCGACCATGCGCTCATTGTCTATGGGGCTACCAGAGACAGCCAAGTACAGCTCCGCTTTCTATGGCAGTCCTATGGACAATGAATGGTGACAGTGCTCATGTCCCACCATTACTCCATTCACAACGAGTCCTGTGCTCGGGACCCAGGAGATCAGCAAGTCATCACCTCTCCTAGGATAGGACTGCATACGCTTGGTACAGGTCCATAACTGGACAAAAACATACCTCTCCTCCAGGACCGATGCCCTGCCAGCGATGGTGTCTCATGTGACATTATCATGTCCTGTGAACGCTGCAGCCATCATAGTTCCATCTGAGGCTGACTGGCTGCAGCGCTCATACGACATGATGTGACGACCTCAGGAAGACACAGCTCAGGGATCACTGGAACGGCGCCGGTTCGGGACGTAGGTGTTTAGATTCTATCTGGAGGACTCCAGCATTTAACAATCACGGTAACTCTATACATAGATCGAGAGTGTTAGAGATGCCGCGGTCAGGGGTCCTGCACTCATTTCTCCCGCTGTCACACTGGTGCGGACACTCGCCCAGTATACAGACTCATTTCTCCCGCTCTCACACTGGTGCAGACACTCGCCCAGTATACAGACTCATTTCTCCCGCTCTCACACTGGTGCAGACACTCGCCCAGTATACAGACTCATTTCTCCCGCTCTCACACTGGTGCAGACACTCGCCCAGTATACAGACTCATTTCTCCCGCTCTCACACTGGTGTGGACACTCGCCCAGTATACAGACTCACTTCTCCAGCTCTCACACTGGTGCGGACACTCGCCCAGTATACAGACTCACTTCTCCAGCTCTCACACTGGTGTGGACACTCACCCAGTATACAGACTCACTTCTCCAGCTCTCACACTGGTGCGGACACTCACCCAGTATACAGACTCACTTCTCCTGCTCTCACACTGGTGCGGACACTCGCCCAGTACAGACTCACTTCTCCAGCTCTCACACTGGTGCGGACACTCGCCCAGTATACAGACTCATTTCTCCCGCTCTCACACTGGTGCAGACACTCGCCCAGTATACAGACTCATTTCTCCCGCTCTCACACTGGTGCAGACACTCGCCCAGTATACAGACTCACTTCTCCGGCTCTCACACTGGTGCGGACACTCGCCCAGTATACAGACTAATTTCTCCCGCTCTCACACTGGTGCAGACACTCGCCCAGTATACAGACTCATTTCTCCCGCTCTCACACTGGTGCGGACACTCGCCCAGTATACAGACTCATTTATCCCCCTCTCACACTGGTGCAGACACTCGCCCAGTATACAGACTCATTTCTCCCGCTCTCACACTGGTGCAGACACTCGCCCAGTATACAGACTCACTTCTCCGCCTCTCACACTGGTGCGGACACTCGCCCAGTATACAGACTAATTTCTCCCGCTCTCACACTGGTGCAGACACTCGCCCAGTATACAGACTCATTTATCCCCCTCTCACACTGGTGCAGACACTCGCCCAGTATACAGACTCATTTCTCCCGCTCTCACACTGGTGCAGACACTCGTCCAGTATACAGACTCATTTCTCCCGCTCTCACACTGGTGCGGACACTCGCCCAGTATACAGACTCATTACTCCCGCTCTCACACTGGTGCAGACACTCGCCCAGTACAGACTCACTTCTCCAGCTCTCACACTGGTGCGGACACTCGCCCAGTATACAGACTCATTACTCCCGCTCTCACACTGGTGCAGACACTCGCCCAGTACAGACTCACTTCTCCCGCTCTCACACTGGTGCGGACACTCGCCCAGTATACAGACTCACTTCTCCCGCTCTCACACTGGTGCGGACACTCGCCCAGTACAGACTCACTTCTCCGGCTCTCACACTGGTGCGGACACTCGCCCAGTATACAGACTCATTTCTCCCGCTCTCACACTGGTGCAGACACTCGCCCAGTATACAGACTCATTTCTCCCGCTCTCACACTGGTGCAGACACTCGCCCAGTATACAGACTCATTTCTCCCGCTCTCACACTGGTGCAGACACTCGTCCAGTATACAGACTCATTTCTCCCGCTCTCACACTGGTGCGGACACTCGCCCAGTATACAGACTCATTACTCCCGCTCTCACACTGGTGCAGACACTCGCCCAGTATACAGACTCACTTCTCCCGCTCTCACACTGGTGCGGACACTCGCCCAGTACAGACTCACTTCTCCGGCTCTCACACTGGTGCGGACACTCGCCCAGTATACAGACTCATTTCTCCCGCTCTCACACTGGTGCAGACACTCGCCCAGTATACAGACTCATTTCTCCCGCTCTCACACTGGTGCGGACAGTCGCCCAGTATACAGACTCATTTCTCCCGCTCTCACACTGGTGCGGACACTCGCCCAGTATACAGACTCATTTCTCCCGCTCTCACACTGGTGCGGACAGTCGCCCAGTATACAGACTCATTTCTCCCGCTCTCACACTGGTGCGGACACTCGCCCAGTATACAGACTAATTTCTCCCGCTCTCACACTGGTGCAGACACTCGCCCAGTATACAGACTCATTTATCCCCCTCTCACACTGGTGCAGACACTCGCCCAGTATACAGACTCATTTCTCCCGCTCTCACACTGGTGCAGACACTCGCCCAGTATACAGACTCACTTCTCCGGCTCTCACACTGGTGCGGACACTCGCCCAGTATACAGACTAATTTCTCCCGCTCTCACACTGGTGCAGACACTCGCCCAGTATACAGACTCATTTATCCCCCTCTCACACTGGTGCAGACACTCGCCCAGTATACAGACTCATTTCTCCCGCTCTCACACTGGTGCAGACACTCGCCCAGTATACAGACTCATTTCTCCCGCTCTCACACTGGTGCAGACACTCGCCCAGTATACAGACTAATTTCTCCCGCTCTCACACTGGTGCAGACACTCGCCCAGTATACAGACTCATTTATCCCCCTCTCACACTGGTGCAGACACTCGCCCAGTATACAGACTCATTTCTCCCGCTCTCACACTGGTGCAGACACTCGCCCAGTATACAGACTCATTTCTCCCGCTCTCACACTGGTGCAGACACTCGTCCAGTATACAGACTCATTACTCCCGCTCTCACACTGGTGCAGACACTCGCCCAGTATACAGACTCATTTCTCCCGCTCTCACACTGGTGCGGACACTCGCCCAGTATACAGACTCACTTCTCCGGCTCTCACACTGGTGCAGACACTCGCCCAGTATACAGACTCATTTCTCCCGCTCTCACACTGGTGCGGACACTCGCCCAGTATACAGACTCACTTCTCCCGCTCTCACACTGGTGCAGACACTCGTCCAGTATACAGACTCATTTCTCCCACTCTCACACTGGTGCGAACACTCGCCCAGTACAGACTCACTTCTCCGGCTCTCACACTGGTGCGGACACTCGCCCAGTACAGACTCACTTCTCCAGCTCTCACACTGGTGCGGACACTCGCCCAGTATACAGACTCATTTCTCCCGCTCTCACACTGGTGCAGACACTCGCCCAGTATACAGACTCACTTCTCCCGCTCTCACACTGGTGCGGACACTCGCCCAGTACAGACTCACTTCTCCGGCTCTCACACTGGTGCGGACACTCGCCCAGTACAGACTCACTTCTCCCGCTCTCACACTGGTGCGGACACTCGCCCAGTATACAGACTCATTTCTCCCACTCTCACACTGGTGCGGACACTCGCCCAGTATACAGACTCACTTCTCCAGCTCTCACACTGGTGCGGACACTCGCCCAGTATACAGACTCATTTCTCCCACTCTCACACTGGTGCGGACACTCGCCCAGTATACAGAATCATTTCTCCCGCTCTCACACTGGTGCGGACACTCGCCCAGTATACAGACTCATTACTCCCGCTCTCACACTGGTGCAGACACTCGCCCAGTATACAGACTCATTTCTCCCACTCTCACACTGGTGCGGACACTCGCCCAGTACAGACTCATTTCTCCCATTCTCACACTGGTACGGACACTCGCCCAGTACAGACTCATTTCTCCCGCTCTCACACTGGTGCGGACACTCGCCCAGTACAGACTCATTTCTCCCGCTCACACACTGGTGCGGACACTCGCCCAGTATACAGAATCATTTCTCCCGCTGTCACACTGGTGCGGACACTCGCCCAGTATACAGACTCATTTCTCCCGCTCTCACACTGGTGCGGACATGTGAGGTGATGAACGGCAGCGAGCGGATACAAGTTCATACATATTCACAATCGAGCATTTCACAGTGAGATGGGTTGATGGCCGCGTGTGAAGTGTACTGACCTATTTCCACATCATCATCTGCCTCCGCTTTGAATATGTAAACTTTAATCACCTCTGAACCAAACCCATTTTCTTTAGATGCCGCGTCCCCGTGGGAAATCTCGGTGCTGATTTTGAGAGGAGCGCTGCCGATGCGTTCTAACTTGTCCCCGACGTCGTCTACTGCAGGAAGAAAATGTATTTACATGATTTTAATTAACTGTGAAGAGACGATGTGCAGAGACCGGAGCAGTCACAGGGCACTATCGTCTTCCCTGACGGGGTCTTAATCTGGGCATCCACCTGGGGCTGCCCGGGACACTGCGGTGGTCTCTGCATCTCACCACTTCTAGGGGTTGGAACCTTAATAATCCAGAGACCGCACCAGGAAGATGCTGACAACAGGCAAGATCTTCTGTCTGGTGGGACAATCCACGGTGCTAGGGGGGCTATCAAAGAATACAGCAGTCTTATACCAGACATGAACCTTCACACAATCCTACACAAGCTGCAGCCTGCTGCATTCTGCCAGCCTCACAGCTGAAATCCCCAGCTCCCCCAGGATGTAACTCGGGATCAGTAATGTAAATCATGTACACAGTGACTGCACCAGCAGAATAGTGAGTGCAGCTCTGGAGTATAATACAGGATGTAACTCAGGATCAGTAATGTAATGTATGTACACAGTGACTGCACCAGCAGAATAGTGAGTGCAGCTCTGGAGTATAATACAGGATGTAACTCAGGATCAGTAATGTAATGTATGTATACAGTGACTGCACCAGCAGAATAGTGAGTGCAGCTCTGGGGTATAATACAGGATGTAACTCAGGATCAGTAATGTAATGCATGTACACAGTGACTGCACCAGCAGAATAGTGAGTGCAGCTCTGGAGTATAATACAGGATGTAACTCAGGATCAGTAATGTAATGCATGTACACAGTGACTGCACCAGCAGAATAGTGAGTGCAGCTCTGGGGTATAATACAGGATGTGACTCAGGATCAGTAATGTAATGTATGTACACAGTGACTGCACCAGCAGAATAGTGAGTGCAGCTCTGGAGTATAATACAGGATGTAACTCAGGATCAGTAATGTAATGTATGTACACAGTGACTGCACCAGCAGAATAGTGAGTGCAGCTCTGGAGTATAATACAGGATGTAACTCAGGATCAGTAATGTATGTACACAGTGACTGCACCAGCAGAATAGTGAGTGCAGCTCTGGGGTATAATACAGGATGTAACTCAGGATCAGTAATGTAATGTATGTACACAGTGACTGCACCAGTAGAATAGTGAGTGCAGCTCTGGAGTATAATACAGGATGTAACTCAGGATCAGTAATGTAATGCATGTACACAGTGACTGCACCAGCAGAATAGTGAGTGCAGCTCTGGGGTATAATACAGGATGTAACTCTGGATCAGTAATGGAATGTATGTACATAGTGACTGCACCAGTAGAATAGTGAGTGCAGCTCTGGAGTATAATACAGGATGTAACTCAGGAGCAGTAATGTAATGTATGTGCACAGCGACTGCACCAGCAGAATAGTGAGTGCAGCTCTGGAGTATCATACAGGATGTAACTCAGGATCAGTAATGTAATGTATGTACACAGCGACTGCACCAGCAGAATAGTGAGTGCAGCTCTGGGGTATAATACAGGATGTAACTCAGGATCAGTAATGTAATGTATGTACACAGTGACTGCACCAGCAGAATAGTGAGTGCAGCTCTGGGGTATAATACAGGAGGTAACTCAGGATCAGTAATGTAATGTATGTACACAGTGACTGCACCAGCAGAATAGTGAGTGCAGCTCTGGAGTATAATACAGGAGGTAACTCAGGATCAGTAATGTAATGTATGTACACAGTGACTGCACCAGCAGAATAGTGAGTGCAGCTCTGGGGTATAATACAGGAGGTAACTCAGGAGCAGTGCAGGATCAGTAATGTAATGTATGTACACAGTGAGAGCGAGTATGTTCAATAATCAGTGCAGCTCTGGAGTATAATACAGGGTCAGCACCAGACAATATACAGTGAAGGAAATAACTATTTGATCTCTTGCTGATTTTGTAACTCTGTAAGATAGAATATCAAAAATAAAATAAAGAAAATCACATTGTATAAATTATATAAACGTATTTGCATTTTGCAGTGAGAAATAAGTATTTGATCCCCTACCAACCATTAAGAATTCTGGCTCCTACAGTCCAGTTAGACTCCTAATCAACTCGTTACCTGCATTACAGACAACGGTCTTACATAGTCACCCTTATAAAAGACTCCTGTCCACAGACTCAATTAATCAGTCAGACTGTAACCTCTACAACATGGGCAAGACCAAAGAGCTTTATAATGGTGTCAGGGACAAGATCATAGACCTGCACAAAGCTGGAATGGGCTACAAAACCATAAGTAAGACGCTGGGTGAGAAGGAGACAACTGTTGGTGCAATAGTAAGAAAATGGATGAAATACAAAATGACTGTCAATCGACATTGATCTGTGGCACCATGCAAAATCTCACCTCGTGGGGTATCCTCGATCATGAGGAAGGTGAGAGATCAGCCTAAAACCACACGGGGGAGTTTGTTAATGATCTCAAGGCAGCTGGGACCACCGTCACCAAGAAAACCATTGGTAACACATTACGCCGTAAAGATGTAAAATCCTGCAGTGACCGCAAGGTCCCCCTGCTCAAGAAGGCACATGTGCAGGCCCGTCTGAAGTTTGCCAATGAACACCTGGATGATTCTGTGAGTTATTGGGAGAAGGTGCTGTGGTCAGATGAGGCAAAAATTTAGCTCTTTGGCATTAACTCAACTCGCCGTGTTTGGAGGAAGAGAAATGCTGCCTGTGACCCAAAGAACACCGTCCCCACTGTCAAGCATGGAGGTGGAAACATTATGCTTTGGGGTGTTTCTCTGCTAAGGGCACAGGACTACTTCACCACATCAATGGATGGAGCCATGTACCGTAAAATCCTGAGTGACAACCTCCTTCCCTCCGCCAGGACATTAAAAATGGGTCGGGGCTGGGTCTTCTAGCAAGACAATGACCCAAAACATACAGCCAAGGCAAGAAAGGAGTGGCTCAAAAAGACGCACACCAATGTCATGGAGTGGCCTAGCCAGTCTGCAGACCTTAATCCCATAGAAAACTTATGGAGGAAGATAAAGCTCCGAGCTGCAAGCGACAGCCTCAAAATATTAATGATTTAGAGATGATTTGCAAAGAGGAGTGGACTAGAATTCCTCCTGACATGTGCGCAAACCACATCATCAACTACAGAAAACGTCTGACTGCTGTGCTTGCCAACAAGGGTTTTACCACCAAGTATTAAGTCTTGTTTGCCAGAGGGATCAAATACTTATTTCTCACTGCAAAATGCAAATACATTTATACAATGTGATTTTCTGGATTTTATTTTTGATATTCTATCTCTCAATGTTAAAATTAACCTACCCTTAAAATTATAGACTGTTCATGTCTTTGTCAGTGGGCAAACTTACAAAATTAGCAAGGGATCAAATAATTATTTCCCCCACTGTAAATAAGGTAAGCATTATGACATATTCAGAGACTCCCACATATACTAATTATATGACTGACCTCCTCCCTGCAGCCACCACTACATACAAAATGACACTTGCTATAGAGGCCAATGATAATAGAGATAAATGCAGGAGATCACCCTAGCTGTGGCTGCAGACTAAGACTGTTATAAGTTTCTCTCTACAGCTGGTGGGAGCAGGGGATTTGGAGCTCTGTATCAGAATCTCTGTATCAGGTATATGTAACAGGTAACTTACAGAGCTCTACTTGTATAGCAAACTACATGTGCAGGTACTTACACAACCAACGTACAATGTGATGGGAGAGAGACAATAACTTTTCAGGCTCTTAGTTATGGGGTCTCATGAGGGATACAAGCTTAAGGAGCCAGACATGAAATCTGGGCTCTCTGAGTTTGAAACCTCAATCAAATACGCTGTAAATAAAAGAAAACAAGGGCAGGGTTTAGAAAAGCATTAATGTATATAATGATTAGCTGTTACTACCCCTCCCAAGCTACACACATAGGTGAATCCTACATCTAGAAAGCCCAACAGTCCAGCAGCATATTCCATATACCGGACAGACCAGTACCTGACAGGTGTAAGGTGTCTTTTGGTGTTTGGGTCTTTGAGAATCTCAATGATGGTGTGAATGCACCAGGGAGCGGATAAGCACATGATATGTGCAAATATCCAGCAATGTTATTGCCCTGATGACCATGGACCACCGCTACGACACAATGTGACAAAACTGAGATTATAGAAAATCCCACCGGCGGCTCAAGTGTCCAGATCCATTATAAACTGCAGCTTTTTTTCTAACTATACCCTTAATGAACGGACCTTTACTTACAAGATATCATCAGGTAATCCTCCGCAGGACATTTTAGATCATCGTCCTCCGCTTTAATGGTTACGGAGGAGCCGGCAGCCTGGATGTCAGAGGAATGAATTATGGCATCAGAGTCACAGCTGGCCACCAGAACCTCCTGTGACACCATGGTTGGGGAGTGAGAGTCCGACATCACGTCCTGCACCACCTGGGCCAAGTGACCATCAGTCGCAGCCACGAGATCGGCCACAAACACTTGGTCCGTCACGGTCTCGGTAATAATGTCAGATTGTAATACTTGATGGCTGCTTTCCAGCTCCTCCTCAAGAGCGACGTCAGTTTCCAGGACAGCCTCCGGCACAATGTCGTTCTCAGTGATGACGTCATCCTCGCTGATAATGTCCGGACCCTGCACTACGTCATCCGATAGCTCCTCCTGTGCCAAGGTGATGTCATCGTCAGTGATGACATCGGAAACTAACATGCCCTCTGGAACAGAGACGACAATGTGGTCGCCATCGACGTGGGCTGTGCCGGTCATCCCAGCCACTGCGGAGACAACCAAGGAAGACAGGAGAGGTTAGGATCTTAGCAAGGTCTTGAGCACGAATCACAACCTCACATTCCGCCATTACTATTAAATGTATGGAGTACAGAAATAAAAATATCACATAAGAAGGAGGAACAGGAGCCCAGAGTACAAATATACAACAAAGTCTTTATTAATACAGAGATTTAAAAATTCAGGACAAACACTATAATAGTGAGTATACCACAACAATACATGGGGGGAGGAAGAAAGGGACAGACCCTGGCCCTCTAGCCCCAGCGCTATATGATGTAAGTAAAATGTTGGCAAGTAGATAATTAAATAGAAACCACCACTATAGCGCAAGGTGGTTTGTGCAATGGAAAGCAAAAAATTAACAAGCTGCTAACCAGATTTATATTGCACGGTCTAGGGCAGTGCCACAATTATATGTAAAGACCTAAAACGCAGCAGCAATAACAATATAGGGGATATGCTTACCCATGCAACAGAGGGGGTCAGAGGGGAGGGGGTCCCGCCGGTGGTGTGGCCCCGACGCACGTTTCGCAGCGCCGACACGCTGCTTTCCCCTTGAGAAAGCAGCGTGTCGGCGCTGCGAAACGTGCGTCGGGGCCACACCACCGGCGGGACCCCCTCCCCTCTGACCACCTCTGTTGCATGGGTAAGCATATCCCCTATATTGTTATTGCTGCTGCGTTTTAGGTCTTTACATATAATTGTGGCACTGCCCTAGACCGTGCAATATAAATCTGGTTAGCAGCTTGTTCATTTTTTGCTTTCCATTGCACAAACCACCTTGCGCTATAGTGGTGGTTTCTATTTAATTATCTACTTGCCAACATTTTACTTACATCATATAGCGCTGGGGCTAGAGGGCCAGGATCTGTCCCTTTCTTCCTCCCCCCATGTATTGTTGTGGTATACTCACTATTATAGTGTTTGTCCTGAATTTTTAAATCTCTGTATTAATAAAGACTTTGTCGTATATTTGTACTCTGGGCTCCTGTTCCTCCTTCTTATGTGATATTTATTGGAGCAATGATTTGAGCAAACCGGGTTATTATTTCATTCACACTAGTGCCTTCTCCCGGATTTTTGCTTAGTATGTTTTCGGTATCTCTGATATTAGAAATAAAAATATATAGGATGAACGTACCGAAGTCCTGCATGATCATGGTGTGAGGAATTTTGGCTTCTTGTATCTGGAGCTCCAGCCCGCCACCTCCCGGATCCATCATTATTCCGAGGCATTCACAAAACCTGTGGGAAATAAAGCCACACATTAATGGAGGAATGTGAGTGCGGTGTTCAGAAGGGTTTATTCCAGATTCCAGGCCTAGTTCAGGGTAGAGAACCCTGTACATATTAAGCCATCGTCTTCCTGATCCGCCAATATCGGCCGACTCTGCTATGCATGTGACGTGCCGGCCAACTGGTAGTCGGGGCGAGACGTTGATTGCACATGTCTGATTTCGGACTGCCGAACGCATGGTTCTCCCGGATATAAGCCCCAGCCAACATGTTAGTGGCTTTCTCATAGAGAACACAGGAGCGCTCAGGCGAACAAGCACACCTGCGTATGGGAGAGCCGGCTGAATGTGAATGGCTGCCGTTAGGTGGGTTTACATCTAATAACCACGGATCAGCAACGTTTAATTGCCCGTTCACACATGGAGACTGGGGTTAACAGTCCCTGTACGATCCATATAGATTGCTTGGTGCATATAGGCTGCCATAGTTCTTGACAGCACAAGTCCCGTTTACACAGGTCAACGCACTGCAGAAAACCATGAACTTTTGTGCAGCACAAAAGATCATTTCTACAGATGAACAAGAGTTTTGCTCGTTATTCCAGTGAATGGCAGCCAGTTTATACCGCAAGATTATCGAAAAATCGAGTGTTACTAGTAAGCCATCTCCATCCACCTGATTGCACCGTGTTTAGGAGTTCACAGTGCAATCAAATAAAGGACATACAGCACCTCCAATGTACAGTGGCTGGCAAAAGTATTCACACCACCTTGGCGGTTTCCTTGTTTGGCTACCTCACAACCTGTATTTCCCTGTTTTTTTTTTGCGGGTTTGCATCAGTTCTTGTAAAGCACATTCCTACAACTGTGAACATTTGGTTTAATTTTTATTGCGAAGCAAACAACAAATAGGACAAAATAACTGAACATTTCAGTGTGCATAACTATTCACCCCCTTAAAGTCAGTACTTTGTAAAGCCTCCTTTTGCGGCAATTACGGCTGCAAGTCGCTTTGGATAAGTCTGTATAGGTTTTCCACATCTGGTCACTGGGATTATTGCCCATTCTTCAAGGTAAAACTGCTCCAGCTTCTCCAAGTTAGATGGTTTCCTCTGGTGAACAGCAATCTCCATTGGATTGAGGTTTGGCCTTTTACTAGCACACTCCAAAACATTTACTCGTTGCCCTTTACACAACTGGAGTGTTGCTTTAGCAGTATGCTTTGGGTCATTGTCACGTTGGAAGGCGAACCTCCGTCCCAGTCTCAAATCACTGACAAACAGGTTTTGCTCAAGAATTTCCCTGTATTTGGCACCATCCATCTTTGCCTCGGCTCGGACCATTTTCCCTGTCCCTGCTGCAGAAAAACGTCCCCAGAGTATTATGCTGCTACCACCATGTTTCACTGTGAGGATGGTGTTCTTGGGGTGATGAGTTGTATTGATTTGGTTGCAGACATAGCATTTACCTTGGTGGCCAAAAAGTTGAATTTTTGTCTTATCTGACCACAGCACCTTCCTCCATACATTTGGGGAGTCTCCCACATGGCTTTTGGCAAACTCAAAACAAGCCTTAAGCACAAAAATTGTAAGCATAGGTTTTTTTTCTCCCTACTGTTCCATAAAGGCCACCTCCATGGAGTGTACGGCTTATTGTGGTCGCATGGAGAGATACTCCAGTCTCTGTTGGGAACGCTGCAGCTTCTTCAGAGGTTGGTCTCTGTGCTGCCTCTCTGATTAATGCCCTCCTTGCCCGGGCTGAGTGTTTTGGTGGGCACCCTCTCGTCAGGTTTGTTGTGGCCCCATGTTCTTTACATTTGATGATGATTGATTTTTTGGTGCTCCAGGGGGATCATAAGAGATTGGGAGATTTTTTTTTTTTTTAATAACCCAACCCTGACTTGTTCTTCTCAACAACTTTGTCCCTGATTTGTTTGGAGAGCTCCTTGGTCTTTCACGGTGTGGTTTGGAGAGCTCCTTGGTCTTTCACGGTGTGGTTTGGAGAGCTCCTTGGTCTTTCACGGTGTGATTTGGAGAGCTCCTTGGTCTTTCACGGTGTGGTTTGGAGAGCTCCTTGGTCTTTCACGGTGTGGTTTGGAGAGCTCCTTGGTCTTTCACGGTGTGGTTTGGAGAGCTCCTTGGTCTTTCACGGTGTGGTTTGGAGAGCTCCTTGGTCTTTCACGGTGTGGTTTGGAGAGCTCCTTGGTCTTTCACGGTGTGGTTTGGAGAGCTCCTTGGTCTTTCACGGTGTGGTTTGGAGAGCTCCTTGGTCTTTCACGGTGTGGTTTGGAGAGCTCCTTGGTCTTTCACGGTGTGGTTTGGAGAGCTCCTTGGTCTTTCACGGTGTGGTTTGGAGAGCTCCTTGGTCTTTCACGGTGTGGTTTGGAGAGCTCCTTGGTCTTTCACGGTGTGGTTTGGAGAGCTCCTTGGTCTTTCACGGTGTGGTTTGGAGAGCTCCTTGGTCTTTCACGGTGTGGTTTGGAGAGCTCCTTGGTCTTTCACGGTGTGGTTTGGAGAGCTCCTTGGTCTTTCACGGTGTGGTTTGGAGAGCTCCTTGGTCTTTCACGGTGTGGTTTGGAGAGCTCCTTGGTCTTTCACGGTGTGGTTTGGAGAGCTCCTTGGTCTTTCATGGTGTGGTTTGGAGAGATCCTTGGTCTTTCATGGTGCGGTTTGGAGAGCTCCTTGGTATTCATGGTGCGGTTTGGAGAGCTCCTTGGTATTCATGGTGCGGTTTGGAGAGCTCCTTGGTCTTTCACGGTGTGGTTTGGAGAGCTCCTTGGTCTTTCACGGTGTGGTTTGGAGAGCTCCTTGGTCTTTCACGGTGTGGTTTGGAGAGCTTCTTGGTCTTTCACGGTGTGGTTTGGAGAGCTCCTTGGGTCTTTCATGGTGTGGTTTGGAGAGCTCCTTGGTCTTTCACGGTGTGGTTTGGAGAGCTCCTTGGGTCTTTCATGGTGTGGTTTGGAGAGCTCCTTGGTCTTTCATGGTGTGGTTTGGAGAGCTCCTTGGTCTTTCATGGTGTGGTTTGGAGAGCTCCTTGGTCTTTCACGGTGTGGTTTGGAGAGCTCCTTGGTCTTTCACGGTGTGGTTTGGAGAGCTCCTTGGTCTTTCACGGTGTGGTTTGGAGAGCTTCTTGGTCTTTCACGGTGTGGTTTGGAGAGCTCCTTGGGTCTTTCATGGTGTGGTTTGGAGAGCTCCTTGGTCTTTCATGGTGTGGTTTGGAGAGCTCCTTGGTCTTTCATGGTGTGGTTTGGAGAGCTCCTTGGTCTTTCATGGTGTGGTTTGGAGAGCTCCTTGGTCTTTCATGGTGTGGTTTGGAGAGCTCCTTGGTCTTTCATGGTGTGGTTTGGAGAGCTCCTTGTTCTTCATTGTGTTGTTTGGTTAGTGGTGCCTCTTGTTAATGGTATTGCAGCCTCTGGGGCCTTTCAGAAAAGGTAAAGTGTATATACTGACAAACATGTGACACTTAAGATTGCACACAGGAATATGTCTGGTCACTAAGCATGGACTTATGAAGGGAATTCTTTGCACAAATTTTTTTAGGGACCTCATCACAAAAGGGATGAATGCACATACCAATTTTTAGTTATTTGATCCCATAAATTTAATTTCTGCCTATATTTTTCTCACTTCACCAACTTAGACTATTTAGTGCTGATGCATCACACACAAATAGGATTTAAAAAAAAAAAAATTAAACACAGATGGTAATGTAACAAAATAGGTAAAAATTCAAGAGGGTGAATATTTTCACAAGCCACTGTATATACTAAATATTTAAAAAATTCTACACGTCCCCGATAATATCCCAGGTTTTTGACACACAAAAAAAATCCTAACAGGAAGAATGATTTCAGGAGTTTTGCACCTAAAATGTCACCCGCAATCTGAACAAATCCATTGTTCAAATATTTGTATTAAAAGGTTTTAATTATTTACATGCAAAGAATCAGGCATTATAATATTAATTGTAATTCAAGTTTTGTTGTGATATAGCATGGGGATGGAAATGAATAGGAAATTTGCTTAGGAAGGAGGGGAAAATAACATGAGGAAAGGGTAAGACAAAACAGATTAAAATTTAAGGAGTAACATTTTTTATTTAGATTACAAACGGATATATAACACAATGCACTATGAAGGAAGTAATCTCATTAATCAAACTAGTGATCGGGGTAGTCTAACCAAGGTTCCCATTTGTGAAAATATTTATCCCAAGAGTTGTTGATAATCGCAAATCTTAAGTTGTGTGGTGAAATTTTTTCTATTATGTCCTGAAAATTAGGAATAGAAGTTTTTTTTCCCAAAGTGATGCAATAGCAATTTTAACCACAAGAAAGATATGTATAAACAAAGCTCGAAAATCTGGATTAATATGTTCAATTCTAAAGATAGAAGAGCTAAATGTCGTAAAATGGAGATACTACTCCCTATAATTTTATGGATAAAACTAAAAATTTTCTTCCAAAAATTACTTATTTTGGGGCAGAACCAAAATGAATGAATCAGGTCAGCTCTGCATCCACAATCTCTCCAGCAACGTGGAGAGTGATCAGTAAAAGCTTTACTTAGTCTGCTAGGTGTGAGATACCATTTTGAAATAGGATTCATGTAGTAATGTGCAGAGGTTTGAAGAATATGTTATTAATATACCGTATGTGTAAATAAACCCGGCACTCAACTTTATGCTAGTAGCTTGGGATTTTATTGTGTAGAACCAACAAATACGTTTCGGTCTCACATGACCTTCTTCAGTTACTACAATGTGTGAGAATAAACATAAAGAAAGGAACAACAAAAATGAAAACAAAATAAAATATAAAGGAACAGAAGTATATACAATGTATCATGTTATAGTAGAAGTGCCTTAATTGGATCGATATTACCTGGGGTGCCAGTGCCCTGTTAATGGAATAGGCTGTAAGCTGTGGAGAGAGAAAGCGTTCTAATATGAACTGGGCATCGCGCTCTGGGATCAGTCCAAAGTCCGGTACAGCTAAGTGATAGTGGCGCTAAGTGTGAATGGCGATGCTGTAATTACCTTATTTGATCCGGAGCTGGACGCGGTGGACATTAACAGGGCACTGGCACCCCAGGTAATATCGATCCAATTAAGGCACTTATGACACCTGGCCTTATATCTAATATATAAAGCTGAATGTGTGTGTGTGTGTGTGTGTGTGTATGTATGTATGTATGTATGTATGTATGTATGTATGTCCGGGATTGGCATCTGAACCGTAGCAGCTACAGCCACAAAATTTTGCACAGTCACACGTCTGGACCCCGAGAGCGTCATAGGCTATGTTGTGAGGTGAAATTTTAACCCCGCGCTTTCCAATTCACCAAACAATTTTGCCCCTATCTACATAATGGGGAAAAAGTGAAAGGAAAAGTGTTGGAGGCGTCGCAGCTACAGGCACAAAATTTTGCACAGTCACACGTCTGGACCCTGAGAGCGTCAAAGCTATATTGTGAGGTGAAATTTTAACCCCGCGCTTTCCAAGTCACCAAACAATTTTGCCCCTATCTACATAATGGGGAAAAAATGAAAGGAAAAGTGTTGGAGGCAAATTAACAGCTGCCAGATGTGAACAAGGGGGACTTAAAGAATGACAGCGATGGCACCAAAGAGTATATACTGTACAGTTGCTAAGGTGGGGCCCCAACATGGGATAATCACACCACCACGGGGATATGAACACACACACAAAATGCGCCACACACTACCACGTGCTCGAACACATATACCACCCTCAGTGCACATTTCACCACACATACACCAACCTCGCCACATAAAAGTAGAAACACAAAAGTCGCCGCTCAAAACTCGCCACGCGCAAAACTCTCCACATGCAAAACTCGCCACACGTGCAAAACTCGCCACACGCAAAACTTGCACACGCAGAAAAATTGCCACACGCAGAAAAATTGCCACATGCACAAAAGTTGCAACACATGCAAAAGTTGCCTCACACAAAACTTGCACATACTCAAAAGGCACCACACATAAAACTCGCCACGCGCAAAACTCGCCATGCGCAAAACTTGCTGCACACAACTTGCTACACTAACCTGTCACATGCAACTCGACACACAAAAAGTTGCTACACGCATGTCGCCACACAAAACTCATCTCACAAAAGTCCCTACATGCATGTCGCCACACGCAACTCAACACACACAACTTGACACACGAAACTCGCCCTAAAACACACACAAGTCTGGTATCCTTCAAAAATAAAAATCTGATTAATAAGCAGACAAACTACAAGAGCAACAAATGTACCATATAGGAATCCGGCAGCTGTCAGTCACATGACCAGTCTATTATGTGTATGTGTGAGCTAATATATACTGCCAGGGGGTGGGCTTACTGTTGGCTGGGGATTTATCAGGCTGCCATTTTAGCTTACAAATACTGAGGTAAAAATACTGACCAAATAACGTGTGAACGAGGGCTAATACAGGAGGAGATGGCATACAGCTATATACTATATACAGGAGATGACACACAGGTATATACTATTTACAGGGGAGATGACACACAGGTATATACTATATACAGGAGGAGATGACACACAGATATATACTATATACAGGAGAGATGACACACAGGTATATACTATATAGAGGAGGAGATGACATACAGGTACATACTACATACAGGAGGAGATGACATACAGGTATATACTATATACAGGAGGAGATGACACA
This sequence comes from Ranitomeya variabilis, assembly GCF_051348905.1. Classification (NCBI taxonomy): domain Eukaryota; kingdom Metazoa; phylum Chordata; class Amphibia; order Anura; family Dendrobatidae; genus Ranitomeya; species Ranitomeya variabilis. Next base: position 390,940,347 of record NC_135233.1, on the reverse strand, counting down.
CAGGTATATACTATATACAGGAGCAGATTACCTACAGGTATATAGTATACACAGGAGGAGATGACACAGGTATATGCTATGTATAGGAGGAGATGACATACAGGTATATACTATATACAGGAGATGACACACAGATATATACTATATATAGGTGAGATGACACACAGGTATATACTATATACAGGAGATTACATACAGGTATATCTAATATATAAAGCTGAATGTGTGTATGTATGTATGTGTGTATGTCCGGGATTGGCATCTGTACCGTCGCAGCTACAGCCACAAAATTTTGCACAGTCACACGTCTGGACCCCGAGAGCGTCATAGGCTATGTTGTGAGGTGAAATTTTAACCCCGCGCGTTCCAATTCACCAAACAATTTTGCTCCTATCTACATAATGGGGAAAAAGTGAAGGGAAAAGTGTTGGAGGAAAATTGACAGCTGCCAGATGTGAACAATGAGGACTTAAAGAATGAGAGCGATGGCGACAAAGAGTATATACCGTACAGTTGCTAAGGTGGGGCCCCGACATGGGATACTCACCACACACGGGGATATGAACACAAACACAAAATGCGCCACACACTACCACGTGCTTGAACACATATACCACCCTCAGCACACATTTCACCACACACACACACCAACCTCGCCACATAAAAGTCGAAACACAAAAGTCACCACTCAAAACTCGCTACATGCAAAACTCGCCATATGCAAAACTAGGCTCACGCAAAACTCGCCACACGTGCAAAACTCACCTCATGGAAAACTCACCTCATGCAAAACTTGCACACACAGAAAAATTGCCACATGTACAAAAGTTGCACCACATGCAAAAGTTGCCTCACACAAAACTTGCACATACTCAAAATGCACCACACATAAAACTCGCCACGCGCAAAACTCGCCATGCACAAATCTTGCTGCACACAACTTGCTACACTAACCTGTCACATGCAACTCAACACACAAAATGTTGCTACACGCATGTCGCCACACAAAACTCATCTCACAAAAGTCGCTACATGCATGTCGCCACACGCAACTCAACACACACAACTTGACACATAAAACTCGCCCTAAAACACACACAAGTCTGGTATTGTCCTTCAAAAATAAAAATCTGATTAATAAGCAAACTACAAGAGCAACAAATGTACCATATAGGAAATACGGCAGCTGTCAGTCACATGACCTGTCTATTATGTGTATGTGTGAGCTAATATATACTGCCAGGGGGGAGGGCTTCCTGTTGGCTGGGGATTTATCAGGCTGCCAATAGCAACCAATCACAGCTCAGCTTCTATTTTGCTACAGTTAATTAACCTGAGCTCTGATTGGTTAATATAGGCAACAAAGACATTCTCAGTATAACAAAGCTAATATATGTTGTGAAATGCTTCTATTTGCTTAGTTTTTGCCTTTTAATAATTACATTTCTATCTATTTGTTTTGTGGTTTTTGTGTGCAGAATAAATTTTTGTTAACACATTCTATTTTGCTAACAGCAGTCATTAACCCGGGCGAAGCCGGGTAGTACAGCTAGTTATAAATAACACTCATATGCACTTCCCCCTTTTCCTTAGTGAGTCCAAGTTGACCTACCGACTATGCTCACGTAGTGACAGGCTAGCTATTCAAAACACGGTATGCTAGCCCTTCCTTTTCTTCTAGGTTCCACTATAACATGATATACTGTGGTATAGGATATCTTTGTGGAATCCATGCGTTGTTTTCATATGTTTGTACCAAGATATGACCTATTTTGTACATTGTATATACTTCTGTTCCTTTATATTTTATTTTGTTTTCATTTTTGTTGTTCCTTTCTTTATGTTTCACACATTGTAGTAACTGAAGAAGGTCATGTGAGACCGAAACATATTTGTTGGTTCTACACAATAAAATCCCAAGCTACTAGCATAAAGTTGAGTGCCGGGTTTATTTACACATATGGTCTTAAGGTGCGGGAACCTACCCGGGCACCTCCATAGCAGTGCTCACGTCTTTGTCCACCACTATGTTATTAATATAGACTTCTTGCATTGCTCAATAGAAAAAAAAAATCTTCAAGTCCCTCTCCCAGTTTGTCATATATGAACATTTTTGAAGTCCCGTATCTTGGTTGAATAAATTGTATATCCTTTATGACTTCCATATGGTTTCATTGTTGGGATTACAAATTAAGTTCCCAATATGTTCAGGTAGAGGATGTTTAGATTCGAGATGGATTCTTGTAGTTTCCCATAGCTGGATATAACATATAAGGTCAATTTCTGGAGCTTGGTGTTTTAATCTAAGTTGTATAAATGGGACGAAATTTAAGTAGTCATGAACATTTTTAATAAAATTTTAGCTCCACTTTCTTCCATGATGGTCAGATGTTTTGGTTAATTATTAAATTTATTCTTTTTCATTGGAATGTGTTTTTTATTTGGTCATATTTAGGGATTTTTTAAGAGAGATCTGGTAATTTTTCCCAGGCAGTTATGATCTGTGAGTTGGGTACTGAGGTAGTAGGATTTGATAAAAAGTTTAGTAAGAGTTAATGGTAGTGATAGTTTTTCGCTTAAGGAAGATTCAAGATCAACCCAAGTAGGGGGACGGATGTTTTTGAACCAATTTTGGCAATGTTTGATTAGGTTAGTACTGTAATAAGCAGATAGATTGGGGAGGCCCAATCCAGTGCCGTCTTACTTTTCATCAGACTGTATTTAGAGGCTCTTGCTTTTTCCTGGTTCCATATAACCTTGTTTAACAAGTTTGGAAGGATTCTAATATATCTAAGCGGAAATAAAAAAGGAATGGCTCTAAAAATGTACAAAATTTTGAGGAAAATACACATCTGAAAAAACATTTTTTCTAACATGTAAACTCGTTTTTAGTGAAACTCTTTAAATCTTCTTGGATGTTCTGAACGAGACTTTATATATCAGATTCTATTTTGATGTATTTTGCAAAGTACGACATCTAAATAGTTATTTTCCCAATCAATAGAAGTTGTGTTCGTACTGTAAGATTTGGTATTATCGTCAATAAAAAAAAAGGAGAGCATATTAGATTTATTTTCATTAATTTTGTAATACGAGACCTCTTCCTATTTTTTTAGTATGTAAAGGATTTCTTTAGAAGAATTGATAGAATCTTTTAAAGAGAAAATTATGTAGTCACGAACAAACAAACTTAAATTTCTGGTTTTAGTGGAATTTCCTTTAATTTTTTTGTTGGATCTAATTTTTTCTGTGAAAGGTTACATAGCAAGGGCAAATAAGAGAGGGGATAACAGACACCCCTGATGGGTTCCCTTAGACAGAGAATGCATTTGACAGGTGGCCATTCCAAAACATTTAGATGTTGGATAAGAATACAAAGCCAGATAACTCTGTTGAATGCCTTCTCGGTGTCAAGTGTGATCATTAATGATGAGGATTCTTCCTTTTCTATAATGTATTAGTTTAAGCGATCTTCTTGTGCCGTCTATAGTTTGTTGACCTTTAATAAAACCAAGTTGGTTATTATACACAATTTGGGGCAGGATATTATTTAACCTGTCTGCTAACAACTTGGAGTATATGTGACTATCAGTATTTATCAATGAGATAGGTCTGTAACTTGTGACAAGGTTTGGATCGTTTTTAAGTTTAGGGACTAAAATGATGATGGTGGCTTGTAACATTTCCAATGGAAATTCTATTTTCATTGCGTAAATACCTTTGTTAAGTAAAGGGTTAGTAAAGTATTGGAAGATTTTATAAAATTCATTTGGGAATCCATCTGGACCAGGAGATACCCCTGTTAAGGTTGTTGATTATTCTTTTAACTTCTTCTTCAAAAAAGAGGGAATTTAATGTATCAGATTTTTGTTGAGAAATGTTTGGTAATTTAATTTTATCAAGAAAATGTTCTATGTTGTACGGATTTGGTTGGGGAATTAAAGAATCTTCAGCTAAATTGTATAATTTACTATAATGATCGGCAAAGGTGTCCTCAATTTCTTTGGGGTGTATATTATCTTGTTTTTTAATATTATGCTGTTTTTATTCTCATTTGTTTTACCCTTGAAGCCATGAGCTTAGAGGGTTTGTTGAAGGATGAATAAATATTAAACCCGATTGTTTTTATGAATTTGTCGCAGTCCTTGTAAAGTAAATTTCTCAGTTCTATTCTTAATTTAAGTATTTTGGAATGTATGCTTTGAGATGGTGAACAAATCCATTGAGAAACAAAACAGAAATCATTTTGGAGGGGGAAAATAAAAATAGCAAAACTTAAATAATGTAGTTGCATAAGTGTGAGTACCCGTGGGAATGTGGTTGTGTTCAGAAGCAGCCAATCACATAATCTCATGTTACATAGTAGTACGCTGCACTCACAGCGATGCAGGTTAATGCCATAGAAAGCTGCTGATCTAGGAGGATTTTCCTACATTTTCTCCTAGTTGTATTTTACAGTAAAAACCATCTACTATATAATTGTCTAAGGGTCACTTCCGTCTGTCTGTCCTTCTGTCTGTCTGTCCTTCTGTCTGTCCTTCTGTCTGTCCTTCTGTCTGTCTGTCGCGGTTATTCGTTCGCTGATTGGTCTCGGCAGCTGCCTGTCATGGCTGCCGCGACCAATCAGTGACGCGCACAGTCCGGAAGAAAATGGCCGCTCCTTACTCCCCGCACTCACTGCCTGGCGCCCGCATACACCCCTCAGCTCACCGCTCACACAGGGTTAATGCCGGTGGTAACGGACCGCGTTATGCCGCGGGTAACGCACTCCGTTACCGCTGCTATTAACCCTGTGTGACCAAGTTTTTTACTATTGACGCAGCCTATGCAGCGCCAATAGTAAAAACATCTAATGTTAAAAAAAATAAAAAAAATAAAAAATGATTATATACTCACCTACGCCGCCTTTCCCGCTCCTCGCGATGCAACCGGCACGTTCCGTTGGCACGGATGGTCTGGCAGAAGGACCTGCCATGACGTCTCGGTCATGTGACCGCGACGTCATCGCAAGTCCTACACGCCTGTGCGAGCAGGCTGGGACCGCAAGCTGCCGCCTGTACCCAGGGGCGGATTATCAGAGGGTCAATATGGGCGGTAGCCCAGGGCCCAGTGGCTTGGGGGGGCCCTGGGCCACCGCAGATTGACCCTCTGATAATCCGCCGGAGTGTGACTGAATGCCCGGCCCGCCGGCATTTATGTGCCCCGCCCCCCGGACCCGGTGGGCAGAGAGAGGGGGTCCGCATCGGGCCCCTTCTCATCTGCTCACCGGGCCCCTTCCGGCGCTGCGGCGCTTTCCTATTGAGGTGCGTGCGCGCGCCCGCACCTCAATAGTTAACAACAGCCGCCAGCCAGCCAATTGGAGGCTGGCAGCTGAAGTCGGCCGCAGCTCACACGTCGCCGGCGTCTGACGTCATTGTCAGTCGCCGGCGAGTGTGCGCTGCTGGAGGGAGCTCGCCGCGTTGAGCGCTGGTAAGGTGAGGAGACTGTTTTTTTTTGTTTTGTGTTTTAATAAGCTAACGGTGGACAGTGGACACACTGGGGGCAATGCTGGAGGACACACTGGGGCAGATTGCTGGAGACACTGGGGCAGATTGCTGGAGACACTGGGGGCAATGCTGGAGACACTGGGGCAGATTGCTGGAGACACTGGGGCAGATTGCTGGAGACACTGGGGCAGATTGCTGGAGACACTGGGGCAGATTGCTGGAGACACTGGGGCAGATTGCTGGAGACACCGGGGCAATGCTGGAGACACCGGGGCAATGCTGGAGACACCGGGGCAATGCTGGAGACACTGGGGCAATGCTCGAGGACACACTGGGGCAGATTGCTGGACACACTGGGGCAATGCTGGAGGACACACTGGGGCAGATTGCTGGAGACACTGGGGCAATGCTGGAGGACACACTGGGGCAGATTGCTGGAGACACTGGGGCAATGCTAGAGACACTGGGGCAGATTGCTGGACATACTGGGGCAGATTGCTGGGCACACTGGGGGTAATATGCTGGAGACAATGGGGCAGATTGCTGGACACACTGGGGGCAATGCTGAACAATTGGACATACTGGGGCAGATTGCAGGACACACTGGGGCAATATGCTGGACATACTGGGGCAGATTGTTGAACACACTGTCTGGGGGAATATGCTGGAGTCAGACACTGGGGCAGATTGCTGGAGACACTGTCTGGGGGCAATGCTGGACACACTGGGGCAGATTGCTGGTTACTGGGGCAATATGCTGGACATACTGGGGCAGATTGCTGGACACACTGGGGGTAATATGCTGGACACACTGGGGGCAGGACTGGAGGCATGGGCAGAATGTAGACACGGGGCAGAATGAAAGACATGGGGCAGGATTGGATCATGGGGCAGGAGAATACGATGGAGACAGATGGGGCAGGATGGGGAGATCACATGGGGTAGAATGGATACTCATGAGTGCAGGATGGGAGAACATATGGCAGGAGCCAGAAATGAGACACACGGGGCCAGGGTGGGGAATATTATTACCATAGGGGCTAATTAAGGGATATTATTACTGCAGTGATGTATTTATTTATTTTTTGAGTATACTGTTTTAAATGGGGGGGCGGTCCTGTTACTGTGCAGAGTGACTCTATATCGCCTTTTTTTCTCCATGTGTAATGTAGAAGTTGTGAAAAATTAAGTAATGTGTTCTGCAAGCAGAGCTCGAGATAACTGTGTTATTTCCTGCAGAAACGAGTCCTGGCTGGAAGAAATGATGGCGGTCTGTGCTGGATGAAAGATGAAGGACTTCACCTAGAGACGTCATTGGTGAGTCAGTGTTACTTATACATTGACACTATACACTATACTATATACAGAGGTCCTGTGTACAATGTCACCAGTGATCACTGTATTACCTATACACTATATACAGAGCTCCTGTGTATAATGTCACCAGTGATCTCTGTATTACCTCTACACAGACACTGCATACTAAGTATAGATCTCCTGTGAATACTGGCACTTATGGTGATAGTATTGTGTTTTGTTTTTTTTATTATTACTGATCAGTATTGTAGTATTCAGTCACTATGTGGTGGTAATATGTGGTCTGGAAATGGTGTTGTGGTATTTGTCCCTTGAATGTGCTATTTGGTCACCAAGTGGTGGTAATATGTGGTCTTGACCTGGTGCGGTGGTATTTGTTCCTTGTATGTGATATTATTCGATCACTGTGTTTGTAATTTGTGGTCTGGTCATGGCGCGGTGGTATTTGTTCCTTGTATGTGATATTATTGGTCAAAATATACCTAAATTATATTGCAGATTTTAACAAATATTTAATAGCTTACAGTAGAGTAGGGCCCGGCCATTTTTCTGGAATAATCTGGTTCGGGTATAATATGGCTCTGTGCTGTATACTACGTCACTGGGCAATATACTACGTGGCTCTGGGCAATATACTACGTCACTGGGCAATATACTACGTGGCTCTGGGCAATATACTACATCACCGGGCAATATACTACGTGCCTCTGTGCTGTATACTACGTCACTGGGCAATATACTACGTGGCTCTGGGCAATATACTACGTGGCTCTGGGCAATATACTACGTGGCTCTGGGCAATATACTACGTCACTGGGCAATATACTACGTGGCTCTGGGCAATATACTACGTGGCTCTGGGCAATATACTACGTGGCTCTGGGCAATATACTACATCACCGGGCAATATACTACGTGCCTCTGTGCTGTATACTACGTCACTGGGCAATATACTACGTGGCTCTGGGCAATATACTATGTGGCTCTGGGCAATATACTACATCACTGGGCAATATACTACGTGGCTCTGGGCAATATACTACGTGGCTCTGGGCAATATACTACGTGGCTCTGGGCAATATACTACGTGCCTCTGTGCTGTATACTACGTCACTGGGCAATATACTACGTGGCTCTGGGCAATATACTACGTGGCTCTGGGCAATATACTACATCACCGGGCAATATACTACGTGCCTCTGTGCTGTATACTACGTCACTGGGCAATATACTACGTGGCTCTGGGCAATATACTATGTGGCTCTGGGCAATATACTACATCACTGGGCAATATACTACGTGGCTCTGGGCAATATACTACGTGGCTCTGGGCAATATACTACGTGGCTCTGGGCAATATACTACATCGCTGTGCAATATACTACGTGCCTCTGTGCTGTATACTACGTCACTGGGCAATATACTACGTGGCTCTGGGCAATATACTACGTGGCTCTGGGCAATATACTACGTGGCTCTGGGCAATATACTACGTGGCTCTGGGCAATATACTACGTGGCTCTGTGCTGTATACTACGTCACTGGGCAATATACTAAAAGGTTCTGGGCAATATACTACGTGGCTCTGGGCAATATACTACGTCGCTGTGCAATATACTACTTGGCTCTGTGCTGTATACTACGTCACTGGGCAATATACTACGTCACTGGGCAATATACTACGTGGCTCTGGGCAATATACTACGTGGCTCTGGGCAATATACTACATCACCGGGCAATATACTACGTGCCTCTGTGCTGTATACTACGTCACTGGGCAATATACTACGTGGCTCTGGGCAATATACTACGTGGCTCTGGGCAATATACTACGTCACTGGGCAATATACTACGTGGCTCTGGGCAATATACTACGTGGCTCTGGGCAATATACTACGTGGCTCTGGGCAATATACTACGTGGCTCTGGGCAATATACTACGTGCCTCTGTGCTGTATACTACGTCACTGGGCAATATACTACGTGGCTCTGGGCAATATACTATGTGGCTCTGGGCAATATACTACATCACTGGGCAATATACTACGTGGCTCTGGGCAATATACTACGTGGCTCTGGGCAATATACTACGTGGCTCTGGGCAATATACTACGTGGCTCTGGGCAATATACTACATCGCTGTGCAATATACTACGTGCCTCTGTGCTGTATACTACGTGGCTCTGGGCAATATACTACGTGGCTCTGGGCAATATACTACGTGGCTCTGGGCAATATACTACGTGGCTCTGGGCAATATACTACGTCACTGGGCAATATACTAAAAGGTTCTGGGCAATATACTACGTGGCTCTGGGCAATATACTACGTCGCTGTGCAATATACTACTTGGCTCTGTGCTGTATACTACGTCACTGGGCAATATACTACATGGCTGGGCAATATACTACGTGGCTGGGCAATATACTACGTGGCTCTGTGCTGAATACTACGTGGCTCTGTGCTGAATACTGTGCTGGGGGTAATATGCTGGACACACTGGGGGCAGGACTGGAGGCATGGGCAGAATGTAGACACGGGGCAGAATGAAAGACATGGGGCAGGATTGGATCATGGGGCAGGAGAATACGATGGAGACAGATGGGGCAGGATGGGGAGATCACATGGGGTAGAATGGATACTCATGAGTGCAGGATGGGAGAACATATGGCAGGAGCCAGAAATGAGACACACGGGGCCAGGGTGGGGAATATTATTACCATAGGGGCTAATTAAGGGATATTATTACTGCAGTGATGTATTTATTTATTTTTTGAGTATACTGTTTTAAATGGGGGGGCGGTCCTGTTACTGTGCAGAGTGACTCTATATCGCCTTTTTTTCTCCATGTGTAATGTAGAAGTTGTGAAAAATTAAGTAATGTGTTCTGCAAGCAGAGCTCGAGATAACTGTGTTATTTCCTGCAGAAACGAGTCCTGGCTGGAAGAAATGATGGCGGTCTGTGCTGGATGAAAGATGAAGGACTTCACCTAGAGACGTCATTGGTGAGTCAGTGTTACTTATACATTGACACTATACACTATACTATATACAGAGGTCCTGTGTACAATGTCACCAGTGATCACTGTATTACCTATACACTATATACAGAGCTCCTGTGTATAATGTCACCAGTGATCTCTGTATTACCTCTACACAGACACTGCATACTAAGTATAGATCTCCTGTGAATACTGGCACTTATGGTGATAGTATTGTGTTTTGTTTTTTTTATTATTACTGATCAGTATTGTAGTATTCAGTCACTATGTGGTGGTAATATGTGGTCTGGAAATGGTGTTGTGGTATTTGTCCCTTGAATGTGCTATTTGGTCACCAAGTGGTGGTAATATGTGGTCTTGACCTGGTGCGGTGGTATTTGTTCCTTGTATGTGATATTATTCGATCACTGTGTTTGTAATTTGTGGTCTGGTCATGGCGCGGTGGTATTTGTTCCTTGTATGTGATATTATTGGTCAAAATATACCTAAATTATATTGCAGATTTTAACAAATATTTAATAGCTTACAGTAGAGTAGGGCCCGGCCATTTTTCTGGAATAATCTGGTTCGGGTATAATATGGCTCTGTGCTGTATACTACGTCACTGGGCAATATACTACGTGGCTCTGGGCAATATACTACGTCACTGGGCAATATACTACGTGGCTCTGGGCAATATACTACATCACCGGGCAATATACTACGTGCCTCTGTGCTGTATACTACGTCACTGGGCAATATACTACGTGGCTCTGGGCAATATACTACGTGGCTCTGGGCAATATACTACGTGGCTCTGGGCAATATACTACGTCACTGGGCAATATACTACGTGGCTCTGGGCAATATACTACGTGGCTCTGGGCAATATACTACGTGGCTCTGGGCAATATACTACATCACCGGGCAATATACTACGTGCCTCTGTGCTGTATACTACGTCACTGGGCAATATACTACGTGGCTCTGGGCAATATACTATGTGGCTCTGGGCAATATACTACATCACTGGGCAATATACTACGTGGCTCTGGGCAATATACTACGTGGCTCTGGGCAATATACTACGTGGCTCTGGGCAATATACTACGTGCCTCTGTGCTGTATACTACGTCACTGGGCAATATACTACGTGGCTCTGGGCAATATACTACGTGGCTCTGGGCAATATACTACATCACCGGGCAATATACTACGTGCCTCTGTGCTGTATACTACGTCACTGGGCAATATACTACGTGGCTCTGGGCAATATACTATGTGGCTCTGGGCAATATACTACATCACTGGGCAATATACTACGTGGCTCTGGGCAATATACTACGTGGCTCTGGGCAATATACTACGTGGCTCTGGGCAATATACTACATCGCTGTGCAATATACTACGTGCCTCTGTGCTGTATACTACGTCACTGGGCAATATACTACGTGGCTCTGGGCAATATACTACGTGGCTCTGGGCAATATACTACGTGGCTCTGGGCAATATACTACGTGGCTCTGGGCAATATACTACGTGGCTCTGTGCTGTATACTACGTCACTGGGCAATATACTAAAAGGTTCTGGGCAATATACTACGTGGCTCTGGGCAATATACTACGTCGCTGTGCAATATACTACTTGGCTCTGTGCTGTATACTACGTCACTGGGCAATATACTACGTCACTGGGCAATATACTACGTGGCTCTGGGCAATATACTACGTGGCTCTGGGCAATATACTACATCACCGGGCAATATACTACGTGCCTCTGTGCTGTATACTACGTCACTGGGCAATATACTACGTGGCTCTGGGCAATATACTACGTGGCTCTGGGCAATATACTACGTCACTGGGCAATATACTACGTGGCTCTGGGCAATATACTACGTGGCTCTGGGCAATATACTACGTGGCTCTGGGCAATATACTACGTGGCTCTGGGCAATATACTACGTGCCTCTGTGCTGTATACTACGTCACTGGGCAATATACTACGTGGCTCTGGGCAATATACTATGTGGCTCTGGGCAATATACTACATCACTGGGCAATATACTACGTGGCTCTGGGCAATATACTACGTGGCTCTGGGCAATATACTACGTGGCTCTGGGCAATATACTACGTGGCTCTGGGCAATATACTACATCGCTGTGCAATATACTACGTGCCTCTGTGCTGTATACTACGTGGCTCTGGGCAATATACTACGTGGCTCTGGGCAATATACTACGTGGCTCTGGGCAATATACTACGTGGCTCTGGGCAATATACTACGTCACTGGGCAATATACTAAAAGGTTCTGGGCAATATACTACGTGGCTCTGGGCAATATACTACGTCGCTGTGCAATATACTACTTGGCTCTGTGCTGTATACTACGTCACTGGGCAATATACTACATGGCTGGGCAATATACTACGTGGCTGGGCAATATACTACGTGGCTCTGTGCTGAATACTACGTGGCTCTGTGCTGAATACTACGTCACTGGCCAATATACTACGTCACTGGGCAATATACTAGCAATATACTACGTGGCTCTGTGCTGTATACTACGTCACTGGGCAATATACTACATCGCTGGGCAATATACTACGTGGCTGGGCAGTATACTACGTCACTGGGCAATATACTACGTCACTGGGCAATATACTACGTCACTGGGCAATATACTACGTCACTGGGCAATATACTACGTGGGCTGTGCTATATACTACGTGGACATGCATATTCTAGAATACCCGATGCGTTAGAATCGGGCCACCATCTAGTGGTCCATAAACAGCTGACAACACAGCAAAGGTATCGCACTGTGGATAGTTATCAGACAGGAGAAGGTACTAGATCTATCATGGCCACTGAAGAGGTCATCTGGAAATGGTTTACAATTAACACAACAGTGACATTACCTGTAACTGAGAGTCCCTCAAAAACTGATGAAAAGACAAGAAGAAAATTGGTCCATGAAGCTGCCAAGAGGCCAACAGCAACATTAAAGGATCTGCAGCAATGTCTGGCAAGTCCTGGTTGTGTCCAGCATGTGACCACAATCTACCATGGAGAGTGAGGGGAGTGGTGAACAGTCCAACTATCAAACAACTCTGCTTCAAAACCTTCAGGCCTCTGCTAAAAAGCGGAAGATGAATTTCACCTTTCAGCACAACAACGCCCCCAAGACATCCAAATCAGCAAGAGAACGGCTTCACCAGAAGGGGTGGGGCGTGGGGACAGGCGCTGTATAAGGAGGGGGGTCTCCCGTGTGACAGACCAGCTGTATATGGGGGGGGTCTCCTGTGTCACAGACCAGCTGTATATGGGGGGGGTCTCCCGTGTCACAGACCAGCTGTATATGGGGGGGGGGTCTCCCGTGTCACAGACCAGCTGTATATGGGGGGGGGGGGGTCTCCCGTGTCACAGACCAGCTGTATGTGTGTGTGTGTGGGGGGGGGTGTCTCCCATGTGACAGTCCAGAGCTGTATATGGGGAGGGGGTCTCCCGTGTGACAGACCAGAGCTTTATATGGGGGGGTCTCCCGTGTGACAGACCAGAGCTGTATATGGGGGGTCTCTCCTGTGTCACAGACCAGCTGTATATGGAGGGTCTCCTGTCACAGACCAGCTGTATATGGGGGGGTCTCCCGTGTCACAGACCAGCTGTATATGGGGGGGTCTCCCGTGTCACAGACCAGCTGTATATGGGGGGGTCTCCCGTGTCACAGACCACCTGTATATGAGGGGGGTCTCCTGTGTCACAGATCAGCTGTATATGGGGGGGGGGGGGTCTCCCGTGTGACAGACCAGAGCTGTATATGGGGGGGGGGGGGGGAGGTCTCCTGTGTCACAGACCAGCGGTATATGGAGGTCTCTCCTGTGTCACAGACCAGCTGTATATTATGGAGGGGGTCTCCTGTGTCACAGACCAAAAGTATATGGGGGGTCTCACGTATGACAGACCAGAGCTGTATATGGGGGGTCTCCCGTGTGACAGACCAGCTGTATATGGAGGGGGGTCTCCCGTGTGACAGACCAGCTGTATATGGAGGGGGTCTCCTGTGTCACAGACCAGCTGTATATGGAGGGGGTCTCCTGTGTCACAGACCAGCTGTATATGGGGGGGGTCTCCTATGTCACAGACCAGCTGTATATGGAGGGGGTCTCCCGTGTGACAGACCAGCTGTATATGGAGGGGGTCTCCTGTGTCACAGACCAGCTGTATATGGGGGGGTCTCCTGTGTCACAGACCAGCTGTATATGGAGGGGGGTCTCCCGTGTGACAGACCAGCTGTATATGGAGGGGGTCTCCTGTGTCACAGACCAGCTGTATATGGAGGGGGTCTCCTGTGTCACAGACCAGCTGTATATGGGGGGGGTCTCCTGTGTCACAGACCAGCTGTATATGGAGGGGGTCTCCCGTGTGACAGACCAGCTGTATATGGAGGGGGTATCCTGTGTCACAGACCAGCTGTATACGGGCCGGGGTCTCCTGTGTCACAGACCAGCTGTATATGGGGGGGGGTCTCCTGTCACAGACCAGCTGTATATGGAGGGGGTCTCCCGTGTGACAGACCAGCTGTATATGGAGGGGGTATCCTGTGTCACAGACCAGCTGTATACGGGCCGGGGTCTCCTGTGTCACAGACCAGCTGTATATGGGGGGGTCTCCTGTCACAGACCAGCTGTATATGGGGGGTCTCCCGTATGACAGACCCTCTCCGCACGGCTCCGGCCTGTAGATGAAGGCTCCGGCGTCCCCGGGCCGCGGCCTGTCCTCCCCATCCCCCCGGTTACCTGCCAGGCTCCGGGCGTCCTCTCTCCGCCGGGGTCTCGGGTCTCCGGATCAGGGGGCTGCGAGGCCTCGGCCAATGAGCGCGGGGAGCGGGCGCGGCCTCCTCCTCCTCCCCCCGGCCCGGAGCGGCCTCCTCCCTCCACACCGCACGTCACTGGCGGCGGAGAACCGGCAGCTGCAGGCCGCAGCACCGCCCTCCCCTCCTCACGGCCGGAGTACAGACCCCAGGACTGGCAGTCACCCGCTCACCACTGCCGGGCCCTGCGGGTGTAACGGGGTGGTGAGGTACTACAACCCCCAGCATGTCCCCTCACACGCAGGCCCTGGCCGTGTGCTGCTGTACCGGTGCCTCCGTTATCCGGCGCGTTACCAGGAGACCAGTCTATAGGGCTCAGGGCCCGAGAGCCAAACCGTTACCCTTAGCAACCAACAATATCACTGCTTTTATCTTTCCCCCTGTAAACAAAGCATGCATGGTATTGGTTCCTATTGGCGAACGGCTATAAACACTCGTTTCATTGGTTGCTCCCCTCGGTTATTTAAACAGTAATTTGATTGGTTGATATTACAAAACAATAAATTTCTAAGGTCACAGGTACAGAGAATGAAAGCGGTGATCAGATTGGTTACTATATCTATGTAGAAATTAAAAGCAATGATCTGATTGGTTGCTATCCCTGTGAAGGGTTGGAATGCAATGACCTGATTGCTTACTATACCAATGGAGTGAAAGCAATGACCTGATTGGTTACTATACCAATGCAGGGATGAAAAGCAATGACCTGATTGGTTACTATATCTATGAACGGAGGAGAAGCAATGACCTGATTGGTTACTATATCTATGAAGGGATGGAAAGCAATTACCTGATTGGTTACTATACCAATGCAGGGAGGGGAAGCAATGACCTGATTGGTTACTCTTCACCTTTGCGCTGTAGACAATGAAAGCAGTGATTTGATTGGTCGCTGTCCTCCATAATATGGTTGCTATGGGCATCTCCGCCATGTTCTGTATTTTTATATGAGGTGCAATGTACATTAATGTAGTAACACATCCCCAGCACAGCCGGACGCGGCAGATACCGCTAAACAGTGTTCAGTTTTATTAAAACTTATTAAACCCTGGCGGATAATCCTGTATGACGAGGCCCGGGCGATCCATGGCGGGAGATCACAGGCAGCGGTCGTGTGTAATGTTCGTTAATAGTTGTAGACGGCTTTAACTTGTGGACGTCCAAAACTAAAAGGCCGGGAGTCCCAGGCGGTGTTCTGGCCGGACGGCTCTGGAGACCGCTGCAGATAGTCGTCAGGAGCAGGCGCAGCCCTCGCAATCCTCTGTAACAGACACGAGAGACGACGACTGAGGTGAATGTGATAAATAACCGCCAAAATGGTGATTCTAACACGACGGCGAGGAAACCGTCATCTACACCGGAAACGCACGGCTTATACTCCAGTCACAGCCAAAGCTGCATTCAGAATAATGCTACATGGGAAAAAGCCGCAGCCCCTCGCCCACCCCCCGCCCTGCAGCCATAGACACTAATACGGAGCCGCCAGATAGAGAAGTGCGATCCGTCACTGCACAGAACACGTCTCCTCCAGAGTCCAGTGGTGGCGGCCTTACACCACTCCATCCGACTCTCGTCATTGTGCTTGGTGATGTACGGCTCCCTGCAGCTGCTCGGCCATGAAGCTCCTGCAGGGGGCGCAGTGTTTGTGCTAAGAGGAGGTCCGGACAGTTATGGGGTCAGCAGATCGGTGGGGACTTTTCTGCCCTCTGCTCCTCAGCACTCGGCCCCCCGCTCTGTAATGTTGTGGGGTCTCCACTGAGACTGGCTGAGTTGCTTCCAATTCAGATTAATATCACTCACAGGACATAGGGAAGATTCAGGAGGAAGAAACAGATTTTCAGTGCTTAAATAATAATTCTATTCCCTGACAGCAAACACAGATCTCACCAATGGAGAGACGTTCTGCCGTGTGATGACTGCGCGCTCCATACACTGACCGTAGTGCAGGCGTCACAGCGTCATTGATACCTGAGCACGGACTGACGTATATCTGATTACTGCAGTAGTACAACGGAGCAACGATGCGACACAGCCAGAAGCGGAGACTTACAGAATACTGCTGCTCGTAGTCCGGGAAGTCCTGCTCCGGGGGTCGGTATCCATAATTCTGAGATTGCTGCCTTCCTTCAAAGTAATTGGAGGATCGACCGACAGGAGGAACATCAGAGTAATAACTGCAATACAAGACATGTTACTCTACAGTGACTGCACCAGCAGAATAGTGAGTGCAGCTCTGGGGTATAATACAGGATGTAACTCAGGATCAGTAATGTAATGTATGTACACAGTGACTGCACCAGCAGAATAGTGAGTGCAGCTCTGGAGTATAATACAGGATGTAACTCAGGATCAGTAATGTATGTACACAGTGACTGCACCAGCAGAATAGTGAGTGCAGCTCTGGGGTATAATACAGGATGTATCTCAGGATCAGTAATGTAATGTATGTACACAGTGACTGCACCAGCAGAATAGTGAGTGCAGCTCTGGGGTATAATACAGGAAGTAACTCAGGATCAGTAATGTAATGTATGTACACAGTGACTGCACCAGCAGACTAGTGAGTGCAGCTCTGGGGTATAACTCAGGATCAGTAATGTATGTACACAGTGACTGCACCAGCAGAATAGTGAGTGCAGCTCTGGAGTATAATACAGGATGTAACTCAGGATCAAGTAATGTACTGTATGTACTCAGCGACTGCACTAGCAGAATAGTGAGTGCAGCTCTGGAGTATAATACAGGATGTAACTCAGGATCAGTAATGTAATGTATGTACACAGTGACTGCACTAGCAGAATAGTGAGTGCAGCTCTGGAGTATAATACAGGATGTAACTCAGGATCAGTAATGTAATGTATGTACACAGTGACTGCACCAGCAGAATAGTGAGTGCAGCTCTGGGGTATAATACAGGATGTATCTCAGGATCAGTAATGTAATGTATGTACACAGTGACTGCACCAGCAGACTAGTGAGTGCAGCTCTGGGGTATAACTCAGGATCAGTAATGTAATGTATGTACACAGTGACTGCACCAGCAGAATAGTGAGTGCAGCTCTGGAGTATAATACAGGATGTAACTCAGGATCAGTAATGTAATGTATGTACACAGTGACTGCACCAGCAGAATAGTGAGTGCAGCTCTGAGGTATAATACAGGATGTATCTCAGGATCAGTAATGTAATGTATGTACACAGTGACTGCACCAGCAGAATAGTGAGTGCAGCTCTGGGGTATAATACAGGATGTAACTCAGGATCAGTAATGTAATGTATGTACACAGTGACTGCACCAGCAGACTAGTGAGTGCAGCTCTGGGGTATAACTCAGGATCAGTAATGTAATGTATGTACACAGTGACTGCACCAGCAGAATAGTGAGTGCAGCTCTGGAGTATAATACAGGATGTAACTCAGGATCAAGTAATGTACTGTATGTACTCAGCGACTGCACTAGCAGAATAGTGAGTGCAGCTCTGGAGTATAATACAGGATGTAACTCAGGATCAGTAATGTAATGTATGTACACAGTGACTGCACTAGCAGAATAGTGAGTGCAGCTCTGGAGTATAATACAGGATGTAACTCAGGATCAGTAATGTAATGTATGTACACAGTGACTGCACCAGCAGAATAGTGAGTGCAGCTCTGGGGTATAATACAGGATGTAACTCAGGATCAGTAATGTAATGTATGTACACAGTGACTGCACCAGCAGAATAGTGAGTGCAGCTCTGGAGTATAATACAGGATGTAACTCAGGATCAAGTAATGTACTGTATGTACTCAGCGACTGCACTAGCAGAATAGTGAGTGCAGCTCTGGAGTATAATACAGGATGTAACTCAGGATCAGTAATGTAATGTATGTACACAGTGACTGCACTAGCAGAATAGTGAGTGCAGCTCTGGGGTATAATACAGGATGTATCTCAGGATCAGTAATGTAATGTATGTACACAGTGACTGCACCAGCAGAATAGTGAGTGCAGCTCTGGGGTATAATACAGGATGTAACTCAGGATCAGTAATGTAATGTATGTACACAGTGACTGCACCAGCAGACTAGTGAGTGCAGCTCTGGGGTATAACTCAGGATCAGTAATGTAATGTATGTACACAGTGACTGCACCAGCAGAATAGTGAGTGCAGCTCTGGAGTATAATACAGGATGTAACTCAGGATCAAGTAATGTACTGTATGTACTCAGCGACTGCACTAGCAGAATAGTGAGTGCAGCTCTGGAGTATAATACAGGATGTAACTCAGGATCAGTAATGTAATGTATGTACACAGTGACTGCACTAGCAGAATAGTGAGTGCAGCTCTGGAGTATAATACAGGATGTAACTCAGGATCAGTAATGTAATGTATGTACACAGTGACTGCACCAGCAGAATAGTGAGTGCAGCTCTGGGGTATAATACAGGATGTATCTCAGGATCAGTAATGTAATGTATGTACACAGTGACTGCACCAGCAGAATAGTGAGTGCAGCTCTGGAGTATAATACAGGATGTAACTCAGGATCAGTAATGTAATGTATGTACACAGTGACTGCACCAGCAGAATAGTGAGTGCAGCTCTGGAGTATAATACAGGAGGTAACTCAGGATCAGTACAGGGTAAACTAGTGTTTCGGTTGTTTATGTAGTGTTCATAAATAAGTGTGTTTGTGACCATAAGATATTGGGTCCCAGAAGCTTTTCCCACATGACAGTCCACAGTCTCATACTCACTTCAGCCTGCGAGGTTTCGGAGGGTCGGCTGCAGGCTCCGTCCATTGTGCAGTTTGTATTTTCGGTTGCACTTGTTCTTGGACATTGACCTTAGAAAGTGATGAGATGATGTTTCTTCTCTGGTTCTG
Source organism: Ranitomeya variabilis (assembly GCF_051348905.1). Taxonomy (NCBI): domain Eukaryota; kingdom Metazoa; phylum Chordata; class Amphibia; order Anura; family Dendrobatidae; genus Ranitomeya; species Ranitomeya variabilis. The sequence continues at coordinate 390,920,817 of NC_135233.1, read as the reverse complement.
GACCCGATATAATAATATGCTGTGATTATAAACATCTCATTACCATTGACTGGTGGTTATGCGGGCGATTCTGCTCCGGATCAGGGACATACGTCTGGTTCTGATGCGTACTAGTCATCTTTCTCTCTAAATTTCTAAAAATTAAATTTATAAATATAAAAAAATTAGAAACTTAAAAAGGAGACGCCTCTGTGTATAGCAATATACACTGTGTTCCAAATTATTCTGCACAAAGAGTTTAGGAGTGATAAGGTTAGAATTTTTTTGTTTGTCATCTAAACTCATTGATGGTGATGTGTGTCAGGGCTCTTTATATCACTGAAATTGCAGATACCTGTGCACATTAGTTTGGCCGGTGTGTCCAAATAAAGGCAAGACTCCTTAAGAAGGCTGTTCCACATTATTAAGCAGCCTACATTTTTTGCCAAAATGGGAAAGAAAAAGGATGTGTCGGCTGCTGAGAAGCAACAAATTGTGGAGTATTTAGGTCAAGGCATGACTACAATCAACATTGCCAAGACACTTCATCGTGATCATCGCACAATCAAGAAGTATGTAGCTGATTCCCAGCACACACGTGTGCGTGCTGATAAGGAAAAATTGAGGACTCTTTCCAACAGGCAATTGCGTAAGGTTAAAAGAGCAGCTGCAAAAATGCCTCATCATAGCAGCAATCAAGTTTTTGAAGCTGCTGGTGCCTCCAACGTCCCCAGAACAACAAGATGCAGGGTCCTTCAGAGGTGCGTAAGCCATCCTGTCGACCACCTCTATCCACTGCACACAAGCAGAAATGGCTCCAGTGGGCCAAACGATACATGAAGACTGACTTCCAAACTGTTTTGTTCACCGATGAGTGCCGTGCAACGCTCGATGGTCCAGATGGATGGAGTGGAGGATGGCTGGTTGATGGACACCCCATGAAAACACGGCTAAGGCGCCAACAAAGAGGAGGTGGAGTAATGTTTTGGGCTGGAATCATGGGGAGAGAGATTGTCGGCCCCTTTATGATCCCTGAAGGGGTAAAGATGAGCTCCATAATCTATGTGGAGTTTCTAAAACAACACTTCCTGCCATGGTTCAAGAGGAAGAACCGTGCTTTCCGCAGCAAGATCATTTTCATGCATGATAATGCACCGTCTCATGCTGCAAAATACACATCTGCATCTCTGGCTGCTATGGGCATAAAAGAGGACAAACTTATGGTGTGGCCACCATCTTCCCCTGGCCTCAACCCCAGTGAGAACCTCTGGAGCATCATCAAAAGGAGTGCCTATGATGGCGGGAGGCAGTTCACATCTAAGCAACAGCTCTGGGAGGGGATTCTGTCCACATGCAAAACAACTGAGGCAGAAACCATCCAAAAACTGACAAATTCAATGGACGAGAGAGTTCAGAAGCTTCTTTCGAACAAGGGGTCCTATGTGCAAATGTAACATCACCTAGAATAAAGTTTTCACTTGAAAACTGTTTGATTTCATTTTGTAATAAGCTGATAATGCTTATAACTTCACAATTGACCATTTGTTTGTTCAAAATAAAAAAAAAGGTTGAAAACTCCGCAGTGCATAATAATTTGGAACATGCATTTTGAGTGTTTATTTTTTTTTAAAAGATACTGTTTTCATAGGCAGTTTGTTCCAAAACATTGCAATTATACTAGAATAGTAGATGACTGGAAAATAACAATGACTGCAATTCAGATAGGTAATTTAGAGAAAATATGAGAAAAAATGATTTGCATAATAATTTGGAACACAGTGTAATGACCTGTGATAAAACCCGAGACCCCGCACCTGATATTGCAGCAGCAGCAGCTCCTCATGTATTACTGCTGACAACCAGCCTGTATACTGTGTGTATAAAGTTGTCAGCCCCCCGCCGCTACATATAATGTTACAGCACTTCCTTCTCCATGTGATGACATTTCACTCATCAGTTACAATCATTTTCTTCTTTTATGGACACTGGACCCATATTTGCAGTAAGTGAAGGATATTTGGGGCTGACATTTTTCACTTACTTTGCCTTGTTTACCGTCTTGTTGTACGGTTTCATCTTGCAGAAGTGAATGAGCTGCGCTGTGACGGCGACGATAAAAGCCAGCGCCACCGCGGGGAAGACGCAGATGACGATCATGTCCAGGGTGCTCCATAGCTGGTCGCATTTCTCACCCAAGTACCAGTAGTTTCCATTGGGGCCTGTGTAGTAGGGGCAGCTGCGGAGCAAAACGGCCGGGCGTCAGTACTGCGTATGTGAAAGGGCAATGTAAGGATCAGATCTGCCAGCATGTAGTGTTGGCACCCTTGGAATGGTTCCAGAAAATGAAGTATTTCTACCACAAAATGATCACAATTCCCCACGTTTTATTATACACATGTTTATTTCCTTTCTGTGTATTGGAACAAGATGAAAAACCGAGAAAAAAAATTAAAAAAAAGGCAAATTGGACATAATTTCAGCCTAAAAAATGGGCCAGACATAATTGTTGGCACCCTCCTTACTATTTGGTTGCACCCTTTGGAGTAAATACCTGCGATCAATCCCTTCCTATAACCATCACAAGCTTCTTACTCCTCTCAGCTGGAATTTTGGACGACTCTTCTTTTGGAAACTGCTCCCGGTCTCTCATATTTTGCCTTCTCCCAACAGAAATTTTAAGATCTCTCCACAGGTGATCAATGGGATTTAGATCCGGACTCATTGCTGCCACTTCAGAGATCTCCAGCGCTTTGTTTCCATCCATTTTGGGGGACTTATTGAAGTATGTTTGGGGTCGTTATCCTGCTGAAAGACCCATGACCAGGACACAAACACAGCTTTCTGATACTGGCCACTTCATTCCCACACAAAATCCTTTGGTAATCTTCAGATTTCATGATTCCTTGCATACAGTCAAGGCACCCAGTGCCAGAGGCAGCAAAACATCTTTGACCCACCACCATATTTGACTGTAGGTACTGTGTTATTTTCTTTGTAGGCCTCATTCTATTGTTGGTAAACAGTAGAATGATGTGCTTTACCAAAAAGCTCTATCTTGGTCTCATCTGCCCACAAGACGCTTTCCCAGAAGGATTTTGGCTTACTCGCATACATTGTGGCAAACTGCAGTCTAGCTTTTATGTCTCTGTGTCAACAGGGGGTCCTCCTGGGTTTCCTGCCATAGCGTTTCATTTACATGTGGACGGATAGTTTACGCTGACACTGATGCCTCCTGAGCCTGCAGGACAGCTTGAATTTCTTTGGCACTTGATTGGGGCTGCTTATCCACCATCCGGACTTTCCAGCTTTACAACCTTTCATCAATTTTTCTCTGCTGTCCAAGACCAGGGAGATTAGCTACAGCGTCATGGGTTGTAAATAGTGATGAGCAAATATACTCATTACTTGAGATTTCTCGAGCACGCTTTGGGGACCTCCAAGTATTTTTTAGAGCTCGGAGATTTAGTTTTTCTTGCCGCAGCTGAGTGATTTACATCTGTTAGCCAGCATAAGTACATGTGGGGGTTGCCTGGTTGCTAGGGAATCCCCACATGTAATCAAGCTGGCTAATAGCTGTAAATCATTCAGCTGCGGCAAGAAAAACTAAATCTCCGAGCACTAAAAAATACTCGGAGGACACCCGAGCGTGCTCGAGAAATCTCGAGTAACGAGTATATTTGCTCATCACTAGTTGTAAACTTTTTAATTATGTTGTGCACCATGGATAACGAAACCTCAAGATCTCTGAAGATGGACTTGTAACTTTGAGACTGTTGATATTTTTCAGCAATTTTGGTTCTCAAGTCCTCAGACAGTTCTGTTCTCCTCTTTCTGTTCTCCATGCCTAATGTGACACACACAATGCAAAGATTGAGTCAACGTCTCCCCTTTTTATCTGGTTTCAGGTGTGATTTTCATACTGTCCACACCTGTTACTTGCCACAGGTGAGTGTGAACGAGCATCACATGATTGATAGAAAGTTGTTTACCCATAATTGTGGAAAGGCGCCAACAATTTTGTCCGGCCCATTTTGGGGGTTTTGTGTGAAATTGTCAAATTTCCCTTTTTTCTTTGTTTTGTTTTTGTGTTGATTCAACACACACACAAAGGAAATAAACATATAACAAAACATGTAATTGTAATAACTTTCTAGGAAAAATACTTCATTTTTTACAACAATTTCAAGGGTGCCACTACTTTTGGCCATGATTGTATATGTCCATGTCTGGCTGGACACGTCTCTAATAGTTCCAAAGTTTTAGAATGGGACACAAAAGAGAAAAGTGCAAAAAATGATGTTTGCACCATTTAAAGGGATGGTATCATTTTGGTGCCCACTTCAGGGCACTGAAACTTAAAATTAATGTTTTTCATTAAAAAAAAATCTGACACATTGTAGACCTTGTTTGTGGTGCACATATTATATTTCTCTGAGTGCAGCCTGCCGTGTAAAGAACAGGGGTTTTCAGAGGAAGGTCAATGTTCCTGGGTATGCATGTAATATAATGTATCCTTTGGTCTTTACAAAGTAAATTACTACACACACATTGTATCGCTAAAACTGTAATATATAGGACATAACCATGAAATCCTCCATTCTTTACACTGCCGCCTGTATCCAGAAACCTGGAAGGCAATGCATAAAAACCCCCAGAGGCATTCACAAACGACGAGTTTGAGTGGAAACCACCCCAGGAAACGCTCCATCTTTGGGTAGTTTTTGGAAGAGTTTCTTTTTCTTGAAGCGTTGTGTTTCAGCCTTCTGATTGGACGGTGTCTAGTTCGCAGCATATTCCACAAGGAGCCGCTTTAAAGAAATGGCAGCGCTTTCATTTCCCCAGCAGTGTGTCTATCAGGAAAATAAAACAAATCATATAAAGAGCTAAGTGCATTTCCTGTATTGCATAGGAAGAGTTTTTGGGGGAAGGATTTTGGTGCAGATCAGCTCTAAAAATGTTCCTGAACAAAACTCCATGCGAACATAGTCTGAAGCTTTGTGCACACAGTTTATGAGGAGTTCATTTTTTCAAATCTGAAAAAAGCACCAGAAGAATCAACATAAAAAATACTTTTCATTAATAAAGTGGGACCGAAAAAAAAATGTGCATGTGACTTGTGTGAAGTAGATCCTGATGGAAAATGCTCCAGAATAAGAACTGGTCAATTAAAAGGCTGCAAAAAAAAGCACTTATGGGATAAAACTCTGCTTCAGAAAAAAAGGAGAAAAACTCCTCCAAAAATGCCCCAAAGAGAGAGCTTTTCCTGACTAAACCTGAAAAAACTCATCGTTCCTGATTCAATAAAGTGTTTAGGGCGAGAGTTCCTGCGTTTTCAGGGCGAGAATTCCTGCGTTTTCAGGGTGAGAATTCCTGCGTTTTCAGGGTGAGAATTCCTGCGTTTTCAGGGCGAGAATTCCTGCGTTTCCCCACCAGTACAGACCGCACAATTCAGGCCCCAGTCACCTGCAGAACGGTCGGCTGCTCCGACAGCTGCATGCGATGCCACGGGGGCAGAAGTCGCCGGCATCCCCGGTGCAGTGGCCGAAATCCTCCACATCTGTGCAGCTTGCTGCAATGGTAGAAAAGAAGCGGTCACTTCCAGGACTCGGCCCCACTGGTGAGGCCGCCATATAAACCACTCACATGCCGCTACTTCCGCATACATTCCTGGCGCAGTGGATAGTTCTGATACCGGAGGCCACATGTTAGGTTTATGGTCCAATAATAATAGACTTTGGACTTGTATAGTGATGACCCATCAATATCAGATTGGTGGGGGTCCAACACCAGAATCCCCCCACTGATCAGCTGTGTACGGCTCCCGCGGTGGCCGGAGGTGTGCAGAAGCGGACCCCATAACGTACTCTGCTTGGTGGCCGTTCTGGGTACTGCTTAAATCTGAACTGCAGTACCAAGAACGGCCAACACACAGTGTGCGGCGCTATAGTGCCCTGCCTATACACACTGCGGGTGCAGCAAACACCTGATTGGTGGGAGGACCGGGTGTCAGACCCCTACGGATCTGATATTTCTTATCTATCCTAAGGACAGGTCATCACTGTACAAGTCCTAGACATCCCCTTTTAAAACAAACTTATTTCACAACTTTTTCCATGTGTCCATCAAGATGTCTGCTTCCTGTCAGTTAAGAAGAACGTTCTTCATATCCACAGGCCTACAGATCTAATGCTCCGCTGAGAGTTTGTTACAATGTATCAGCGCAGGTACAGCCGGACACAGATCAGATCAGATATGATCGGAGTTTGATTCGTGGTACTGGGAAGGAAATGTGAAATGTCTATTTGTTTCTTACAGAAAATCCTGGAATACCTGTCCAGCAATCAGTGCACGATATAGAGAAGATTGTGGAGCATGCTCATCATTGTCACAAACCCTCAGCTGTGAGAAGTAGAAGGTCAGGACGGATTTTCTGATTGTGAGAAGATTCTCCATTCACTGTCAGCAAGCAGAAATCCCGATTGTGCCGAGCGGTTGACGCACAAACTGCAAACAACCAATTGTAGAACTGTTACCGAATTATAACAATTACACCCAATAATCAGAACACGGGCGATCACCGGATCTGACCGACTGGGCAAGCGGCGGACAATGTCTGCAGACACGGATCACTGCTGATCCCTATTACTTCCGTGTCCGCTGCCTCCTGACTGTATCCACCTGAGATGATCCCTGACGTCCGTGAGACCATCGATCCGCAGCCTCTGCCCGGACCCTGCGCTCCTCGTAATGTGTCACTGATACAATGTAACTCAGACTATAATAAAGCAGAGGGAATCTTACGTTCTCCGGTCACCACCGCCACCGAGAAGTACAGGAGAGCAGAAACCAGGCCGAGATTCAAGGAGGTCATCGTATCCTAAGAGAAACTGCAGGACATTATGAGGCGTCTTATCGTGAAGGAAGAACTTATGTTTAGTGCAAATTACTGATTAACTGCAGCAGATAATAACACCGAGATCAATCTGCTCTGCAATAATAAAAGGGGAATGCCGAGTCAGCGCCAAATCTATTTGAGTCACATACATTACTGATCCTGAGTTTTTACATCCGGTATTATACTCCAGAGCTGCACTCACTATTCTGCTGGTGCAGTCACTGTGTACATACATTACTGATCCTGAGTTACCTGTATTATACTCCAGAGCTGCACTCACTATTCTGCTGGTGCAGTCACTGTGTACATACATTACTGATCCGGAGTTACATCCTGTATTATACTCCAGAGCTGCACTCACTATTCTGCTGGTGCAGTCACTGTGTACATACATTACTGATCCTGAGTTACATCCGGTATTATACTCCAGAGCTGTACTCACTATTCTGCTGGTGCAGTCACTGTGTACATACATTACATTACTGATCCTGAGTTACCTCCTGTATTATACTCCAGAGCTGCACTCACTATTCTGCTGGTGCAGTCACTGTGTACATACATTACTGATCCGGAGTTACATCCTGTATTATACTCCAGAGCTGCACTCACTATTCTGCTGGTGCAGTCACTGTGTACATACATTACTGATCCTGAGTTACATCCGGTATTATACTCCAGAGCTGTACTCACTATTCTGCTGGTGCAGTCACTGTGTACATACATTACTGATCCTGAGTTACATCCGGTATTATACTCCAGAGCTGTACTCACTATTCTGCTGGTGCAGTCACTGTGTACATACATTACATTACTGATCCTGAGTTACATCCTGTATTATACCCCAGAGCTGCACTCACTATTCTGCTGGTGCAGTCACTGTGTACATACATTACTGATCCTGAGTTACCTCCTGTATTATACTCCAGAGCTGCACTCACTATTCTGCTGGTGCAGTCACTGTGTACATACATTACTGATCCTGAGTTACATCCGGTATTATACTCCAGAGCTGTACTCACTATTCTGCTGGTGCAGTCACTGTGTACATACATTACTGATCCTGAGTTACACCCTGTATTATACCCCAGAGCTGCACTCACTATTCTGCTGGTGCAGTCACTGTGTACATACATTACATTACTGATCCTGAGTTACATCCTGTATTATGCTCCAGAGCTGCACTCACTATTCTGCTGGTGCAGTCACTGTGTACATACATTACTGATCCTGAGTTACATCCGGTATTATACTCCAGAGCTGCACTCACTATTCTGCTGGTGCAGTCACTGTGTACATACATTACTGATCCTGAGTTACATCCGGTATTATACTCCAGAGCTGCACTCACTATTCTGCTGGTGCAGTCACTGTGTACATACATTACTGATCCTGAGTTACATCCTGTATTATACTCCAGAGCTGCGCTCACTATTCTGCTGGTGCAGTCACTGTGTACATACATTACATTACTGATCCTGAGTTACATCCTGTATTATACTCCAGAGCTGCGCTCACTATTCTGCTGGTGCAGTCACTGTGTACATACATTACTGATCCTGAGTTACACCCTGTATTATACCCCAGAGCTGCACTCACTATTCTGCTGGTGCAGTCACTGTGTACATACATTACTGATCCTGAGTTACATCCTGTATTATACTCCTTAGCTGCGCTCACTATTCTGCTGGTGCAGTCACTGTGTACATACATACATTACTAATCCTGAGTTACATCCTGTATTATACTCCAGAGCTGCGCTCACTATTCTGCTGGTGCAGTCACTGTGTACATACATTACTGATCCTGAGTTACACCCTGTATTATACCCCAGAGCTGCACTCACTATTCTGCTGGTGCAGTCACTGTGTACATACATTACATTACTGATCCTGAGTTACATCCTGTATTATGCTCCAGAGCTGCACTCACTATTCTGCTGGTGCAGTCACTGTGTACATACATTACTGATCCTGAGTTACATCCGGTATTATACTCCTTAGCTGCACTCACTATTCTGCTGGTGCAGTCAGTGTGTACATACATACATTACTAATCCTGAGTTACATCCTGTATTATACTCCAGAGCTGCACTCACTATTCTGCTGGTGCAGTCACTGTGTACATACATTACATTACTGATCCTGAGTTACATCCTGTATTATACCCCAGAGCTGCACTCACTATTCTGCTGGTGCAGTCACTGTGTACATACATTACTGATCCTGAGTTACCTCCTGTATTATACTCCAGAGCTGCACTCACTATTCTGCTGGTGCAGTCACTGTAAAAGTCTGTATACATACATTACATTACTGATCCTGAGTTACATCCTGTATTGTACCCCAGAGCTGCACTCACTATTCTGCTGGTGCAATCACTGTGTACTTACATTACATTACTGATCCTGTATTATACTCCAGAGCTGCACTCACTGTTCTGTTGGTGGAGTCTACAAAGATATGGGCAGAAGACAGGGGACATATGTACTGACCCCCCTCCATTGCTCCTATGATCTGCTGAGATTGGATACAGCAGCTCAGCTGCATTTTGTGCCTAGATGGATGTTAGTGTTTACAGTACGTTATAGACTATGGATGCGGAGGAGACGCCTTATTTCCCCCTCTGGAGCTCGCACACTTCTAACCATGGCGGCTGCTCTAGGGCCCCTGACCAGGATCAGTCCTCTCCCTTTCTTGCAGTTGGGGTCCCATATTGTGGGGTCCTGTCCTAACCCCACCGCACACTGGGCGGGGGACCCTTTGGCCTCATTGCACTGATATGTGTCAGGTAGCTGTGATACGAGATCCTAGATAACCTGAGCTTCCTCCTTCCCGGGAATCTTCATATCTGGAGGGACTTTGTCTCATAGAACCTTGGACTCGGATTATTATTCCTTTTCCTACTTCCTTTTATTGTGATTACATTGATATTAATATGTAACAATTCACATTCACTGGGAGTGGTCCGGGCCCCGGGGATTAAAGGTCACGGCCCCTGCTCTTCCACTGATTTCAGCTCCACGTATTTCTATGATGCTGGAACGCTCAGGTTGGGAGGCCTGCGGAAAGTCAGTGATCTTGTTGATTTTTCACAGACATCTGAATGAGCCCTAAACAAAAAACCCCCAAATCATAGGCTTCAATTCATCAAACAGAATTTTGACGTAAAACTCTTGGAAAAGATGCAATACTTTTAGTGCCAGTCATAGTTGCACAAACATTTTGCAACTTTTAGTTTTTTTATATCAGTCCCACAACCTTTTTTTTTTTATAAGTGGGCAGAGTTTATCTGGAGCCGGCGTGGCCACCACATTAATCCTACTTTACCCCACAAAAGTGGTCTGAATTGTTATAGAAGTGAAGTCCAGATCCTGGAAGATGCGGCACATTCATGAAAAGGAGCACGTAATGACCGTGGTGGCGCATCTTACTCCTGCGCACTCTTCATCAAGACTGATTGACATCCATGTACAATCCTATACGAGCCATAGTGCTGAATTGCCTCATTCTGCGCTCTGCAGGGTCAGGAGCACCACAGACGCTTTCTAGTGTGGGATACTATGGCCCCCGAATCCTTAGGACTAGCGTTTGGTACTCCAGTCATGATGTACTGCTGGAGTAAGATGTGTCCAATTCATTAAAGGGTTATTCCCCCCCAAAATAAAAAGTTATCCTCTATCCATTGGATATGGGGTAACTTGCTGGTCACTAGGAGCCTGACTGCTGAGACCTCCATAGATCTCGAGATCAGGGCTATGGAGCCATGAAAACGGGTTTCTGCAGCCCCATCCTGTATGAAGACAAGATGCACTCCATTCATTGTCCACCGGACTGCAGGAAATAGCGGAGAGCTGTGCTCCACATTCGGATGCACAATGAATGGAGCGTAAGCTGCTCATGCAGATTCTCTCCAGTTAGGATGAGGGTACAGAGACACTGTCTCAAAGCAGGGCCGGCGTTAGGGGCAGGCAAACTAGGCATTTGCCTAGGGCCCCCACTACCCCAGGGGCCCCTGGAGGCAAATAGAGGCAAATCATGCATCTGCAATGGGGCCCATGAGTCAGGGACGGCCCGATGCCAGAGCTGGCTCCGGTCCCCCCTTTCCGCATCGCGCATTCAACAATCGTAGATATCAATACAGTTGAAAGCAATGATGGAGAAGAGAGCGTCAGGTGACACTCCCTCTCTCATCATTCTGCCTCTGACACATTGCGCACCACGCTGTGCCGGGCAGTGGCGCTCCTGAGATGAGGAGATGCACTGCAGAGACTGGGGCAGTGGGGGAATGAGGAGAGGTATGTTTGTTCTTTTTGTTTTTTAAATAAGTGACTACGTCATGGCCATAAAACTGGAAGACTATTGGGGCTGTATTATACTCTTTGGGGCTGCATTATACTCCATGGGTTTGCATTATACTCTATGCTTTAGCCTTACACCCCTGTGGGGCTGCATTATACTCTTGTGGAGCTGCATTATACTCCTGTGGGGGTTGCATTATACCCCTGTGGTGGCTGCACTATACGCCTGTGGGGGGCTGCATTATACCTCTGTCGAGGAATGTGGGGGCTGCATTATACTATGTAGAGGACTATGGTGTGTGCATTATACCAGAGGTGTCAGACTGCATTCCTCGAGGGCTGCCAACAGGTCATGTTTTCAGGATTTCCTTAGCATTCCACAAGGTGCTGGAATCATTCTGTGCAGGTGATTAAATTATCACCTGTGCAATACAAGGAAATCCTGAAAACATGACCTGTTGGCGGCCCTCGAGGAATGCAGTTTGACACCTCTGCATTATACTATGTGGAGGACTATGGGGTGCATTATACTAAATGAGTAAAATGCTGCCTATTCATCGAGTGATTGGATTGTTTACGCCGGAACAGAAATCATTGTTCTCAGCAGCACATCACCGATGTAAATGTGCTGCAGATAACATGATATGTATGGGGACAGATTGATCTATTAGTGATCGTTCTGTCTCCATCTTTCTTTCTCAGTTGGTGTAAAGATCCTGGGAAACAAGCTTCGAATGACTTCAATATTGTTGATCACACTCATTTACTGGCCGGAGCAGTGGGGCCCCAATATGGCAGCATATAAGGTCCCTCTTTAAACTTTTGCCCAGGGCCCCACTTTGTCTAAAACCGGCCTTGCCTCCAAGTTTCAAAGTCCAGATCTTATCCTTCCTGAGGGTCTCAGTGATTGGACCCCCAGTGCTCAGCAAGTTACCCCCAATCATATTTATAAAGGATAACTACCGTATTTTCCGGCGTATAAGACGACTGGGCGTATAAGACGACCCCCCAACTTTACCAGTTAAAATATAAAATCTTCTTAAAAGTCGGGGGTCTTCTTATACACCCTATGTCGTCTTATAGGGCCGGTGAATATGTGCCTTTTGGGGGGGGGGGGGAGTGATCCTGATGCCGAGGGGGCGTCTCACAGGAAAGTGAGTATCCCCCATTACCTTATCGTAGCGGTGCAGCGTGGGGGTCTCAGTGCTGGGAGTGGCGGCGGCGGCTGCTGTGCTCTGGTGCGGCGGCTGCTGTGCTCTGGTGCGGCGGCTCCTCTTCTGTGTGGGGCCTCTGTGCTGTGAGGTGGCGGTGGCGGCGGCATATCTTTATCCACTTGGGGCTCCTCCGGCATCTCCTTAGCCCTGGAGGCCCCGCCGCAACTCCATCGGTGCAATGCAGCGGCCATTTTCCCGGAGGCAGCTCAATAGGTGCGATGCGGTGGCCTCCGGGAAAATGGCCGCTGCTCAGATTCAGATCTCGTCCCGAAATCTCGGGACACGAGATCTGAATCTGAGCAGCGGCCATTTTCCCGGAGGCCACCACATTGCACCGATGGAGTTGCGGCGGGGCCTCCAGGGCTAAGGAGATGCCGGAGGAGCCCCAACTGGATAAAGATACGCCGCTGCCGCCGCCACCTCACAGCACAGAGGCCCCACACAGAAGAGGAGCCGCCGCACCAGAACACAGCCGGTCCCAGCACTGACACCCCCACGCTGCACCGCTAGGATAAGGTAATGGGGATTACTCACTTTCCTGTGAGACGCCCCCTCGTCATCAGGATCACTCCCCCTCCCCACCCACCATATACACCGGCGTACACGACGATTCCCGGCGTATAAGACGACCCCCGACTTTTAAGAAGATTTTCGGGGGTTAAAAAGTCGTCTTATACGCCGGAAAATACGGGTATTTTTTTTTCTTTTATTTGAATACTCATTTGCTAAACAAACATGTGCAGAACACAATGAATTAAAAAATAAACAGTCTATGAATATACTTTATTGTCTTACATAGTAAAACAGCATTAAACACCAGATAAACAAGACAGAAAGAAGAAGGGGACGGGAACCCTAAAAAAACAAGAACTATAGGCTCCATGCTAAGTACATAGGAAGAGGAAAGGAAGGCCCAAGTGTGAATCAAGAATCACTGGGGTCACCTGAAAATCAATAGAGGCAGAACAAGGATACACAAAAGGCAAGTTACAAATGTGGGAAACAATACAAGACATAAAAGATCATAAATACAAATGTGATACGTAAACTCATAGCAAAAAAGTCTAAGCAGAGCAAAGTACAAGTGCACAGCGCCCGAGCCGCATGTTCAAGATGCAATGTCATGTATGACCAGACAAAATGACAGCGAGTAATAGAGGGACACCAACCAAAAAGGATGAGTTTTCACCAATCTGCTTTGTCTGGGTCCAAAAATGATATTTTCAGGGTTATCCATCCCCTGTTCTTCCTGCCTTGTTGGTTTGGTTTTTAATGCTGTACTCAATGTCTGTCCGCTATTTCATCCTTCTTCTCCGCTAGATTTCTAAAACTTAACATGGACAAAACAGAATTCATTGTCTTTCCCCCATCTCACGCCACTCCCCTTCCCCCAACGAACCTATCCATTACAGTAAATGGCTGCCCACTCTCCCCAGTGCCACAAGCTCGCTGCCTCGGGGTTATCCTTGATGCTGATCTCTCCTTCAAACCGCATTTCCAAGCCCTTTCCACTTCTTGCCGCCTTGAACTCAAAAATATTTCACAGATCCGTACATTCCTCAACCAAGAATCTGCAAAAACCCTAGTCCATGCCCTCATCATCTCTCGCCTTGACTACTGCAACCTCCTGCTCTGTGGCCTCCCCTCGAACACGCTCGCACCCCTCCAATCTATTCTAAACTCTGCTGCCCGACTAATCCACCTGTCCCCCCGCTATTCCCCGGCCTCTCCCCTCTGTCAATCCCTTCACTGGCTCCCCATTGCCCAGAGACTCCAGTACAAAACCCTAACCGTGACGTACAAAGCCATCCACAACCTGTCTCCTCCATACATCTGTGACCTCGTCTCCCGGTACTTACCTACACGCAACCTCCGATCCTCACAAGATCTCCTTCTCTACTCCCCTCTTATCTCCTCTTCCCACAATCGCATACAAGATTTCTCTCGTGCATCCCCCCTACTCTGGAACCCTCTACCACAACACATCAGACTCTCGCCTACCATCGAAACCTTCAAAAAGAACCTGAAGACCCACCTCTTCCGACAAGCCTACAACCTGCAGTAACCACCGATCGACCAAACCGCTGCATGACCAGCTCTATCCTCACCTACTGTATCCTCACCCATCCCTTGTAGATTGTGAGCCCTCGCGGGCAGGGTCCTCTCTCCTCCCGTACCAGTTATGACTTGTATTGTTTAAGATAATTGTACTTGTTTTTATTATGTATACCCCTCCTCACATGTAAAGCACCATGGAATAAATGGTGCTATAATAAATAATAATAATAATGTAAGATCATAAAATATAATCATATTATTTCTTATTACTGGAGTCCTGCACCTACCGTTATGTGGAAATTAATAGCAGTGTGCTTAAAACCACTGAGAAAGCTGAATCCTCATAATCGCATTTATTTCCATACACAGGCGCTGCAAGATGATCGCTCAATTCCAAATGAAAACAAGAACAAAATATACATTTTTAAACTGAAAATGAAGAAAAAGGAATAACTGGCATCTCCAAAAAATAGTCGTGCCTGCATTGTCATTGACAAACTGGAATCTTCACACTATACTGGAATGTGTTTCCAGACGTCACTTTTCGGTTAATCACTTATCTAATATTTCATTGTATCACCTTTATTTCTGATAACGGCTTTAACATCTGTGCGGCATGGAGTCACCTAACATCAGACCCCTGCGGACAGATCTTCCGCCCACGCTGACTGCATTACATTCCAACAAATAAAGTAGCGCTCTGTAGCGCAATAGCATGCAAACATGAAATATATTTATTGCATTACTGCAGTAGAAAATATGAAAAATTGAGAATACTTAGCGCATACATTGGCCAATTCCTGTATACCCAGCAGCCACGATAAGGCAATTCTCGTTGCTGGGAATCTAAAATGGCTTCTTTTACACATGAATTGGCCAATTTATGCGCTAAGGATTCTCAATTTTTTATATTTTCTAGCGCAGTAATGCAATTCAAATTTCATATATTTCATGTTTGCATGCTATAGCGCTACAGAGCGCTACTTTGTTTGTTGGTTATGTATGGAGACGGCTACTCTTAGTAAGCACCTGTTCACACCAGGTTTCTGTTTGGAAGTGACGGTCAGTCTTTTGATATTTGCACTACATTGCACACTTCTTTTGCATTCTCAGGTTTTGTATCACAAACGGCATTATTGATGTCGCTCCACAACTGCTCAATCGGATTGAGGTCTGGGGATCGGGCGGCCTCTTCATAACTCCTATCTAGTTGGCCTGAACCCAGGAGGTAACGTGCTGATGTGTTTAGGGTCATTGCCCATTTCATGGGTATTTCTTCTTCAGCATAAGGCAACATGACCTCTTCTAGTATTGTGATATATTCACACTGGTCCACGGTGCCTGGTGTGCAATAAATGGGCCCAACTCCATAGTATGAGGACATCCCCAGTCTATTCTGCTCGCACCTCCATGTTTTCCATTCCTCACAGTTACTGTGGCCTGGATTCAGTGTTTATGGGTGGTCTCACGAACTGTCTGTGGCCTTTAGACCCAATAAGAACAATCTTGCTCTCATCTGTCCATAGAATGTTCGGCTCTTCTTTTTAAGACATTCAATGTGTTCTGTGGCAAATCATAACCTTTTCAACACATCTGGTTTCAGCATTGGTACTTTACGAGGGTTTCTTGCAAATAGTTTGGCTTCACATAGGCGTCTCGTGATGGCTGCAGGACTCACAGGTAACTGAAGATCTTCTCTGATCACTTTTGATCTCAATCTTCTCTGATCTCCCTGCAGCTGATCAATGCCATCTTGTAATTCTACTATCAATACAGATGGTGGTACTTATTTTCCTACCACTATACTTAGCATAGAAAATAGACCTAAAAATTATTATTTATTAGATATACCGTACATTAAAAGGATGAATCACATCCAACAGCAGACATACATACAAAGAAAAATAAATATAAATGTGAACAGGGAGTTACTATCACACCCTAACCTATTCCCTCTTCTGTTACCTGCCTACCAACGGAGGTTGGCACCCTAGGGGGATTTGATAGTGGTGCCCCCGCTCCTCGGTGGCTGTCCCTATTTCCCTAGATGACCCTAGGTATACAGCGACATATAATTACATGCAGACCCAGGCAACATAAACCAAAGCAAATTGTTTCTTGGACAGACACCTTGGTAATTTGGTAATATTGTGTCCAAGGGAATGACAATTAGTTAAAAAAAAATCTCTCACTAGGACCAATGAACCATAAAACGCCAGGAATAGCTTATAATGATGGTATGTGTTTTACTCCATGATGATAGAAACCTATAATGTGTTAACAGATGATATTACACTGAATAAATCCTTCTCTGTCGCCTGCCTACCAGTGGAGGTTGGCGCCCCATAAGGGTATGTTTCCACGGGGTGTAATCTCAGCGCTTTGGACCCAGCGGATACCCCGCTCCACCCCTGTTGTACGCGCGGTGATTCCGGATGTGTTCATTGAACACACGTGGAATCACCGCATCGTATTCATAGACTGGGTTATTTAGGTATACAAGGTAAACAGACATGCTGCAGTCTGGAAAGACGCGTCGCATGTCCGATTACGCAGGGAAGCCGGAGGAGTCTCTGCACGCATAGTGGAGATGGGATTTCATAAAATCCCCTCCGCTATGCTGTAACATCTGGACGCAGCGTCCAATCCGCAGCAAATCCTGAATGGATCCTTAACGTGGAAACATACCCTAAGATACAATAATGGCGCCCCCACTCCTCAGCGGCTGCCCCTAAATGTCTTTGCGAGGCCCTACAACAAACCCTGGGGCAAAATCAGCAAGACCACATAGTGTGTAGTCATACCCATATTCAAAAGACGCTATGCCAGATACAAACAGAAGAAAACAACATAATAATCATTTTAGGTAAGGTGTGATGATAGGCAACAAAAAGATGACATCAAAATAATGATTAGAGACAAGAAACCACGGTCACTATTGACAGCAGCATCTAAGGGGTTAAACGGTCATGGCCTCTGCAAACGCTGATCGTGATTGATGCAGCAGGTTGTCAGCTATAGTGTACAGCCGACAGCTGTAGCATTTTCACCCTTCGGGGGATGCTATCCTCTTATATCACAGGTCAGTAAAAGTGCGAATTGATGGTCACTATGGGGTGCTGGAAATCCTTTTGGAAATGTGTAAGTGCAATAATTATCTGGGAGAAATACTTCATTTTCTGGAACAATTTCAAGGGCGCCAACACTTCCGGCTATGACTGTACCCAGAATCTGACATTCCAGCACCTGGACTCGCTGGATAAAACGATTTTCACTTTTACTGCAGTTTTTGTCTCAACAGTGTTGAGTGATGAACCCATTATGAGCCATGATGGTAAGATTCATACCTGCTGTGGCGCAGCCTCCAATGTGAGTCATCGGTTATGTCATAATCAGGTGCTGGAGATTCTGACCACTCAGGTCTCCATTAAGGATGTAAAGCGTCAGAGAGCAGGACCGTGGAGACAACATCTGGACGACGGCTCAAGATCAGAAGCCGCAAGGTGGAGAATCACAGCATCCCAGAGTCATGCTGTCCAGGTCCAGGTCCTAGCGAAGACCAGTCTCAGAAGAAAGAGGAGGGCGGCACCAGTCACAATGGCGCAGAAAAGGCCACATTTACCATTCGAAAGGCCAAACCGGACGACTGTCCTGAGCTGCTGCAGATGATCAAAGTGAGAGCCCCTGGGCATTAAAGCATTAAGATAAGCACAACCACACATAGATCTCTATACAGTCTGCGTTCACAATCACCTGCCTCCCATCATATAGTTAAAAAGGTCTTAAGGGAAAAGATAAAAGGATCTAATTATTCTCTGCAGGAAACAGCGCCACTTTCATGCATGGTTAGGTCTGGTACTGCAGTCAGCCCTATTCAACACCAGACACCGACAGAGATTAATATGGTCCTCACTAACATGACCCCATGATTGGACTGAGCTGGGCACATTTATGCTGAAATACTTTGTGCTGTAGGAGAATTCTGATAAAATGTGCAGTATTCTTATATTATAGGAACTCGCGGATTACGAGAACATGTCGGACGCTGTGGAATTAACGGAGAAAGGTGAGAGGACGACATGAGAGGTTACTAATGGCCTGTGAAGTGATACAATGTATCCGTCCAGTAGCTTTGTCATCGCCCCAAAAGTGGATGTTGTGATGAGAGATACAATGTAACCGGCTCCTGTAATCAGATACATTCTAATACGACTCTGTGGATCTCCCCAGGACCTGCAGTACGGATTTAAAGAGGTTGTCCAATAGTGACTATTCTGATGAACACTTGGTATGTGCACACATTGAAGATTCCATTGCGGATTTTTCCGCACGGATTCTGCAGAATCCGCAGGTAAAATGACCTGCGTTTTACCTGCGGGTTTTAAGCAGATTTTGTGCGGCTTTCGCCTGAGTTTTAAGGGTATGTGCACACGTTGCGGATTTCCTGCAGATCTGCAGCTTTTTTTTCCGCGCAGAAACACTGCAGATCCGCAAGTGATTTACAGTACAATGTAAATCAATGGCAAAAAAAAAAAAAGCCGTGCTAATGGTGCAGAAAACATTCCACGGAAAACGTAGCAGATTAAAAAAAGAACCATGTCAATTCTTTTCGCAGATCTGCTGCGTTTCTGCACCCATTCCATAATAGAAATCTGCAGGGGTAAAAAAAGGAAGAAATCCGCACAAAAATCTGCAACGTGTGCACATACCAAAAAAAAGGAGCAGATTCTGACCAGCATTTTTTGCCAAGAAATGCAGAATCTGCACGGAAAATTCCACAGTCAAATCTGCAACGTGTGCACATAAAAACTAATCCCCTTGGGGAAAAATGATGTACTAGTCCTTTTTATAAAAAAGTATAACTTCTTTATTAGAAACATTAAAATACAAACAAAACAAAAAACATGATCAGGTGTATGGAAGGTTGCACACTGAAACAATATCACCAGGGGCCCCACCCCCCACCAGTTACCCCACTCAGTATATGAAAATTGAGCAGCAAAATAGTGTAACCTTAAGGCTGCCTGACAAATGATATTAATCTGAACAATCACATATGAAGCTTCTATAATTAATTAAATCTAATTGAGCGGCCTCCCTTTACATTACATGGCTGTGCTGTCTGGATAATTTTATTTGTCCCTGTATGGGTGGATAATCTATATGGCTCTTTTAACTTATCCCTTGCCATGTAGGCTACTTTAATATATAGTGCCGTGGTTACAGTATGGATAGACTATTCAAGTGACTATTTCCATGGTACTATTTTGTAGCTACATATATTGTTATATATAGATATATCTCTTTGGTGCAAGTAGATTTAATTAATTATAGAAGCTTCATATGTGATTGTTCAGATTAATATCATTTGTCAGGCAGCCTTAAGGTTACACTATTTTGCTGCTCAATTTTCATATACTGAGTGGGGTAACTGGTGGGGGGTGGGGCCCCTGGTGATATTGTTTCAGTGTGCAACCTTCCATACACCTGATCATGTTTTTTGTTTTGTTTGTATTTTAATGTTTCTAATAAAGAAGTTATACTTTTTATAAAAAGGACTAGTACATCATTTTTCCCCAAGGGGATTAGTTTCTAAGCATATGGATGTGTCCGTATTATAATGTCTCCACATGGGGCGGTTTGATTATAAGTATTACATATAACTTTCCATCTTTAAAATATTTCATAATACTTTCCCAGATATGTGGTATGGTTGTTTGTTGATAATCAACGTGTGCACATAGCCTAACACCTGCGGAATCCTATAATGGAATAGATGTAAAACGCTGCAGATTCCGCACAAAGAATTGACATGCTGCGGAAAATAAATCGCTTTTGTGCGTGGAATTTTCCCCATGTGCACTGTGGATTTGGTTTTCAATAGGTTTACATGGTACTGTACAACACATGGAAAACTGCTGCGAATCCGCAGGGCCAAATCCGCAACATGTGCACAGACCCTTAGTCTGGGGTCTCCATTATGGATGCGCCACTCACCCAATGAAATATGTGCGGGCTCAAGTGTCCAGCGCCGGCGCAGTCAGCACCTGGAACCTCTTATGTATAATGTAGACTGAGCATGTGCAGATGGCCTTTGGCCACACATGCTCAGTACAGCTCAGCTCGCATGATCTTCCCTACAATGGCCAGGCAGGGCTGGTGAGAGGTCTCGTATGTGCTCAGCTTTAAGGGAGGTGAACGCCTCGATCCAGGAAGCAGAAAATGTAAAAAGCGCCTTCGCGAGAATGACATTGGAGAAGCGAGTAAGCGCCCTACAGCAAGTTTTAGAAAAAAAATGTGCATTTTAAGAATATTCCAGACATATTTGATGTATTATGAAACAATTCTTGAAAAATCAGGTTCGGTATTAATCAATCTTTTTAAATCCACTGCTGATTTTCGCTGCCGATATTCACAGTGGATTTCACCTGTTACCATAGTCCTGTCCACCTTCTCTTTACCAGATTTACTAGAAGACGGCTTTGGAGCCCACCCCTATTACCACTGCCTTATAGCAGAGATGCCAAAGAAAGAGGACAGCGAGGGTAAGTGGGGCCATGTGGGCAGAGAAGGGCGATGCCGCCCACGTAATCTGTACGTCATAGATGTCTCCTTACAGGCAGCGCAATAGTCGGATTTGCCATGTATTATTTCACCTACGACCCATGGACTGGAAAATCACTTCATCTAGAGGAATTCTACGTGAAGGAGCCGCATCGAGGTGAGAACTTCCCCCGTCCCCGTCCTGTTACCGTACGATTATCACACGGTGCCTCGTCCTGTATCACACACAACAGCTATGTTTCTCCACAGGTACGGGCATCGGCTCAGAAATACTAAAGAGGATAAGTCAGGTGGGTTCACTTATACACAACATGGACAGCAGGTGACTATGGAGCCTGGAATAGATGACCAGAGAAAATGCTGGACAAGCAGGGGGTGCTGGGAGATTACAGCTCTGAAACTGCTGAATAGTGAGTGCAGCTCTGGAGTATAATACAGGATATAACTCAGGATCAGTAATGTAATGTATGCACACAGTGACTGCACCAGCAGAATAGTGAGTGCAGCTCTGGGGTATAATACAGGATGTAACTCAGGATCAGTAATGTAATGTATGTACACAGTGACTGTACCAGCAGAATAGTGAGTGCAGCTCTGGAGTATAATACAGGAGGTAACTCAGGATCAGTAATGTATGAACACAGTGACTGCACCATCAGAATAGTGAGTGCAGCTCTGGGGTATAATACAGGATGTAACTCAGGGTCAGTAATGTAATGTATGAACACAGTGACTGCACCATCAGAATAAGTGAGTGCAGCTCTGGAGTATAATACAGGATGTAACTCAGGATCAGTAATGTATGTACACAGTGGCTGCACCAGCAGAATAGGGAGTGCAGCTCTGGGGTATAATACAGGATGTAACTCAGGATCAGTAATGTATGCACACAGTGACTGCACCAGCAGAATAGTGAGTGCAGCTCTGGAGTATAATACAGGATGTAACTCAGGATCAGTAATGTAATATATGTACACAGTGATGGCACCAGCAGAATAGTGAGTGCAGCTCTGGAGTATAATACAGGATGTAACTCAGGGTCAGTAATGTAATGTATGTACACAGTGACTGCACCAGCAGAATAAGTGAGTGCAGCTCTGGAGTATAATACAGGATGTAACTCAGGATCAGTAATATAATGTATGTACACAGTGACTGCACCAGCAGAATAGTGAGTGCAGCTCTGGAGTATAATACAGGATGTAACTCAGGATCAGTAATGTAATGTATGTACACAGTGACTGCACCAGCAGAATAGTGAGTGCAGCTCTGGGGTATGATACAGGATAAGTAATGTAATTGAGCCTATGGTATAATCTGTCACACGATATTTGGAGGTGCAGTTACAGTTCTTGTTGTTCGTCTCCTGTCGGTAGGAGGCCATAGGACAGCACTGCAGTGACATCGACTTTCTGGTTTTGTCTTCGAACGTGGCCGCCATCCAGTTCTACAAGAGGAGAGGCGCTGCTGACCTATCGGAGGAGGATGGCTGGCACCTGTTCAAATTTTCTCAGGACGACCTGAAGCGGATGGCAGACTGAGCCCGAGCCTGGTGCCGGTAATAAGAGGATGTCTCGTGTCTTATTACAAGATACTTTACAGTCAGAAATTAAGTAACATCTGAACCAACGACTGCCGGCCGGGGGCAGGATGTCCGTTACTCCACAGCCATTACACATACAGGGCGTTTTGTTTCTGTGAATTGCAACAGTAAATCTGGAAATAAAAAGTTACCTGAACGTCCAGAGACGGGTCCTCGATTCGTGCCGTCATTTTCCATTATAAGCGACATCCCATGACACAAACGACAGGAAAATGTCAGAACCCAATTCGGACCACAGAGTGAAGGACTTTCCCTCAAAAGAGAGATCAGACATGTCCAGCTGAGAGGGGTGAAGGAAAGTCTGCGGAGACGACCAGGCGGCAGCTCTGCCAATCTGCCCAGTCGGAGCCTAAAAGCCAAGAAACTTGTTAAAAAAAGGGGCGTCTGTACGCGGATATTGGCAGGAGGGGACGATCATCTGGTGGAATTCAGTCCCTGCCCATTGAAGACACAAGAACAGTAATCTCCAGTAGCCTCCATGACTCAGAGGAAGAGTCAGCCGGTCTGATGCAGTAGTTGTAGGACTGTCCAGCAGCAGGTCTGGGAATATCACCACTGGGCCGTCCACCACCCCAACTTTCTTTAAGTGACCCATTTACACTTTGTGACGTCCCAGCCTTAAGCTACATTTTTTTTTAACCATTTTTACCTAAGATTTTCCTAGGATGACCAGTAATGGACAAGACCGGACCCCATCACCTTTGGGACACATGTCCCATTTATTTTACCAAACGTGACAAAGTGAGGCACCTGAGTGTGGAGGGTTAATAAAGTTAATAAAATTGTCAGAGACGCCTCATACACCGGAGCTGGAGGTGACATCCCCGTCAGGTTCTGGTGGCCACGTCCCCGTCAGGTTCTGGTGGCCACGTCCCCGTCAGGTTCTGGTGGCCACGTCCCCGTCAGGTTCTGGTGGCCACGTCCCCGTCAGGTTCTGGTGGCCACGTCCCCGTCAGGTTCTGGTGGCCACGTCCCCGTCAGGTTCTGGTGCTGTACAGATCCACATCCTCCGGGTTGGACTGTCCGTGGT
The DNA here is from genome assembly GCF_051348905.1 of Ranitomeya variabilis. Lineage (NCBI taxonomy): Eukaryota > Metazoa > Chordata > Amphibia > Anura > Dendrobatidae > Ranitomeya > Ranitomeya variabilis. The sequence continues at coordinate 390,897,177 of NC_135233.1, read as the reverse complement.
CCACAAGTTCTGGCGGAGGCTGAAACTTCACATCCTTTGACGGCTCTGTAATAAATATAAAGAGCCCGGGTCACTCCAGGAGGGGGCAATTAACCCTTTGAAGACACAGTCTATCTACCCTTTTTTTTCCATCACCCCGTTATGCTATTTTTTATGTTTTCATTCACATATTGGGGCCTGTGCTCTATGAGACAATTTGGATTTATCAGTGGCACCATTTCATGGGAAGTGTGATGTATTGAATGGCAAATAAAAAAAAATAATTATGTTGAGTAAATTTATAAAACGCTTATGGTGGAAAACTCGCACACCAGGAGACTTCATCCACTTCAAATTTATGTTAAGAACCTATAACTCTGCCCTTCACCTCGCCAAACAGACCTACTTCACCCTGATCTCCTCACTATCCAACAACCCCAAGAAACTTTTGACACCTTTTGTGTTTTACGTTTACTTATGACTTGCGTTTGAAACTGTTAAACTGTAAAGCGCTGTGGAATATGTTGGCGCTATATAAATATTATTATTTATTATTAAAATTTGTGTTCTCTTTTGCCATTTAGCAAAAAAAGTAAAAAGAAGGAAACTTTTTATTAAAAAAGTCGCAGTTACTTTTTCAGGTACATAAAACGTACTGATTCATTTTTGAGAGGAATAACGCAGATTCTTATTTTCTGTACATTAAGCAGATTGTAAAGTCAAAATGTTCTGCAACTATTTAATAGCCCATGGACCAATCCATCATGCGCTTGACCCCATCCCATCCCACCTCCTATCCAAACTCACCACCACACTAATCCCATCCCTAACCCATCTCTTCAACCTATTACTAACTTCTGGTACATTCCCCTCTGCTTTCAAACATGCCACAATCACGAATATCCTCAAAAAGCCATCCCTAGACCCAAGTGCTATGTCCAGCTATCGCCCAATATCGCTGCTCCCATTTGCATCCAAACTCCTTGAGCAGCACGTCCATGCTGAACTTTCCTCTCACTTTGCATCTAACTCTCTCCAACAACCTACAATTCTCTATACTCCTCCTTCTAGACCTGTCCTCTGCCTTCGACACAGTTGACCACAGCCTCCTACTACATATCCTCTCTTCCTTCGGGGTCAAAGACCTTGCCCTATCCTGGATCTCCTCATACCTTACCAACCGCACATTTAGGGTTTCCTACTCCCTCTTCATCCCACCCTCTCTCTGTTGAAGTCCCTCAAGGCTCTGTCCTAGGACCCCTACTCTTCTCAATCTATACACTCGGCCTGGGACAACTCGAAGTCCCATGGATTCCAGTACCATCTATATGCCGATGACACTCAGATCTACCTCTCTGGGCCAGATGTCACCTCTCTGCTCTCCAGAATCCCAGAGTGTCTATCAGCCATATCCTCCTTCTTCTCCTCTCGCTTCCTCAAGCTCAATGTGGACAAATCTGAACTAATTCTCTTTCGTCCATCTCGCATATCTTCCCTACATGATCTATCTATCAAAATAAATGAAATCACACTTTCCCCTGTCCCCAAAATCTGCTGCCTCGGAATAACCCTTGACTCTACCCTGTCCTTCAAACCGCACATCCAAGCTCTCGCCACCTCCTGTCGCCTCCAGCTCAAAAATATTACCAAAATCCGTCCTTTCCTCAACCCTCACTCTACCAAAATGTGTGTGCATGCCCTAATCATTTCCCGCCTCTACTATTGCAACATCCTCCTTTGTGGCCTACCCTCTAATACTCTCGCACCCCTCCAGTCTGTCCTTAACTCTGCTGCCCGACTAATTAATTTCTCTCCTCGCTACACTTCTGCTTCCCCTCTTTGCAAATCCCTACTAACACTGACCTACATAGCTATCCATAACCTTTCTCCTCAGTATATTTCCAAACTAATCTCTCAATATCTTCCCTCACGTAGTCTCCGGTCCTCCCAAGACCTCCTTCTCTCCTCCACGCATATTCGCTCCTCACCCAATCGCCTTCAAGACTTCTCCCGAATATCCCCCACTCTCTGGAATTCTGTGCCCCAACACGTCCGACTATCAACCACATTTGGATCCTTCAAAAGAAACCTGAAAACCCATCTCTTCAAGAAAGCCTACAGCCTGTAATGACCACACGGCCACCTCAACACCATCGGAGCTACTGCAACCCCCGACCTGTCTCCTTCCCCATAATCCTGTAGAGTGTAAGCCCGCAAGAGCAGGGTCCTCGCCCCTCTGTATCGGTCTATCATTGGTAGTCTTGTTTACTGTAAGTGATATTTGTATTTTGATGTAACTGGGTCTCATGTACAGCACCATGGAATTAATGGTGATATATAAATAAATAATAATAATGTGCAGGGTTTCTTTTAACATTACTTTACTTTTGTCTTGTGGCATATCTTTGCAACAAATTCTTCAAAAATAGAGATTAACTTGCAGGAACCTGGCACAGAGAATGATGGATAAGAGCAAAAGCATGAACAATGTTCACCGAAAAATTGTTCTATTAAAACTAAATTTAATTTAAACCATTAAAAGCACTAAATTGAGAATCCATGTGTATACCAGGACTGAGTAGTCTGAGGTTTGGCTTACCAAATCCACAGCACTGATGTATGCTAAAATTAAATACTAGTAGTCCCTGGATTTATTAGATTAGCAAGACTGATATATATATACTAGATGGTGGCCTGATTCTAACGCATCGGGTATTCTAGAATATGTATGTGTAGTGTATAGCACAGCCCACGCTGTACATTGCGCAGCCCACGCTGTACATTGCGCAGCCCACGCTGTACATTGCGCAGCCCACGCTGTACATTGCGCAGCCCACGCTGTACATTGCGCAGCCCACGCTGTACATTGCGCAGCCCACGCTGTACATTGCGCAGCCCACATTGTACATTGCGCAGCCCACGTTGTACATTGCGCAGCCCACGTATATAGCAATGTGGGCATGATATCCCTGTTAAAAAAAAGAAGAATCAAAATAAAAAAGTTATATACTCACCTTCCGTTGGCGCCTGGATCCAGGAAGCAGTTACCGACGCTTGGGATCCACCGAAGCTCCGCCGAGCCGCTAGCGCTGGCCGCCATCTTCCGTTCCCAGGATGCATTGAGAAATTACCCAGATGACTTAGCGGTCTCGCAAGACCGCTAAGTCTTCTGGGTAATTTCGCAATGCATCGCCGGGAACGGAAGATGGCGGCCGGCGTTAGCGGCTCGGCGGACAACGGAGGGTGAGTATAGCAGGTTTTTTGTTTTTTTATTATTTTTAACATTAGATTTTTTTACTATTGATGCCGCATAGGCAGCATCCATAGTAAAAAATTGGGGACACACAGGGCTAATAGAAGCGGTTACGGAGTGCGTTACCCGCAGCATAACGCGGTCCGTTACCGCCGGCATTAACCCTGTGTGAGCGGTGACCAGAGGGGAGTATGCGGGCGCCGGGCACTGAGTGCGGGGAGTAAGGAGCGGCCATTTTCTTCCGGACTGTGCACGTCGCTGATTGGTCGTGGCAATGGTCGTGGGCGTTTTGCCACGACCAATCAGCGACTTGGATTCCATGAGAGACAGAGGCCGCGACCAATGAATATCCGTGACAGACAGAAAGAAAGACAGACAGAAGGACAGACAGAAAGACGGAAGTGACCCTTAGACAATTATATAGTAAATGATATTATATATCATTGATCAACGTATGATTTTGGGATGTGCGGTTCATGCTCTTTTTTTTCTTTTTGCACAAAGCATGTACTTGTCTTTTTTTGGACCAGCACTCCTCCCATTTGGCTCAGGTGATTTTAATTAGCAGGAGACTGCAAAGTTAGGGGTCTAGCCCATTTTGGCTCTCACTGAAGAGCTGGAGGAAGGGGAGTTTAAATGCTCCTTTTCATTTTGGTGCTGGTGCTGTGTGGCGGCCATTGTTGCTGTGGCTTTGTGCTGGTGGGGCGGCGCGGTCTGGAGTCTTGGGGACTCAGTCTCGCAGCATGGGTGCTGTGGGGCAACAGGCCGTCCGCCCTGCTGGTGCATGGCCGCTGCGGCGGTGGTCGCCGCACGGCTCCGCTCCGTTAGGGCGTTAGGACCCACTACAAGGTTTGCCGTGAAGGGGCAGTGGGCTTCATACAGTCTGATCAGAATGTTAAACTGAAAACCTCATGTTCAGTATTTAAATTTTTGCCTAGCGGCTTTAGATCAACGTATGATTTTGGGATGTGCGGTTCATGCTCTTTTTTTTTACTTTTTGCACAAAATATATATATATATATATATATATATATATATATATAGCTTCAACGGATCCCACTGATTCTGAGAATGATTTGTAGTGACATATTGTACTTCAAGTTTATTTATGAAAAAAACAGAAATTTGGCAAAAAAGTTTAAAAATGTTGCAATTTTCAAACTTTTAATTTTTGTGCCCTTAAATCAGAGAGTGGTGTCACACAAAATACTTAATAAATGACATTTCCCACATGTCTACTTTACATCAGCACAATTTTTAAAACATTTTTTTTTTTTTGTTAGGACCTTATTTATAAGAGTTAAAAGTTGACCATCAATTTCTCATTTTTCCAACAAAATTTACAAAACCAAAAGTGACACCATTCTAAAAACTGCACCCCTCAAGGTGCGCAAAACCACATTCAAGAAGTTTATTAAACCTTCAGGTGCTTTACGAGAACTAAAGCAATGTGGAAGGAAAAAATGAACATTTTACTTTTTTCACAAAAAAACGTACTTTGGATCACATTTTGTTTTATTTTCACAAGGGAAACAGGAGAAAGCAGACAACAAAATTTGTTGTGCAATTTCTCTTGAGTACGCTGATACCCCGTATGTGGGGAAAAGCCACTGTATGGGTGCATGGCAGAGTTCGGAAGGGAGGGAGCACCGTTTGACTTTTTGAATGCAAAATTGGCTGGAATCAATGGTGGGCACCATGTCGCGTTTGGAGACCCCCTGATGTACCTAAACAGAGGAACCCCTCCAATTCTAACCCCAACCCTAACCCCAACACACGCCTAACCCTAATCCCAACCCTAAACGTAATCCCAACCATAACCACAACCCTAACCCTAGCCCCAAACCTAACCCCCCTAACTCTAGCCTAACCCTAATGGAAAAATGGAAAAAATGCATTTTTTAAATTTTATTATTTTTACCTAAGGGGGAAAAAAGGGAGGTTTGATTTACTATTTTTTTTATTTTGGGATTGGTTCATTTTGATCACTGTGATAGACCCTAGGTGAAAAATGTCCTATTGTTGCCGGGTGTTGGCGGGCGTACTGCACGGCCGAGGAACAGGGCCAGGGGATGCAGGAGAGTCCAGGGACACCGGAGGGGCTTGGGGGACCCCAATTCTCTCTCCTCTGATGTGCTAGATCATATCAGAGGAGAGAAAAATTAAATGGGAAAAATCTGACCTTTTTTGGCGGCCGACCCGAATCATGTTCTCTGGGGTCTCAGCTACCCGGCAGCCGAGACCCCGGAGAAATTCCGACTCTGGGGGGCGCTATACACTTATTTCTTAGCGCCATTAAAAAGCGAAGCTGCGGAATAAGTACCCTTAACTGCTGCTGTTAAAAGGCGTATCGGCAGTCATTAAGGGGTTAAAACCCAGCAGCTCTTGTGCACCAGACAGCAGCTCATCCCTCTGAGCTATTCAGCTTGCTGGACATTTCCTTGCTAACCCAGATACTAGTACCTGTGTTGTTTCCAAATGTCTCCACCCTGATAGAACATCCTACTTAATTGCACTTCTTTTCTTTCAAGATTATTGAGCCCCCCAGCCTTTAGTAAGGCTTCCTTTCACCTGCTCCTTGTTTCCAAGACTATACTGCTGCTCCCGTGTACTGACCCCTGGCTATTCCTGACTACACTACCTGCTGATCCTTCAACTATACTGCTGCTCCCGTGTACTGACCCCTGGCTATTCCTGACTACGCTACGTACAGATCCTTCATCTATACTGCTGCTCCCGTGTACTGACCCCTGGCTATTCCTGACTACGCTACGTACTGATCCTTCAACTATACTGCTGCTCCCGTGTACTGACCCCTGGCTATTCCTGACTACGCTACGTACTGATCCTTCAACTATACTGCTGCTCCCGTGTACTGACCCCTGGCTATTCCTGACTACGCTACGTACTGATCCTTCAACTATACTGCTGCTCCCGTGTACTGACCCCTGGCTATTCCTGACTACACTACCTACTGATCCTTCAACTATACTGCTGCTCCCGTGTACTGACCCCTGGCTATTCCTGACTACACTACCTGCAGATCCTTCAACTATACTGCTGCTCCCGTGTACCGACCCCTGGCTATTCCTGACTACACTACCTGCAGATCCTTCAACTATACTGCTGCTCCCGTGTACCGACCCCTGGCTATTCCTGACTACGCTACCTACTGATCCTTTAACTACATTGCTTCTCCTGTGTACCGATCCCTGGCTATTCCTGAGTATTCCACCTAACGATGCTGACCCTATTGGTTGCAATACCACTACTCCAACCCAAGTCAGTTCATAACAGCTAAAGCCAGACATCGTTGAGAGGGGCTCCAACCTCTGGCCAGGTAGGGTATATGTTTAGGGATACCAACAGAAACCTCTAAAATTCCCTAGGCTGGGAATTTTTTGATTTGATCCCCATTATCCACAAACCTGATATTGCGACCAGGTAAGTTGTCAGTGTTCACAGGGACCAGATCCCTGTAAACCATCTCCAACCTGCCGGCATCCCTGCTCCTCTTTTGATTTATAGTTCTGGCACGGCATCACATCACTACAATGAGGTCACGCCAAGAAAACAAATCAATAGAGGAGCTTGGGTTGCTGGCAGGTATATGACGTATGGCTACATATAAGCAGATTTACGAGCACAGAATATCATCGCTGTCGGTAACGCACATGGTGGATAGTGATTGCTATAATGACACCATGATTAGGTGATTGGAGCAAAGAACAAGTGCTTTGCTGGTGCGTCAGCTGAAGTTTACACAAGCCAATAATGGTGGTGGTAAATTTACCTGTGGGTACACTCGTGGCACTGGGCACTGCTGGATCTATAGGCAATGATGAGCTCGGCGGTGCCGGTGAGCTGGTCGGTTCCCGGTGCTCTGCGGGGGACTCTGCCGCACCGCTGTCCTCTTCTCTCAGAGCCTCCTGTCAGGAATGGGAGCAATATTCGGATCAGTACAGGCTGAGTAACACTCTGCGAGCTGCAGTTAGTAAACTCTGCACCATGTCCACGATCGCTGCAGATTCTGGGGTAAAAGGCCACAAATTAACACCACGGAATTACAACAGGGCAAATCCTAACAAAGATTCACTGTGCAATAAGCTGCAAAAGTTTAAGATTAGTGTACACCTGCCCTTAACTCTTTTATGACATGTGCCATATATATGCTGCAAATCGAAAGGGGGTGTATGGAGTGGGCTCACGCAGTGAGCCTGCCCCACAGACAGCAGGCAATGGCTGTGAATGAGGCTGGCGTCACACTAGGCGTAAGACAATACGGTCCGTTTTTTACGGCCGTAATACGCAGAAAAGTCCCCAAAAATAGTGGTCCGTATGTCATCCGTAGGCAGGGTGTGTCAGCGTATTTCAGACAATTGGATTAATAATGGATAGGTGTCATAATTGACGCCTCTCCATTATTAACCTGGCTTAATGTCACCTTACAATAGCAAGGTGGCATTAACCCTTCATTACCACATATCCCACCGCTACACGGGAGTGGGAAGAGAGTGGCCAAGTGCCAGAATAGGCGCATCTTCCAGATGTGCCTTTTCTGGGGTGGCTGGGGGCAGATGTTTGTAGCCAGGGGGGGCCAATAACCATGGACCCTCTCTAGGCTATTAATATCTGCCCTCAGTCACTGGCTTTACCATTCTGGCGGAGAAAATTGCGCGGGAGCCCACGCCAATTTTTTCCGCCATTTAACCCTTTATTTTAGCAGCTACAGCAACCAAATTTTGCACATACACACTACTAACATTAGTAGTGTGGAATATGCAAAAAAAAGGGGATATGAGATGGTTTACTGTATGTAAACCATGTCTCATATCCTGTCGGGTTTGTGCAGGAGAAATGAAAAGCCGGCAATTGAATTACCGACTTTTCACTAACACCGCTGCGTATTTCTCGCAAGTCACACTGCTGGTCCGTGTAGAATCCGTATTTTTCTCGCCCCCATAGACTTTCATTGGCGTATTTTTTGCACAATACGCTGAAAACGCAGCATGCTGCGATTTTGTACGGCCGTAGAAAGCCGTATAATACGGATCCGTAATATACGGCTGATAGGACCAGACCCATTGAGAATAATTGTGCCGTTTGTTTGGCGAGTTTTACGGACGTATTTTCTGCGCTCTTACGTCCGTAAAACTCGCTAGTGTGACGCCGGCCTTACAGCTATGACATGCTGATAACAATGACGGGTGGAGCGGAGCTCACGATTGTTATCCTGTTAAATGCCGATGTCAATATCGTGCATGTAGTTACTTCCGCCCATCAATGCATCCTTGATGTGATCGTGGATCGCCGACGGGTTGCCATGACAGTCGGGAGTCAGCAGATGACCTCCATGCTTGTCGTTACGGAACTCCTTTGAAACTCTGTTTGTGGCCGAACTTCAAAGGAGACGGTGATTTCTGCTATATGCTGCAAAGCTGTGGCATCACTGTATATAGCACAAGCAATCAGACGTTCGCATCTTCAAGCGCTCTAAAGGTGCGAAAAAGATCAGTAAAAAAAATAGGTTTAAAAAAAATACGAAAAGAAAAAGGTTCAACCCACCTCCCTTTCCCCCAGTAAAAATAAAGATATTAAAAAAATAAAGAAATACATATATTTGTAATCGCTGCTTTCAGAAAAGTCCAATCTGTTAAAACATGAAAACAGTTAACCAGATCGGTAAACATCCTAAACAGAAAAAAATTCAAGGACAACAAAATTATATTTTTTTGGTCAGCACAATTCCACAAAAAAAATGCTGTAACAAGCGACCAAAAAGTCACATCTATCCCAAAATGATATCAATAAAAATGTCATGCCCTGCAAAAAAGAACCATCACACCTCTCCATCTGACGAAAAATGTCTCAGAAAGTGGCGACAACTCCAAAAATGTTTTTTTGCAAACTTCAGATTTTTTTTTTTCACCACTAAAATAAAAAAACTGGACATGTTTGGCATCGCCGTAATTGTACTGATGGGGAAAATCATATTGCATGGTCACTTTTACCATAAAAACATTTTCCAAAATATGTCAGAATTGTGGTTTTTTTCACAATTTCACCAAACCTGGAATTTTTTTCCCGCTTTTGTGTACAATATGTGGTAAAATGAATGGTGTCATCCAAAAGTACAACTCGTCCCGCAAAAAACAATGTCGACAGAAAAATAAAATAGTTATGGCTCTGGGAAGAAGGGGAGGAAAAAGGGAAACAGAAATAAAATAAAAAGGGCTGCGCTGTGAAGGGGTAAAGGGGATGACTCCTCCCACTTATGTTTCGGGTTAAAAATAATTTTTACAATTGGGTTTCATTAAACTTTTTCACAGTTTTGTGCTTGAAGGCTCTTTGTTTTGCTGCACATTCAACTTCAATGTGGTCTGTGGCCATAAATCGGCTGAGAGGAGCTCAGAAAAAGACAATTGGGTTACCATCTCTCCCGTCAGAATGAGCTCACTGACAGATCCTCAGTTAACTCGATTCTGCAGGCAGCAATAAACGGTGCAACATTTATTAAATGAAACTCAGATGTAAATTTGATTTTGAGCCTAAAATAAATACATTTCATAAAAAAAAGTGCCCCCAACAGTGGACGGCCCCTTTAATATTCCATTTACCTTTGTGTCCTCTGAGCGGACTGGCATAGCTACTTCGTTCTGAGGTTTCGTCCTCCACAACGAGCTCACGCCATCATACGTCCAATGACCAGCGCTGTATAACTTCTTACCGATTACCTGAGGAATCGCATCAAGCGGGCGTCAGACGGACACATCATCATATCTGCTACAATGTATCTTACAATTCACTGACAGCAAGCAGAGATGTGGAATGTGCTGGATTCTCTTATGTCATGATTACCAGTCCTAGCACGACCCCTCCCGTCTCCGACATGTGCTAAACACACATCGAGGGTGAGAACATCTTTACCTTGGCAAAAATAACTGCGTGTGCGGGATAACAGACGGACGCGCCCAGGGCGGCCAGACCCGCCGGGTACACAAGCTTCTTCAGCCTGGAGCCTATAAAATAGAGAGCAGACGGAGAAAGGTCAATTTAATTTATATTCATGATACTTTGTGACCTCGATACAAGTCATAAAAGATACAATGTAACGAGTTTCCAGGATTAACACTTTATTGTCTGGTTCGATGACGCATAACCCCAAGCCCTAATTATCGGGGCATCAGAGGGCAAATTCATTTCATGGAGAGCCAGATAATTATAACCAGCCAGGGTAATAATCTGGGAAATTAATTCTCAGTGTTGACATATCTATAGAACGTGACTGCTGCAGACAATCACTGGTCATGACCACTGAGTCCAGCGATTGGCGGCTTGAGAACATGATGTAGACGTGATGTGATCACTGCACCTAAGGATCGATGGAGGGCAGCGACATGACGTAAATATGGATGATGCTTTCAAGTTTAAGTCTGTTGGCCACTGAATTGTATTTGAAAAAACTGACCGTCACATCCATACATAGACTAAGTGTGAACAGGTGCTGAACCTAGAGTAACCAACTCATATATAGTCAAGTAAAAAAGGCAGCACACTGCAGCGCTAAGACATGCAAACATGAAACATGAAAACTGAACTGCAATACTGCACTAGAAATATGAAAAATGAGAGCGTTTAGCGCATAAAAATGGCCAATTTTATGTGTACCTGATAGCCACTTTACGGCATCTCTCGTATATCAGGTCCTACGCTTGCCTACCTCGCTGAGAATAAACGTCTCCATGTGAATGGGTACCTGTGAAGACCTCTTCCTAGACTCATATTCTCTATCTCTGTGGAGGGGTACTGGACCTGCTGCAATTAAAACACCTGGGCTAGGAGGCGGAGTCCTAGCGCTGCATGCCTTAGCGCTGCAGTGTGCTGCCTTTTTTACTTGACTGTATATGAGTTGGTTACTCTAGGTTCAGCACCTGTTCACACTTAGTCTATGTATGGATGTGACGGTCAGTTTTTTCAAATATATTATTTAGCCTTCTGACCGAGCACTCCGCCTCCTAGCCCAGGTGTTTTAATCGCAGCGGGTCCAGTACCCCTCCACAGAGATAGAGAATATGAGTCTAGGAAGACGTTTTCACAGGTACCCATTCACATGGAGACGTTTATTCTCAGCGAGGAAGGCAAGCGTAGGACCTGATATAAGAGAGATGCCGTAAAGTGGCTATCAGGTACACATAAAATTGGCCATTTTTATGCGCTAAACGCTCTCATTTTTCATATTTCTAGTGCAGTATTGCAGTTCAGTTTTCATGTTTCATGTTTGCATGTCTTAGCGCTGCAGTGTGCTGCCTTTTTTACTTGGCCACTGAATTGTGGCCCATCCCCTTACGCTCACATCTGGGCTCCCATAAAATATACATTAGTAACCTATTGGATTTTGGAGAAAGCTGGGTGTAAAGCAACGTGGCTACCACCACGTCTATCACTGCTTTTCCTACAGGGGGGTGAACATTTTAGAGATGCATATTTTTCCCCCTCTAACTGTGCCATGACATCTCCCACTGCAGCGTGCTACGTTATTACGCACATCCACGGTCTCAGATTCCCCGTTTATAGGGATACGTGGCACTATGCATCCAGAGCTCACCTCTCCTGGCCAACACCAATCCGGCCAATCCACTGACTGAGATGATCCCCACTCGTGGCAGAAACTCGGGGGGCGGATTCTTCAGGTAAACGTAACTATCTAGAAAGGGGGAGATGGAAAATAATAGCGTTATTGATTTCACAGGAGGGTGGCCGATAACTTCCTACATGATGTCCGGTCTGTGTACAGCCGCATCCACAGACGTCACGAGCAGGAATGAATCCGACAACCACGACTACTCCACACTCAGTTATGTCGCGATTCTGCCAGGATTTATCCTCTACATACACCAGATCGAGGTCTGACCTCGCCCTCTCCAGACTTCGCCAAACACATCGGTGCAAGGCCGTGTGTTCATGAGTTTCCAACAGGGAGAGAAGAAAGCTACCGCTCCACTCCTCTTCCCTTACAATAGAACTTCCAAATCCCTCTGTACCCCAATATCAGTGTCTGGAAGCCCCCATACACAAAGGATGAACGTCGTCTGTCGTACCCAACCATCAATGTGTACAGGGGCCTTTATATATAGAAGAATTATCTTTAGGACAGATTAGTGAGTGTCCAGCACCTGCTCTGATCCGCTAGGTGTGGGTCCCCGTGTATGGATCCAAAACGCCACAGGTCTGTACTGTGTAGTGTCCATCCTTGGATACTACAGATCCTATTCACTGTAAAAGGAAAGGAGCTGCAGTACTGAAAACGGCCACTATACAGGGTATGGAGCTGTGCTGTGCACACGTAGGTGGGATCTCTGCGGATTTTTCCGCACCTGTTTTTGTAAATCCGCAGGTAAACCGCACTGCGGATAACCAGCAGATTTACTGCGGAATTACCGCGGTTTTTGTGCAGATTCCACCTGCAGACTCCTATTATGGAGCAGGTGTAAACCGCAGCGGAATCTGCACAAAGAATTGACATGCTGCGGAATAAACAACGCAGCGTTTCCGCGCATTTTTTTCCGCAGCATGTGCACTGCGGATTTTGTTTTCCATAGGTTTACATGGTACTGTAAACTCACGGAAAACAGCTGCGAATCTGCAGCGTCAAAACTGCTGTGGATCCACAGCAAAATCCGCAGCGTGTGCACATAGCCTAAGGCCTGCAAACAGCTGGTTGGTGGCAGTACCAGACCCCGCCGATCTGATACTGATTTATCCTAAGGACAGGTCATCAACATCAAAGTCCTGTGTTACCTATCTTTAGGGACTTTTTTTAGCCCCATTTTATTTGGGGCAAAAAACAATATTTTTTTCAGTTGGGTTTCATGAATACTTTTGCAACATTTTGCTTTTACAGACTCCGTTTCCCTGGATATTCAATGTTGATGTTGTCATGCATCAGCTAAGAGGCGCTCACAAAAAATCAAAATAGGTACAAATTCCCTGGCCAGCCTGTCAGGGGGAGCTGACTGACAGATTCTCAGTTACCTCATTCTGCAGTCAGCAATAAGACAGTGCCACACAGAGGCAACAGAAGGCAAAGGAGCAACATTTTTAATGAAACCAAATCACAAGAATTATATTTATTACACATGTATTCAAAGGAAACCTGTCAGTAAGAAACCCCCCCAGAAACCATTTGTATGGCCATGCAAGTCTTAAAATGTAAATCCACCATCACCTATAAAACGTGCATCTATTGCTGCATCCTGAGTAATTACCGTTTTCTTTCATAAGCAAATGATGCAGAAAGTGCTCTGAGTGGGGAAAAAAGCACCTAAAGAGCCCTCCCTCCCCAAGATTGTTTAGCTTGATGGGCTTCATTGATGGCTCAAACAGGCTGGTGCTGGGCAGGGTAAGAACCTCAGGAGTCGGAAGCTTGACAAGTGCTTTGTCATGCCCAGAGCACTTACCACCTCATTTGCATATGGGTGAAGAGGATTTAAACTGTTCCAATAGGTTTCCATAGGATTCTTCCCCATTCTTACATTCAGTGGAGAAAGTGTGCAGAAAACAGCGAGTGAAGCGCAGCAGGAATCTGCTGCTGAGCACTCACCTTTCCCAAACTGTATGGTTTCTTCAACTCCATTCCGGACTGAGATGCAGGCGTACTGAAGGAAGCAGAGTGATACAATGTAACCAGAGCATTCAGGCCTCCTCCTCCCCCGCCCGGGTATATTACAGTCACCATATTGGCAAACAGCAAAAGGATTCTTACAGGATAAGTGAGTAAAATGGGAAAAATCCAGTACAGGAGACACACTTACACCATAAAGGATTTGGTACGCTCGGCCTAGTAACAGGCTGCAGCCAATCACAGGCGGCAGCAACAACTGGGTCATCACCACTCCAGCCAGTGATCAGCTGCAGCAGTCACACGCCTATGCTCACCAGCAGCACAGAGATTGACACAGCACCAAGGTAGTTCTGTGAGAACAACTCTGGGGAATCCATGAGGCAAGTAGAATTTTTAATTTTGTTTTTTTATTTTTAAGTATGATAGGTCATTTAAAAAGACACGCTGCTCCATACCTTACCTGAGTCCAGGTCACCGCAGGCCACACTGTTTTCCGTAAAGCAGAGACCACGCACTGCACTCGGCCTGGCGATGCTTCAATAAATCTGGATTCTTGTGGAGGGATGGCGTACACTGACAACTGGAAGAAAAGAGATTGGGATGATGAGCGGGGGCAAAAACGAAAAACACCCCAATAGCACCAGATCTGCTACCCCAACCATGGCTCACGCTGCACCCTGGCTACCTTGTGGGGGTTCAGATGATCACCTTTAGCCTCTCGGTCAGACACTGCATAAAGGCCATAGGAGGAGATGACCAGCCCCACCGGTACCGCGGCCACCTTCAGCATCTGGATGGAAGAAAAATGGTTAACAGAAGTATTCCATAATAAGGGGTACAGCAGCCACGAGTGCGATATATATATATATATATATATATATATATATATATATATATATATATATACACACAGTACTGTGCAAAAGTTTTAGGCAGGTGCAGCAGAGTAAGAAGCTACATACATAGACGCGTTACTAGTTTATTTCTATCAGTTCCCATCTGCCTCCATCACGTCTTCTCATCACTCGCACACAGTGTATGAAAGATCTCAGCAGGAGGTTGTTCGAAATATCTTGGAGAACTGACCCCAGATCTTCAGACACTTTGGAGAAATGGCCGCACCACTGAGTCCCCCACCACAAGCTTACACTGAGCTGTCAGTGTTACTGGAATGAAGTCTGGAGGGGTCCGGCTACTGGATACTATGCCCCCCACACCATAATTCCAGGAGCAGGACTGGTGTGACGTTCCCTTGTGTTCCCTTCCAGAGGGAGACTAAAATAAAACAATACAGGCTGAAGTGGAGACTTGTCCTCCTTGGCGAGGAGTCCTGATTTTTTTTGGATTCACCGATAGGGAGAGATTGGCCTGAGACCACATGGGTGACGCCATGGAGAGGCCTCACAAGGAAACGGAAAAGTCTCCCGGGACCTGTCAGTACAACACAACCCGACCGCATGTTCCTCGCACCACTGTGAGCCTCCTGCGTGGCCTCAACCGGCTCCCATGGCGTTGCTGGGCTCATCTCCTGCAGCTTCGTCGGGCGCGTCTCCATGGAGCTCATTAGGGGTAATTGGTCGGTGATTACACAGGAGCTGCTGGCAGCGTCTCTGGACTCGTCTCCATGGAACACATAGGGGGTCATTGATTGGTGATTACACAGGAGATGCCGGCAGCGTCTCCATCGAGCACATTGGGGACATAATTGGTCGGTGATTACACAGGAGCTGTCGGCAGCGGATCCTGATGATTTCTTTCCTCAGACGACCATTAATGACCTCAATGCCTACAGCCGAGGCCAAAGGTGCTGGGATTTCTGCACGAAGCTGGAGGTGCCGGGATTTCTGCACGAGGCTGGGGGTGCCAGGATTTCTGCCTGAGGCTGGGAGTGCCAGGATTTCTGCACGAGGCTGGGGGTGCCAGGATTTCTGCACGAGGCTGGGGGTGCCAGGATTTCTGCATGAGGCTGGGGGTGCCAGGATTTCTGCACGAGGCTGGGGGTGCCAGGATTTCTGCACGAGGCTGGGGGTGCCAGGATTTCTGCACGAGGCTGGGGGTGCCAGGATTTCTGCACGAGGCTGGGGGTGCCAGGATTTCTGCATGAGGCTGGGGGTGCCAGGATTTCTGCACGAGGCTGGGGGTGCCAGGATTTCTGCACGAGGCTGGGGGTGCCAGGATTTCTGCACGAGGCTGGGGGTGCCAGGATTTCTGCACGAGGCTGGGGGTGCCAGGATTTCTGCACGAGGCTGGGGGTGCCAGGATTTCTGCACGAGGCTGGGGGTGCCAGGATTTCTGCACGAGGCTGGGGGTGCCAGGATTTCTGCACGAGGCTGGGGGTGCCAGGATTTCTGCACGAGGCTGGGGGTGCCAGGATTTCTGTACAAGGCCCAGACTCCGGACTGGGTGAATCCAGAGGTTGTGATCCTGTTGATTTCTTCTCCCACAGATCAGTGACTTCTCCGTCCTGTCTGTGATCTCCATCACTTCTTCTTGGTGCTATAAGGTCAATGTGAGGAGAGCAGTGACAGCCGCACTGCATGCTGGGGTGTGAGCTCTGCACTATACACTCACATGGGTCTATGAGGTATCTCCTCTGTACTGTAACTGTCTATAGAGCTGAGATATATACACCACAGTGATATTACTGTGACAGAACTACAAGTCCCAGCATTCCCCCGCACTGTCTGTCAGGTTCCGACACTCACCTTGGACACCATGGGGCGCCCCCCTCCTCTTCCTCCTGCGCAGTCGCACGGGCCGGACTCGGTGACAGGTTAGTACGGAAAGCAGCGCGGACCAAACCTGTCAGCGCGACGCTGACTGATGACGTACCCGCGCTTAGCTGTCACTCACGGCAGGGGGCGGGGTTAGTGGCCGCTGACCTGACAGGAGAGGTTCTGCACGTTGAGTATGTGGCGCTGCACGGCCCGGCCGCGGTATTTGTCAGGGCTGATAACAGAGAACGCGCACATATCAGAGGCTGTCCATATCCGTTTGTGCGTTCATTGCGGTTTTTCATCTACCAGATCTGTCAAAGATAATGAAAACATTGGGACGTGTCCAACACCTCACCGTCACCACACGCTCCCGGGACGTCTCCAGCACCTCACACCGTCCCCGCACACCCTCAGGACAGAGTGACTGTTCATCCTCGGGACGGCCCAGTGTCACAAGTGTGTCATGCCAACCTGGGAGATCTGGGGCTAGAAGATCACTGCGCGTTGTGAACCGCAGATCTTCCATTTAGCCTGTGTGTATGGATCCCATATTAAATTAATTTTGTTTCCAGCACCTCACACCGTCACCACACGCTCCCAGAATGTCTCCAACACCTCACACCATCACCGCACACTCCCGGGACATCTCCAGCACCTCACACCATCACCGCGCACTCCCGGGACGTCTCCAGCACCTCTCACCATCACCGCGCACTCCTGGGACGTCTCCAGCACCTCACACCATCACCGCACACTCCCGGGACATCTCCAGCACCTCACCGTCACCGCACACTCCCGGGACGTCTCCAGCACCTCACACCATCACCGCACACTCCCGGAATGTCTCCAGCACCTCACACCATCACCGCACACTCCCGGGACGTCTCCAACACCTCACACCATCACCACACCCTCCCGGGACGTCTCCAGCACCTCACACCGTCACCACACGCTCCCAGAATGTCTCCAACACCTCACACCATCACCGCACACTCCCGGGACGTCTCCAGCACCTCACACCATCACCGCACACTCCCGGGACGTCTCCAGCACCTCACACCATCACCGCACACTCCCGGGACGTCTCCAGCACCTCACCGTCACCACACACTCCCGGGACGTCTCCAGCACCTCACACCATCACCACACGCTCCCGGGACGTCTCCAGCACCTCACACCGTCACCACACGCTCCCAGAATGTCTCCAACACCTCACACCATCACCGCACACTCCCGGGACGTCTCCAGCACCTCACACCATCACCGCACACTCCCGGGACATCTCCAGCACCTCACACCATCACCGCACACTCCCGGGACGTCTCCAGCACCTCACCGTCACCACACACTCCCGGGACGTCTCCAGCACCTCACACCATCACCACACGCTCCCGGGACGTCTCCAGCACCTCACACCGTCACCACACACTCCCGGGACGTCTCCAGCACCTCACACCATCACCGCACACTCCCGGAATGTCTCCAGCACCTCACACCATCACCGCACACTCCCGGGACGTCTCCAGCACCTCACACCGTCACTGCACACTCCCGGGACGTCTCCAGCACCTCACACCATCACCGCACACTCCCGGGACATCTCCAGCACCTCACACCATCACCGCACACTCCCGGAATGTCTCCAGCACCTCACACCATCACCGCACACTCCCGGGACGTCTCCAGCACCTCACCGTCACCACACACTCCCGGAATGTCTCCAGCACCTCACACCATAACCGCACACTCCCGGAATGTCTCCAGCACCTCACACCATCACCGCACACTCCCGGGACGTCTCCAGCACCTCACCGTCACCACACACTCCCGGGACGTCTCCAGCACCTCACCATAACCGCACACTCCCGGAATGTCTCCAGCACCTCACACCATCACCGCACACTCCCGGGACGTCTCCAGCACCTCACCGTCACCACACACTCCCGGAATGTCTCCAGCACCTCACACCACGACACGCTCCCGGTATGTCTCCAGCACCTCACACCATCACGGTACGTGCCCGGGACGTCTCCAGCACCTCACACGGTCATCACACACTCCCGGATGTCTCCAGCACCTTACCCCTTCACCGCACGTGCCCGGGACATCTCCATCACCTCACACCGGCATCCGCCCGCTCTCGGGACGGCCCCAATATCCGCCGGCTCTCGGGACGGCACTAGTGTTCACACATTTTCGGGTGGGGTACAAACGACACTTTTAGTTGTTTTTTTTTAAGGAGGTGTCTAGACTGAAAACCTTCAACTCTGGCGTTTCCATGTTTTTTTAATTCTGACATAAAAACTAATTTATATATTTACTGAGTAGTGATGCGGAATATGATTATTAATTTTGACTTTTCAACTAGAACAAGATCAGTGAATTATAATTTTCTTTTTTTATATTGTTTTTGTAAAAAGTTTTTTTAATCACTTTTTTATGTTTAGCTTCTCATAGGGGAGTTAAATTTGTGATCATTTGATCGCTTGTTTTATATACAGCAATAAATACCATAACAACCCATCAGCACCTCGCCATCTCATTGCAGGGGGGCTATCGAGTGTCTCAGGCTCCGGTTGCTGCTGTTACAGACAGATGATGCCCTGTTGCTGCTGTTACAGACAGATGATGGCCATATACACAGCTCAGGCTCCGGTCGCTGCTGTTACAGACAGATGATGGCCATATACACAGTTCAGGCTTCTGTTGCTGCTGTTATGGAGAGATGATGGCCATATACACAGCTCAGGCTTCTGTTGCTGCTGTTATGGACAGATGATGGCCATATACACAGCTCAGGCTTCTGTTGCTGCTGTTATGGACAGATGATGGCCATATACACAGCTAAGGCTTCTGTTGCTGCTGTTACAGACAGATGACGGCCATATACACAGCTCAGGCTCCGGTTGCTGCTGTTACAGACAGATGATGGTCATATACACAGCTCAGACTTCTGTTGCTGCTGTTACAGACAGATGACGGCCATATACACAGCTCAGGCTCCGGTTGCTCCTGTTGCAGGCAGATGATGGCTATATACATAGCTCAGGTTTTGATTGCTGCTGTTGCAGGTGGATACCAGCCATATACACATTTGAGAGCAGGATTTATATTTATCCTAACTTCATTTTAGTTTCTTTCTACATGTATTTATTTCCTCCCAAAATGGAGTCCATGTTAAATATACTTATTTCGTATATTCATTTATTCAGGACTTCTTACCAGATGCGATACTCTAAAGAAAATGTCATGATGCTTCTTATAAAAAATGTAGTGGTTTATTGGATTGTCCACCAAAAAGCATCATTCATTACAGCAAAACATAAAATAGGTGAAATAGTTATAAAGAGATTGGCCATATCAAAGTTTATTCCCCATCTTTCCTGGGATCCTGTATGGTCTGTGTCTGTCCAAAGCATCTCTGGAAGAAACACGTGGTTAACTCACCAACTGTCCATCTGATGTCTGTGAAGTGAGAAGTGAGCCCCCTTCCTGAGGGCCATATAGTTATATACATCCCACAGAGCACATGTTCTCTCTATATGGTGTTAACATTTACCCTGAGCTAAATATACAGAAATAACCTGTCAGCTAAACCTGTCACGAGACAATGTGCTCAGAATTGAGAATAAGAATAAATCAATAACCAAAAATATTTAACAGTCCATGATCAGATAAGGGGGCTCAGGAATGCCTTTGTGTAAAGACATAAAGATCAGAGAAATGAAGCTTAGAAGCTAGTGCGACCCCTAGACCACAAGCTGGGTGTTAACAGTGTTAACTTAGCCAATTAGAAGTATGTATGCTAATGCCAGCACATATTTAGAGATAAGATGATACAATTATATTGTTACAATGAATGAATACTAATAACCTATGTCAGATGATGTTATGGGGTAATAAAGGAGAGATCTGCTTTGATTCTTCATGTATAAGAGTGGCTTTTCTATGCACGCATTTGAAATTTGCAATTTAATTTGGAACAGGCACAACGTCTCAGAATGTCTCACATAAGGTGGCGACTATAAAACCTGGCGCAACGAACAGGGACCCACTAGTTCAAAGGACTGTGTGATCCAAACGTTTTGCTGACACTTAGACAAACAGAAAACTAAGGACAGCTGCAGCAAGGTAAGAAGTTTTATTCGTACGCTACCTGAACTTGTCTCTGTCTTAGCTTTGTTGTTTTTGGGTGAGTTTGTCCGCAGGTCTCTTGATCTGTTCATACTAAGTGGGTCTATTATTGTTAGATGAAAGAACCCTGATGAGACCGTGTGTACTGTGTTGAGTTCCTGTGTTGTCTGTTCTATGGGGAGGGTGGATTTGGCATTTCACTGTACGAGAGGTTGGATTGTAACGATTAGTTGATTGCACCCGGTGGAGCCGACATTAGTCGGCAGCAGCCTCTTGTATTGCTAAAGAAACCTTTATGGTTTTGGCTCCTAGACATACGGGGCTGATGGTTTTTGCCTGACTTATATATAGATATAAGGTAGGCATGGGGTGACTGAAGGAAGCCATAGTGTGTGTGGTAGGGGTCCCCGCTGGTTTGCCTTTCTAGTCCTGTATTCCTGTTTCCAAGGTGAAAAACAGAAGATGGAGCATGGTAGAGGTGCTGTTAAAAATTGGTGAAACAGAAAGAAAAGACATTTTTGCAGAAAATGCATAGGTTTTGTTCAGTGTCTGGTTGTCCACCTGGTAGAAGGCGTAATAAAGGTTTCTGTTTGTGTATTGAAGGAACAAAGAGGATGTGTACAGGTCCTTCTCAAAAAATTAGCATATAGTGTTAAATTTCATTATTTACCATAATGTAATGATTACAATTAAACTTTCATATATTATAGATTCATTATCCACCAACTGAAATTTGTCAGGTCTTTTATTGTTTTAATACTGATGATTTTGGCATACAACTCCTGAAAACCCAAAAAACCTGTCTCAATAAATTAGCATATTTCACCCGTCCAATCAAATAAAAGTGTTTTTTAATAACAAACAAAAAAAACATCAAATAATAATGTTCAGTTATGCACTCAATACTTGGTCGGGAATCCTTTGGCAGAAATGACTGCTTCAATGCGGCGTGGCATGGAGGCAATCAGCCTGTGACACTGCTGAGATGTTATGGAGGCCCAGGATGCTTCAATAGCGGCCTTAAGCTCATCCAGAGTGTTGGGTCTTGCGTCTCTCAACTTTCTCTTCACAATATCCCACAGATTCTCTATGGGGTTCAGGTCAGGAGAGTTGGCAGGCCAATTGAGCACAGTAATACCATGGTCAGTAAACCATTTACCAGTGGTTTTGGCACTGTGAGCAGGTGCCAGGTCGTGCTGGAAAATGAAATCTTCATCTCCATAAAGCATTTCAGCCGATGGAAGCATGAAGTGCTCCAAAATCTCCTGATAGCTAGCTGCATTGACCCTGCCCTTGATGAAACACAGTGGACCAACACCAGCAGCTGACATGGCACCCCACACCATCACTGACTGTGGGTACTTGACACTGGACTTCAGGCATTTTGGTATTTCCTTCTCCCCAGTCTTCCTCCAGACTCTGGCACCTTGATTTCCGAATGACATGCAAAATTTGCTTTCATCAGAAAAAAGTACTTGGGACCACTTAGCAACAGTCCAGTGCTGCTTCTCTGTAGCCCAGGTCAGGCGCTTCTGCCGCTGTTTATGGTTCAAAAGTGGCTTTACCTGGGGAATGCGGCACCTGTAGCCCATTTCCTGCACACGCCTGTGCACGGTGGCTCTGGATGTTTCCACACCAGACTCAGTCCACAATCTTCCTCAGGGTCCGGTCACCTCTTCTCGTTGTACAGCGTTTTCTGCCACATTGTTTCCTTCCAACAGACTTACCATTGAGGTGCCTTGATACAGCACTCTGGGAACAGCCTATTTGTTGAGAAATTTCTTTCTGGGTCTTACCCTCTTGCTTGAGGGTGTCAATGATGGCCTTCTTGACATCTGTCAGGTCGCTAGTCTTACCCATGATGGGGGTTTTGAGTAATGAACCAGGCAGGGAGTTTTTAAAAGCCTCAGGTATCTTTTGCATGTGTTTAGAGTTAATTAGTTGATTCAGAAGATTAGGGTAATAGGTCGTTTAGAGAACCTTTTCTTGATATGCTAATTTATTGAGACAGGTTTTTTGGGTTTTCAGGAGTTGTATGCCAAAATCATCAGTATTAAAACAATAAAAGACCTGACAAATTTCAGTTGGTGGATAATGAATCTATAATATATGAAAGTTTAATTGTAATCATTACATTATGGTAAATAATGAAATTTAACACTATATGCTAATTTTTTGAGAAGGACCTGTATATGGTGCTGGCTTCTTAGATCAGGGTGAGATATGGTGGAAAAACCTTCATGTAATTAGAGGTGAGGTGAAGGAAGAAAAACATGGCGATAAGTTTTTGCATGTGAAAGTATGAAACAAAGATGGTGGTGATCGTCCTGCTGCTCCCAGTTTTACTGCACCCCTTTACATTGTGCCTGAAGGATGGACATGTTGTGTATGTAGGAACCAGAATTATTTTGGGTGGAGACCTGTTGTGTATGTGGTGTCCACTATTGGCACATAGGCACCATTAAACCTCCTACTCCTAAGACAGGATTGTATCCTTTGTTGTTGCCCTACAATCCATGTGCATAGTGTGCCCCAAGTGCTACGCCCCCATAAGTCTCAGCCATGCCCCCAGTGAACATGATGCCTGCACTGGATGGCACCAGCGCCCCCTCAGGACCTGCCGTCCCCTCCAGCTCTTCCCCTGACACAACCCAAATAGATGCAGCAGTTATACTGTATGTCAGTCTTCTGCTGCCATCCGAGGCTCACTAGGACAGTTACTCAGGGTGGGCAGCCGATCTCAACCCCTGCTGCTCGCCTTCAGCGCTCGCCCAGATTGCTGCCACCAGACCTCACACCCCAGTCTAGGGGACCCAATATTGCAGAGCCCCAGGAGGGAGTGTATGGTGTCCCTGGGATCCCAGGATGATAACCCCGTCCTCTCCATCCTCCAGTCTCTTCAGGGGAGTCAGGGCGATGAATGCCACACAGCTGTAACAGGAAATATATATATCGTACCATGTTTGCCAGTAGATAGAATATTAGGATTTGACAGTTCTCAGTGATTGATACCTTTTAATGTGCAGCTGTAATTGTCCTAACTTTCTCCCTCACTGTCTCTCATGATGTTATGGCCATTCTTTCTCAGTACTGCTTGACATCTCAGATTTCAATGTGTCCTCCTCATGTCTAATAATATCAGCATTTACCGCTGCACTACTGGTTCCAGCCATCTTGTTGCCTCTGGAGGGGGTGAGAGGGGTTTGTGGTAACCTGGGTGACCTACTAGTTGAGCCACAACAGGAATATGACTGTGTACAAATAATGTCCCACGGGGGGGGGGGTTAGTGTTGTGAATTCCGTTCTTGGGCTCCATCCTGTGGTCATGAATGGTATTTTTGGGAGTTCTGCTCTTGGGCTCCCTCTGGTGGTTTCAAGTGGAACTTAGCAGCTGCTTTCACTAATCGGTGCCCTGGCCTTGTTATTTAACTGGGCTTTAGGCTGTAGTTGATGCCAGCTGTCAATGTTTCTTCCTGTGGATTCAGTCCTTTCCTGGAAGTTCTCTGTTGGCCAGTCCATTTCAGCTTAAGATAAGTTCTGCTAGTTTTTGGGTGTTTCCCTGCTTATGACCTTCTGTTCAGTTTAAGTTATTTCTCTTTTGTCCAGCTTGTCATTATGAATTATTCCGGCTAGTTGGCAGCTCTGGGGTCGCAGATTTGCTCCTCCACACCGTGAGTCGGTGTGGAGGTTATTTTTTGTAAACTCTGCGTGGACTTTTAGTTTTTATACTGACCGCACAGTAGCCTTTTCTATCTCTGTCTATTTAGATAGTTTTGGCCTCCTTTGCTAAATCTAGTTTCATTTCTGAGTTTGTCATTTCCCTCTCCACTCACCGTCAATATTTGTGGGGGGCTATCTTTCCTTTGGGGGTTTCTCTGAGGCGAGATAGTTTTCCGTTTCCATCTTCAGGGGTAGCTAGTTCTTCGGCTGTGAAGAGGCGTCTAGGCAGAGATAGGCACGCTCCACGGCTATTTCTAGTGTTGGTGTTAGGAGTAGGGATTGCAGTCAGTAAAGCTACCACCTCCCCAGAGCTAGTACTTTATTTGTTTTACCCACCAGGTCATTTCAGTTCTGCTCCGTAATCACTAGGTCATAACAGTGATTACTGTCGGTGGAGCTGCCACCTCCGCTGAGCTTGTCCATGATTGGTCTTACCCACCAGGTCATCTCAGTACTGCTCCGTAACCACCAGGCCATAACAGGTTAGCCATGTTACCGATGTCCCACTAGATAACCCAGACCATGAGCTGTTTGTGGATGGATCGGGGTATGGCGTGGATGGATCGGGATATGGCGTGGATGCCCGGTTATACACCAAATATGCTATTGTTTCCCTCCATGAAGCCATAAAAGCCGGACCGCTGCCCTCACACGTCCGTCCAGGAAGCCATACTGTGTAGAAGAAGCCTACAGATATGATAAAGACCAGACTGCCACCATTTATACAGACCGCCACTATGCTTTCATGATTTTGGCCCTTTATGGAGAGCTTGATCTTTCCACACAACGGCAGTTAAGCCTGTCAAAAATGATAAATCCGTCCAACGCCTGACAGAGGCCCTACTTTTACCCGAGAAATTTGCCATAGTGAAAGTGTTTTCCTGTATATAGCCGGTCGTGACTTTTACAAATGACTGCTATATACACAGCTCAGACTCCAATCGGTGTTGTTACAGGTAGATGGTGGCCATATATACAGCTTAAACTCCGGTTGCTGCTGTTACAGACAGATGCCGGCCATATATACAGCTTAAACTCCGGTTGCTGCTGTTACAGACAGATGCCGGCCATATATACAGCTTAAACTCCGGTTGCTGCTGTTACAGACAGATGCCGGCCATATATACAGCTTAAACTCCGGTTGCTGCTGTTACAGACAGATGCCGGACATATACACAGCTCAGGCTCCGGTTGCTGCTGTTACAGGTAGATGACTGCTATATACACAGCTCAGGCTCTGGTCGTTGCTGTTACAGGTAGATGACGGCTATATACACAGCTCAGGCTCCGGTCGCTGCTGTTACAGGTAGATGACAGCCATATACACAGCTCAGGCTCCGGTCACTGCTGTTACAAACAGATGCCTGCTATGATGACAGCAGGTAATCTTAATTATCCAGACATCTATTTTCAGTTGGTCAAGAACCATAGACTGTTGGCATATGAGTGTTAAAAGTTTATTTTTAAATAGCTGTTTGTCTCTTATATCAGCTCCTACAGCTTATTGTCTGCAATACAGGGATGCAGGGTCATTGACCAATGTTTGATAATATGTTGATTGACCATTGTGTGGGACCAGCTCAGGCTCCGGTCGCTGCTGTTAAAGACGGATGAAGGCCATATACACAGCTCAGGCTCTGTTCGCTGTTGTTGCAGGTATTTGACGGCCATATACACAGCTCAGGCTCTGGTCGCTTCTGTTAAAGGTAGATGATGGCCATATACACAGCTCAGGCTCCCATCACTGCTGTTACAGGCGAATGACGGCCATATACACAGCTCAGGCTCCCATTGCTGATGTTACAGGCGAATGACGGCCGTATACACAGCTCAGGCTCCCATTGCTGCTGTTACAGACGGATGAAGGCCATATATACAGCTCAGGCTCTGGAGCTGCTGTTAAAGGTAGATGACGTCCATATACTCAGCTCAGGCTCTAGTCGCTGCTGTTAAAGGTAGATGACGGCCATATACACAGCTCAGGCTCTGGTCGCTTCTGTTAAAGGTAGATGATGGCCATATACATAGATCAGGCTCCGGTTGCTGCTGTTGCAGGCGAATGACGGCCATATACACAGCTCAGGCTCCGGTTGCTGCTGTTACAGGCGAATGACGGCCATATACATAGGTCGGGCTCCTGTTGCTGCTGTTACAGGCGAATGACGGCCATATACACAGCTCAGGCTCCTGTTGCTGCTGTTACAGGCGAATGACGGCCATATACACAGCTCGGGCTCCTGTTGCTGCTGTTACAGGCGAATGACGGCCATATACACAGCTCAGGCTCCTGTTGCTGCTGTTACAGGCGAATGACGGCTATATACACAGCTCAGGCTCCTGTTGCTGCTGTTACAGGCGAATGACGGCCATATACACAGCTCAGGCTCCCACTGCTGCTGTTACAGGCGAATGACAGCCATATACACAGCTCCTGAGCCTGCGCCAAACACAAAGACCCAACGTAACATGTAATATTACGTTCTACATTTTGCAGTTGGTAAATGTGCCATCCAGATGCACCAAGTATAAAGTGTTTCCTGCTATGAATATCTCGCCCTCCATCTGTATGATCTGCTCTAGCCAAACTGATATTCTAGTAAAATCCGGCAATGGTGGACAAAACTGTGCACCACCAGACTCTGAGTCCGTTACCAAGAAAAGAAGACATAAGTTCCCCTTTAATCAGTTTATTGAGTACACATGGTAACGATTAAAAAAGTATAATAATAATATATAATAATGGCGTGAAACAATAATGGCGTGAATGTGGTGTCATCGTTATTCATGGTCATCACTTAAAGTAAACATTATGACCTGACATGCGCAAGACACGCCACGCTCTCGTGACAATATCGGAATTACGCCCTCTCAACCCCCCCATCACCCAACAAAAAAAAAGATTGAAAAACTTTTCTGAATGTTTACAAAGTAACAGTTCTGCCATTGTTGATCAGTACACAGGAAGATCGCCCTCTGGTGGAGTAGCGCTACATTGCACAGAGGGCCGCCAATGCTTCCCAACAGTCTGATGCAATTTGGTTTCATTGTCATATTGCTGCTAGAATGTGGAGTATGATATTTACACTGGGAACACTGGTGTGGACTGGTCTGTACACTGTACATGGATTGCACACCGGCCGGGTTAATGCTTTGGTGTTTAATAAGAATAATAAGGAATAAAACCGAACGTAACTCGTTTATAAAGTGCAAACCATAGAACAGGGATAAATATTCCATACGTTGTGATGCATTGTCATAGCCGGCCCCCCGGGCTCCTCACAGATGTGCAGTCCTGTTAGTGAATTTGCAGGCCGGGTGACTGTGGGGGAAGCTACATTGCTGCATTGTGGGGTCTCATAAGGCCGCGGCTTGTCAGGTTCCTTTGTCACAATTGACAACCAGTGTGAGCGGCGGTTCCCGTACACGGTATCAGATCCAGGCTGGACCGCCGAACACGTCAGCTGCTTTGTAAATTCTTTGATTTACTAATCTAAGAACAGCATCATGTCTTCTACGTTATTTGCCTCCAGAGCTGCATTTATAATTCTTCAAGTACATTATGTCTTATCCTTGAGTCCCCTCCACAGCTGCATTCACAATTTTGCTGCTTTCCTATTAACACCTAGGCTTCAGGACCCCCATTTCACTATTCTACCTGCTATACCAGTCCCAACTTACATCTTGACTCCTCATGAAGTCAACTCCAGAGCTGCATTCACAATTCTGCTGCTTCTGAATTTCACATTTCACTACACGTTGGCTTTTTGTCTTTACGGAATCTCACATCATTCACAAGTTATGTCATGTATTATCCTTCTTCAGAGCAGCATTCACTATTTTGTCATGTTATTCATGGTTTATTTTTCTGTTAGATGACACAGCAGAATAGTGACTGCAGCTCTGGAGGTGTATAAATTATGAGCTTGGATGTAAAAGTAGAATGGTAAATGCAGCTCTGAAGAGTATAGGACATGATGTAAAAGCAGAATAGTGATTGCAGCTCTGAAGGTGACTGGAAGATAAGACATGATGTAACAGCAGAATAGTGAGTGCAGTTCTGGAGGTGACTGGAGGATAGGACATGATGTAACAGCAGAATAGTGAATACAACTCTAGAGGTGACTGGATGATAAGACGTGATGTAGCAGCAGAATAGTGGAGCTCTGGAGGTGACTGCATTATAAGACATGATGTAACCGCAGAATTGTGACTGCAGCTCTGGAGGTGACTGGAGTATAAGACATGATGTAACAGCAGAATAGTGAATACAGCTCTGGAGGTGATTGGAGGATAGGACATGATGTAACAGCAGAATAGTGACTGCAGCACTGGAGGATAAGATATGATGTAACAGCAGAATAGTGACTGCAACGCTGGAGGTGACTGGAGGATAGGACATGATGTAACAGCAGAATAGTGAATACAGCTCTGGAGGTGACTGGATGATAAGACAAGATGTAACAGCAGAATAGTGACTGCAGCGCTGGAGGTGACTGGATGATAGGACATGATGTAACAGCAGAATACTGAATACAGCTCTGGAGGTGACTGGATGATAAGACAAGATGTAACAGCAAAATAGTGACGGCAGCACTGGAGGTGACTGGATGATAGGACATGATATAACAGCAGAATAGTGACTGCAGCTCTGGAGGTGACTGGATGATAGGACATGATGTAACAGCAGAATAGTGAATACAGCTCTGGAGGTGACTGGATGATAAGAAGATATAACAGCAGAATAGTGAGTGCAGCTCTCGAGGAGACTGGATGATAGGACATGATGTAACAGCAGAATAGTGAATACAGCTCTGGAGGTGACTGGATGATAAGACAAGATGTAACAGCAGAATAGTGAGTGCAGCTCTGGAGGTGACTGGATGATAAGACAAGATGTAGCAGCAGAATAGCGACTGCAGCTCTGGAGGTGACTGGATGATAGGACATGATGTAACAGCAGAATAGTGAGTGCAGCTCTGGAGGTGACTGAAGTATATTCTAGGATGTAAAAGCAGAATAGTGAGTGCAGAGCTGGCTGACAATGCTGAGCTCATGCGGGGCGGTGATCACTATAGCGGTCAGCAGGTATTTTTTGGTTAAAAATCGTATTTTTCAATTTATTTGTAGATTTGATATATGGTTTGTGTTCTCCTCTCCTGTGTCCTTGCACGTAGCAATCTGCAGACTGAGCTACCCATGAATCTGTCAGTGAGCTCATCTCTGGGGTACAGCCCTAGGCGTGTGGGCACAACTGTACACGGCATCTTCTAAACTAAGGGGAGCCTGACGAGTTTTTCAAGCGAAAGAAAACTGTTGATTTTTTTCTAAAGCGTCTTTTGTACCATTTTTCGGTTGTTTCTGAAGCACTTTTAACGCTTCGAGACGGCGGTGGGTTTCGGAGGTCTTCTCATGGTTTTTGTGCTGTCGTTTTTTTTACTGTTGTTTTCCGTTTGTTTCTTTTTTAATTCATTCAACAAAGAAGAAACCTCGAGCGGGTTTTCAAGCAAAAATGATGGCAAAATGCTCCAAAAAATGTCCGAGCACCTTTTGATATTTCCCACTGACTTATACAAGGTGGAAAACTCCAGAAGAATCGAGGATCGCTTCTTACCACCGCTTGGCATTTTATGAAAACCCAAGTGGTGAAAAGACACTGAAAAGCTCGAATACGCGCCCCCAGCGAGGTCTTCTCACAGACAAACACTAATGTCCATTCTTATGATCCTTTTCTCTTTTTTTTCCTGCACGTTCCTTATTTATCTTCTTCTTAATTCTTCTGCGCTTGTTATAAATCAGGTTAGAAGAGTTCGGGAGAACAGAAATAAGACGTACACCCCAGAGAGCGAGCGAGCTGACAGATTCTCTGGTAACTGCTATGTACAGTTATACATACAGGTTGTAGAAGACAATTAATAGTTCATAAAACCCAAATGCAAAAAAATACATAAATCTTTAAAAAAAAAAAAAAGCCCCTGAAGGTGTTCACATCTTTTACAGCTGGCTCCGATTCTGCTCCCATGGACAGACATTGTAAAAACAAGCACTTTTTCAATTTACTGCTCATTAAAGTTTGAGGCCTTTCTTGAGATGTTGTCATTTTTCTTTTGCTTACAACTCGTTGCCTAGGAGACCGACCTCCGCTGCTTTCTGTCTTATAAGCAGTGTGCTGAAGATGTCCGGGATTAAGAGGTAACAGAGCGCATCAGACATCCTGGACAGCTTCAACTCAGTGCTTACAAGCTCAATAGAAAATAGCTTGTAAGCACTGCACATTTTCTGCTGGTTAGCAGAGGTGGTCAGTTTCCAAGGAAATGAGCTGTAAATAAAAGTGTTAATATTTCAAGAACGGCTGAAATATTACCAGTTTGTGAAGATTGGAATAACCCTATGAGTAACAGAGCGGTGAGAAACGCATCACTACACCGCTGTAATGGACGCCCCCTGGAGCGTTCACTGCGGCCACAGTGGTGACTTTCCCACCTTACTATCCTGCATATTGGGGGTCACACGAATCTCCTCCGCACTGCGCCGTCTCCGGCTCCTTCTTGACACTTTCAGGTCACTGATCTCAATGACCTGAACAATTTCATACGGTTTGATACTATGTGTTACTGTATCAAGTCCAGACAATCCTCTGTGAGCTAAAAACATCAGCAGCACAAATCTCGCTACAGATTGTTACAATGTATCAGCGCAGAGTCACAGAGGATTGCAGGACTGGAGACACATGTAACAAACCCTCCTCTGTGAGAAGTATTGGATCCTGCTTCTGATCACACAATGATATTAAATTACCGATGTGACACGCGGCTGATAGCGCCCCCATGTGGGGAAGAGCGCAGCCTTATCCTCAGATTAGACGATATATCACATAGAGCAGCAATGTGTCCGCGGCCTCTGGCGGGTGGCGGCTGCGTCCCTGGCGTCTGTAGATTTAGTGCAGTCAATGAATCCGGACATGGACAGGAGAATAAAGTTTCAGTGCAGCTCCGTCTCAATGTCTGAGTTTTGCAAAACCGTTTTTATTATTTCTTTAGTTAACAAAATGTTTGTTTGTTTTTAATATAATTTTGTATCTTCCTACATATAGAACAATAAATAATCGCTTCCAGTCGTCATATTCTGTACATCAGTATTCACCCCTCCTCCATCGCGTCACTCTCCTCCCACGGCGACACGGAGTTAACTCAGTTATAAAAAATATTCCGGTATATATGTGCCTCTATATAGATCTATGTATTTATATATATATTTATAGGTTTATATAGGTAACAAATCGGCAAGCGATATTTACAGTCCTTGCTGACCCCCGGCCAAAAGTCTCGCCTCCCAGTTTGGGGAAACCTCCATCCATTACTTGTAGAGTGCAGTGCGGGCGCTGGTCACTACCCACAGTGGGATATTGGGCGAATTAATGACCCCCACAGTGGGGCATCGGGCGGATTAATGACCCCCACAGTGGGGCATCAGGCGGAGTAATGACCCCCCACAGAGGGGTATTGGGCAGAATAATGACCCCCACATTGGGGCATCAGGCGGATTAATGTCCCCCACAGAGGGCATCGGGTGGAGTAATGACCCCCACAGTGGGGCATCGTGCTAAGTAATGACCCCCCCCCCCCCCACAGTGGGGCATTGGGTAGAGTAATGACGCCCACAGTGGGGCATCAGGCGGAGTAATGACGCCCACAGTGGGCCATCAGGCGGAGTAATGACGCCCACAGTGGGGCATCGGGTGGAGTAATGACCCCCACAGTGGGGCATCGGGTGTAGTAATGACCCCCACAGTGGGGCATCGGGTGGAGTAATGACCCCCCACAGTGGGGCATCGGGTGGAGTATTGACCCCCACAGTGGGGCATCGGGTGGAGTAATAACCCCCACAGTGGGGCATCGGGTGGGGTAATGACCCCCCCCCCCACAGTGGTGCATCGGGTGGAGTAATGACCCCCACAGTGGTGCATCGGGTGGAGTAATGACCCCCACAGTGGGGCATCGGGTGGAGTAATGACCCCCACAGTGGGGCATCGGGTGGAGTAATGACCCCCACAGTGGGGCATTGGGTGGAGTAATGACCCCCACAGTGGGGCATCGGGCTGAGTAATGACCCCCACGGCGGTAATGACCCCCACAGCACCACTGATTAGTAATGCTGCGCCGGCCGCTCACATGGATTTGCCATATTAAACAGGATTTCCGGCTAAAACGTAGCAATAACCGTATCAGTGGATCACAAGAAGCAATTTTCCTACCCGCCATTTAGGCTGTCAGTTGAATTTGCCTTGAATTTTACAAAAAAATTCCCACTTTCCTAAATCTGAAGTTTTTGTGATTTGCTTCATGTGTATTAAGTAAAATGGCGGCGGATCATTTTCCTTATTTTGTACAGAGCTAGGAAAGAAAAATCCTCACCTGTCCTGCAGCCGCTGCCCCTCGTGCCGTCCTCAGCGGAGCCCCCCAATAACACGCATGCCTCGTCCTCTTCGGCTCTACCATTTTTTACTTTTGAGGCCTCTGATGTCATGGCGTCCATTATAATAAAGGTCCTGGAAGAGCCAAAGTGGACGTGGTGGACTCTGCTGCAGAGGAGCGCACGGCGAGGACAGCGGAGAGGAGAGATTTCTTCTGTCCTTCGTTTCTTCCGCTCTGGATAATAAGGAACATTCGATTCGCATCTAATAACTTCAGCACAAATTATTGAATTTCGCGGCCACCTTGGAGCGAAGCTCCAGAACTCGCGTTCAGCTGTAGCCAAGATGGACATTTATAAGATCCTCTTAAGGGGACGTCTCTGTGATGGCACCCGCACAATGTGCAATCGCGGGAATCTCTGCCAGAGCGGTTTTTATCACCGTGACCTCAGAACCGTCCAATTATAAGATCTCGCATCTTCTTTTACCACCCAGAACCGGGTGGCAGTGCCCAGTGTACGCCCAGGGCTCAGTGAGTGGCGTGTTTACATGTTTTTTGGGGGTCAGTTCCGTTAAGTACAAACATGCAATAATATCAGTGACGGCTTCCCCATAGGAGCGATGTTCGATCACAGTGACTTGCAGTCGGTGATGGTGGAAGGGTCAATCCCCTGAGAACAGCGGGGGAATCACAGTGACCTGTTCAGGGGCATGGGGGGCTCCGCACTCACAGTGACGGGGACCAGAGGAGCCTCTTGGGGGCGCTGAGGAGGAGGAATCTACATCTATTCCTCGGCTGAAGGTCTACAATGGATGCTACATAGCTTCACTCTCAGATTTAAAGGGACACTCCGCCTTTAGACATGCACATTATTTCTTACAGCGTCGCTGTGATCATGTGATCCCATACAAGTCTCAGTGTGACCAGCGCCTTGTATACTGGGCGGTGTGGCCACATGATGGAGACCTGCGACGCTCACAATAGATGAGCGGCTCTTGACCGCCATGTTTAAAGTTCTGCAAAATGGAACCCGCGTGTCATTATTTTAGGAGTGTATCGTTTTCTAATGCGGAGCGCCCCTTTAATTACTGCAGTATCAGTGCACGGGTCAAAAACCTAAAATACCCAGGAACACATTGTAACAAATAAAAGGAATGAGAACGGATTTGGGGGGGCTCCTGAGATTCTCACTATGGGAACTAAGAATAATCACTGGATGACGGGCTGATTATTTCTCGCTAGATTCGCTTTATTATCACTTGACCCGGTGCTGCCCGCGAGCCTCAGAAATGTGCAATGGTGTAATATTGATGTGGATGAATAATCGGGAGCGGAGAACAGAAAACTTACTCTACAACTGCACGATTAGCAATTCCCTAATTCAATCACATGTGGGGCTGTCGCTTTTAATGGGTCTGAAGTGGGACATACGGGGCTAAGAGACCAACGCCGACGTCTAAACTCTGCGCCATCACGTCTTTACCGCGCGCTGCACAAGGTGCCGGGACTGGACTTGTAGTCAATCGTGATGGCAGTTATGATCGGCAGATTAATCGGACGTGATACATTGTGTCCACCATCAATATAGGACAACGTGTGATAAATCGGATCACTCCTCCACCTGTCACTGCAGAACAAATCACAAGCGAAACGCGTGAACTGTGTCTTTTCCACGAGACAATGACAATTGCAAAAGAAAGCTTCCCTGAAAGTGACATGTAAGACAAACCTTGAGCACAATACTCAGATATTACAGAGGCTGGAAGAACCCGGAGCTTGCTGACCGCACGGATTGGATTTCCATCTCCTAGTGTGACGCGTTTCGCATACAGCAGATTTAATGGACTTACTCTTGGCATTTCCCTTTTAGTCCATAGCTGGACTCCTTCTTGTTGCTCTTGCAGGATGCACATGACTATGACTGACCTGCTGCGTTTGGCTTCCAGTCTATAGACGTGTGGTACGTAAAGTCACAGTCTCGTGGCACAGTAATCACAGTGGAGGGAGCAATCGTCCTGCAAGTCCACCTTCAGCATTCTGTAAACGGATCATCCCTGGATCCCCGTCGCTCTGCGGTTTCACATCTCAAGCTTTCGTGCAAGAAAACCGGCATCTGCAGGATGCACGACGGACATCGTAAGGCACTAAGGGGCTGAGCCGTATCGTGTGCAGCCTGGAACTTCTTCCTCTGCTCCCAGGAGAAATAATGAGGATGAAAATGGAGAACACGACCAGGAAAATCTCAATGTAATGTGGTCTCGTCTATACATAGATAGGGGGTCCTTAGCGGACGGCTTATCTACATATATATATATAGGAAATGGCGCGGGGTTGTCACCTATCGATGGCCTTCCTAGTGGAGGTTCCCCGTCTACACGTGCTGGATGCTGCCATTTTGTGCACTGGGTGCCATTGATAGTCGCTGTTCACATGATTGCGGCTGGCGCAGTTCACACAATGGCTGCTCACTGGATATCCGGGAGCTCCTGACATTACAGGATGGATGCCAACCCTGATACAAACAGCAAAGCAAAAATAAAAAATCTGCTCGGTCATGCAATGTCATAGGCATCTGGTGGCGCTATTCTCGTATCCAATCTATTTACAATCCATTGATTACATTATGTACAAATATTACAGTGCTTCTCTGGGGTCACAAGTCATGGCGGCACCTGGGTGCGGGACATATCATGGACGCCGCAGCTCCCGCCGGTCAGACATGCGTCTCGATGAAGGAGTGGGTGTGCGAGATCTGAGCTGCCGGTGCAGCAGGGTCGGATGCTCCGTTCTGAGGTTTCAGGGTTCCGCTGTACTCACAAATATCCATAAAAAACTCAAAGTTTTTCAGCTTCCAGTCTTTGAATTTCTTGGCTGTCAAGGTAGGGTCATCGAGGAGAGTGTTAATGACGGAGAGGTCGCCTTCCTTCGCCTGGAACAGGAAGAGAGAGACTTTAGGAAGTGAAATCCTTGTGTAATGAACAGTTCTGCTCTTTTCTAATGGAGTTCTAAGATCTCAGCTTGTGTCAGTGAATGATAACCTCAAAACGCAGAAACCCTGTCCAGATTCTGACAGATGAGAGCTTGTTACAATTGTATCCAGTGTAGACAAATGTGTCAGCCTGCACCAGACCGATACAATGTATCAACGCAGGGAACAATGGAACTGATGACTGCAGGATCTCCAACTTGTGGCAACACTACATCTCCCAGGATGTTCTTATACAGTGCGGATGGGAGTTGTAGTTTCACCACTGGTTTACACGGATACAATGTAAGGCCTCTTTCTCATGTCAGTGTCTCCAGTACGTGTGGTGACAGTTTTCACACCTACCAGAGACACTTACATATATAGACCCATTCAAATGAATGGCTGTGTGTACATGTCAGTGTGTGTCCATGGACCATGTTTCCGTGTGACCCACAAGTAGATTTGTCCGTTTTTTTTTTTTATCAGCAGCATAGCCGCAAAACGTCCTGCCCACATGCACATGGATGACATACAGGGATGTAATCCGTGTGACATGTACTGGCGCCGAGAAGCAGGAGTACAGTTAGCACTATTCCCCAGCGCCGGGTGCTGAACACGCTCTCATCATTCTCCCCTGCGATCAGTGCGAGCAGGGGAGAATGATCAGAGTTATATTCAACTGATAACAGCAACAGCAGGCGGCGGCTGATGGGACTATTACTCCCATCAACCTACAGCTTCTGCCATTGATAACAGTGAAAGCAGGAGCAGCTGATGGGAATATTCATCACCCGCTACCTGCGCTATAAACAAATTAAAAAAACGGCATGGGTTTCCCTGTATTTTTGATAACCAGCCAGGCAAAACTGACAGCTGCGGTCTGCAGCTTTCAGCTTCAGCAAGGTTGGTTATCAAGAATAGAGGGGTCCCCATGCTGTTTTTTTTTAATTATTTAAATAATTTAAAAAAATGACATGGGTTCCCCCCATCCTATTTTTGACAACCAGCCAAGGTAAAGCAGACAGCTGCGAGCTGGTATTCTCAGGCTGGTAAGGGGGCAATGGATATTGCCCCGCCAGCCTAAAAATAGCAACCCACAGCTGCCCAGAAAAGGCACATCTATTAGATGCGCAAATTCTGGCGCTGTGACCGGCTCTTCCCACTTGCCCTGTAGCGGTGGCAAGTGGGGTTCATATTTGTGGGGTTGATGTCACCTTTGTATT
This sequence comes from Ranitomeya variabilis, assembly GCF_051348905.1. NCBI lineage: Eukaryota > Metazoa > Chordata > Amphibia > Anura > Dendrobatidae > Ranitomeya > Ranitomeya variabilis. The sequence continues at coordinate 390,860,151 of NC_135233.1, read as the reverse complement.
GTCAGGTGACATCAAGCCCACAGGTTAGTAATAGAGAGGCGTATCGCCGGCAGAGCAGGGGAGATGGTGAGAACCGTCTTCAGCACTGGGCGTCGGGGAACAGCGCTAACTGTACCGCTGCTTCTCAGGCGCCAGTACGTGTTGTACTGATGCAGCACACGGTTGCCACACGTGTGCCACAAGTATTCCGCACACGGTCAGTGATGTGTCAGGTACCGGACCTAACATAAGTATAAGGAAGCATAAAACCGACCTAACAAAACGCAGACTGCGCAAGGATTTTTGGTTGTGATACTCCTGGGGAGGTGGATACAGTTTGGATGCAGTTGCCCTCTAGGGTCTCGTCGTGGGTGACCTGAGGGGTCATTTGGGGGTTTCTTACCTTTAAGGTGCTCTTCAGGACTCGGATGCGGTGCAGCTTCTCGTTGAGGACGGGGTCGTTGCTCCTCTTAATGAAGGATCTCCTGAACTCCTGCTTGGTGGACAGTCTCTGCTCCCCGAAGGCCGACAGACTGGCCTGCTCCAGCGTCTTGTACAGCTCCTGCAGTCCATCCGTGCTGCACCACGACTCCTTCTTGTTCTCTAGGGCAGAGACAGAAAAGTGAGGAGGTTACACGGCCTGAAAGCTCGCGATATCAAACAACATGAGAACGAGGGCATAAATGAGACATTGTGCAGCCCCTGAGTCCGGTCCGTATGATACAAATGTATCACCGCCGCCATGGAGGCCACTGGGGCTTTTTCTAGGACTGATTCTACTGGAGAAGGTTCACCTTGTCTGGTTTAAATGTGAACCCTGTGTACATATTTTGCACCCAATTGTCTTGGGAAAGGGGTGCAGCATGGACCCCTTTACAAAAAAATATGAATCCTCCCACCTATAGCGGCCCATATACTCTCCTCACTCTTACTCAGTACTGGTTCTGACACCGGTCATTGTCGAGGTCCAGAACAGCAGTGTGAGCAAGGAAGGGTCTGCAATCTAGTCTGGGGTCTGATATTAATATAGGACTCTAGTTTAGAGACTGAATATACAGGGTGGGCCATTTATATGGATACACCTGGGTGGGCCATTTGTAAAGTTGCATTAAAAAATGGCCGACTTCAAAATGGCCGCCACGGTCACCACCAATCTTGAAAAGTTTCCCCCTCCCATATACTAATGTGCCACAAACAGGAAGTTGATATCACCAATCATTCCCATTTTTTTTTAGGTACCATATACATGGCCCACCCTGGTGTATGCATATAAATGGCCCACCCTGTATTTAAAGGTTCTGATATTATAAAGGCTCTGGGGTCTTCAGTTAATTTTGGGATCTGGTCTTAGGTCTTCTTGATGCAGGGAGTACAAATACATCCTGGCCTGCCCTTTTATAAGCCACATGATGGATAATCCCATATGATATAGAGGGTCGGTGCTCTAGTGTCACCCGATGACGCGTGCTCCCAGGCCTTTGTCATACACCCTGTACCGGCAGCCATATATGCTGGTTGCTGTTCTTCACCTTCTTTGCTGGAGCTGCTGTGCTTCCTCTTCAGCTGCTCCTCCTCGGGCTTCTCCTCTAACAGGCCTGCATTCTTGTTACGGTTTTTTCCTCTGGCGTCCCGGTTTCTGGGCAGACTTTGGCTACGCTGTTTTTGCGTCCTGGTGTGCACTGTGTGGCCCCTGGGACATTCCGCCAGTGGAAAGGGCCCGTCCCGTTCATGGTTGTGGCGCCTCTGGACCGGTAGTGTCGCCTGTCTTCTCCTTTCCGGGGACATTCCCGTCCGTCCAGCTACATATTCAGGGTCCGGGGGAACGGTCTGGAGGAAGTGGAGTCCTGAACTGGTCAAAGGGGTTTCTATAAGATCCTGCCAGGACCGCCGCTCCCGGAACGTGGGCCGACAGCCGGTGGAGTGTGTGCTGCCCAGTGCGTCCGGCCTGGAGTCTTCAGCCGAGGAGTGGGAGTAGGTGGATTCACTGGAGAAGTGGCGTCCATGCTTCTGTTCTGGAAACGGACTGGAGGAATTCACCTGGAAAACGAGAACAAGAAGAAATCATCCAGGAAACAGAGCAACAGCACCCAAAACCCAGCGGTGCCCGGACAGCCACTACACATGTACACATCGTATACACATTGGATACATTGTATCAGCAGTGATAGAAATCAGATCCTGTAGAGTCCCATATGAAGCATGACATAGAGATAATGATAGAGATCCCCCATTATGTCTGATAATAAAAGGCTCACTGGCACAACCACCCCCATCATCCTGTGCACTCACTGAGGAGTTGCGATGGTAGTTGTCGCTCACGGTCGTCTGAGGTTCTTGTTTTAAGGTCATGGATCCATCGATGTCGTCCTGGTCACTTTCACTCCAATAATCTGCCAATGACAGAGTCAGTGTTATTGTGTGTTCAGTCCTCCTGATGAACACTTAACACCACTGAATGGACATTAAAGCTGATAGGTCACCAGATTTAAGGGGTATCCATTTTTAGAAAAGTTAGCCCTCCCCTGCTTCACCGCGGGCTCCCTGTTGCTGTTCCAGTCCTTTGTTTGGCTGCACTGCTGATGTGCATGTAATCGCTGCAGCCAAACACAGAGACCATATCAGTGGAGAGGAGCAAACACTTATTTTACTGACTGGAATTGTTTGGGGTCCACGTTTCCAAAAGTGGAAAACCCCTTTAAGAATAGAATTGCCAATATTATTAAATAGGTCTCTTAGACCTGAGAGGCTTGTGCACTTACCATGATAAAATAGCTGATTTAATCCTTTTTTTAAAGGTTCCCCTAATATTGAGTTCCAGTTTGACTTGTCAAATGCCCATGGTGTTTCAAAGTAAGTAGACCAGCCCCATCAGGGCCAATATGTCCATTTAATAATTTATGCAGTTTGTATTGGGAAATTTGGTGATCGATCCACAGTAAAGCAGAACAGTGCACGCTCATCAGGACGGAGGGCCACATTGTACCAATTCCAAGAGATGGGTGGGGGCTAAACAGTGGCCAAAGGTTGCCCCCCGGCTACATGACTTCACAGTAATGACTGTGCTCCTTCCTGCTGTTATAGACCCATCAGAGGAGACGCGAGCGGCAGAATCTGCGGTGACGGCTCTGGGGGCATTGGCGGTAAACGTGTCCGTAGTCAGTAATGAGCATGGATGTTTCTGGAGTGGAACTATATGTAAAGGATTATTTTACCTTCATTGGGTCTGATGTCCTTTTCATCTGGCGTGTACCCGATGGCAGCGAGGCCGAGGCGATTCATCCATCTACAGGGGACAGGAAGACGCCATTAGATTGTAAGCTCACAGGGCCGAGCTCACTCCCTTCACCACCATCCGTTTCTAGCACATGGCGCCCTCTTATTTTGTTTTATTTGGCCTTGGTGTTATTAAATTATCAGGAGACTGCACGAGGGGTTCTGCCTCCGAGACCCTCAGTTCACATTCTGAGAGATGTGGAAGGTGAGCGTAGTACATCCATACCCTGGTGTTGGTGCAGTGTGGCGGCCATTGGTGCTGTGGTATTGTGCCCGTGAGGCGGCGCAGCCTGGAGTCGTGGGGACATGGGTGCTGTGGTATTGTGTCCGTGGGGCAGTGCAGTCTGGAGTCGTGGGGACATGGGTGCTGTGGTATTGTGTCCGTGGGGCAGTGCAGTCTGGAGTCGTGGGGACATGGGTGCTGTGGGGCGGCACAGCCCGGAGTCGTGGGGACATGGGTGCTGTGGTATTGTGCCCGTGGGGCGGTGCGGTCTGGAGTCGTGGGGACATGGGTGCTGTGGGGCGGCACAGCCCGGAGTCGTGGGGACATGGGTGCTGTGGTATTGTGACCGTGGGGCGGTGCGGTCTGGAGTCGTGGGGACATGGGTGCTGTGGGGCAGCGTGGCCTGGAGTCGTGGGGACATGGGTGCTGTAGTATTGTGCCCGTGGGGCAGTGCGGTCTGGAGTCGTGGGGACATGGGTGCTGTGGGGCAGCACAGCCCGGAGTCGTGGGGACATGGGTGCTGTGGTATTGTGCCCGTGGGGCGGTGCGGTCTGGAGTCATGGGGACATGGGTGCTGTGGGGCGGCACAGCCCGGAGTCGTGGGGACATTGGTGGTGTGGTATTGTGCCCGTGGGGCGGTGCGGTCTGGAGTCATGGGGACATGGGTGCTGTGGGGCGGCACAGCCCGGAGTCATGGGGACATGGGTGCTGTAGTATTGTGCTCGTGGGGCGGTGCGGTCTGGAGTTGTGGGGACATGGGTGCTGTGGGGCGGCGAGGCCTGGAGTCGTGGGGACATGGGTGCTGTAGTATTGTGGGGAGATAGGTGCTGTGCGCCCCAGGTCGCCGCCCTGCTGGTGCACTTTCCACTCATTTCAGTCTTGGGCCCCTGAGAGGTTCGCTGTGACACAGTCTGGGCCGGATGTTACACTGAGAACCTCAGGTTCACTAATGGATATTTTCGCATGGCGGTGTTAGATCGCAGTGTGAATATTGGGATGTGCCGTCCAGGGCTCATTGTACAGTTACAGCGACTGTACGTGGATTACTGCGACATCACGATACATTATACCTATACACACATCACTAACAGATGTCTGCTCCATACGTCTCCTCTTCTTTGATACATTTTGTATTTCTATTATTGACGGTCATTTTTTTAGTATAAGACTTTCAGCGGGGTCCCAAGGTTGCCCACCATATTGATGTTGCACCATTTTGGCGCTTCTCCTGTGATATTACCACAATTCACATGTGATCAGATATTAGCACTTTCTTCTTAGAAAAATACCATCTTTATTGGTGTCCTGATTGCTACTAGATGTGTCCACTAAGTGGCGGGCGGCTATTGCAGTATTCTGACACTAATCCAGTAGGTGGCAGCAGATCTTTGCTTTTCTATTTATTCATTGTATCTGAGGCAACATTCTAGATTTCCCATATACAGCGCCAGCAGAGTGCGTCCCCATACACAGCACCAGCAGAGTGCTCCCCCATATACAGCACCAGCAGAGTGCTCCCCCATACACAGCACCAGCAGAGTGCTCCCCCATACACAGCGCCAGCAGAGAGCTCCCCCATACACAGGACCAGCAGAGTGCTCCCCTATATACAACACCAGCAGAGTGCTCCTCCATACACAGCACCAGCAGAGTGCTCCCCCATACACAGCACCAGCAGAGTGCTCCCCCATACACAGCACCAGCAGAGTGCTCCCCCATACACAGCACCAGCAGAGTGCTCCCCCATACACAGCACCAGCAGAGTGCTCCCCCATACACAGCACCAGCAGAGTGCTCCCCCATACACAACACCAGCAGAGAGCTCCCGTATATACAGAGCTCCCCCATATACCGTGCCCCCCCATACACAGCACCAGCAGAGTGCTCCCCCATACACACCAGCAGAGAGCTCCCGTATATACAGAGCTCCCCCATATACCGTGCTCCCCCATATACAGCACCAGCAGAGTGCTCCCCTATATACAGAGCTCCCCCATATACAGCACCAGTAGAGTGCTCCCCTATATATAGCGCCAGCAGAGTGCTCCTCCATATACAGCACCAGCAGTGTGCTCCCCCATACACAGCACCAGCAGAATGCTCCCCCATACACAGTGCCAGCAGAGTGCTCCTCCATACACAGCACCAGCAGAGTGCTCCCCCATACACAGCACCAGCAGAGTGCTCCCCCATACACAGCACCGGCAGAGTGCTCCACCATATACAGCACCAGCAGAGAGCTCCCGTATATACAGAGCTCCCCCATATACAGCACCAGCAGAGTGCTCCCCCATACACAGTGCCAGCAGAGTGCTCCTCCATACACAGCGCCAGCAGAGTGCTCCCCCATACACAGCACCAGCAGAGAGCTCCCCCATACACAGCACCAGCAAAGTGCTCCCCCATACACAACACCAGCAGAGTGCTCCCCCATATACAGCGCCAGCAGAGTGCTCCCCATACACCGCGCCAGCAGAGTGCTCCCCCATACACAGCACCAGCAGAGTGCTCCCCCATACACAGCACCGGCAGAGTGCTCCACCATATACAGCACCAGCAGAGAGCTCCCGTATATACAGAGCTCCCCCATATACAGCACCAGCAGAGTGCTCCCCTACATACAGAGCTCCCCCATATACAGCACCAGCAGAGTGCTCCCCTATATACAGCGCCAGCAGAGTGCTCCCCCATATACAGCGCCAGCAGAGTGCTCCCCTATATACAGCACCAGCAGAGTGCTCCTCCATACACAGCACCAGCAGAGTGCTCCTCCATACACAGCACCAGCAGAGTGCTCCCCCATACACAGCGCCAGCAGAGTGCTCCCCCATACACAGCGCCAGCAGAGTGCTCCCCCATACACAGTGCCAGCAGAGTGCTCCCCCATATACAGCGCTAGCAGAGTGCTCCCCCATACACCGCGCCAGCAGAGTGCTCCCCCATACACCGCGCCAGCAGAGTGCTCCCCCATACACCGCGCCAGCAGAGTGCTCCCCCATACACCGCGCCAGCAGAGTGCTCCCCCATACACCGCGCCAGCAGAGTGCCCCCCCATACAGCGCACCAGCAGAGTGCTCCCCCATACACAGCACCAGCAGAGTGCTCCCCCATACACTGCACCAGCAGAGTGCTCCCCCATACACAGCACCAGCAGAGTGCCCCCCCATACACAGCACCAGCAGAGTGCTCCCCCATACACAGCACCAGCAGAGTGCTCCCCCATACACAGCACCAGCAGAGTGCTCCCCCATACACTGCACCAGCAGAGTGCTCCCCCATATACAGCGCCAGCAGAGTGCTCCCCCATACACAGGACCGGCAGAGTGCTCCCCCCATATACAGCACCAGCAGAGTGCTCCCCCATACACAGCACCAGCAGAGTGCTCCCCTATATACAGTGCTCCCCTATATACAGCGTCAGCAGAGTGCTCCCCTATATACAGTGCTCCCCTATATACAGCGCCAGCAGAGTGCTCCCCTATATACAGCGCCAGCAGAGTTTTCCCCTATATACAGCGCCAGCAGAGTGCTCCCCCATACACAGCGCCAGCAGAGAGCTCCTCCATACACAGGACCGGCAGAGTGCTCCCCCCATATACAGCACCAGCAGAGTGCTCCCCCATACACAGCACCAGCAGAGTGCTCCCCTATATACAATGCTCCCCTATATACAGCACCAGCAGAGTACTCCCCTATATACAGCGCCAGCAGAGTACTCCTCCATATACAGCACCAGCAGCGTGCTCCCCCATACACAGGATCGGCAGAGTGCTCCCCCCATATACAGCGCCAGCAGAGTGCTCCCCCCATACACAGTGCCAGCAGAGTGCTCCCCCATATACAGCGCTAGCAGAGTGCTCCCCCATACACCGCGCCAGCAGAGTGCTCCCCCATACACCGCGCCAGCAGAGTGCTCCCCCATACACCGCGCCAGCAGAGTGCTCCCCCATACACCGCGCCAGCAGAGTGCTCCCCCATACACCGCGCCAGCAGAGTGCTCCCCCATACACCGCGCCAGCAGAGTGCCCCCCCCATACAGCGCACCAGCAGAGTGCTCCCCCATACACAGCACCAGCAGAGTGCTCCCCCATACACCGCACCAGCAGAGTGCTCCCCCATACACCGCACCAGCAGAGTGCCCCCCCATACACAGCACCAGCAGAGTGGTCCCCCATACACAGCACCAGCAGAGTGCTCCCCCATACACAGCACCAGCAGAGTGCTCCCCCATACACTGCACCAGCAGAGTGCTCCCCCATATACAGCGCCAGCAGAGTGCTCCCCCATACACAGGACCGGCAGAGTGCTCCCCCCATATACAGCACCAGCAGAGTGCTCCCCCATACACAGCACCAGCAGAGTGCTCCCCTATATACAGTGCTCCCCTATATACAGCGCCAGCAGAGTGCTCCCCTATATACAGCGCCAGCAGAGTTTTCCCCTATATACAGCGCCAGCAGAGTGCTCCCCCATACACAGCGCCAGCAGAGAGCTCCTCCATACACAGGACCGGCAGAGTGCTCCCCCCATATACAGCACCAGCAGAGTGCTCCCCCATACACAGCACCAGCAGAGTGCTCCCCTATATACAATGCTCCCCCATACACAGCACCAGCAGAGTGCTCCCCTATATACAATGCTCCTCCATATACAGCACCAGCAGCGTGCTCCCCCATACACAGGATCGGCAGAGTGCTCCCCCCATATACAGCGCCAGCAGAGTGCTCCCCCCATACACAGCACCAGCAGATTGCTCCTCCATATACAGCCGGCCTATTGCTCTGTGCTCCTGATAGGGATTGTGGCTGTCACCCCTGATTTTCGGTGAGGTCGATGGCTATTTATTTGGTTGCCTCTTGCTGATTTTCCTATTTTGTGGCAAAATAAAAAGCTATCATGCTCCCCAGGTGTGAGGCGGCAGGACGCAGGTGGCGTTCGGGAGGCACGGCTCGGGATGTCAGTACTGCCCGCCGCGCCTCGGTGCCGGCTCCCCTGGATCAGGACAGATATTAATGTGTAACTGCAGATAATAAGCAGCCGAGGCTGCAGATCAGCTGCACCTCCCCCGCACACAATGCAATGGGCGCAGCCATAAATACAGAGCGCCAGCCGCACGTCCCCACACAAGAGCAAATGATTATAACGACAGAACACAAAAGCGGCCCCACAATGGCGACAGCCCCCGGCCCATCTGCCCCATTCTTCACAGGAGAACTCATCTGCTGCGCCAATCATCAGGATTCATATTCCGCCGCTCACATCCCGGCGCCGCGGTGCCCGCTCCACCCCAGTCTGTTACTGCCTGCAGATGATGCCACACACATATATGCTGGTGACCCCTATATGCCCGATGCTGTCGGGGGCCAATAAATAAGGTGTCATCCGTGTAGAATGAGAACTTCTGCAACTTTCTAATAGACTTTCTGTGTCAAGTCCTCAGAATTTGTAAGATCTCTGCTTGCTGCGGATCGCAGATGTTTAACCCCTTAGAAGCTACAATCAATGACGAAGATGGCATGTAAGCAGTTAGTGGCTGCCAATTATACCTGCCAGCGCCAGAAACACAAACCCCTAAAATTGCAGAATGCCTGTTCTCCCCATTATTAGTACATTGGACAGGAACATGAATTGTGGAGAAATAAAGTTATGGCTCAGGGGTGTAAAAAGTCGCCTCCAAAAATATCTGTGGTGCCAGTAGGAGAAACATGGTGGCAGCAGAGCAGCAATCTCCAGCCCTGGACTTCACACTGAGCTCTCGCCTGCGCTGACACATTGTAACAAAGCCACACAATGTTATCTTGTAGGTACTCCCAGTATGGAGAACGATCGCTGGAGCGTCTGGTCATTGCCACCGGAAGAAACAAACGGCGAGACCACAGACTGAAAGATCAGAAGCTGGAGCCGAAAATCGGGCCCCCAGGACTCGGAGGTCCACGAGCAGGAAAAAGCCCCCAGTGTTATGGCGTAGGGCGACATCTGGCAGTATATGAGATGGCAGGAGGATAAAAGCACTTCGAGTACATAATATTTAAAAACGGTTTTATCTCAGCTTTATATACGGTATTCAATATGCAGAATAGAGCAGTATTATACTGTCACGATGTGGACGTATGAGCTTGGCGCGATATGGCAGCATTATTTGGGCTCTGTATGGCACTGTATAGTAGTATTAATTGGGCTGTATATGGCTATTGATATTTATGCAGTCATGGCAATAAGTGTTGGCACCCTTGAAATTCTTCCAGAAAATTAAGTATTTCTCCAGGAAATTGAATACTATCACAATTCCCCATGTTTTGTTATACACAGGTTTATTTCCTTTGTGTGTATTGGAACAAGACGAAAAACCGAGAATTTCACATAAAATCCCAAAAATGGTCCAGACAAAACATGTTCGCACCCTCAATTTGATATAAATAACTGCGATCAATCGCTTCCTATAACCATCACAAGCGTCTTACTCCTCTCAGCTGGAATATTACAGACTCTTCTATGTAAACTGCTCCCGGTCTCATATGTGAAGGCGTCTTCCCCCTACAGCAATTGTAAGATCTCTCCACCGGTGATCAGTGGGATTTAGATCCAGACTCATTGCTGCCACTTCAGAACTCTCCAGCACTTTGTTTCCATCCATTTCTGGGGGCTTCTTGAAGTATGTTTGGGGTCATTGTTCTGCTAGAACACCAATGACCTAGGACACAAACCCAGCTTTCTGACACTGGGCACTACATTGCCTCCCAAAATATGTTGGTAACCTTCAAATTTCATGATGCCTTGCACCAGGGTGGATTGATTTAAATCACGCCGATTTAAATCATGATTTAAATCACGATTTAAATCAAAAGATTTTTTTCTATTTAAATCGGATCGATTTAAATCATGATTTTAATCATGATTTAAATCACTGATTTAAATCAAAAGGTTTTTTTTAATATAAATCACGATTAAAATGAGAAGTGAGAGCAGTGCGCATGTGCGCCCATAGTTACACGGACGAAACTAGGGGCAACGATCTAACGCCAGGGTGAGGGGGGGGACCCCAAAGTAAGTAAAAATCTTTTTTGTTTTACTATATGGCAATAGGTAGGTGTTTAAAAGCAGCATGTCTTAATTGTATAAACTATTAATAGCCTCCACATTTTGTTCATACTGCCCCTTTAATTCCACACTTCTAGCTTGGTTTCACTTTTGGTTTAGTTTCTTTTTCCATTCAGTTGACATGCCCAAACTTGTTGGATAGTCAGCATCCTACAGAAACCTCTGGAAGAGCATGGCATTGTGAATGTTACACATATACAGCCTTTATTCTACTGAGTTAAACAACTCAGCTTTATCTCATGATGGAAGAACCTTTGGATGGTAAAATATTTTCCTCAAAAAGCAGTTTATTGAAAAAAATCCGATTTAAATCAAAAAAATCCGATTTAAATCAAAAAAATCCGATTTTTTTGATTTTTTTAAAAAAACATTGATTTTTATCCACCCTGCCTTGCACACAGTCAATGCACCCAGAGTCTGAGGCAGCAAAGCAACCCTAAAATATCTGTTAACCTCCACCATATCTGACTGTAGGTGTTGTGTTTTTTCTTTGTCGGATTCATTCCATTTTTGGTAACGTGTTGAATGATGTGCTTTACCAAAAAGCTCCATAGTGGTCTCATCTGTCCACAAGACGCTTTTCCAGATGGAGTTTGGGTGACTCACATACATTTTGGCAAACTGCAGTCTAGCTTTTTATGTCTCTGTGTCAGCAGTGGGGTCCTCAGGGGTCTCCTGCTATAGCGTTTAATTTCATTCACATGTGGATGGATAGTTTTCACTGACACTGATGTGCCCTGAGTCTGCAGGATAAATTTAATTTCTTTGGCACTTGATTGGGGCTGCTTACCACCATCCGGACTATCCTGCTTTACAACCTTTCATCAATTTATCTGTGCTGTCCATGTCCAGGGAGATTTGCTACAGCATCATGGGTTGTAAACTTCTTCATTATGTTGTGCACCTTGGACAAAGAAACATCACGATCTCTGGAGATGGACTTAGATTGGTGAAATTTTTAAACAGTTCTGTTTCTCAATTCCTCAGACAGTTCTCTTCTCCTCTTCCTGCTCTTCATGCTTAGTGTGACCACAAAGATTGCGTCAACTTCTCCCCTTTTTATCTGGTTTTAGGTGTGATTTTCATATTTCCCACACCTGTTACTTGCCACAGGTGAGTTTGAATGAGCATCACATGGTTGAAATTAAGTTGTTTACCCACAATTTTGGAAAGGTGCCAGCAATTTTGTTTGGCCCATTTTTATTTTTTTTTTGCGTTATGCTAATATACATAAAGGAAATAAACGTATAAAAAAAAGTGTAATTGCAATAATTTTCTGGGAGAAATACTTTTGGCCATGACTGTAAAAACACAGTGACTGCACCAGCAGAATTTCGAGTGCAGCTCTGGGGGATAATACACGATATTTGGCTATTGTACGGTAACTGCCCATTGACCTTTTCTGTTGCAAAATCCATGAAATATAATAATTAGATTTTCTATAAAATGATAATTCTACAATTATACATTGGCCTCACCTGTTCATCTCCTCCACACAGTCCGTGGCGAAGAAGAAACTCTTGATTTTCGGATGACAAGCTTTAAAGGCGCTGGAACGAGAAGCACAAAATCCTTATTATCTCAGTCTCTAGAAAAAAGAACCACGAGAAACACAGAATTCATGGTCTCGATCTGGTGCCCCCTATATACAGCTCAGGATTCGGCACCTCCTCTATACAGCTCAGGATCCGGCACCTCCTCTATACAGCTCAGGATCCGGCACCTCTTATATACAGCTCAGGATCTGGCGCCCCCTATATACAGCTCAGGATCCGGCACCTATAAACAGCCCAGGATCTGGTGCCCCTTGTATACAGCTCAGGATCCAGCACCTCCTATATACAGCTCAGGATCCGGCACCTCCTATATACATCTCGGGATCCGGGACCTCCTATATACAGCTCAGGATCTGGCGCCCCTTATATACAGCCTAGGATCTGACGCCTCTTATATACGACGCAGGATCCAGCGCCCCCTATATACAGCTCAGGATACGGCTCCTCCTATATACAGCTCAGTATCCGGAACCTACTATAAACAACCCAGGACCTGGCACCCTCTATATGCAGCTCAGGATCCGGCGCCTCTTATATACAGCTCAGGATCCGGCGCCTCTTATATACAGCTCAGGATCCGGCACCCCTTATATACAGCTCAGGATCCAGCACCCCTTATATTCAGCTCAGGATCCGGCGCCCCCTATATACAGCTCAGGATCCAGCACCTCCTATATACAGCTCAGGATCCGACACCCCTTATATACAGCCCACGATCTGGCGCCCCCTATATACAGCTCAGGATCCAGCACCACCTCTACACAGCTCAGTATCTGACACCCGAATATACAGCTCAGGATCTGGCGCCCCCTATATACAGCTCAGGATCTGGCGCCCCCTATATACAGCTCAGGATCTGGCACCTCCTATACACAGCTCAGGATCTGGCGCTCCCTATATACAGCTCAGGATCCAGCACCTCTTATATACGGCTCAGGATCTGGCACCTCATACACAGTGGGTATGGAAAGTATTCAGACCCCTTTAAATTTTTCACTTTTTGTTTCATTGCAGCCATTTGGTAAATTCTATAAAGTACAATTTTTTTCTCATTAATGTACACTCTGCACCCCATCTTGACTGAAAAATAAACAGAAATGTTGAAATTTTTGCGAATTAATAAAAAAGAAAAACTGAACTATCACATGGTCATAAGTCTTCAGCCCCTTTGCTCGGTATTGAGTAGAAGCCCCTTTTGAGCTCGTACAGTCATGAGTCTTCTTGGGAATGATGTAACAAGTTTTTCACCCCTGGATTTGGGGATCCTTGGCCATTCTTCCTTGCAGATCCTCTCCAGTTCCGTCAGGTTGGATGGTGAACATTAGTGGACGCCATTTTCAGGTCTCTCCAGAGATGCTCCATTGGGTTTAGGTCAGGGCTCTGTCTGGGCCGGTCAGGAATGGTCACAGAGTTGTTCTGAAGCCGCTCCTTTGTTATTTTAGCTGTGTGCTTAGTGTCATTGTCTTGTTGGAAGGTGAACCTTCGGCCAAGTCTGAGGTCCAGAGCACTCTGGAAGAGGTTTTCATCCAGGATATCTCTGTACTTGGCCGCATTCATGTTTCCTTCAATGGCAACCAGTCGTCCTGTCCCTGCAGCTGAAAACACCCTATAGCATGATGCTGCCACCACCATGCTTCACTGTTGGGATTGTATTGGGCAGATGATGAGCAGTGCCTGGTTTTCTCCACACATACCGCTTAGAATTATCACCAAAAAGGTCTATCTTCATCTTATTTCCCATAGTCTGGGAGTCCTTCATGTGTTTTTTAGCAAACTCTATGGGGGCTTTCATATGTCTTGCACTGAGGAGAGGCTTCCGTCAGGCCACTCTGCCATAAAGGCCCGACTGGTGGAGGGCTGCAGTGATAGTTGACTTTGTGGAACTTTCTCCCATCTCCCTACTGCATCTCTGGAGCTCAGCCACAGTGATCTTGGGGTTCTTCTTTACCTCTCTCACCAAGGCTCTTCTCCCATGATTGCTCAGTTTGGCTGGATGGCCAGGTCTAGGAAGACTTCTGGTGGTCCCACACTTCTTCCATTTAAGGATTATGGAGGCCACTGTGCTCTTAGGAACCTTGAGAACTGCAGAAATTCTGGTGTAACCTTGGCCAGATCTGTGCCTTGCCACAATTCTGTCTCTGAGCTCCTTGGCCAGTTCCTTTGACCTCATGATTCTCATTTGATCTGACATGCACTGTGAGCTGTGAGGTCTTATATAGACTGGTGTGCGCCTTCCCAAATCAAGTCCTATCAGTTTAATTACACACAGCTGGACTCCAGTAAAGGAGTAGAACCATCTCAAGGAGGGTCACAAGGTGACTTACATATGAGTGTCTGAGCAAAGGGTGGGAATACTTATGACCATGGGATATTTCAGTTTTTCCTTATTATTAAATTTGCAAAAATTTCTACATTTCTGTTTTTTTTCAGTCAAGATGGGGTGCAGAGTCCACATTAATGTGAAAAAAAAAATGAATTTTGGGGAATTTACTAAATGGCTGCAATGAAACAAAGAGTGAAAAATTTAAAGGGGCCTGAATACTTTCCGTAAACTGTATATAGCCCAGGATCCGGTGCCTCCTATATACTGCTCAGGATCCAGCGCCCCTATATACGGCCGTGCCCTCAATGTTACTGTACTGTAGTGTATATACTTTATATACTTGTGCACTGATAAAAAGAGGTTCCCTGATTTTTCCAATAATCACTCCACCTCCAGAAGATCATCACACTTTTTCTGAAATCCTCTGTGCTGCTGTAGACCGCATTCCTTTCAATAATCACTCCCCCACTTTCACTATATATGATTCCATCTCAGACCTCCCACCAGATCAGTTCACAGCTCTCCTGAAATCCTCTGTGCTGCTGGAGAGCCTGCTCCTCTCACTGTGGGTTTTACTCTGCACCTGTGATCGCAGCGATATCGCTCGGTACTCACTGTTTCTTCCTACATTCGATGGCTCGGTCTATCCTGAATTCTGGTAAACTGATGAAACCTTCCGCCTTCTCATCCTGATGGAAGAAAGCAACAATGTATCAACTGCAGAAATAAGGAGCATCACTCCCATCACATACGGGTGACCACACTCGGGTACCAGGAGGATTGTGCATGCAGCTCTGGATGTAACTGGAGTAATGCAAGGCTGATAAAATCTGACTTCAGAGTGCGCTTTGAGGATGAGGGGGTCAGTCAGCATGGAGGGGTTCAGTCAGCATGGAGAGGGTCAGTCAGCATGGAGGGTTCAGTCAGAATGGAGAGGGTCAGTCAGCATGGAGAGGGTCAGTCAGCATGGAGGGGTTCAGTCAGCATGGAGGGGTTCAGTCAGCATGGAGGGGTTCAGTCAGCATTGAGGGGGTCAGTCAGCATGGAGGGGTTCAGTCAGCATTGAGGGGGTCAGTCAGCATGGAGGGGTTCAGTCAGCATGGAGAGGGTCAGTCAGCATGGAGGGTTCAGTCAGAATGGAGAGGGTCAGTCAGCATGGAGAGGGTCAGTCAGCATGGAGGGGTTCAGTCAGCATGGAGGGGTTCAGTCAGCATGGAGGGGTTCAGTCAGCATTGAGGGGGTCAGTCAGCATGGAGGGGTTCAGTCAGCATGGAGGGTTCAGTCAGAATGGAGAGGGTCAGTCAGCATGGAGGGGTTCAGTCAGCATGGAGGGGTTCAGTCAGCATGGAGGGGGTCAGTCAGCATGGAGAGGGTCAGTCAGCATGGAGGGGGTCAGTCAGCATGGAGAGGGTCAGTCAGCATGAAGGGGTTCAGTCAGCATGGAGGGGTTCAGTCAGCATGGAGGGGGTCAGTCAGCATGAAGGGGTTCAGTCAGCATGAAGGGGTTCAGTCAGCATGGAGAGGGTCAGTCAGCATGGAGGGGTTCAGTCAGCATGGAGGGGGTCAGTCAGCATTGAGGGGGTCAGTCAGCATGGAGGTGTTCAGTCAGCATGGAGGGGGTCAGTCAGCATGGAGGGGTTCAGTCAACATGGAGGGGGGCAGTCAGCATGGAGTGGTTCAGTCAGCATGGAAAGGATCAGTCAGCATGGAGGGGGTCAGTCAGCATAGAGGGGGTCAGTCAGAATAGAGAGGGTCAGTCAGCATGGAGGGGGTCAGTCAGCATGGAGGGGATCAGTCAGCATGGAGGGGGTCAGTCAGCATGGAGGGGGTCAGTCAGAATAGAGAGGGTCAGTCAGCATGAAGGGGGTCAGTCAGCATGGAGAGGGTCAGTCAGCATGGAGGGGTTCAGTCAGCATGGAGAGGGTCAGTCAGCATGGAGGGGTTCAGTCAGCATTGAGGGGGTCAGTCAGCATTGAGGGGGTCAGTCAGCATGGAGGTGTTCAGTCAGCATGGAGGGGGTCAGTCAGCATGGAGAGGGTCAGTCAGCATGGAGAGGGTCAGTCAGCATGGAGGGGGTCAGTCAGCATGGAGTGGTTCAGTCAGCATGGAGTGGTTCAGTCAGCATGGAAAGGATCAGTCAGCATGGAGGGGGTCAGTCAGCATGGAGGGGGTCAGTCAGAATAGAGAGGGTCAGTCAGCATGGAGGGGGTCAGTCAGCATGGAGGGGATCAGTCAGCATGGAGGGGGTCAGTCAGCATGGAGGGGGTCAGTCAGAATAGAGAGGGTCAGTCAGCATGGAGGGGGTCAGTCAGCATGGAGGGGTTCAGTCTGCATGGAGGGGTTCAGTCAGCATGGAGGGGGTCAGTCAGCATGGAGGGGGTCAGTCAGAATGGAGAGGGTCAGTCAGCATGGAGGGGATCAGTCAGCATGGAGGGGGTCAGTCAGCATGGAGGGGGTTAGTCAGCATGGAGGAGTTCAGTCAGCATGGAGGGGATCAGTCAGCATGGAGGGGATCAGTCAGCATGGAGGGGATCAGTCAGCATGGAGGGGTTCAATCAGCATTGAGGGGGTCAGTCAGCATGGAGGGGTTCAGTCAGCATTGAGGGGGTCATTCAGCATGGAGAGGGTCAGTCAGCATGGAGGGGGTCAGTCAGCATGGAGGAGTTCGAGCCTCATGCAGTTTGTGTACATTTTACAGCTGATTTTTCTGCACTCAACATATAATCATTAAATGTGGTCAAATTTTTTTTTGCAGAAACTTCACTGCAGCCTAAAAGAAAATATACATGGAAACAGTCTGCAAGCTGATATTGACAGATCTGTTCATTTTGTTCTGCTTTTTTCTTTTTTAGTTCATAGGAGGGAATTTACTATCTGATGTGCGGCAATTTTCTGCCATAAAATCTAATCATTGTTTTGGCAGCAACATTGGGGCGAAACCTGCACACAATCTGCATCAAAGTTCATCACAATCAATCTTCACTGACGTTTCCAGGTAACGAACATTTCTCATCCGAAAATCACCAGGAAAAACTGAATGAAAGAAAAATGTGACGGTAAAACTGTGTTTGTGACGCCAGTTAAAGAAGCCCCATGTAAATCCCCCAATAATCCTGCAATCCACTGCTTAACCCCGAGGCCACATTCAGAGGGGCGGATTTCTGGCAGATTCTCCATTTAAAATCTGCACCAACAAAGCACAACACACAACACCTGGTGATTTTTCTGCTGCAGATTGTCACACTTGCAGCCTGTTGTGCATTTATTCTGCAGATTTCCCCTTTTCCATATAGATCTTTAGCAGAATCCAATACAAAAATGCAGCAAAATGCACATTTTAGACTTTGCAGGTGATTTGTAACAATGTATCTGACGTACCCCTATAGGGGATTTCACAGGCAATAGGTTTGATGCAGAAAAGTCAGCACTTATCCCATTCACCTTTCTTGGATCTGCAGAACTCTGAGCCACCAAATCCACCCAGGATTCATCTGTCGCATTATCCTTTGCAAAACCGCAGTGACTTTGATACAACACTCCAAAACCGTTGCAGATTTGTGGTGATTGCAGAAAAACGTGGTGAAATTGCCAGTCAGCAGCGCAGCGTTAGCCCTTCATGTGGCAGCGCAGCGTTAGCCCTTCATGCGGCAGCGCAGCGTCGGCCCTTTATGCGGCAGCGCAGCGTCGGCCCTTTATGCGGCAGCGCAGCGTCGGCCCTTTATGCGGCAGCGCAGCGTCGGCCCTTTATGCGGCAGCTCAGCGTCGGTCCTCCCTGCGGCAGCAACTCACGTTCTGGTTGGTGTACCAGTACAGGGACGAGTCCTTCAGGATGAACCAGTACTTTTTCCACTTCTGTGTGAAGTATCCTTTGGCATCCTTCTTCTTCCATAGCCAGCCCTCACAGTCGCCGTGTCCGAGGTCTTTGCAGGAAATTCGCCGCCGGCTGCCGCTCGTGAGCGACCCTCCTAAAATAAAGGCGACATTGTGCTTCATTCCCAGATATCGGACATATCCCGAACCAAAGCCGATTAGCAGTCGGCATTCCACGAACCTCACAAATTTATTTTAAAGAAATTTCATCAAGTTTTTTTTACCTTTTGATCTTTTTTTGGTTTTGACCCTCAGCGATGCATAATGGAAAGACTGCGGGAGAGAAAAAAAAAACGCGTCTGTAATAACATAATGACATGTTACACTTTACTTGTCTATTGCTGATCCTGATTAGGGGAATTGGTCCCGGCTCCAGTGCTCTGCATCATGACGGGTAATGTAATTTGACTTAGACCTTTTACATTCTGTTTCTTTGTGCCACCAATGTTTACTGTTTTACCAGAAATATGAAGGCAGTATAGGTGTTGTGATTTATCCAGGGGTAGCAATTAAGCACCTATAGGAATATCCTGTTCTTTAAAGCACCTAGTTACATCTGCCCCCTTTTTCTTTTTTTCTTATTATTACCTATATGGTGACACATCCAAACCTCTATTTGCCCATGATGTACAGCTCTGTAGCCGGCACCTGATATCTTGGGATCTTTGTATCACTGACCCAGTGTTTATTTTTAGTCCATTTGACTGTTTTACACGTGCTCCTTTTATATTTATCTGTTTTTGTGTACTATTTGGCATTAATAAAAACAATTTTGTATTTTCTATAATTAGCTATGACTCAGTTCTTTTTTTCTATATATTGCTAATGTTGAGTCGCTAAGATTTCTAATATGCAATTAGCATATAGGTGTAGATTTGCACATCGTCCTGCATACTTATAATAATGGTTTGGAGAGGTTATATATTGATCCTGATATACGTAACATTATGCTCTAGTCACTCCCAGAGCTGCATTCATAATGTTGCCACTTTCTCGGTACCAGAGAACTCTACAGTATGGATTGGAGTTGAGTTGTGCGGTTACCCGATCTCAGCGTTACAAAAAATGGCGCACGTTGTAATAAATCTGCCGCCTGCATTTCACGACGCCACTTTTTCTACAGACTTTTTAAAAAGTGCGAAAAGTTTCTAAAGTGACGGCATTGTGCAGCCATCTGTACAGATATCGAGGAAAATTAATTAGAGGTAAGCAGCCAAAGTTTCGACACAGCTTTGGAAGGGATTGGAGTAAAGCATAAGATAATTTAGCATCAGTAAAAGATAAGACATGGACGGGTGTCAAGAGTAAGCCAAAGAATTGTAAATGCTGCCCTGAATGTGACTGGAGTATAAGACTTGATTTAATAGATTACTTGGAAATGCAGCTTTGGTTGTGACGGAGTATAAGAAATCATATAACAGCTGAATTATGAGTGCAGCTCTAAAGGTGACTGAAGTACAAGACTTGATATAACAACAGGATTTTAAATGTAGCTTTGGTTGTGACTAGAGTATAAGACCACATAATATCAGAAAGGTAAATGAAGGTGACTGGAGTATAAGAAATCATACAGTATAACAGCTGAATTGTTAGTGCAGCTCTGAAGGTGACTGGGTAATAAGACTTGATATAAAAGCAGATTTGTGAATGCAGCTTTGGTTGTCACTGGAGTGTAAAATGTGACACATTTTGGGACCAGTACAAGATAAGGGAAGTATGGAGGGGGGTTCACAGTTACCGCACATTACATGGAGATTACTGCCAGCGACTGACTGATTAGTGGGAGCGGTGAGGAGCGCTGCTCTTGAAGTCTTCGGTATCTTTTAAAGAGTCTTGAGTCTCTTCTGAGTCTTGCCGTTTCGGATGCATCTAATTATCCGCCTTCATCTCCCGCGTATCCTCCGCTCATTACAGCAAACAATGAAGCCGCCGTTAATTACTGATACAATTTAGTCGTTCAAAGTGGTGCAATTACGAGAGCATTTCTCAAAGTGACGGCAGATTGTAAACCATTTATGAAGACATTCATCCTGACTCCTGAGGGTATCGGCCAGGGTCAGCCATGAGGCCCCGGCTCCTGCGGGTATCGGCATGGGTCAGTCAGCAGGCCCCGGCTCCTGCGGGTATTGGCCTGGGTCAGTCATCAGGCCCCAGCTTCTGCAGGTATCGGCCTGGGTCATCCATGAGGCCCCGGCTCCTGCGGGTATTGGCCTGGGTCATCCATGAGGCCCCGGCTCCTGCGGGTATTGGCCAGGGTCAGCCATCAGGCCCCAGCTTCTGCGGGTGTCGGCCTGGGTCAATCATCAGGCCCCGGCTCCTGAGGGTATCGTCCTGGGTCAATCATCAGGCCCCGGCTCCTGAGGGTATCGTCCTGGGTCAACCATGAGGCCCCGGCTCCTGCGGGTATCGGCCAGGGTCAGCCATCAGGCCCCAGCTTCGGCGGGTGTCGGCCTGGGTCAATCATCAGGCCCCGGCTCCTGAGGGTATCGTCCTGGGTCAACCATGAGGCCCCGGCTCCTGTGGGTATCGGCCTGGGTCAGCCATCAGGCCCCAGCTCCTGCGGGTATCGACCAGGGTCAGCCATCAGGCCCCAGCTTCTGCGGGTGTTGGCCTGGGTCAATCATCAGGCCCTGGCTCCTGAGGGTATCGTCCTGGGTCAACCATGAGGTCCTGGCTCCTGTGGGTATCGGCCTGGGTCAGTCATCAGGCCCCAGCTCCTGCGGGTATCGGCCAGGGTCAGCGAGCAGGCCCCAGCTCCTGCGGGTATCGGCCTGGGTCAGCCATCAGGCCCCAGCTCCTGTGGGTATCGGCCTGGGTCAGCCATCAGGCCCCGGATTTTGCAGGTATCGGCCTGGGTCAGCCATCAGGCCCCAGCTCTTGCGGGTATCGACCTGGGTCAGCCATCAGGCCCCAGCTCCTGCGGGTATCGACCAGGGTCAGCCATCAGGCCCCAGCTTCTGCGGGTGTTGGCCTGGGTCAATCATCAGGCCCCGGCTCCTGAGGGTATCGTCCTGGGTCAACCATGAGGCCCCGGATTTTGCGAGTATTGACCTGGGTCAGCCATCAGGCCCCAGCTCCTGCGGGTTTCGGCCTGGGTCAGCCATCAGGCCCCGAATTTTGCAGGTATCGGCCTGGGTCAGCCATCAGGCCCCAGCTCCTGCAGGTATCAGCCTAGGTCAGCCATGAGGCCCTGGCTCCTGTGGGTATCGGCCTAGGTCAGCCATCAGGCCCCGGCGGTCAACGGTCATATACCAGGAGCAGCTGCTGTGACTATGACAACACTGCCTGTCACCACATTATCCTGTAGTGCTCTCCAGCTGCTGTGAAACTACAACTCCCAGCATGGCCTTGCACCACCTGACCATCAGGAAATGTCGGGGTTGACCCCCTTGTTCTGTAGTGTGGATCAGATCCTGGAATCTTGTGATACTTTAACTCTTCGCCTTCTGTCCTGACAATCTGGACACGTTCTGCACCACAGTCTGTAGATGAAGTTGTCACAAAGCTGTAATGTGGGGTGCTGAGCTCCCCCTACAGGCCAGGATCAGTCGCTGCTCTGTTTCTCGAGTATTTCTGCGGTTTCAGGATTATCCGGATGTTCGGACGTCGGTGTAATTCTCCGTGCGGAGCATATTGTTCTTATCAAGCCTTGATTCTTGTTACCCGCTGATACAATATTGCGCTTTTCATTATGTTGCTGCCCGGGGTGGACAGACGCCGCGTTATATCTCCCCTCCATCTACCCGGCGTTATCTGCGACTTTCCACCTAATCTACAAAATACATTATAGGAACATCAATCCGGCGACGCGACGGACGGAAAACTAATGAAAATAAAGTGATCCCGCTGCAGGAGCCGCCCGCTGCGCTCATCCTAGAATTACAGCAGAGACCCCCTAATAACAATAACTTACACGAGACGGCGAACGCCAAATCCTCCGCGAGGGGCGGAAAACACGGGGAACCCGGCATCAGGACTCCGCCAGCAAATGAATGCAGCGTTCATCTATTACCGTGGACAACTGGCCTGTACATGGTGCGTGAGGTTGTCAGCCCCGCCCCCTGGTGATGACATCACTGATATACAGGTCTCTGCTGTGTCCCTTTAAGCCGTGACAGAGATCAGATCTGATGGACGGCGGCCACTGCGGTTACATAAGACGCTTGTGATTTCCTTCCCTTTCGTCGACCTTCCAGCGAGACTGATCTCCTTCTGCATGAACTGATGTTCGGAGCAGCACTTAGCACGTTACTGCCGCCTGCCTGCTTCACAATGGAGGCCGAGGACGACATGTCAGGCCGCTCCCTGCACAGCGTCCGATCACAGCTGGACGCAGAGGAGCAGCAGTAGCGAGGCTGAAGGACAAGCAGGAGCAAACAAGTATCCAATGCAGTGCGAATATGGTCAGCAGATCACAGTAATCACATCATTGTAATCACCGGAACACTGTAATCACCGGATCACTGTAATCACCAGATCACTCTAATCACCAGATCACTGCAATCAAAGGATCAGTATAATCATGAGATCACTGTAATCACCGGATGACTGTAATCACCGGATCACTGTAATCACCAGATCAGTGTAATCACCGGATCACTGCAGTCAATGGATCAGTGTAATCACCGGATCAGTGTAATCATGAGATCCCTGTAATCACCAGATCCCTGTAATCACCAGATCCTTGTAATCACCAGATCAGTGTAATCACCAGATCCTTGTAATCACCAGATCCATGTAATCACTGGATCACTGTAATCACCAGATTCTTGTAATCACTAGATCACTGTAATCACCAGATCCTTGTAATTACTTGATCACTGTAATCAACTATCAGTAATCTCCAGATCACTGTAATCTCCGGATCACTGCAATCACCAGATCACTAATCACCAGATCAGGGTAATCACCAGATCACTGTAATCACTGGATCAGTGTAATCTCCAGATCACTGTAATCACCGCATCAGTGTATTCACCAGATCAGTGTAGTCTCCAGATCACTGTACTCACCGGATCACTGCAATCAACAGATCACTGTAGTCACCGGATCACTGTAATCACCGGATCAGTGTAATCACTGGATCAGTGTAATCACCGGATCAGTGTAATCACCGGATCACTGATCACAGGATCATTGTAATCACTGTGATCACAGGATCATTGTAATCACCAGATCACTATAATCACTGTAATCACTGGATCACTGTAACCACCGGATCATTGTAATCTCTGGATCACTGTAACCTCTGGATCACTGTAATCACCAGATCACTGTAATCACCGGAACATTGCAATCACCGGATCATTGTAATCGGCGGATCATTGTAATCACCCAGGGGCGGACTGACCATTGATGCAACTTGTGCAGCTGCCCAGGGGCCCAAGAGTTCAGGGGGCCACTACCATCTCCAAAGCAGGTGGAATTGTGCATTATGATGAGATATTGAACTACACAGGAGCCATATGCTGCTACCGTACAGGGGCCCATATACTGCTCTATTACAGGGGCCCATATACTGCTCTTGCACAGGGGCCCATATACTGTTCTTGCACAGGGGCCCATATACTGCTCTTGCACAGGGACCCATATACTGCTCTTTTACAGGGGCCCATATACTGCTCTTGCACAGGGGCCCATATACTGCTCTTTTACAGGGGCCCATATACTGTTCTTGCACAGGGGCCCATATACTGTTCTTGCACAGGGGCCCATATACTGCTCTTTTACAGGGGTCCATATACTACTCTTTTACAGGGGCCCATATTCTGTTCTTGCACAGGGGCCCATATACTGCTCTTTTACAGGGGCCCATATACTGCTCTTGCACAGGGGCCCATATACTGCTCTTTTACAGGGGCCCATATACTGTTCTTGCACAGGGGCCCATATACTGTTCTTTTACAGGGGTCCATATACTACTCTTTTACAGGGGCCCATATTCTGTTCTTGCGCAGGGGCCCATATACTGCTCTTGCACAGGGGCCCATATACTGCTCTTTTACAGGGGTCCATATACTACTCTTTTACAGGGGCCCATATTCTGTTCTTGCGCAGGGGCCCATATACTGTTCTTGTGCAGGGGCCCATATACTGCTCTAGCACAGGGGCCCATATACTGTTCTTGTGCAGGGGCCCATATACTGCTCTAGCACAGGGGCCCATATACTGATCTTGCGCAGGGGCCCATATACTGTTCTTGCGCAGGGGTCCATATACTACTCTTTTACAGGGGTGTCATGATCTCTGCAAGCAGAGATCATAGCAAGCCTATAGAGGGACAAGCTCTCGGAAGATGGAACTATACTGACCATGAACTAAGCCTGCCGCGCAACCAGAAATAGCCAGGTAGCATTTCCTATTTATTGCTAGATGCCCAGCTCTGGCCTAAGACCTAAATAGCTAGCAGAGGGAAATATAAGACCTGGCTCACCTCTAGAGAAATATTCCAAAGAAGACAGTTGCCCCCCACATATAATGACGGTGAGTTCAGATGAAACAACAAACGCAGCAGGAAAATAGTCTTAGCAAATTTGAGGTCCGCTTACTAGATAGCAGAAGACAGATAGTATACTTTCATGGTCAGCAGAAAAACACTAACAAAACACCATCCAGAGATTACCTTAAACTCTGGCATTAACTCATAACACCAGAGTAGCAATCCCTGATCAACGAGAGCTTTCCAGACACAGTAACAAAACTTCAGCTGTGAACTGGAACAAATAGGCAAACGAAACATGGACAAAAGTCCAACTTATCTAGTAGTTGTCAGAAGCAGGAACAAGCACTGAGAGGCATCAGATAACATTGTTGACCGGCAAGAAACCACCAGAGAAATGAGCTTAAATAGCGACACCCACTACTGATGGAACCAGGTGAAACAGGAAAGAGGATGACAAGTCCAATTCCACAAGCGGCCACCGGGGGAGCCCAGAATCCAAATTCACAACAGTACCCCCCCCTCAAGGAGGGGGCACCGAACCCTCACCAGATCCACCAGGGCGACCAGGATGAGCCCTATGGAAGGCACGAACAAGATCAGAAGCATGAACATCAGATGCATTGACCCAAGAATTATCCTCCTGGCCGTAACCCTTCCAGTTGACCAGATACTGGAGTCTCCGTCTGGAAACACGAGAGTCCAAAATTTTCTCCACAACGTACTCCAACTCACCCTCAACCAACACCGGAGCAGGAGGCTCAACTGAAGGTACAACAGGCACCTCATACCTGCGCAATAACGACCGATGAAAAACGTTATGAATGGAAAAGGACGCAGGGAGGTCCAAACGGAAAGAAACAGGATTAAGAATCTCCAATATTCTATAAGGGCCGATGAACCGAGGTTTAAACTTAGGAGAAGAGACCCTCATAGGGACAAAACGAGAAGACAACCAGACCAAATCTCCAACACAAAGCCGAGAACCAACACGACGATGACGGTTGGCAAAACGCTGAGTCTTCTCCTGGGACAACTTCAAATTGTCCATAACCTGCCCCCAGATGTGATGCAATCTCTCCACCACCGCATCCACTCCAGGACAATCCGAGGATTCCACCTGACCGGAGGAAAATCGAGGGTGAAACCCCGAATTACAGAAAAACGGGGACACCAAGGTGGAAGAGCTGGCCCGATTATTGAGGGCGAACTCTGCCAATGGCAAAAAAGCAACCCAATCATCCTGGTCAGCAGAGACAAAACACCTCAGATATGTCTCCAGGGTCTGATTAGTCCGCTCGGTCTGGCCATTAGTCTGAGGGTGAAAAGCAGATGAAAAAGACAAATCTATGCCCATCCTAGCACAGAATGCCCGCCAAAATCTAGACACAAATTGGGTACCTCTGTCAGAAACAATATTCTCAGGAATACCGTGCAATCGGACAACATTCTGAAAAAACAGAGGAACCAACTCAGAAGAAGAAGGCAACTTGGGCAGAGGAACCAAATGGACCATTTTAGAGAAACGGTCACAGACCACCCAGATGACAGACATCTTCTGGGAAACAGGCAGATCTGAAATAAAATCCATCGAGATGTGTGTCCAAGGCCTCTTAGGAATAGGCAAGGGCAACAGCAGTCCGCTAGCCCGAGAACTACAAGACTTGGCCCGAGCACAAATGTCACATGACTGCACAAAGACTCGCACATCTCGTGACAGGGAAGGCCACCAGAAGGATCTTGCCACCAAATCCCTGGTACCAAAAATTCCGGGATGACCTGCCAATGCAGAAGAATGTACCTCAGAGATGACTCTACTGGTCCAATCATCCGGAACAAACAGTCTATCAGGCGGACAACGATCCGGTCTATCCGCCTGAAACTCTTGCAAGGACCGCCGCAGATCAGGAGAAACGGCCGACAAAATTACTCCCTCCCTAAGGATACCTGTGGGTTCAGTATTACCAGGAGAGTCCGGGTCAAAACTCCTAGAAAGGGCATCTGCCTTAACATTCTTAGAACCCGGTAGGTATGACACCACAAAATTAAAGCGAGAAAAAAATAAAGACCAGCGCGCCTGTCTAGGATTCAGGCGCCTGGCAGTCTCAAGATAAATCAAATTTTTGTGGTCAGTCAATACCACCACCTGATGCTTAGCCCCCTCTAGCCAATGGCGCCACTCCTCAAACGCCCACTTCATGGCCAAAAGCTCCCTATTCCCAACATCATAATTCCGCTCTGCGGGCGAAAATTTGCGAGAAAAGAAGGCACAAGGCCTAATGACGGAGCAGTCGGAACCTTTCTGCGACAACACTGCCCCAGCTCCGATCTCCGAAGCGTCAACCTCAACCTGAAAAGGCAGATTCACATCAGGCTGACGTAACACAGGGGCAGAGGCAAAACGGTGCTTAAGCTCCTGAAAGGCCTCTACAGCATGAGGGGACCAATTAGCAACATCAGCGCCATGTCTGGTCAAATCAGTCAGTGGTTTAACGACATCCGAAAAACCAGCAATAAATCGACGGTAAAAGTTGGCAAAGCCCAAAAATCTCTGAAGACCCTTAAGAGAGGAGGGCTGAGTCCAGTCACAAATAGCTTGCACCTTGACGGGATCCATCTCAATGGAAGAGGGAGAAAAAATATACCCCAAAAAGGAAATTTTCTGGACCCCAAAAACGCACTTAGACCCCTTCACACATAAAGAATTAGACCGCAGAACCTGAAAAACTCTCCTGACCTGCTGGACATGAGAGTCCCAGTCATCAGAAAAAATCAGAATATCATCCAGATATATTATCATAAATTTATCCAGAAAATCGCGGAAAATATCATGCATAAAAGACTGGAAAACTGAAGGGGCATTAGAAAGACCAAAAGGCATGACCAAATACTCAAAGTGGCCCTCGGGCGTATTAAATGCGGTCTTCCACTCATCCCCCTGCCTGATCCGCACCAAATTATACGCCCCACGAAGATCAATATTAGAGAACCACTTAGCACCCTCTATACGAGCAAACAAATCAGTAAGCAATGGCAATGGGTATTGGTACTTAACAGTGATCTTATTCAGAAGCCGATAATCAATACATGGTCTCAAAGAGCCGTCCTTTTTTGAGACAAAGAAAAACCCAGCTCCCAAGGGAGAAGAAGATGGACGAATATGTCCCTTTTCCAAAGACTCCTTTATATATTCCCGCATAGCAGCATGTTCCGGCACGGACAGATTAAACAAACGACCCTTTGGATATTTGCAACCCGGTATCAAATCTATGGCACAATCGCACTCACGGTGCGGAGGTAACGACCCAAGCTTGGGTTCGTCAAAGACGTCTTGATAATCTGAGAGGAACTCAGGGACTTCAGAGGGAATGGACGACGAAATAGAAACCAAAGGTAAGTCCCCATGAATACCCTTACATCCCCAGCTCAACACAGACATTGCTCTCCAGTCCAAGACTGGATTGTGAGACTGCAACCATGGCAATCCCAGTACCAAATCGTCATGTAAATTATACAGCACCAGGAAACGAATAATCTCCTGGTGATCCGGATTGATACGCATGGTTACTTGTGTCCAGTATTGTGGTTTATTATTAGCCAATGGGGTGGAGTCAATCCCCTTCAGAGGAATAAGAGTCTCCAAAGGCTCTAAATCAAAACCACAACGATTGGCAAAGGACCAATCCATAAGACTCAGAGCGGCGCCAGAGTCAACATAGGCGTCCGTGACAATGGATGACAAAGAGCAAATCAGGGTTACAGACAAAATAAACTTAGACTGAATGGTGCCAATGGAAACAGACTTATCAAGCTTCTTTGTACGCCTAGAGCATGCTGATATAACATGAGTAGAATCCCCACAATAGAAGCACAATCCATTCTTCCGTCTAAAATTCTGTCGCTCGCTCCTGGACAGAATTCTATCACACTGCATACTTTCTGGCGTCTTTTCCATAGACACCGCCAGATGGTGCACCGGTTTGCGCTCCCGCAGACGCCTATCAATCTGAATAGCCATTGTCATGGACTCATTCAGACCTGCAGGCACAGGGAACCCCACCATAACATCCTTAACGGCATCAGAGAGACCTTCTCTGAAAGTTGCCGCCAAGGCGCACTCATTCCACTGAGTAAGCACAGACCATTTACGGAATTTTTGGCAGTAAACCTCAGCTTCGTCTTGCCCCTGAGATAGTGCCATCAAAGTTTTTTCTGCCTGAAGTTCCAAATGAGGTTCCTCATAAAGCAAGCCCAAGGCCAGAAAAAACGCATCCACATCGCGCAACGCAGGATCCCCTGCTGGCAATGAGAAGGCCCAATCTTGAGGGTCACCCCTGAGCAAGGAAATCACAATCCTAACCTGCAGAGCAGGGTCTCCAGCTGAACGAGACTTCAGGGACAAATAAAGCTTACAATTATTTCGGAAATTCTGGAAGCTAGCTCTATTCCCTGTGAAGAACTCCGGCAAAGGAATTCTCGGCTCAGATACTGGAGCATGTACCACAAAATCTTGTAAATTTTGTACTTTCGTGATGAGATTATTCAAACCCGCAGTTACACTCTGAAGATCCATTATTGTCAGGTGCACACAGAGCCATACAGAGATGAGGAGGAGAGAGAGAAAAAAGACTGCAGCAAGGCAAACTGGAGGGAAAAAAAAAAAAAAAAAAATTCCAGCAGACTTCTTATAACTCTCCTTTCTCAACCTGGGTCTTTAACACTTTACTGGCCGGTCAAACTGTCATGATCTCTGCAAGCAGAGATCATAGCAAGCCTATAGAGGGACAAGCTCTCGGAAGATGGAACTATACTGACCATGAACTAAGCCTGCCGCGCAACCAGAAATAGCCAGGTAGCATTTCCTATTTATTGCTAGATGCCCAGCTCTGGCCTAAGACCTAAATAGCTAGCAGAGGGAAATATAAGACCTGGCTCACCTCTAGAGAAATATTCCAAAGAAGACAGTTGCCCCCCACATATAATGACGGTGAGTTCAGATGAAACAACAAACGCAGCAGGAAAATAGTCTTAGCAAATTTGAGGTCCGCTTACTAGATAGCAGAAGACAGATAGTATACTTTCATGGTCAGCAGAAAAACACTAACAAAACACCATCCAGAGATTACCTTAAACTCTGGCATTAACTCATAACACCAGAGTAGCAATCCCTGATCAACGAGAGCTTTCCAGACACAGTAACAAAACTTCAGCTGTGAACTGGAACAAATAGGCAAACGAAACATGGACAAAAGTCCAACTTATCTAGTAGTTGTCAGAAGCAGGAACAAGCACTGAGAGGCATCAGATAACATTGTTGACCGGCAAGAAACCACCAGAGAAATGAGCTTAAATAGCGACACCCACTACTGATGGAACCAGGTGAAACAGGAAAGAGGATGACAAGTCCAATTCCACAAGCGGCCACCGGGGGAGCCCAGAATCCAAATTCACAACACAGGGGCCCATATTCTGTTCTTGCGCAGGGGCCCATATACTGTTCTTGTGCAGGGGCCCATATACTGCTCTAGCACAGGGGCCCATATACTGCTCTTGTGCAGGGGCCCATATACTGTTCTTGCGCAGGGGTCCATATACTACTCTCTTACAGGGGCCCATATTCTGTTCTTGCGCAGGGGCCCATATACTGTTCTTGTGCAGGGGCCCATATACTGCCCTAGCACAGGGGCCCATATACTGCTCTTGCGCAGGGGCCCATATACTGTTCTTGCACAGGGGCCCATATACTGCTCTTGCGCAGGGGCCCATATACTGTTCTTGCACAGGGGCCCATATACTGTTCTTGCGCAGGGGTCCATATACTACTCTTTTACAGGGGCCATATACTACTCTTTTACAGGGGCCCATATACTGTTCTTGCACAGGGGCCCATATACTGTTCTTGCACAGGGGCCCATATACTGTTCTTTACGCAGGGGTCCATATACTACTCTTTTACAGGGGCCCATATTCTGTTCTTGCGCAGGGGCCCATATACTGTTCTTGTGCAGGGGCCCATATACTGCTCTAGCACAGGGGCCCATATACTGCTCTTTTACAGGGGCCCATATACTGCTCTTTTACAGGGGCCCATATACTGTTCTTGCACAGGGGCCCATATACTGCTCTTGCGCAGGGGCCCATATACTGTTCTTGCACAGGGGCCCATATACTGCTCTTGCGCAGGGGCCCATATACTGTTCTTGCACAGGGGCCCATATACTGTTCTTGCACAGGGGCCCATATACTGTTTTTGCACAGGGGCCCATATACTGTTCTTGCACAGGGGCCCATATACTGTTCTTGCACAGGGGCCCATATACTGCTCTTTTACAGGGGCCCATATACTGCTCTTTTACAGGGGCCCATATACTGTTCTTGCACAGGGGCCCATATACTGCTCTTGCACAGGGGCCCATATACTGCTCTTGCACAGGGGCCATATACTGCTCTTGCACAGGGGCCCATATACTGCTCTTTTACAGGGGCCCATATACTGCTCTTGCACAGGGGCTCATATAATGCTCTTGCACAGGGGCCATATACTGCTCTTGCACAGGGGCCCATATACTGCTCTTTTACAGGGGCCCATATACTGCTCTTGCACAGGGGCCCATATACTGTTCTTGCACAGGGGCCCATATACTGCTCTTTTACAGGGGCCCATATACTGCTCTTTTACAGGGGCCCATATACTGTTCTTGCACAGGGGCCATATACTGCTCTTTTACAGGGGCCCATATACTGCTCTTGCACAGGGGCCCATATACTGCTCTTTTACAGGGGCCCATATACACTCACCGGCCACTTTATTAGGTACACCTGTCCAACTTCTTGTTAACACTTAATTTCTAATCAGCCAATCACATGGCGGCAACTCAGTGCATTTAGGCATGTAGACATGGTCAAGACAATCTCCTGCAGTTCAAACCGAGCATCAGTATGGGGAAGAAAGGTGATTTGAGTGCCTTTGAACGTGGCATGGTTGTTGGTGCCAGAAGGGCTGGTCTGAGTATTTCAGAAACTGCTGATCTACTGGGATTTTCACGCACAACCATCTCTAGGGTTTACAGAGAATGGTCCGAAAAAGAAAAAAAATCCAGTGAGCGGCAGTTCTGTGGGCGGAAATGCCTTGTTGATGCCAGAGGTCAGAGGAGAATGGGCAGACTGGTTCGAGCTGATAGAAAGGCAACAGTGACTCAAATCGCCACCCGTTACAACCAAGGTAGGCCTAAGAGCATCTCTGAACGCACAGTGCGTCGAACTTTGAGGCAGATGGGCTACAGCAGCAGAAGACCACACCGGGTACCACTCCTTTCAGCTAAGAACAGGAAACTGAGGCTACAATTTGTACAAGCTCATCGAAATTGGACAGTAGAAGATTGGAAAAACGTTGCTTGGTCTGATGAGTCTCGATTTCTGCTGCGACATTCGGATGGTAGGGTCAGAATTTGGCGTAAACAACATGAAAGCATGGATCCATCCTGCCTTGTATGGAGCATCTTTGGGATGTGCAGCCGACAAATCTGCGGCAACTGTGTGATGCCATCATGTCAATATGGACCAAAATCTCTGAGGAATGCTTCCAGCACCTTGTTGAATCTATGCCACGAAGAATTGAGGCAGTTCTGAAGGCAAAAGGGGGTCCAACCCGTTACTAGCATGGTGTACCTAATAAAGTGGCCGGTGAGTGTACCGCTCTTGCACAGGGGCCATATACTGCTCTTTTACAGGGGCCATATACTGCTCTTGCGCAGGGGTCCATATACTACTCTTTTACAGGGGCCCATATTCTGTTCTTGCGCAGGGGCCCATATACTGTTCTTGTGCAGGGGCCCATATACTGCTCTAGCACAGGGGCCCATATACTGCTCTTGCACAGGGGCCCATATACTGCTCTTGCGCAGGGGTCCATATACTGTTCTTGCGCAGGGGCCCATATACTGTTCTTGCGCAGGGGCCCATATACTGTTCTTGCGCAGGGGCCCATATACTGCTCTTGTGCAGGGGCCCATATACTGTTCTCGCACAGGGGCCCATATACTGTTCTCGCACAGGGGCCATATACTGCTCTTGCGCAGGGGCCCATATACTGTTCTCGCACAGGGGCCCATATACTGCTCTTTTACAGGGGCCCATATACTGTTCTTGCACAGGGGCCCATATACTGTTCTTGCACAGGAGCCCATACACTGTTCTTGCACAGGGGCCCATACACTGTTCTTGCGCAGGGGCCCATACACTGTTCTTGCGCAGGGGCCCATATACTGTTCTTGCACAGGGGCTCATACACTGTTCTTGCACAGGGACCCATATACTGCTCTTGCACAGGGGCCCATATTCTGCTCTTGCACAGGGGCCCATATACTGCTCTTGCGCAGGGGTCCATATACTGCTCTTGCACAGGGGCCATATACTGCTCTTGCACAGGGGCCCATACACTGTTCTTGCACAGGGGCCCATATACTGCTCTAGCACAGGGGCCCATATACTGTTCTTGCACAGGGGCCCATATACTGTTCTTGCACAGGAGCCCATACACTGTTCTTGCACAGGGGCCCATACACTGTTCTTGCGCAGGGGCCCATATACTGTTCTTGCACAGGGGCTCATACACTGTTCTTGCACAGGGACCCATATACTGCTCTTGCACAGGGGCCCATATTCTGCTCTTGCACAGGGGCCCATATACTGCTCTTGCACAGGGGCCATATACTGCTCTTGCACAGGGGCCCATATACTGCTCTTTTACAGGGGCCCATATACTGCTCTTGCACAGGGGCTCATATAATGCTCTTGCACAGGGGCCATATACTGCTCTTGCACAGGGGCCCATATACTGCTCTTTTACAGGGGCCCATATACTGCTCTTGCACAGGGGCCCATATACTGTTCTTGCACAGGGGCCCATATACTGCTCTTTTACAGGGGCCCATATACTGCTCTTTTACAGGGGCCCATATACTGTTCTTGCACAGGGGCCATATACTGCTCTTTTACAGGGGCCCATATACTGCTCTTGCACAGGGGCCCATATACTGCTCTTTTACAGGGGCCCATATACACTCACCGGCCACTTTATTAGGTACACCTGTCCAACTTCTTGTTAACACTTAATTTCTAATCAGCCAATCACATGGCGGCAACTCAGTGCATTTAGGCATGTAGACATGGTCAAGACAATCTCCTGCAGTTCAAACCGAGCATCAGTATGGGGAAGAAAGGTGATTTGAGTGCCTTTGAACGTGGCATGGTTGTTGGTGCCAGAAGGGCTGGTCTGAGTATTTCAGAAACTGCTGATCTACTGGGATTTTCACGCACAACCATCTCTAGGGTTTACAGAGAATGGTCCGAAAAAGAAAAAAAATCCAGTGAGCGGCAGTTCTGTGGGCGGAAATGCCTTGTTGATGCCAGAGGTCAGAGGAGAATGGGCAGACTGGTTCGAGCTGATAGAAAGGCAACAGTGACTCAAATCGCCACCCGTTACAACCAAGGTAGGCCTAAGAGCATCTCTGAACGCACAGTGCGTCGAACTTTGAGGCAGATGGGCTACAGCAGCAGAAGACCACACCGGGTACCACTCCTTTCAGCTAAGAACAGGAAACTGAGGCTACAATTTGTACAAGCTCATCGAAATTGGACAGTAGAAGATTGGAAAAACGTTGCTTGGTCTGATGAGTCTCGATTTCTGCTGCGACATTCGGATGGTAGGGTCAGAATTTGGCGTAAACAACATGAAAGCATGGATCCATCCTGCCTTGTATGGAGCATCTTTGGGATGTGCAGCCGACAAATCTGCGGCAACTGTGTGATGCCATCATGTCAATATGGACCAAAATCTCTGAGGAATGCTTCCAGCACCTTGTTGAATCTATGCCACGAAGAATTGAGGCAGTTCTGAAGGCAAAAGGGGGTCCAACCCGTTACTAGCATGGTGTACCTAATAAAGTGGCCGGTGAGTGTACCGCTCTTGCACAGGGGCCATATACTGCTCTTTTACAGGGGCCATATACTGCTCTTGCGCAGGGGTCCATATACTACTCTTTTACAGGGGCCCATATTCTGTTCTTGCGCAGGGGCCCATATACTGTTCTTGTGCAGGGGCCCATATACTGCTCTAGCACAGGGGCCCATATACTGCTCTTGCACAGGGGCCCATATACTGCTCTTGCGCAGGGGTCCATATACTGTTCTTGCGCAGGGGCCCATATACTGTTCTTGCGCAGGGGCCCATATACTGTTCTTGCGCAGGGGCCCATATACTGCTCTTGTGCAGGGGCCCATATACTGTTCTCGCACAGGGGCCCATATACTGTTCTCGCACAGGGGCCATATACTGCTCTTGCGCAGGGGCCCATATACTGTTCTCGCACAGGGGCCCATATACTGCTCTTTTACAGGGGCCCATATACTGTTCTTGCACAGGGGCCCATATACTGTTCTTGCACAGGAGCCCATACACTGTTCTTGCACAGGGGCCCATACACTGTTCTTGCGCAGGGGCCCATACACTGTTCTTGCGCAGGGGCCCATATACTGTTCTTGCACAGGGGCTCATACACTGTTCTTGCACAGGGACCCATATACTGCTCTTGCACAGGGGCCCATATTCTGCTCTTGCACAGGGGCCCATATACTGCTCTTGCGCAGGGGTCCATATACTGCTCTTGCACAGGGGCCATATACTGCTCTTGCACAGGGGCCCATACACTGTTCTTGCACAGGGGCCCATATACTGCTCTAGCACAGGGGCCCATATACTGTTCTTGCACAGGGGCCCATATACTGTTCTTGCACAGGAGCCCATACACTGTTCTTGCACAGGGGCCCATACACTGTTCTTGCGCAGGGGCCCATATACTGTTCTTGCACAGGGGCTCATACACTGTTCTTGCACAGGGACCCATATACTGCTCTTGCACAGGGGCCCATATTCTGCTCTTGCACAGGGGCCCATATACTGCTCTTGCACAGGGGCCATATACTGCTCTTGCACAGGGGCCCATACACTGTTCTTGCACAGGGGCCCATATACTGCTCTTGCACAGGGGCCATATACTGCTTTTTTACAGGGGCCCATATACTGTTCTTACACAGGGGCCCATATACTGTCCTTACACAGGGGCCCATACAGTGTTCCTGCTCAGGGGCCCTTATCTGTCTGTGTCTGCTCCTGAACAGATCGTTATCATTAACCATTAGAGCAGACATCCTCTGTACCTTCCTCATGGATGTGGTTCCTTGTCGCTCTACTGCAGAACTCGTGTACCTTAAATCAGAAGAAAAAAAAAAGTAAATAAATCATCCAGAGAAATGACCCCCAGCAATTTTCTTTTTATTTTCCTGTCTCCAGTCACATCCAAAGCTGCAGTAAATATCCCACTTCTTAGCTGTCACAACAGAGCAGTGCATTATGGGAGTGGAATTTTGAAAGCAGCTCTGGATGTGACTGGAGTATAGAGGTAGCGATGACAAAGTTACTAAACTTCATGTATAATTACAGAGAAAACGGGAAATAAAAAGTTTGATTTCTATTCTCCCCTAATCTCAGCTGCTGTTCTCTGTTATCTGTCATTATAAGTTCTTCATTGTGATTGAGTTGATGGATGGAGAAGAGATGTGTACAGGGCATCGTCTATGGATGAGGAGGTGACACGGGACCCTCCACCTGGTTGTCTCGTCCGACCCCTCAATGATAAATACGGTACATTTACTGTATGTGTGGAGGAAAAACAGAGGAATTGTATAAGAATTAGACTAAATCTGGAGCTGGTCGGGAATATCCTCCAGGTCACATCCCGAAACTGCGGAGATCTGCGACCTGTCAGCGCCGAGAACATCATCCTCATCATCACTATCTACATCACAATCATCAATAAAATAACCACCACCATCATCATCTTCAATATCATCATCATCTTCACCACATCATCATTACAATAGTTATCACCATCAATATAATAACCACCATCATCCTCATCCCCACCACCATCATCCACATCCCCACCATCATCCACATCCCCACCATCATCCACATCCCCACCACCATCATCCACATCCCCACCACCATCATCCACATCCCCACCACCATCATCCACATCCTCACCACCATCATCCACATCCCCACCACCATCATCCACATCCTCACCACCATCATCCACATCCTCACCACCATCATCCACATCCCCACCACCATCATCCACATCCCCACCACCATCATCCACATCCCCACCACCATCATCCACATCCCCACCACCATCATCCACATCCCCACCACCATCATCCACATCCTCACCACCATCATCCTTGTATATTGATGAGAGTAATGACCGGAGTTTTGCTAAAACTTTCCCAGGACATCAATGATTTAGTGACAACTTCTGCTTTCTTGTGTCCGTAGTCACCAGCTCCGCCGGCTGAGAGGTTACGATCTTTTCCTTCTGGAACCTGGAAGTTGCTGTTCGGTTATCTCTGAGCTTAAAGGGGAATTCCACCCCTGCCAAGTGCTAATCTGCTGAGCGACATCTACCTATCATATCCCAATTCTCCCCTCGTACACAGACACGACAGTGTTCTGGTACATATGTCAGCGCTGCAAATTTCCCTCCTGTACTGATAGTTTGTTACAATGTATTAGTGCAGGCAACATATCAGTCTGGGGTTCAGGCTGTGGATTGTATGAACAGGATTCATCTGTGACAAACCCTCAGCTGTGAGATGCATTAGATTATGATGGGTTTTCAGCCTCCGAATATATATGAGTGTTACAAGTCACTGACAACAAGCAGGGATCTTGAATATGGTGATAAATGAAAACATAAATGACATTTGAGAACTTTTTCTGTTTATCTCACCAGACAGTCTTCCCTGTCCCCGTGTATAGCTCGTGCTATCGGACCCCTCCTTTATCCCTCTCCCCTCAGTGTGACCCTCGGTCTGATTAGGACGTTAATGCCCCATTTCTGCCGGAATGTCAATGTTTCATGACAATCTGATGAATAATGAATTAGATAAAGTTTGCAGACGAGATCCATAATTGATGCGGAGTGCCGCTGTAACATTGTAATCCACGGCTCCTCCTCCGACTGTCGCATCCAGCCGTATCTGGGCTGCTTGTGATCTCCCCAGGGACAGCGAGACAATAAAAGAACGGCCGCCATCATGGGCGCAATGAATATTTCATGGTCAGATCCGCCCCATTATGTCCAATGTAACCGACAGCAGATCTGGACCAGTTTCCCTTAAAGGAGAATTCTGCCCGGATCCATCAAACAAATGTCATTCTTTGTATCATGAAAAGTTGCTCGAGTTTACAACAGATTTTCTGTTTTAATTCCTTCTAGTTTTCAAGATCTCTGCTTGCAGCCTCTGAATATGAACTTTCCTTACATTTACTTTCAGAGGAGAAACTTGTGTCCTGGCAAGTGATGGACACCTGAGAAATGGACCAGAATGAGCCGAGGCCAAGAGTGGCTATCCTAGGGTGACCCCAAAATAACAAAGGTGGAGCCCCCGAACCACCTCACACCTACAGCACAATACATATCCCGGTATCTAGTGATGGTGGGTTAGATACAATGTATCACATTTAGCGAGCGCTCGGCCCTCCAGGATTACATTATTATACAGCTGGATATTGATGCCATTTATTTCACCGCTGATCTGTGTATTAGGTCATTTATTTCTTCTGTTCCATCCCCTCCCCCGTATTTTTGACCGTAATACATTGAATTGACATCCTGCAAGCGGCTGATAAATAATAATAAAGATGAATTACCTCTCAGAGTCGCCCCCGATTGTGTCACCCGCTCTCTGTGAAGGAGAAAATGGAAAAACATTTAGTAATGTGATGGGAGGAGAAAAAGAAGCAGAATCATAGATACAAAGTGACAGAGCGAGGGGGGTCTGCAAAGTCAGGAAGTGAAGAACCGAAAGACAGAAACCAACAAAGAAGTCACATGTAACAGAACGATAAATGGCCGACCACAAGAGACAACCCAGAACTAGAGAAAAATGAACATTGTACGAACGTCCAACTCCCATCATCCAGTAATATATAGAGGAGGCAAAAAAAGTGCATTACAATACTGATTCTGAGCTACATCCTGTATTATACTCCGGAGCTGAACTCACTATTCTGCTGGTGCAGTCACTGTGTACATACATTACATTACTGATTCTGAGCTACATCCTGTATTATACTCCGGAGCTGCACTCACTATTCTGCTGGTGCAGTCACTGTGTACATACATTACATTACTGATCCTGAGTTACATCCTGTATTATACCCCAGAGCTGCACTCACTATTCTGCTGCTGCAGTCACGGTGTACATACAGGATGTAACTCAGGATCAGTAATGTAATGTATGTACACAGTGACTGCACCAGCAGAATAGTGAGTGCAGCTCTGGAGTATAATACAGGATGTAACTCAGGATCAGTAATGTAATGTATGTACACAGTGACTGCACCAGCAGAATAGTGAGTGCAGCTCTGGGGTATAATACAGGATGTAACTCAGGATCAGTAATGTAATGTATTATACCCCAGAGCTGCACTCACTATTCTGCTGGTGCAGTCACTGTGTACATACATTGCATTACTGATCCTGAGTTACATCCTGTATTATACTCCAGAGCTGCACTCACTATTCTGCTGGTGCAGTCACTGTGTACATACATTACTGATCCTGAGTTACATCCTGTATTATACCCCAGAGCTGCACTCACTATTCTGCTGGTGCAGACACTGTGTACATACATTACATTACTGATCCTGAGTTACATCCTGTATTATACCCCCGAGCTGCACTCACTATTCTGCTGGTGCAGTCATTGTGTACATTCATTACTTTACTGATCCTGAGTTACATCCTGTATTATCCTCCAGAGCTGCACTCACTATTCTGCTGGTGCAGTCACTGTGTATATACATTACTGATCCTGAGTTACATCCTGTATTATGCCCAGAGCTGCACTCACTATTCTGCTGGTGCAGTCACTGTGTACATACATTACATTACTGATCCTGAGTTACATCCTGTATTATCCTCCAGAGCTGCACTCACTATTCTGCTGGTGCAGTCATTGTGTACATACATTACTGATCCTGAGTTACATCCTGTATTTTACCCCAGAGCTGCACTCACTATTCTGCTGGTGCAGTCACTGTACATACATTACTGATCCTGAGTTACATCCTGTATTTTACCCCAGAGCTGCACTCACTATTCTGCTGGTGCAGTCACTGTGTACATACATTACATTACTGATCCTGAGTTACATCCTGTATTATACTCCAGAGCTGCACTCACTATTTTGCTGGTGCAGTCACTGTGTACATACATTACTGATCCTGAGTTACATCCTGTATTTTACCCCAGAGCTGCACTCACTATTCTGCTGGTGCAGTCACTGTGTACATACATTACATTACTGATCCTGAGTTACATCCCATATTATTCTCCAGAGCTGCACTCACTATTCTGCTGGTGCAGTCACTGTGTACATACATTACATTACTGATTCTGAGTTACATCCTGTATTATAACCCTGAGCTGCACTCACTATTCTATGTACACAGTGACTGCACCAGCAGAATAGTGAGTGCAGCTCTATAATGAGTACAGTCCGGTCCGTGTAACATTACAGAACACTATTTGGTGCCGTTAATCTGGGGTTGGTATATATCATATATAATGGGGCCGTGTTCTCTTCGCTCAGTTACTTGACATCTTACATTTATGTCTCGTTCAGGGTCGATATGAATTGACTGCCCCCCGAAGAAGCAGCAGCGAAACGCGCGTTGGGGTATCTGTGCAGCGGCGTTTGGCATCCTATGGGTGAGATATAACTACTTTGGCTATTTATGCACTATTAGCACTTTATTTCTTTATTTAAACCCTTAAGGAATGCGGGGATGTATGTTTACCCCACACTGAATAATGAGCATGTCCTTGTAAGGGATAATCTATATCCTGCCCATTGTGTATTATGCTTTTAAAATGGCTACTCTCCCCTTTATACGCACACATGTGGGGTCACTTTGAGTACTCTCATTTTTATGGATTGCCTCCTCTGCCAGTTTGCATCATTGTTCATTAGATCGATCCAGTGTTTTTTGCTTTTTATTGTGAACACTATTTTGCCCTGTGTATATTTAATTAGTAATAAAGATATATTTTGTCAAATTATTTTGGGCATTTTGTGATTAATCATTACTATTTAGTTATATTTGGGAATTTAAGCTTTTTTTTTTTTTTCTGGTTCTTATGTATATCATATTGCTCTATTAGAGTATTCCCTAGGAATATGGTCACTTTATATGATCGGTTCCGGTATGTTATTATATCGATATGAATTGTTGTGGGGATGACGCTCAGGCGCGGGGGGCAGCGCTGCCCCATAACTGTGATGAAGAGGTGCTAGTGAAGACATCCCCGCAGCCGCCATGGTTACCACAGAGACCTTGATGCCATAAAGCTGAATGTATATTGCAGCTGATGGCGTGAGATGGAAATATGAGGAATATGAGG
Organism: Ranitomeya variabilis; assembly: GCF_051348905.1. Lineage (NCBI taxonomy): Eukaryota > Metazoa > Chordata > Amphibia > Anura > Dendrobatidae > Ranitomeya > Ranitomeya variabilis. The sequence goes on along the minus strand of NC_135233.1, from coordinate 390,818,858 downwards.
ATTGTGTATCCAGTGCACGGCAGCGCAGTGTAATAATCCGAGAGATGCCGACAGATGTATTATAAGGTCTTGTCGTTATGGCACACAGCGGGATAAACAAATACACAAAATTACAGCTTCCAAAATACATTGTTACCCCATCACATTGCTGATTCCACAGCGCAGAGTGTTTCAGGAACAGAGGCTGCTGATCTTGTGAGATCATAGACAATGGAAGGAGCCAGCTCCCGCAGCACAGAGTACTTCAGGAGAGCAGTGTGCTTGCTTTGTCAGAGAGTCCTGCTTACACTTCTGATGGATTGTTACAATGTAGCAGTTCAGATAATCCATCTGAGGTTCAGGCTGATCGCCGGGAACACTGTAACAGACCCTCAGCTGTGTGTGAGAGGCCGGAGCCACTGAATAGAAATAATAATGTTCTCATCCAATAACAGCAAGCAGAGATCTTGATTTTAAGGACTGAAGGAAATCTTTTTTGACTTTTCTAGAAGTTTTCCTTTAACATGACCGCTTGTCCTTTTGTTACTTTGTTTCCTCTTTGTGCCCGTTCCGTCCTGTGGCCTTTAGGATCCCGTCATTTTCCCTTTCCATCCTGTATTATTTCGGTGTTTTCTCTCCGCACGTAACAAAGTCATTGTCTTCGGGGCACGATTGAGAGCGGCTGACATCCCCGCTGGGCGCATCGCAGAATTCAGTTTTCGCTGGTTTTCTGTGTCCCGGCCGCAGCTCGGATGATTACAGTTTCATTAATGGCTGTTTTAGTGCCACATAAAAGCTGTCAGGACGGATCGGTGTCACCGGACGGCGGCGGCCATGAGCAGATGAGGACTGACATTCATTCTGACAGATTGGACTCTTCATGTGTCTGTGATCAGCTGCGCAGCACGAAGGGGAAACCGCGCAGAAATAGAAGGGGCCGGTGTGTCAGCGGGGAAATAAGGTCCAAATATTCCATGGCCACCACCCTGGGGGTCTCACGCAGGAAGATTATCAGGGGCCCGAGAATGTAAAGCGCCGGGGTCCCAACTGCAGTTGTTAAAATGAAATGTGATTCATCGCCTCTGAGCTCCAGATCTCTGCTTGCTGTCAGGGAATGAAAACCTTGTTGCATCCAGAGGTGAACGCCGGGGCCCATTATAACGGTGATACATGGGGACATTTTCAGGATATATCAAGATCTTAAATAATGACAAAAAAATAAAAAATGCAAAGGTCTCTGTATACTGTCCTTGAATGGAAACACAATGACCCAGGCCTACTCACACAGTTGTCGGACTATTATGACCGTAGTTACTGGGTTGTATATGACTGACATAATGATGATCTATCCTGACAGGCGGTGGTCTGACATCCGGTACCCCACTAACCTTCTGTTATCAGTCGCTGAATGTGAACAGTGGACAGAGGCGGAACAGCACAGCGCCACAACCTGCGTAGTGGCCTCTCTCGGTACTGCAGCTCAGCTCCTATACAATTGTCAGACCCCTACCGATCTGATATTGATGACCAATTCTAAGGAGAGATCCTCAATATTTCAGTCCGGGACATCACTTTTAATAGCAATCAGCCTGGATATCAGAGCAGGAGAGAGGTCTGTGGTTGGAGGATTGTCTAGACTGGACAACTGTAACAAACCTTCAGCTGTGCAAACATTTCTACATCTATATAGGAATATTATATTACCAGAATCACAGATTCTGGTCATAAACCTGAAGAGTTGGGGGTTTATGTTGCTCCTCTGCAGACCCTGCAGTGCACACAGCACCCCCCAAATTACAATACAGGGTTATGTACAAAAGCTGGTCCCTTTCTCAGAATCTGGGGTGCCCTGCGATCAGCTGCTTACATTGGGGGATCTCGCTGTTTCTCTTCCATCGCTGCAGAGGTCACATAACAGGGGCAGTGATGTCATCTGGTCTGTGCACTGGTGACGCCATACGGTCTGCGCACTGGTGATGCCATACGGTCTGCGCACTGGTGACGCCATACGGTCTGCGCACTGGTGACGCCATACGGTCTGCGCACTGGTGAGGCCATACGGTCTGCGCACTGGTGAGGCCATACGGTCTGCGCACTGGTGAGGCCATACGGTCTGCGCACTGGTGACGCCATGCGGTCTGCGCACTGGTGACACTATCTGGTCTGCACACTGTTGAAGCCATACGGTCTGCGCACTGGTGATGCCATATGGTCTGCGCACTGGGCATCCTCTGGGCAGGAATCTTGCTGGATGCCTCTCTTGGACTCTTGTGTAGTGTGGGGTTGTGCTGAATAATTATCACCCCTCATTATGATGCTCCTGGAAAGTATGCTGAGAAGACAGAGCATTTTATCTAAATTAGCCAGACATCTATTTTCAGTAAGCCAGGAGTCATTGACTGTTATCTATATGTTGGCTTTTGAATTTATGTGTTTCTTTCTGCTTGGTCAAGAAAACAGACTTTTGTTCGTATAAGCCTGTAATATTGACTTGTAAGTTGACATTTGATATAACACATTGTGCTGTTATCCTGGATGACTAGAGATGCACGATAATTGAGCAATGATGACTCTTTATAACACAGCAGCCAAGACATCATGGCTCCATTGCGAGAGACACAGATTTATCATTCTACAGGATGCCAGCTTATGGGACCTACCATTCACCTGGCTCCATGGAGATTTTTGGAGAAGCCAGGTTGTGACCCTCCAGTCAACTGGCCTTCTACCTGAATGGACTGTCATCTTCCTAAGCTTGTCGTTACCTCATATTATTTGCCTGTTTTGTGGTTCAATAAGGCATTACCACACTGTTTTACCCTCACCCTGTGTTGTCTGAGTAGTATTATGCCCACGGGAAAGGAAAGCGGGCGTTCGGTGGGATGATCCCTGGTCCATGCAGTTTCGGCTAGCGGACTAGGGCACGCGCTGACCCCCGTGTCTCCAATCTATATACTAACATATACACTCACCGGCCACTTTATTAGGTACACCTGTCCAACTTCTTGTTAACACTTAATTTCTAATCAGCCAATCACATGGCGGCAACTCAGTGCATTTAGGCATGTAGACATGGTCAAGACAATCTCCTGCAGTTCAAACCGAGCATCAGTATGGGGAAGAAAGGTGATTTGAGTGCCTTTGAACGTGGCATGGTTGTTGGTGCCAGAAGGGCTGGTCTGAGTATTTCAGAAACTGCTGATCTACTGGGATTTTCACGCACAACCATCTCTAGGGTTTACAGAGAATGGTCCGAAAAAGAAAAAAAATCCAGTGAGCGGCAGTTCTGTGGGCGGAAATGCCTTGTTGATGCCAGAGGTCAGAGGAGAATGGGCAGACTGGTTCGAGCTGATAGAAAGGCAACAGTGACTCAAATCGCCACCCGTTACAACCAAGGTAGGCCTAAGAGCATCTCTGAACGCACAGTGCGTCGAACTTTGAGGCAGATGGGCTACAGCAGCAGAAGACCACTCCGGGTACCACTCCTTTCAGCTAAGAACAGGAAACTGAGGCTACAATTTGTACAAGCTCATCGAAATTGGACAGTAGAAGATTGGAAAAACGTTGCTTGGTCTGATGAGTCTCGATTTCTGCTGCGACATTCGGATGGTAGGGTCAGAATTTGGCGTAAACAACATGAAAGCATGGATCCATCCTGCCTTGTATGGAGCATCTTTGGGATGTGCAGCCGACAAATCTGCGGCAACTGTGTGATGCCATCATGTCAATATGGACCAAAATCTCTGAGGAATGCTTCCAGCACCTTGTTGAATCTATGCCACGAAGAATTGAGGCAGTTCTGAAGGCAAAAGGGGGTCCAACCCGTTACTAGCATGGTGTACCTAATAAAGTGGCCGGTGAGTGTATGTTCTCCATTAAGTCTCTATAACGTCCTTTGGTGTAGACTAGTTACCCCTGGATGTGGCTGCACTGCGATCACTAATCTCTACCTGACTGCGACTGTCACATTCTGCAGGAACATCTCATTCTCATCACTCCAATTTTCAGATCTTGTTCTTTTCGTTACCTGTTTCACTTTACTTTTATGTGGGTGCTGCGGAGTGGGGCAGGGACAGGAAGGCACAGTGCAAGGAGATATACAGCGCAGGAAACAGACACCATAATGTGCCATGAGGTGTAACGAAGGTCAAAAACTTAGCTGTCAATTTCTGTACAGGATTGTACAGTGTAAAAATATAAAGTTTACATTCACTGACAACAAGCAGAGATTAAAACTACAGGTATTAAAAGATAAATTATTGTTTTATGTCTGGTGATCGTCTGCATTGATGGCTCTGTCTCGTCATTCATCAATGTGTCCAATTCCATAGACTATAGGTGACTGTGGGGGGTCATGAGCTCCTTGCCCTCCAGCTGCTCCCTCCATCCCTACCCAACCTTCGTTTGCTCCATTTACGTCTCAATTTCATCTTTTATTACATTTATGATGAAACTATCGGTTTATGCAGCAAAATTGACTTTCAGGGTATGTGTCCACGTTCAGGGTTGCATCAGGATTTGGTCAGGATTTTCCATCAGTATTTGTAAGCCAAAACCAGGAGTGGAACAATTAGAGGAAAAGTATAACAGAAACATATGCTCCACTTCTGCATTTATCACCCACTCCTGGTTTTGGCTTACAAATACTGATGAAAAATCCTGACCAAATCCTGATGCAATCCTGAACGTGGACACATACCCTCAAAGTTTTTTTTTAAGGTTTCAGACTGCTGATTATGTGCCTCATAACTTATTGCAAGGGGAAGACCCCTGCAGTGTGAGGCTCAGGACGATTCTCCTCCCTACAGGTGCAGGATCTGCTGCTCTTCTGTGAACAGACTTGTCCATCCCAACATAGAGGACACCCTGCGGTCACCCCTCATGGCCGGGAGCAGAGGCGCCTGTTCTGGGAAGATGCTGCCTCCTGGCTTCATAGGAAATAAGAACTTGGTCATAGCACCACCACCGTCCTCCTCCCTTCTGGTGTTAACATTTTCTTCTCTGCTTGCTGTTAGTGAATGGAAAAAAATCTTGTTTACATTCAATGCGTGAAAACTTGTTGGCTAAACTGCTTAGAGGCCAGAAAATTGACCTGTCCTGATACATAGTAACAAATAATGTGGGACACAGAAATCGCACAGGATTGCCCGGATTGATACATTGTAACGAACCAATAGCTGCTAAAACTTAGAATGGGTTTTTAGTCTGTGGATGTAAACGAGAATGTTCCTATTTACTAACAGCAAGCAGAGATCATGGTAATGATTAGGAACAGAAAGACAAAGTTATTCTTCATCAATAACATGAGGGGTAGACTCTTCAGAAACTTTTATGGATGGCAGAAAAGACTGAGACTCAGGATTTTTTAAATCTCCAGAACGGTGCTGCTATAAATGAGTATTGTGGCTGCACATGAACGTCTTCTCCAGTCACTATTATGGGATGTCTGAAAATGGCCATAAAACAAAGATCTGTGATCAGAAAACTCTGAATTTATTTGTGAAAGACTTTGTGACCCACATAAAGCGGAGTGCTGGCCGTCTCCGACATATGATGTGGCCGTAGAACAGCCGGAAGATATAATTTGTACAATTCTGTACATTGTTTCTTAGGGAGGGTCGGGGGTTATCCTATTTGCAGAAGTCATGAGATCATGAAAATCAGAGTAATTAACAGTTTGGATCCAGTCATTTTGTCGCCTTCCTGGAACATTTAGGACACGTGAAACAATGTAACAATTTGTTGTTGACTTTTAGTCACATGATACAAATAAACCAAACAAGAAAAACAAAACAAATCAAGTAAGAATTTGTCTACAGGTCGATATGTATCGGTCACATTGAGGTTAATGTTTTGTAAAATGATTTTGTTACAATTATGTGCAGAATAAAGACAAGATGACCAAGAACATTGGAGAAGAAGTAATGGAGGAATAAGGGGGCGATGTGTATAGGATGTGCCTGACAAGCCAAAGAGAAGGCAGAACATTCTGTATATACGGGAGGTGAAAGCAACGTCACCATCATCCTCCTCATCATCCATCAGACCCCAGCCAGGTGATGTAGGCACTTACGTGGTATAGTGGGACCGTGTTACTTTCAGCGAGGGAGAAGGTCAGGGCATCCTGCTGTGTGGGGTCTAGCCTCCCCGTTGAGGTTAGCATAGACGGGCTGATGGGGTAACTGGGGCTGCCCGGGTTCTTGCCTTTTTTCCTGGATCGCCGCCCTGTGTCCCTCTTGTTGTCTTTCTGGGTCACCGGCTCTTCTTGTATTACCAGGATCTTGTCATCGCTCAGGTAGCGCAGGAGTGAATTCTCAGAGTCTGTTACATAAAGGTGGATAGAAAAGACAAAAAAATGAAAGGTAAGCAGAGTGGCACCGCATCCGGGGGTGGGTGCTCCTAAACCTGGGTACTACCATACAATATGTCTGGGACCTTTCTGCTCCACCCACAGAAGCAAAGGGTGAAGTTCAGAGAGAAAACCCCCGTAATTCTGAGACCAAGACCGGCTGCAAACAACAAAACCACCCAGACACCATCTGTAGGGTGAACTAAGTGCTGAAACCCTCTGTGCTGCTGGTGCCCCAACCCCTACTAGTATGTACCTCTACATCTGCCATCACATTGGAGTCCACCCCGGTGATGTAATATCGTACGTGGAGGGTTCACGGTTTGCACACACCGCAGAACCTTGTGCCCCCTCACAGTCAGCAAAGGAAGTGGCATTTAGTGCAGCAGGAAATGGCAAATATCACATTATACAGAGATGTATTCAGAGGACGTATAAGAGGAATCGCAGAGCCTGGGTTTATGGGAGAACTACAAGTCCAAGCAATCAACACACCCCTAGCTGGACCTCACAGTCTATGGCATCAGATGTTATTAATTATTTATTTCTCATTTTTATTATTATTATTATTATTATTATTTATTTTCTTTAATCTACTGCATACAGAGGCGGACACAGGCAGAAGAGGCCCCTGTGTGATCACAATATATGGGCCCCTGTGCAGTCCAATATCTCATCACAACGGAGGTGACAGTGGCCCCCTGAGCTCTTGGGCCACAGCCGGGCTGCAGAGGTTGCACCAATAGTAAGCCTGCCCCTGACTGCATGCAATTGCCGAACTGAATCTTCCGTACAATCAAGGTCACAGAGGGTACATCCATGACTGGGCCTGTGCAGGAGGGCGGCCTGCCGATGCCATTGCCTACTTCAGCTAGATGTGCATCAAACGTCCTGCTGAAGTGTATTGCAGTGCAGAGACCCACTGTCTCCTTGCACTGCAATACATGCAGTTGGCCTATCAGAGGCCAGCAGTAACGTCATGCATCGCCATAGCAGGCACGCCGATGTCAGCTGCCGGCCTCCAGCACTGGCTACAGAGGAAGGCGGGTAGAATGTTTTGGGGTTTTTATGCAGAGGTAGAAAAGGGACATATATACCAGAAAAGGGCCCAGGATGGGGGACATATATACCAGGAAAGGGCCCAGGAAGGGGGACATACAGTAGTGCTCAAACGTTTACATACCCCAGCAGAATTTTTGCTTTCTTGGCCTTTTTTTTCAGAAAATATGAATGATAATACCAGCACTTTTTCTCCACTCATGGTTAGTGGTTGGGTGAAGCCATTGTCAGACTACTGTGTTTTCTCTTTTTAAATCATATTGACAACCCAAAACATCCAAATGACCCTGATCAAAAGTTCACATACCCAGTTTCTTAATACCGTGTATTGCCCCCTCTAACATCAATGACAGCTTGAAGTCTTTTGTGGTAGTTGTGGATGAGGTTCTTTATTTTTTCAGATGGTAAAGTTGCCCACTCTTCTTGACAAAAAGCCTCCAGTTCCTGTAAATTCCTGGGCTGTCTAGCATGAACTGCGCGCTTGAGATCTGTCCAGAGTAGCTCAATGATATTGAGGTCAGGAGACTGAGATGGCCACTCCAGAACCTTCACTTTATTCTGCTGTGGCCAATGACAGGTCTACTTGGCCTTGTGTTTTGGATCGTTGATATGTTGGAACGTCCAAGTATGTCCCATGTGCAGCTTCCAGGCTGATGAGTGCAAATTTGCCTGCAGTATTTGCTGATAACGTGCTGCATTCATCTTTCCTTCAACTTTGACCAAGTTTACTGTGCCTTTGTAGCTCACACATCCCCAAAACATCCGCGATCCACCTCCATGCTTTACAGTAGGAATGGTGTTCCATTCATCATAGGCCTTGTTGACCTCTCTCCAAATGTTACGTTTATGGTTGTGGCCAAAAAGTTCAGTTTTGGTCTGATCACTCCAAATTACCTTGTTCCAGAAGTTTTGAGGCTTGTCTCTGTGCTGTTTTAAAGCGTATTGTAGGCGAGATACTTTGTGGTATTTGCGCAGTAATGGCTTTCTTCTGATGACTCGACCATGCAGCCCATTTTACCTTCAAGTGCCTCCTTATTGCGCATCTTGAAACAGCCACACTGCTAGTTTTCAGAGAGTCCTGTATTTCAGCTGATGTTATTTGTGGCTTTTTCTTTGCATCCTGAACAATTTTCCTGGCAGTTGTGGATGACATTTTTGTCGGTCTACCTGACCGTGGTTTTGTTTTTACAGAGCCCCTGATTTTCCATTTGTTAATCACAGTGTGGGCGCTGCTGACTGGCATTATCAATTCCTTGGATATCTTTTTGCATCCCTTTCCTGTTTTATGCAGTTCAACTACCTTTTCCCGTAGATCCTATGAGAATTCTTTCGCTTTCCCCATGAATCACAATCCAGAAACGTCAGTGGCTGGATGAAAGATGCAAGAGTCTGTCTGGATCCCAGAAATTCACTCCGCTTTTATGCACACACTGATTACAAGCAAACAGGTCACAGGTGAGGATGTTACCTTTAGTAGCCATTCACACCCATTTGTGTCAACTTCTGTGCATGTTATCAGGCCAAAATCACCGGGGTATGTGAACTTTACATCAGGGTCATTTGGATGATTTGGGTTGTCATTCTGATTTAAAAAGAGAAAACACAGTAGTGACAATAAATGGCTTCACCCAACCACTAACCATGAGTGGAGAAAAAATGTTGGTGTTATCATTCATCTTCTCTGAAAAAAGGCCAAGAAAGCAAAAATTCTGCCGGGGCATGTAAACTTTTGAGCACAACTATATATACTATTAAGTGGCCCAGGATTTGCACATGTATATCAGGAAAGGGTCCAGGATGGGGGGCATATATACTAGGAAGGGGCCCATGATGGGGGACAAATATACCAGAAAAGGGCCCAGGACGGGGGACATATATACTATTAAGGGGCCCAGGATGGGCACATGTATACAGGAAGAGGCCCTGGATGGGGGGCATATATACTGTACTAGGAAGGGGCCCACGATGGTGGGCATATATACTAGGAAGGGGCAATGGATGGGGGACATATATACCAGGAAAGAGCCCAGGATGGGGTCATATATTCCAGGAAGGGGCTCAGGATGGAAAACAGATAAACCAGGAAAGGGCCCCAGGATAGGGGACATATATACCAGGAAGGGGCCCAGGCTGGGTGACATTTATAATAGGAAGGGTCCCAGGATGGGAATGGGGGACATATATATCAGGAGGGGGACATGTATATCTGTATGGGGCCCAGGATGGGGGACATTACTACATAATGAAGGGGGTGTAATAAACACAGATGTTTATATAGGATTTAGAACACAACAAGGGCCCACACATCTGACCAAAATGCTTGGTGTCAGGTCCAAACTGTGCACCATGGTCCATCGGGTTCCTGTTACGCCACTAGCCATCAGCCATTTGTGGCTTTATTCTGGAGGAGCTGCCACGCTGGCTAATGTTATGCTGCAGAGTAATATAGCGCCCCCGGTCTTTATAATTCTTTTAACTTATTCACTGACAGCAAGCAGAGCTCTTGAACACAGCTAGGCGACATGTTCTTTAGGACATCCTGTGTCTGCTCCTCAGGGATAGCACCTGCAGTTATCTGATAGATCAGTAGCAGCATGTTACCTGTGCCACCGCTCAGCGTAGAGCATTGAGGTCTAAAGGTACCTTCACACTAAGCGACGCTGCAGCGATATCGACAACGATGCCGATCGCTGCAGCGTCGCTGTGTGGTCGCTGGAGAGCTGTCACACAGACCGCTCTCCAGCGACCAACGATGCCGAAGTCCCCGGGTAACCAGGGTAAACATCGGGTTACTAAGGCCAGGGCCGCGCTTAGTAACCCGATGTTTACCCTGGTTACCTTTGTAAAACATTGCTGGCATCGTTGCTTTTGGTGTCAAACACGACGATACACGCCGATCTGACAACCAAATAAAGTTCTGGACTTTCAGCAACGACCAGCGATATCACAGCGGGATCCTGATCGCTGCTGCGTGTCAAACACAACGATATCGCTATCCAGGACGCTGCAACGTCACGGATCGCTAGCGATATCGTTGTTAAGTTGTTCAGTGTGAAGGTACCTTAACTCTTGCCCAGTCCCTTATATAACCAGCCACTCATCATACACAGTCCGGGCTGAAGAGCTGACACTCACCTCTGCTTCCTCTCTTATACATATTGGGCTCCTTGGGGTCTCCGATCCAACTATATTCTGTCGGCATTGACACCGGTCTCAGGTCCCCTGCGGGGAGAAGAATATCCGGTTATACGGAAGAATATATATGGAAGAAAAAAGGTCACATGGAAGAGAAGGGGCCAAAGACCAAGCCTCCATTATAGACTCTGCTAGAAGGGGCCTGAAGGTTCAGCCTTCTGCAGAGTCGTGAACCAGCCAGGACTGGAGCCCCTCGACCCTGAGACCCCATAACAACTTCATTGCTGCTAAATCCGCCATTACTAATAATGTGTCACGTTCTATTTCTTGTGAACTTGTCTTCTTTGCAGGAGATCTCTGAGTTTTCCCTCTTTTCCCAGATGATGGTTTTCTATGAAGTTACATGTTGTATCGGTGAGACCCCCTAGGTTGAAGTCGCCGACGCATAAGGGAACGCAGACAGTAATTGCAAGCTAAAATATCAGACAGCAGCTATCACGGCGGGGGATGTCAATGGGGGGCGCTGTTCCTGCATCACTGATAGATTTCAGACTCTGAGATGAAAAGTCAGTTCTTATAAAAGTCAGATGTGGAAAATGATGTCACATTCTGAGACAATTGAGGTAGTAATCCGATCTCATATATTATATCATACATTAAGATTTAATTATGCTGTTAGATATGATTACAAATTCTGAGACAATAAGTCAGTGATGAGATGTGATGTGATATTGTGAGATACAAAGTGAGTGCTGAGTTATGATGTCATGTTTGGAGATACTAGCTCAGTGCTGAGATATGAGGTCACATTCGGAGATAATAGCTCAGTGCTGAGATATGAGGTCACATTCGGAGATAATAGCTCAGTGCTCAGATATGAGGTCAGGTTCAGAGATAACAGCTCAGTGCTGAGATATGAGGTCACATTCGGAGATAATAGCTCAGTGCTGAGATATGAGGTCACATTCGGAGATAAAAGCTCAGTGCTGAGATATGAAGTCACATTCAGAGATAATAGCTCAGTGCTGAGATATGATGTCACATTCGGAGATAATAGCTCAGTGCTGAGATATGATGTCAGGTTCGGAGATAATAGCTCAGTGCTGAGATATGAGGTTACATTCGGAGATAATAGCTCAGTGCTGAGATATGAGGTCACATTCGGAGATAAAAGCTCAGTGCTAAGATATGAAGTCACATTCAGAGATAATAGCTCAGTGCTGAGATATGAGGTCACATTCGGAGATAATAGCTCAGTGCTGAGATATGATGTCATGTCGGAGATAACAGCTCAGTGCTGAGATATGATGTCACATTCGGAGATAATAGCTCAGTGCTGAGATATGATGTCAGGTTCGGAGATAACAGCTCAGTGCTGAGATATGAGGTTACATTCGGAGATAATAGCTCAGTGCTGAGATATGATGTCATGTCGGAGATAACAGCTCAGTGCTGAGATATGATGTCAAATTCGGAGATAATAGCTCAGTGCTGAGATATGATGTCAGGTTCGGAGATAACAGCTCAGTGATGAGATATGATGTCACATTCGGAGATAATAGCTCAGTGCTGAGATATGAGGTCACATTCGGAGATAATAGCTCAGTGCTGAGATATGAGATCACATTCGGAGATAATAGCTCAGTGCTGAGATATGATGTCAGGTTCGGAGATAATAGCTCAGTGCTGAGATATGAGGTCACATTCGGAGATAATAGCTCATTGCTGAGATATGATGTCAGGTTCGGAGATAATAGTTCAGTGCTGAGATATGAGATCACATTCGGAGATAATAGCTCAGTGCTGAGATATGATGTCAGGTTCGGAGATAATAGCTCAGTGCTGAGATATGAGGTCACATTCGGAGATAATAGCTCAGTGCTGAGATATGAGGTCACATTCGGAGATAACAGCTCAGTGCTGAGATATGATGTCAGGTTCGGAGATAACAGCTCAGTGCTGAGATATGATGTCACATTCGGAAATAATAGCTCAGTGCTGAGATATGAAGTCACATTCAGAGATAATAGCTCAGTGCTGATATATGAGGTCACATTCGGAGATAATAGCTCAGTGCTGAGAAATGAGATCACATTCGGAGATAATAGCTCAGTGCTGAGATATGAGGTCACATTCTGAGATAACAGCTCAGTGCTGAGATATGATGCCACATTCAGAGATAATAGCTCAGTGCTGAGATATGAGATCACATTCGGAGATAAAGCTCAGTGCTGAGATATGATGTCACATTCAGAGATAATAGCTCAGTGCTGAGATATGATGTCAGGTTCAGAGATAACAGCTCAGTGCTGAGATATGATGCCACATTCAGAGATAATAGCTCAGTGCTGAGATATGAGGTCACATTCTGAGATAACAGCTCAGTGCTGAGATATGATGCCACATTCAGAGATAATAGCTCAGTGCTGAGATATGAGATCACATTCGGAGATAATAGCTCAGTGCTGAGATATGATGTCATGTCGGAGATAACAGCTCAGTGATGAGATATGATGTCACATTTGGAAATAATAGCTCAGTGCTGAGATATGAAGTCACATTCAGAGATAATAGCTCAGTGCTGATATATGAGGTCACATTCGGAGATAATAGCTCAGTGCTGAGAAATGAGATCACATTCGGAGATAATAGCTCAGTGCTGAGATATGAGGTCACATTCTGAGATAACAGCTCAGTGCTGAGATATGATGCCACATTCAGAGATAATAGCTCAGTGCTGAGATATGAGGTCACTTTCTGAGATAATAGCTCAGTGCTGAGATGTGATGTCATGTCGGAGATAACAGCTAAGTGCTGAGAAATGAGGTCACATTCGGAGATAATAGCTCAGTGCTGAGATATGATGTCACATTCGGAGATAATAGCTCAGTGCTGAGATATGATGTCACATTCGGAGATAACAGCTGAGTGCTGAGATATGATGTCACATTCGGAGATAATAGCTCAGAGCTGAGATATGATGTCAGGTTCGGAGATAACAGCTCAGTGCTGAGATATGAGGTAACATTCGGAGATAACAGCTCAGTGATGAGATATGAGGTCACATTGGGAGATAATAGCACAGTGCTGAAATATGATGTCACATTCGGACATAATAGCTCAGTGCTGATATATGAGGTCACATTCGGAGATAATAGCTCAGTGCTGAGAAATGAGATCACATTCGGAGATAATAGCTCAGTGCTGAGATATGAGGTCACATTCTGAGATAACAGCTCAGTGCTGAGATATGATGCCACATTCAGAGATAATAGCTCAGTGCTGAGATATGAGGTCACTTTCTGAGATAATAGCTCAGTGTTGAGATATGATGTCATGTCGGAGATAACAGCTCAGTGATGAGATATGATGTCACATTTGGAAATAATAGCTCAGTGCTGAGATATGAAGTCACATTCAGAGATAATAGCTCAGTGCTGATATATGAGGTCACATTCGGAGATAATAGCTCAGTGCTGAGAAATGAGATCACATTCGGAGATAATAGCTCAGTGCTGAGATATGAGGTCACATTCTGAGATAACAGCTCAGTGCTGAGATATGATGCCACATTCAGAGATAATAGCTCAGTGCTGAGATATGAGGTCACTTTCTGAGATAATAGCTCAGTGCTGAAATATGAGGTCACATTCTGAGATAACAGCTCAGTGCTGAGATATGGTGCCACATTCGGAGATAATAGCTCAGTGCTGAGATATGAGGTCACATTCGGACATAATAGCTCAGTGCTGAAATATGAGGTCACATTCGGAGATAATAGCTCAGTGCTGAGATATGATGTCACATTCGGAGATAACAGCTCAGTGCTGAGAAATGAGGTCACATTCGGAGATAATAGCTCAGTGCTGAGATATGATGTCACATTTGGAGATAACAGCTCAGTGCTGAGATATGATGTCACCTTCGGAGATAATAGCTCAGTGCTGAGATATGAGGTCACATTTGGAGATAACAGCTCAGTGCTGAGATATGAGGTCACATTCGGAGATAACAGCTCAGTGCTGAGAAATGAGGTCACATTTGGAGATAACAGCTCAGTGCTGAGATATATCGTCACCTTCGGAGATAATAGCTCAGTGCTGAGATATGAGGTCACATTCGGAGATAATAGCTCAGTGCTGAGATATGATGTCACATTTGGAGATAACAGCTCAGTGCTGAGATATGATGTCACCTTCGGAGATAATAGCTCAGTGCTGAGATATGAGGTCACATTTGGAGATAACAGCTCAGTGCTGAGATATGAGGTCACATTCGGAGATAACAGCTCAGTGCTGAGAAATGAGGTCACATTCGGAGATAATAGCTCAGTGCTGAGATATGAGGTCACATTTGGAGATAACAGCTCAGTGCTGAGATATATCGTCACCTTCGGAGATAATAGCTCAGTGCTGAGATATGAGGTCACATTTGGAGATAATAGCTCAGTGCTGAGATATGAGGTCACATTCGGAGATAACCACTCAGTGCTGAGAAATGAGGTCACATTCGGAGATAATAGCTCAGTGCTGAGATATGAGGTCACATTTGGAGATAACAGCTCAGTGCTGAGATATGATGTCACCTTCGGAGATAATAGCTCAGTGCTGAGATATGAGGTCACATTCGGAGACAGTAGGTCACCAGTGAGGTCTGCTGTATGTATTTCTCCATTATCGTCTTGCAGGATATCCGCAGCCCGTCTGCTCGTTATTATTATATCCTCTCTATTTTGGCTTCATGCTTTATTTAGCCCCGTCCGTGTGTCGGAGCAGATGGAGGCGACGCTGGCGACTATTTATAGAGAGGCTATATGTTAAATGCAGATAACGTGCCCTAATTAGCGCAGTCGCTTCCCGCTCGGAGAGGCCGATGAGGTTACACGATTGTGAACAGATGAGTGCATTGTCTGCTCTGACTGCACGGCCGGGACACATGTGCTTCACACTCCGGCTGTCACCGACGCGGCTCTGGAGTCACCGGATCTGTGACATTTTTTGAATTTTGATTTTGTGGAAATTAACATTATGTTTACGATCAGACATATTTATGAAAACGTGTCCATCAGAGACGGGATCTTATGGGGAGGCATGGGCCAAGAGGCAGGAATGTCCAGGAACTCAAAGGACAGTAGTTTTGAATTACTTCTCTTCTACTGACCCTGATTTACAACATGTCTGATGCTCCAGTCACATCCAGAGCTGCGTGCACAATTCTGATGTCACTTCATGTTTTATATTTGTTACATCCAAAGCTGCATGCACAATTCTGCTGTTACATTGTTTTACATCCAGTCACATCTACTGCTCCATCTTCAATTCTGCTCTTACATGATGTTTAATATTCTAGTCACTTCCAGAGCTGCATTCACAATGTGGCTTATTGTCATGTACAGTACAGACCAAAAGTTTGGACACACCTTCTCATTTAAAGATTTTTCTGTATTTTCAGGACTATGAAAATTGTACATTCACACTGAAGGCATCAAAACTATGAATTAACACATGTGGAATTATATACTTAACAAAAAAGGGTGAAACAACTGAAAATATGTCTTGTATTCTAGGTTCTTCAAAGTAGCCACCTTTTGCTTTGATGACTGCTTTGCACACTCTTGGCATTCTCTTGATGAGTTTCAAGAGGTAGTCACCGGGAATGGTTTTGACTTCACAGGTGTGCCCTGTCAGGTTTAATAAGTGGGATTTCTTGCCTTATAAATGGGGTTGGGACCATCAGTTGTGTTGAGCAGAAGTCTGGTGGATACACAGCTGATAGTTCTACTGAATAGACTTTTAGGGTATGTGTCCACATTCAGGAAACGCTGCGTTTTTGACGCAGCGTTGTTCCGCAGCGTCAAAAACGCAGCGTCCAGATGTTACAGCATAGTGGAGGGGATTTAATGAAATCCCGACTCCACTATGCGTTAAAAAATGCATGCGTTTTTGCCACGAAAACGCACATGCGGTGCGTTTTTTCAAAACGCAGCATGTTGCTACTATGAGCAAAACACGCAGGTACACCGCAGGTGACCTGCCAGTGACCTCAGGTGCAGTTTTGGTCAGGATTTTACCTGCATAAAATCCTGACCAAAGCCTGAAGCAAAACTGAACGTGGACACATACCCTTAGAATTTGTATTATGGCAAGAAAAAAGCAGCTAAGTAAAGAAAAACGAGTGGCCATCATTACTTTAAGAAATGAAGGTCAGTCAGTCCGAAAAATTGGGAAAACTTTGAAAGTGTCCCCAAGTGCAGTGGCAAAAACCATCAAGTGCTACAAAGAAACTGGCTCACATGAGGACCGCCCCAGGAAAGGAAGACCAAGAGTCACCTCTGCTTCTGAGGATAAGTTTATCCGAGTCACCAGCCTCAGAAATCGCAGGTTAACAGCAGCTCAGATTAGAGACCAGGTCAATGCCACACAGAGTACTAGCAGCAGACACATCTCTACAACAACTGTTAAGAGGAGACTTTGTGCAGCAGGCCTTCATGGTAAAATAGCTGCTAGGAAACCACTGCTAAGGACAGGCAACAAGTAGAAGAGATTTGTTTGGGCTAAAGAACACAAGGAATGGACAATTAGACCAGTGGAAATCTGTGCTTTGGTCTGATGAGTCCAAATGTGAGATCTTTGGTTCCAACCACCGTGTCTTTGTGCAATGCAGAAAAGGTGAACGGATGGACTCTACATGCCTGGTTCCCACCGTGAAGCATGGAGGAGGAGGTGTGATGGTGTGGGGGTGCTTTTGTGGTGACACTGTTGGGGATTTATTCAAAATTGAAGGCATACTGAACCAGCATGGCTACCACAGCATCTTACAGCGGCATGCTATTCCATCCGGTTTGCGTTTAGTTCGACCATCATTTATTTTTCAACAGGACAATGACCCCAAACACACCTCCAGGCTGTGTAAGGGCTATTTGACCAAGAAGGAGAGTGATGGGGTGCTACACCAGATGACCTGGCCTCCACAGTCACCAGACCTAAACCCAATCGAGATGGTTTGGGGTGAGCTGGACCGCAGAGTGAAGGCAAAAGGGCCAACAAGTGCTAAGCATCTCTGGGAACTCCTTCAAGATTGTTGGAAGACCATTTCCGGTGACTACCTCTTGAAGCTCATCAAGAGAATGCCAAGAGTGTGCAAAGCAGTCATCAAAGCAAAAGGTGGCTACTTTGAAGAACCTAGAATATAAGACATAATTTCAGTTGTTTCACACTTTTTTGTTAAGTATATAATTCCACATGTGTTAATTCATAGTTTTGATGCCTTCAGTGTGAATGTACAATTTTCATAGTCATGAAAATACAGAAAAATCTTTAAATGAGAAGGTGTGTCCAAACTTTTGGTCTGTACTGTATATGTCAGTCATAATTAGAGCTGCATTCATAACTGTGCTCTTACATCATATCTTATACTCCAGTGACATCCACAGCTGCATACACATCTGCTTTTACATCACACTTTTACTGTAGTCTCATCCAGAGCTGCATGCATAATTCTGCAGTTACTACACATTTTATACACCAGTCACATTCAGAGCAGAATTCATAACGCTACTTTTACATCAAATCTTACATTCCAGCCACATCCGCAGCTGCTTGCACAATTCGGCCATTGCATCAAATTTTAAACTCTAACCTCATTCTGAGCTGCATGCACAATTCTGCTACTGCATCTTATGTTATACTCCAGTCTCAACCAGAGCAGCATGCATAATTCTGCGGTTACATCACGGTTTCTATTCCAGTCACACTCGGAGCTGCATTCATAACTGTGCTCCTATATTACAGCTTACACTCCAGTCACATCCTCAGTGAAGGTCGGTGCATGTTCTGCACTCTATAGTATACATTATATACTCCGGCGGGTCGGTATTCAGCGCTTCGTACCATGTGTTGGTGTCTTTTCTCTTCTCCGCACTCCGGTCGTTCTCCCCCTATCATATTCTGAGCCGACTTCGTGTCCCTCCCCTTCTACGAAAGTGTAATATTTGCCGCTTTCATGCTCGAGATAATAGCTGGGAGACTCGGAGCCTTTCATCACAGATTTGCTGACGCCATATTTATTGATGTCATCACAAGGCACAATGCCAATGTCGTCCCTGCGGGAAGGAAACGGACCAATAACGTAACGCGCAGAGGGCGGGAGTATCGCGAAAATGTATCATCATCCTCAAAATATACATTGTACCATCATAATGTAACTGTATCTGATATTATACATCATCCTCATCACTATAATACACATCATTAATATATACTATATGTATCATCTCATTACAATGTAACTATACATCCTACATGTTACACATCATCCTCATCACCATAATACTCATCATTAATATATATGTATCATCATCTCATTATAAAACAATATATAGAATTATAGCACGATTATCAGATTACACATCATTCTCATTACCGTGAGATTTATCGTCATCATCCTCATATATATCATCATCTAACTCATTCTGTGCCGGACATCATCATTATAACGTGTCATCTACTCATTATTATGCACATTATCCTCATAACAGACATCATTATAACATTCCCATCATCATCATCACATCGCCATATTTCACCATCTCATCCTCCTCTTTTTTATTATACACAGTATCCTCGTCACATCAATAAATGTCATCATCACCAATAATATAAATAATCAATTCATCATCCACATCCTCTGTGGATTTGGTGGGCTATCAGATTTAGGTGGGTCTGCTCCCTACTTTGCACCTCCATGTGTTACCCTGGGGGTCATATGTAGCAAACAATACTATCCTTACAATAATGCAATCATCTCTCCTCCTGAGCCCTCACTTATACAAAGCTGAACAGGCAGTGCTTCAGTGTAAAGCATGAGGGTGGGAGACAGGTAAATAGAGCAGCAGACTGAGAAAGGAGATGGACTGCAGACAACACGGACACCAATGGAGAGTGCAGCCGCGCTGGAGTCACCGCTCTGAGGCCGGCCACTCCGGACAGTGCAGGGATAGTCAGCATTCATGTCAACGGGGAAATGACACACGGGGCATAACTGAAGTCTTCTGCGCCCTGAAGTAGAAGACCCCTGAATTATGGGCGTCCTGAATTATGGGCCTCCTGAAGTATGTGCCCCATGTTGTAGGAGCCTGCTGAAGTATGTGCCCCATGAAGTAGGAGCCTGCTGAAGTCTGCCCCCTAAAGTATAAACCCCTGAAGTAGGAGCCCTCTGAATTATGAGCCCCTGGAATTATGATCCTCCTGAAATCTGTACCTCCTGATGTCCATGTCCACTGAATTATGAGCCTCCTGAAATCTGTGCCCCCTGAAGCCCGTGCCCCTCCCAATTATAAGCCCCCTGAATTGTGAATTACGATCCCCCTGAAGAACGAGCCCCCTGAAGAACGAGCCCCCTGAAGAACGAGCCCCCTGAAGTAGGAGCCCTCTAAGCCTTCGATGGCGGATGATGAATGATTCCTCACCAGGCGTCATATTCAGGAAATCTCTTCGGATCTTTACCTGGGGCCATAGAGTCCGGACACCGGAGACAGAATGAAGACGTCATGGAGGGTGGAACCGTCCAGCTTAGAGGACATCCCCATGGTGCCCGTCGGGGTGGTGTTACCACTGGTTGGACTGGTGGGAATTACAGGCTGAGGAAAAAAAAGGAGCACAGAGTAATTATCAAACTGTAAAGTATGTGAACCTCCAACACAATACTTTATGGTAACAGTGCATGAAAGAAAGGCGAGGTGTGTGGCTCCCCAAAATATTCATGAAGGGAGGCTGGCATGGTCGTCTCAGGCAGAGGCTGGTGTGTTTCTCTCACACAGAGGCTGGCACGGTCGTCTCACACAAGCCGGCGCGGTCGTCTCAAGCAGAATCCGGCGCGGTCAAATCAAGGCCGTTGCGGTCATCTCAGGCAGAGGCCGGTTCGGTCGTCTCAGGCGGAGGCCGGTGCGGTCGTCTGAGGCGGAGGCCGGTGCGGTCGTCTGAGGCGGAGGCCGGTGCGGTCGTCTGAGGCGGAGGCCGGTGCGGTCGTCTGAGGCGGAGGCCGGTGCGGTCGTCTGAGGCGGAGGCCGGTGCGGTCGTCTGAGGCGGAGGCCGGTGCGGTCGTCTGAGGCGGAGGCCGGTGCGGTCGTCTGAGGCGGAGGCCGGTGCGGTCGTCTGAGGCGGAGGCCGGTGCGGTCGTCTGAGGCGGAGGCCGGTGCGGTCGTCTGAGGCGGAAGGCGGTGCGGTCGTCTCACATACAGGTTGGCGCAGTTGTCTCAGGCAGAGGTAAATAAATCAACACAGGTTCTGCACTCCAAAATCTCGTCTGGGGTCCATCCTGCGACCGTCCAGCTTCACCTCCACCTGCACAATCAGTAAATTGTCTCCCAGCTGAATAAACGCTAAAAAGGAGACGAGATCCCGCTGCTAAATATAACCATGAGGAGCGAGCGCCAATCACAGAGAATGAAAGATTAATCTGCAGCTCTGACAGCGAAAGGAAAATGTCCATTAATCCCAGGAAGAAGCTGCAGCAAAGAAGAAAAACGGCAAATACCAAAGACGAGAGTCAAGATAAGTCCACAGACAATATCCAAGAGAGATTCCCCGAGTCTGTGCCAGCGGGAGCGACAAACCCAAAACTCATTTATATCATTGCATCATAAATATCAGTAATGTATGCACACAGTGACTGCACCAGCAGAATAGTGAGTGCAGCTCTAGGGTATAATACAGGATGTAATTCAGGATCAGTAATGTAATGTGTGTACACCGTGACTGCACCAGCAGAATAGTGAGTGCAGCTCTGGAGTGTAATACGAGATGTAACTCAGGATCAGTAATGTAATGTATGTACACAGTGACTGCACCAGCAGAATAGTGACTGCAGCTCTGGGGTATAATACAGGATGTAACTCAGGATCAGTAATGTAATGTATGTACACAGTGACTGCACCAGCAGAATAGTGACTGCAGCTCTGGGGTATAATACAGGATGTAACTCAGGATCAGTAATGTAATGTATGTACACAGTGACTGCCCCAGCAGAATAGTGAGTGCAGCTCTGGGGTATAATACAGGATGTAACTCAGGATTAGTAATGTAATGTATGTACACAGTGACTGCACCAGCAGAATAGTGAGTGCAGCTCTGGGGTATAATACAGGATGTAACTCCGGATCAGTAATGTGTGCACACAGTGACTGCACCAGCAGAATAGTGAGTGCAGCTCTGGGGTATAATACAGGATGTAACTCCGGATCAGTAATGTGTGCACACAGTGTCTGTTTGGTTTATGGATTGTAAGACTAAGGCTACGTTCACATTTGCGTTGTTGGGCGCAGCGTCGGCGACGCAACCAACAACACATGTACACAACGCAGCGTTTTGCGATGCATGCGTTGTCATAAGATAGTAAGGATCAGGAATTTCGGCGCAGGGAAAATGCTACAAGTAGCGTCCCCTGCGCCCTGTCTTGTGCGTCAATATGACGCATGCGTCGTAAAAAGCATTACAACGCATACCGGCGCATGTCCATGCGCCCCCCATGTTAAAGATAGGGGCGCATGATGCATGCGTCGGTATCCGTCCACGACGCTGCGCCCAACAACGCAAATGTGAACGTAGCCTTATTGGTATGCTGGTACCTGTAGTGCGAGGGGTTTCCATCTGACGTTCTTTAAAAGTGCAGGGGCTGATGCTAAGGTGTTCTGCGGTCTTTTCTTCAGGGTCAGGATAACTCCACTGGGGTCTTCTCTTAGAGCGTTGACTAAATTCTTTAGTTGCCAGCCAACCTGCAGAAGGAATAATATTAAATACACATAACACATGATCGTCTTAGATACACAGCTCAGAGGACGGTATCTCACATAACTGGATTAGATACTTATATACGGTTTTGTGCAGTGATTTCTCCTCTTTTATGATGGTATGGGCACTGGAGTCTTATGGGGGCAGAGTATTTAGACATATACAGTCCTGGCTGCTGTTACGGTAGCAGATATTTAGCTGCTCACTTGACAATGAGACTGATATCACTTTTAATAAAATTCTCCGAGACATTTTCCAGAACGCAGAATCCACTGCTGAAAATACAGGACGAGAAAGAACAGCGGTGACCTCCGATATCTGCAAACGTGAGCGTCCGCGGTATGATGATAAATACCGCACAAAGGGTTAATTACAGAGGAGACGTATCTAAGGAAGGTAACACATGTATAATGAGAAGCTCAGCACCTTCTCCTATACTGCCAAAAAATGTATTACATATGATGGGCTTAGATACGTCACCTCAGCAGACAGTATTCCACATAATAGGATTAGATACATGAGCTCAGCAGAAAAGGACTAGATGCCGCAGCTCAAGAAACAAAGTCAAGTCATACATGTTATAGGCTTAGATACAGCGGCACGTCAGATAGGATCAGATATGAAAGGCTTGGGTACAGTGGCTCACTGATAGTATCACACATGACAGGATTAGATACTGCATCTCTCAAGACAGTATCATACATGATTGGATTAGAGACAGTGACTTAGTAGATGGTATCACGCATGCTAGGCTTAGATACTGCATCTCATCAGACAGTATCACACATGATTGGATTAGAGACAGTGGCTCAGTAGATGGTATCACGCATGCTAGGCTTAGATACTGCATCTCATCAGACAGTATCATACATGATTGGATTAAAGACAGTGACTTAGTAGATGGTAACACGCATGCTAGGCTTAGATACTGCATCTCATCAGACAGTATCATACATGATTGGATTAGAGACAGTGGCTCAGTAGATGGTATCACGCATGCTAGGCTAAGATACTGCATCTCATCAGACAGTATCATACATGATTGGATTAGAGACAGTGGCTCAGTAGATGGTATCATGCATGCTAGGCTAAGATACTGCATCTCATCAGACAGTATCATACATGATTGGATTAAATAAGGTGACTCAGCAGATGGTATCACATATTATAAGATTAGATACTACATTTTACCAGACAATACAACCCATGATAGGATTAGATACTGCATCTCATCAGACAGTATCACACGTTTGGATTAAATACTGTATCTCATCAGACAGTATCTCGCATGATTGGATTAGATACAAATGATAGACTTGGATACTGCTCCTGATCAGACAGTACCATACATGCAGCTTAGGGTGCTTTCACACTAGCGTCGTAGGACGCACGTCGCAATGTGTCGTTTTGGAGAAAAAAACGCATCCTGCAAAATTGCCTGTAGGATGCGTTTTTTCTCCATACACTTGCATTAGCGACGCATTGCCACACGTGCGACGGATGCGTCGTGTTGTGGCGGACCATCGGCACAAAAAAAGTTACATGTAATGTTTTTTTTGCGCGTCGTGTCCGCCATTTCCGACCGCGCATGCGCTGCCGGAACTCCGCCCCCTCCTCCCCGGACATCACAATGGGGCAGCGGATGCGTTGTAAAACTGCATCCGCTGCCCCCGTTGTGTTTTTTTTCATTGCGATGTGCGTCGTACGACACTAGTGTGAAAGTAGCCTAAGATGCACTGCTTAGATACCGTGGCGGATTACTCTGACTGTCATTCTCGTATTTCCATCCAGACTCATTTCTTTCTACGTCGTTTCCATATTTAATATAACAGGAGTCGTGACTAAGGCAGCGTTAGAAGATGAAGGACGGCGGACGCGACGTGTCATAATGAAGCAGAGGAGATGAAGAAGCGACGCTCTGCCTGGAATGTGGGATCCCAAAGACGTCGCTGTACAGAGACGCAGAAAATAATTAAGGCGCACTTCAAAGAAAATTCCCCAGAGAGGCGGCGAGGTGGAGCGAGATTTCTGGTCTGTGACAGGTGGAATATTCCAGGAAAAAGAAGAAATATGTTCAGTGTTAAACATGAAAGTCGCCGCCGCTGGTTCTGCTCCGTCTGTTGTAGGAATAATTAGAACAAGAAAAAAAAAACTAAAACAAAAAATCCCAGAAACTACAATAAAAAACACATTCAGCTCCTGATGCGTCCTGGCCGTGCACTGCCCACTGCAGGGAGAAGTCTAAGAAGTATCGGAACAATTCACACCGCTACATTGTAACAAGACAGGATGCTTCATTACTACACTATGTTCCAAATTATTATGCAACTGACATTTTTATCGGATTTTCCTAAATGGTCAGTGCAAATTACAGTCAGTCTAATAAAAGTCATCACCCGTTAGATTATACATCAAATTTTATGGAAGAAACCTCCCAATGATAACAGTATAATCTCCAAAATGAATAAAAACTTAAAATGCACTGTTCTAAATTATTAGGCACAGTAGAATTTCTAAACATTCGATATGTTTTAAAGAACTGAAAATGCTCATTTGTGGAATTTGCAGCATTAGGAGGTCACATTCACTGAACAAAAAAGCTATTTAACTCCAAAACATCCTAGCAGCCAAGTTACATGTTAACATAGGACCCCTTCTTTGATCACCTTCACAATTCTTGAATCCATTGAACTTGTGAGTTTTTGGAGAGTTTCTGCTTGTATTTCTTCCCTCCCTGAGCTGCTGTTTTGATGTGAACTGCCTCCCACCCTCATAGATCTTTTGCTTGATGATACTCCAAAGGTTCTCTATAGGGTTGAGGTCAGCGGAAGATGGTGGCCACACCATGAGTTTATCTCCTTTTATGCCCATAGCAGCAAATGAGGTATTCTTTGCAGCATGAGATGGTACATTGTCAGCATGAAGATGATTTTGCTCCTGAAGGCACATTTCTGCTTTTTATACCATGGAGGAAAGTTGTCAGTCAGAAACTCTATATACTTTGCAGAGGTCATTTTCACACCTTCAGGAACCTTAAAGGGCCCTACCAGCTGTTTCTCCATGATTCCGGCCCAAAACATGACTCCTCCACCTCCTTGCTGACGTTGCAGCCTTGTTGGGACATGGTGGCCATCCACCAACCATCCACTACTCCATCCATTTGGACCATCCAGGGTTGCTCAACGCTTATCAGTAAACAAAACTGTTTGGAAATTAGTCTTCATGTATGTGTGGGCCCAATGCAACCATTTCTGCTTGTGAACACTGTTTAAGGGTGGCCGAATAGTAGGTTTATGCACCACAGCAAGCCTTTGAAGGAGCCTACACCTTGAGGTTCGAGGGACTCCAGAGGCACCAGCAGCTTCAAATATCTGTTTGCTGCTTTGTAATGGCTTTTTAGCAGCTGCTCTCTTAATCCGATGAACTTGCCTGGCAGAAATCTTCCTCATTATGCCTTTATCAGCATAAACACATCTGTGCTCAGATACAGCCACAAATCTCTTAACACTACGATGATCACACTTAAGTTTTCGGGAAATTTTTAATGTTTTCATCCCTTCACCAAGGCATTGCACTATTTGATGCTTTTTGGCAGCAGAGAGATCCTTTTTCTTTCCCATGTTACTTGAAAACTGTGACCTGCTTAATAATGTGGAACATCATTTTTAAGCAGTTTTCCTTTAATTAGAATCACCTGGAAAACTAATTATCACATGTGTTTAAGATTGATTTCAGAGATACATTGAGTCCTGAGACACAATACCATCCACGAGTTTATTTGAAAAACAAAACAATTAAATCTTTATGACACTTAAATCCAATTTGCATAATAATTTGGAACACAGTGTAGAGATGAGCCACCTCCCCAGTGTTCGGGTTCGGTTCGTCGAACAGGGACGTGTTCGACGAACGCCGTCGAACCCCATTGAAACCAATGGCAGGCAAACACAAACAGATACAAACACATGGAAAACACTTAGAAAACACCTTAAAAGGTGTCCAAAAGCTGACAAACTGCTCAGAAGACACAACAAACACAGGGAAAAGTCACAAGTACATATAGTCATGCGAAAAGAAAAGAGGTGGAGGAGTAAAAGGAGGAGGAGACACAGATATAGGCATGTCATGCCCTTCTAAAATCAAGAAAGGCTGGAGTAAAAATCTAAACTCACTCTACCAACACCCAGACATCTTGACCAAAAAAATAAAAAAATAAATATCTTTAGGTAGAATAGCGGCGGGTCCATTCAGAACACTTTCCTTAGAAGATGTAGTGGTACCCCCGTTGGGAGTTGTGCCACAAAATGAACCCAATACATTCAGACTAATCCACCATTTTCTCATATCCAAGGGGCAGGTCAGTAAACGACAACATCAACGTGGAACCAAGTACAGTACTATGTACTGTACCTCCTTTGACGAGGCAATCAGGCGGGTCAAGAAGTTGGTAAGGGGCACCCTAATGGCCAAAACAGACATTGAGGGGGCGTTCCGGTTACTACCTGTGCCTCCAAATAGTGTCCTCCCATTGGGCTGCTTCAGTGAAGGAGCATACTACATAGATCGCTGTTTGCCCATGGGCTGCTCCATATCCTGCTCACTATTTGAGGCGTTTAGTTGCTTCCTTGAATGTGTCGTCATGGACGTTTGTAAGGCGGCACATATTATCCATTACCTCGACGACTTCTTATGCCTGGGCTCAAAAGATTCGCCACAGTGTGAAAACACGCGGTAGTCCACCTGTGAGAAGGAGAGAGCTGGAGGGAGAGTGGATACCCCAGAGCCGAGGGGTTAGATTGAGAAAGAAAGAAGGCGGTGTAGCTTGCTTCATGGGTGGGGTACTCTGCTGAGTAGCAGAAATTGCTACTAGGCCCAAAAGGATTTCCTGGGCCAGATGCCGTTACAAAATAGTACTTTGGTAAACAGGCGGTGTAGCTTGCTTCATGGGTGGGGTACTGTGCTGAGTAGCACAAAATTCTATTAGGTACAAAACGATTTCCTGGGCTAGATGCAGTTAAAAATTAGTAATTAGATCAACGGGCGGTGTAGCTTGCTTCATGGGTGGGGTACGCTGCTGAGTAGCACCAAATTCTACTAGGCCCAAAAGGATTTCCAGGGCTAGATGCCGTTACAAAATAGTACTTAGGTAAACAGGCGGTGTAGCTTGCTTCATGGGTGGGGTACGCTGCTCAGTAGCACTAAATTCTACTAGGCCCAAAAGGATTTCCTGGGCCAGATGCCGTTAAAAATGGTACTTAGGTAAACAGACGCTGGTTGACCCGGCCCACTAAGCCGCATTGTAGCACAGTGAGCTTCCCACTGCAACTTATGCCTCATATCCATGTGACGTTCACGCATGAAGTACTCAAGCTAGTGATTTTTTGGCCTCTACTGAGATTTTGTTGACAAATCTTACAGACAACATGAGTTGGGTAATCCTTTGCGATGTCAAAAAATGCCCAGGCTATGCAAGGCTTAGAGCCCGTGCTACCTGAAGAGCCACCACGACTTCCGGTCTGAGGCACAGTTGGGGTTGAGGATGCAGTTGTTGACGTGCTTTCAGTACTCCGTCTCTGTCCAGGAAGGCGCACCATTACCTCGTTGTCAGACTCGTCACTAGCATCCTCCTCCACCTCCTCTGCTGACCTCATGGACTGGCGGACTGGGGGTTGACAGTAAGTGGGGTCTACAACCTCGTCATCATCCTGTGTGTTCTCACACCCGTCGTCCTCAGAGCCAACCTCTTCCTGCCCCGACCAAAAAGTCAAGTTTTCGTTCCAATCAGGTATCTCAGTCTCATAATCATCTTCCTCATTGTCTCCACCAACAGGAGTTACAGTTTGGGAACGAGGGTCTACATTATGCTCAGAACCTTCTTCATCTGGGCCTGGATCTGACTCACAAAGATTCTGGGCATCAGTGCAGATCATTTCCTCATCTGGATTCACAGAAGCTCTGGAGCAGACCTCTGATTCCCAGGCTATAGTATGCGTAAACAGCTCTACAGACTCAACCATGTGTGTTACCCCATGCTCAGACGGGCAGCTGGAGACTTGGGAGCTGTGAGGAAGCAAGTGTGATTGGGGTGACAACTCTGAGGACTGGAGTAGTTGTGATCTTGAAGTTGACATGGAGGAGAGCCCACTTGAAGGAGCACTTGATATCCGTTAAAGCACCTGCTGTTTTTGTGTCTCATCTGGAATTTTTGGCGATGCTTGTAGCGATTGTCGTAAGAAAGGGATCATATCAGATTGTCCACGAAAAGAAGTAGACATCTTACTTTGGCTGGAAGATGGTCTTTCTTCTGCAGATGTTACTGTTGCTTTACCACCGACCCCACGGACACAACCTTTTTTTCCCTTTCCAACACGCCTATTCCCCTTTCCACCAGCAGCAGGCCTTTTGCCACTCATTTTAGTGCTTAACTAATTGGCAACTCTGTATCTGTAGTTGTTGGCACAACACCTGATGGATGAAAACCAAGCAGAACTGAGTGGCCAAACTGTGGTACTAGGCCTAAAACTATTAACTGGATTAGATGCAGTGAAAATTGAGATACACAGGCAGTGTAGTTAGCTTCACAGGCGGGCTTCTCTGCTGACGTGCAGACAATGCTACTAGGCCCAAAACTATCAACTGGATTAGATGCAGTGAAAATTGAGATACACAGGCGGTGTAGCTAGCTTCACAGGCAGGCTACTATGCTGACGTGCAGACACTGCTCCTAGGCCCAAAACCCCAAAACGATTTCCTGGGTTAGATGCAGTAAAAATTGAGATACACAGTCGGTGTAGCTAGCTTCACAGGCGGGCTACTCAGATGACTACCAGACAATGCTACTAGCCCAAAAGGATTGGCTGAGCTACATTACACCAAATGCTGTGACAAACACTTGCACAGCACTGGCTCAGACCTGCCTGGCAAACAGTGCTATGTACTGCTGTAACCTACCCTGAAAAGGGCTGATATTACTACTAGTCCCGACTCCTCCCGACTCCCTAAACCTATATCTCTGACAATTCGCTCCAAAAAAACACTCTTAGTCTGTATAGCGCCCACAGCAGCAGCGGTGCCGTCTAACACTAAGCTGCAGCAATGAGGAAATGGTGGCGACGGGGCAAATGGCTGGTTCTTATAGGGCAAGGACATGTGACATACACAGCCAATGACACATGCCCTTGCTTGTGTGCATCACATGCTGTGTGTGTGTGCACTGCTGATAGGCTGAGAGACTGCACCGCCCCTCTGTAAATGCGGGAAAGAAAAAAAAAAAGGAGATCGGCATTATTTCAGCACAGATCTATCCCCCGCCCACTATACACTGAAACAGTCCATTAACAATGATAAACAGTTTTAATGTGCAAATCAAGCTAGGCTTTTGGTAAACGAACAGTTAGGGTATGTGTCCACGGTCAGGTTTGCTTCAGGCTTTGGTCAGGATTTTATGCAAGTAAAATCCTGACCAAAACTGCACCTGAGGTCACTGGCAGGTCACCTGCGTGTTTTGCTCATTGTAGCAACATGCTGCGTTTTTTAACGCATAGTGGAGTCGGGATTTCATGAAATCCCCTCCACTATGCTGTAACATCTGGACGCTGCGTTTTTGACGCTGCGGAAAAACGCAGCGTCAAAAACGCAGCGTTTCCTGAACGTGGACACATACCCTTATCGAACAGCCGATTTTTAAGCAAATTGTTCGGGTTCGTTGAACGACTCAAATACCGCCCAAAACAGCTCGAATTTGAAATTGGCGAACAGTTCGACTCGAACACCGCTCATCTCTATTCATTACATCAAACAACACACGAGCAAAACAAACTAGGAAGAAAGAAGTCAGTCAATACATCGGCTTTACTACACAGCTAAGGCTACTTTCACACTAGCGTTGTGCACTGCACGTCGCAATGCGTCGTTGTGGATAAAAACGCATCCTGCAAAGTTGTCTGCAGGATGCGTTTTTTCTCTATAGACTTTTATTAGCGACGCATTGCGACGCAGTGCCACACGTCGCAACCGTCATGCGACGGTTGCGTCGTGTTTTGGCGCACCGCCGCCACAAAAAAGTTACATGTAACTTTTTTTGTGCGTCGAGACCGCCATTTTCGACCGCGCATGCGCGGCCCGAAACTCCGCCCCCTCCTCCCCGGACCTTGCAATGGGGCAGCGGTAGCGTCGTAAGACTGCTTCCGCTGCCCACGTCGGGCATTTTTTGCACAGCATGCGTCGATATGTCGGGCCGACGCAGCGCGACGGCCCCGTACCGACGCTAGTGTGAAAGCAGCCTAACCTCTCCATTCACTGCCAGAGCAGCAATAACGAGTCAATGCTAAATAACATCTCATATGTCACTTTCAGAGCTGCAATCGTAATTATGCAGTTACATTACAGTTTACATTTCAATCACTTCCGGAGCTGCAATTACAACTCTGCTATTATCATTCATATCTGCCATCATAATTCTGCTAAAAAAGTGTGGCACCCCAGGAGTCCGGTTGCTACAATGGCATTGCCTTCCTCACAGGGGGTGATGTCATGCCTGGAGGTAAGGAGGGATCCCCTTTGGCAGGTAAGGCTACTTTCACACTAGCGTCGGGCCGAGGTTCCCGACGCTAGAGTTGTCTCCGCCGCACAACGGGGGCAGCGGATGCATTTTTCCAGCGCATCCGCTGCCCCATTGTGAGGTGTGGGGAAGTGCGGGGAGGTGGGGGCGGAGTTCCGGCCGCGCATGCGCGGTCGGAAAAAGCGGACCGTCGTGAGCAAAAAACGTTACATGTAGCGTTTTTTGCTCCCGACGGTCCGCCACTGCACGACGCATCCGTCTCACGACGGTTGCGACGTGTGGCAATCCGTCACAATGCGTCGCTTCATGTTAATCAATGGTGAAAAAACGCATCCTGCAAGCACTTTTGCAGGATGCGTTTTTTCGGCAAAACGACGCATTGTGACGGAATGCAGTTAACGCTAGTGTGAAAGTAGCCTAACACAAACATGCAACACCTTCCTGACTCCAGATCAGAAAGGGAAGCTCTAAACCCGGTTTCAGGGGAATTTCCCTATAAGTTCTGGTCTGGAGGCTGCGTTAGTTAGTCTGTGTGTAGAGACAGTGATTGAGGGACGAGGAGGCAAGAGAGGAAAGCCTGGGGTGTGGAGCTGCGACTGAGCTCACCCCAGGATTAAGCGGCAGAGACCAGACACCGGCGTCTGTGGTTGCAAGGGTACTAAAGGCTAAGCAACTAAAGCCGGAGGGCAGAAGATTGCAGGTCTCCTGGCCCCACCTGATACCTGGAGGCACCACAGCAGGTCAGGAGCCTGGGGCGGCCAGTGAGAAGGCAATGCCCATGAAAGGCTCATGCTGTCAGCCATACGGGTTAGGAGTAACAGACACTGAGAAGAACTTGTGCAGAGCTTCGGGCAGCAAGGGGCAGAAAATACAGCGCAGAAAGGAAGGCCTCTGAACCCACCTGGCTAGGTGGATCCAAAGTTACTTTCAGGCTGCCCAGACCCCATCAACACCTGTAACCTGGGCCCCGGACTGCACCTGCAATTCACCAGTAAAAGGTAAAGGAAACCGCAACCCTTGTGTCCTCCAATCATTTCCTGCCCCCTTTAGGGCTGCACCACACCATCTATCATCCCTTACCAACTGTACCGGTAGCCCTGGGGCCCCGCTCCACCTGTGGGAAGCAGAACCATCCCTGCTGCATTACATTCAGCCCCAGCAGTCCCTTTAAGAAGCGTCGGCCATCCTGGCCGAACACCACAGGTGGCGTCATGAATTATCCCCCATAGACTTTATTTTCCTATTCCCTTCCTCATTTTTGCTGGACGCCCAGGACCACAGACCGGGTGACTGCTACCGTGACCACCCTTTTAAGTGCCGGAGGACCCGGCCCGAGTACCCCACGGTCCTAGTGGGTGCTCCAAAAGCACCCATTGTACACCAGTCACATCCGGAGCTGTACTCACAATTCTACTATTATCAATATTCATGCTCCATTCACATTCAAAGCTGCAATAACTTCTGCTGGGGTAGTAAACATTAATACCTGACTCACATCCAGAGCTGTAAGCAAAACTCTGCTATTATTACAGATTATACTAAATTCACATCCAGAGCTGCAATCAGAATTCTTCTGTTCTGTTTTGCCTTAGTCCACATATTGCATACAGGTTTTGCATGAAATTTTAACACCGCCGTTGACAGAAACAAATCTGCAACAACTACGGCATGCTACAATTATCCAGAGCATGCCCTCTATTTTCTGTGGATCTTCTATACAGCATGCACAAAGGGTTTTACAAAAGAATCTGATATGAAAAAGGAGAGCAAGAATAATGCTGCATGCACAACAGCAGTCACAGAGCAAAGCGTAAACTGAGAGGAGATTCCACAGTAAAACACAAGGGGGAACCACTGAGCTCAGAAAATCAACTAACAGAAGAAAAGCAATGAAAGTAGTGACTGAAATAATCATAGACCACAAATATAGGAGATTCAATAAGAATATTATCTAAGTTATATTCTTGTACATAGGGGCAGTATTATATTAGTTATATTCTTGTACATGGGGCAGTATTATAGTAGTTATATTCTTGTACATAGGAGCATTATTATAGTAGTTATATTCTTGTACATAGGAGCAGTATTATAGTAGTTATATTCTTGTACATAGGGGCAGTATTATAGTAGTTATATTCTTGTACATAGGAGCAGTATTATAGTAGTTATATTCTTGTACATTGGAGCAGTATTATAGTAGTTATATTCTTGTACATAGGGGGCAGTATTATAGTAGTTATATTCTTGTACATAGGAGCAGTATTATAGTAGTTATATTCTTGTACATAGGGGCAGTATTATAATAGTTATATTCTTGTACATAGGAGCAGTATTATAGTAGTTATATTCTTGTACATAGGGGCAGTATTATAATAGTTATATTCTTGTACATAGGAGCAGTATTACAGTAGTTATATTCTTGTACATAGGAGCAGTATTATAGTAGTTATATTCTTGTACATAGGGGCAGTATTATAGTAGTTATATTCCTGTACATAGAGGGCAGTATTATAGTAGTTATATACTTGTACATAGGAGCAGTATTATAGTAGTTATATTCTTGTACATAGGGGGCAGTATTATAGTAGTTATATTCTTGTACATAGGGAGCAGTATTATAGTAGTTATATTCTTGTACAGAGGGGCAGTATTATAGTAGTTATATTCTTGTACATAGGAGCATTATTATAGTAGTTATATTCTTGTACATAGGAGCAATATTATAGTAGTTATATTCTTGTACATAGGGGCAGTATTATAGTAGTTATATTCTTGTACATAGGGGGCAGTATTATAGTAGTTATATTCTTGTACATAGGAGCAGTATTATAGTAATTATATTCTTGTACAGAGGGGCAGTATTATAGTAGTTATATTCTTGTAAATAGGAGCAGTATTATATTAGTTATATTCTTGTACATAGTGGCAGTATTATAGTAGTTATATTCTTGTACATAGGGGCAGTACTATAATATTTATACTCTTGTACATAGGGGGCAGTATTATAGTAGTTATATTCTTGTACATAGGAGCAGTATTATAGTAGTTATATTCTTGTACATAGTGGCAGTATTATAGTAGTTATATTCTTGTACAAAGGGGCAGTATTATAGTAGTTATATTCTTGTACATAGGGGCAGTATTATAGTAGTTATATTCTTGTACATAGCAGTATTATAGTAGTTATATTGTTGTACATAGGAGCAGTATTATAGCAGTTATACTCTTGTACATAGGGGGCAGTATTATAGTAGTTATATTCTTGTACATAGGAGCAGTATTATAGTAGTTATATTCTTGTACATAGTGGCAGTATTATAGTAGTTATATTCTTGTACACAGGGCAGTATTATTAATGGATACAGTTTATATGTTATGCTACGTTCACATTTGCGGTGTGCGCCGCAGCGTCAGGCGCCGCAGCGTCGGGCGCCGCAGCGTCGCCGCATGCGTCATGCGCCCCTATATTTAACATGGGGGCGCATGGACATGCGTCGCACTTGCGTTTTGCGCCGCATGCGTCCCTGCGGCGCCCGCGTCTGGGCGCAGAGGACGCAGCAAGTTGCATTTTTGCTGCGTCCAAAATCAATGAAAAAAAGGACGCAGGCGGCGCAAAACGCAGCGTTGTGCATGCGTTTTGCTGCGTTTTTGTTTGCGTTGTGCGTTGCGGCGCACAACACAAATGTGAACGTAGCGTTAGAAGTATAAAATAGTTTTCCGCTCCACCCACATGTACAGGAAAGCTATGCAGTAGTTTTTGCTCCTCTCGGGGAGGTTACATATTGGAGCGGGGGGTTTGCTCAGTAATAGATGGGATTCCGCTCTGTCGGTGATTCGGTGTCATTATTTTCTCGTGTCCATCGAGCTCTGTGATATAATAATGAGCACGATATTGAGATAATGATGAGAAGCTCTTGAGTCATATATTATCGGTGCGGGCTGTGACTTACTAATGGCAGTGTTTGAGCAGATATCGATCATTCTCCGGTCTCACCAGCTGAAGGCAGCAAATTATTTTGTACCCTCTAATGGAAATGACGAGAACTCTAAAGACTTTATTGATTCCGGCTAAGTGGTCACATGGCTGCTAAAAATGGAATTCCTTATCCAGCAACTCGCACCCCCTGCCAGAGATCGGGGGTCCTGTCCTGTGTATCCAGGGTTAACGCTAAAGTGGGGGCTGCCACTAACCGAATCTGGAAGTCAATGATAGCTATCAGCCCCCAGCAGGTATCCAGGGGTTAACCTCATATCATTCCCTTTCACATCTCCACATAACGCTTCACTTCCTACTTCATTCACATCCAGAGCTGATTTCATAATTCTGCTAGTTCTTACATAACACTGCCTCATTGTGGGAAATGTAGTGTCTAGGGTTGAGCGACTTTCATTTTTTTAAGATCGAGTCTGGTTTTGTGAAACCCGATTTAGTCCAGAGTCGAGTCGAGTGAAGTCGGCCGATTATCGCTAAAAGTCGGGGATCGACCGAAACACGAAACCCAATGCAAGTCAATGGGGAAGCATAGCCGGCAGTGAGTGGAGGCCAGGAAAACACCTACAGTGCCCATTTTACTGCCAAAAACATCCATTCTTGTTTTCTGAAGCTTGTCAATCTTAATTAACTTTATAATAATAGTTGGGCACTGGAAATTGGGGGTCATTTGGCAAAAGTTGTGGGGGGTAGGGCTGGTTCAAGGTTTTAGTGGGCCCAGGAAACGTGGACTACGTCATGGCGGTGGAGCAGGGAGAGGTAAGTATTTCAACGTTGCAAGTGCTGTGATCCTGAGCAAGCAGGGGGGGCCCACTCGTTCGCATTGGCACTGGCACAGGGCCCCTCAAAGTACGGCGGTGTGTTTGCATGGCGGGGGCGCCTCCCACCAGCAGCGACACTTTTGCGTACTCTGAGTGGCCCTGTGCCAGTGACGTCACCAACGAGTATGCCCCCCCCACCTGATGAAGGAACCTGCACTTTCATCTGCACCTTCCTCTTTGTCCCTGTGTAAGGTGGTATAATATGCGGGAAGGGGAACCTTACTTTCAGCAGGGTCAGATTCTGGCTGTGTAGAGTACAAGGGGAATGTAGTGGTCTAGGTCAATGTACCAGCAGACTCATCTAGCAGTGGCTGGGCAATGGGCAGGATGAGGAGGAAACAGATATAGGGCCAAAGAATAAAGTAGGCTAAATGCAGATCAAAATTGGTAACAGGACTAAACAGGCGGCATTGCTTTGTTCAGTGGAGTAGCAAACCCAAGAGCAGCAGACACTGTTTCAAGGGCCTAACCACACTAGTAGGCCAAATGCAGTTTAATATCTGATAGTATAGGCCGAAAGCCAGAATGTGGAAGCTCAGCTTTGTTCAGTTGAGGACAACACCAGGGAGGGGCAGAAACCGTTAGTAGGCCCTAACCACCATTTTGTTTTTTAAAAAACACTTAATGAGAGCCAGAAGGTTGAAGCTCAGCTTTATTCAGTTGAGGACAACACCAGGGAGGGGCAGACACCGTTAGTAGGCCGTAACCAAAGTTGAAGGCCAAATGCAGTTTAATATCTGATACTATAGGCTGAAAGCCAGAAGGTTGAAGCACAGCTTTATTCAGTTGAGGGCAACACCAGGGAGGGGCAGACACCGTTAGTAGGCCCTAAACACCATTTTGTTTTTTAAAAAACACTTACTGAGAGGCAGAAGGTTGAAGCTCAGCTTTATTCAGTTGAGGCCAACACCAGGGAGGGGCAGAAACCGTTAGTAGGCCCTAAACACCATTTTGTTTTTTAAAAAACACTTAATGAGAGCCAGAAGGTTGAAGCCCAGCTTTATTCAGTTGAGGGCAACACCAGGGAGGGGCAGACACCGTTAGTAGGCCGTAACCAAAGTTGAAGGCCAAATGCAGTTTAATATCTGATACTATAGGCTGAAAGCCAGAAGGTTGAAGCACAGCTTTATTCCGTTGAGGGCAACACCAGGGAGGGGCAGACACCGTTAGTAGGCCCTAAACACCATTTTGTTTTTTAAAAAACACTTAATGAGAGCCAGAAGGTTGAAGCTCAGCTTTATTCAGTTGAGGACAACACCAGGGAGGGGCAGACACCGTTAGTAGGCCCTAACCACCATTTTGTTTTTTAAAAAACACTTAATGAGAGCCAGAAGGTTGAAGCCCAGCTTTATTCAGTTGAGGGCAACACCAGGGAGGGGCAGACACCGTTAGTAGGCCCTAAACACCATTTTGTTTTTTAAAAAACACTTAATGAGAGCCAGAAGGTTGAAGCTCAGCTTTATTCAGTTGAGGGCAACACCAGGGAGGGGCAGACACCGTTAGTAGGCCGTAACCAAAGTTGAAGGCCAAATGCAGTTTAATATCTGATACTATAGGCTGAAAGCCAGAAGGTTGAAGCACAGCTTTATTCAGTTGAGGGCAACACCAGGGAGGGGCAGACACCGTTAGTAGGCCCTAAACACCATTTTGTTTTTTAAAAAACACTTACTGAGAGGCAGAAGGTTGAAGCTCAGCTTTATTCAGTTGAGGCCAACACCAGGGAGGGGCAGAAACCGTTAGTAGGCCCTAAACACCATTTTGTTTTTTAAAAAACACTTAATGAGAGCCAGAAGGTTGAAGCCCAGCTTTATTCAGTTGAGGGCAACACCAGGGAGGGGCAGACACCGTTAGTAGGCCGTAACCAAAGTTGAAGGCCAAATTCAGTTTAATATCTGATACTATAGGCTGAAAGCCAGAAGGTTGAAGCACAGCTTTATTCCGTTGAGGGCAACACCAGGGAGGGGCAGACACCGTTAGTAGGCCCTAAACACCATTTTGTTTTTTAAAAAACACTTAATGAGAGCCAGAAGGTTGAAGCTCAGCTTTATTCAGTTGAGGACAACACCAGGGAGGGGCAGACACCGTTAGTAGGCCCTAACCACCATTTTGTTTTTTAAAAAACACTTAATGAGAGCCAGAAGGTTGAAGCCCAGCTTTATTCAGTTGAGGGCAACACCAGGGAGGGGCAGACACCATTAGTAGGCCCTAAACACCATTTTGTTTTTTAAAAAACACTTAATGAGAGCCAGAAGGTTGAAGCTCAGCTTTATTCAGTTGAGGGCAACACCAGGGAGGGGCAGACACCGTTAGTAGGCCGTAACCAAAGTTGAAGGCCAAATGCAGTTTAATATCTGATACTATAGGCTGAAAGCCAGAAGGTTGAAGCACAGCTTTATTCCGTTGAGGGCAACACCAGGGAGGGGCAGACACCGTTAGTAGGCCCTAAACACCATTTTGTTTTTTAAAAAACACTTAATGAGAGCCAGAAGGTTGAAGCTCAGCTTTATTCAGTTGAGGACAACACCAGGGAGGGGCAGACACCGTTAGTAGGCCCTAACCACCATTTTGTTTTTTAAAAAACACTTAATGAGAGCCAGAAGGTTGAAGCCCAGCTTTATTCAGTTGAGGGCAACACCAGGGAGGGGCAGACACCGTAAGTAGGCCCTAAACACCATTTTGTTTTTTAAAAAACACTTAATGAGAGCCAGAAGGTTGAAGCTCAGCTTTATTCAGTTGAGGGCAACACCAGGGAGGGGCAGACACCGTTAGTAGGCCGTAACCAAAGTTGAAGGCCAAATGCAGTTTAATATCTGATACTATAGGCTGAAAGCCAGAAGGTTGAAGCACAGCTTTATTCAGTTGAGGGCAACACCAGGGAGGGGCAGAAGCCGTTAGTAGGCCCTAAACACCATTTTGTTTTTTAAAAAACACTTAATGAGAGCCAGAAGGTTGAAGCACAGCTTTATTCAGTTGAGGGCAACACCAGGGAGGGGCAGACACCGTTAGTAGGCCCTAACCACCATTTTGTTTTTTAAAAAACACTTAATGAGAGCCAGAAGGTTGAAGCTCAGCTTTATTCAGTTGAGGACAACACCAGGGAGGGGCAGAAGCCGTTAGTAGGCCCTAAACACCATTTTATTTTTTAAAAAACACTTAATGAGAGCCAGAAGGTTGAAGCCCAGCTTTATTCAGTTGAGGGCAACACCAGGGAGGGGCAGACACCGTTAGTAGGCCCTAAACACCATTTTATTTTTTAAAAAACACTTAATGAGAGCCAGAAGGTTGAAGCTCAGCTTTATTCAGTTGAGGGCAACACCAGGGAGGGGCAGACACCGTTAGTAGGCCGTAACCAAAGTTGAAGGCCAAATGCAGTTTAATATCTGATACTATAGGCTGAAAGCCAGAAGGTTGAAGCACAGCTTTATTCAGTTGAGGGCAACACCAGGGAGGGGCAGACACCGTTAGTAGGCCCTAACCACCATTTTGTTTTTTAAAAAACACTTAATGAGAGCCAGAAGGTTGAAGCTCAGCTTTATTCAGTTGAGGACAACACCAGGGAGGGGCAGAAGCCGTTAGTAGGCCCTAAACACCATTTTGTTTTTTAAAAAACACTTAATGAGAGCCAGAAGGTTGAAGCACAGCTTTATTCAGTTGAGGGCAACACCAGGGAGGGGCAGACACCGTTAGTAGGCCCTAACCACCATTTTGTTTTTTAAAAAACACTTAATGAGAGCCAGAAGGTTGAAGCTCAGCTTTATTCAGTTGAGGACAACACCAGGGAGGGGCAGAAGCCGTTAGTAGGCCCTAAACACCATTTTGTTTTTAAAAAAACACTTAATGAGAGCCAGAAGGTTGAAGCCCAGCTTTATTCAGTTGAGGGCAACACCAGGGAGGGGCAGACACCGTTAGTAGGCCCTAAACACCATTTTGTTTTTTAAAAAACACTTACTGAGAGGCAGAAGGTTGAAGCTCAGCTTTATTCAGTTGAGGCCAACACCAGGGAGGGGCAGAAACCGTTAGTAGGCCCTAAACACCATTTTGTTTTTTAAAAAACACTTACTGAGAGGCAGAAGGTTGAAGCTCAGCTTTATTCAGTTGAGGCCAACACCAGGGAGGGGCAGAAACCGTTAGTAGGCCCTAAACACCATTTTGTTTTTTAAAAAACACTTAATGAGAGCCAGAAGGTTGAAGCCCAGCTTTATTCAGTTGAGGGCAACACCAGGGAGGGGCAGACACCGTTAGTAGGCCCTAAACACCATTTTGTTTTTTAAAAAACACTTAATGAGAGCCAGAAGGTTGAAGCTCAGCTTTATTCAGTTGAGGACAACACCAGGCAGGGGCAGACACCGTTAGTAGGCCGGAACCACCAATGTGTTTAAAAACAGCAGTTAATCAGAGCCGGAAGGTAGAAGCTCAGCTTTATTCAGTTGAGGACAACTTGAATTAGGGACTGCAGACAGACTTAGCAGGCTGTCCCCTGTGTGGACCATGCATCCAATACATTAACCCATTGAGCCACAAAGGACACGTAACCTTCCGTGGCCATGCCTACAGGTCCATGTGTCTGTTGTCAGGTGTACCTTTGTCAGTGTAGGCCTAGTGGAAGGAGGGACCGCAGACAGGCTTCGAAGGCCTAACACAATAAAATGGGCTGGCTGTAGGCACTTTAAAATTGGTTCCAGGGGTACACGGGCAGCAGTGGTCAGATCAGTGGAGGCCTAGTGGAAGGAGGGACCGCAGACAGGCTTCGAAGGCCTAACACAATAAAATGGGCTGGCTGTAGGCACTTTAAAATTGGTTCCAGGGGTACACGGGCAGCAGTGGTCAGGTCAGTGGAGGCCTAGTGGAAGGAGGGACCACAGACAGGCTTCCAAGGCCTAACATAATAAAATGGGCTGGCTGTAGGCACTTTATAATTGGTTCCAGGGGTACACGGGCAGCAGTGGTCTGGTCAGTGTAGGCCTAGTGGAAGGAGGGACCGCAGACAGGCTTCGAAGGCCTAACACAATAAAATGGGCTGGCTGTAGGCACTTTAAAATTGGTTCCAGGGGTACACGGGCAGCAGTGGTCAGGTCAGTGGAGGCCTAGTGGAAGGAGGGACCGCAGACAGGCTTCGAAGGCCTAACATAATAAAATGGGCTGGCTGTAGGCACTTTAAAATTGGTTCCAGGGGTACACGGGCAGCAGTGGTCAGGTCAGTGGAGGCCTAGTGGAAGGAGGGACCGCAGACAGGCTTCCAAGGCCTAACATAATAAAATGGGCTGGCTGTAGGCACTTTAAAATTGGTTCCAGGGGTACACGGGCAGCAGTGGTCAGGTCAGTGGAGGCCTAGTGGAAGGAGGGACCGCAGACAGGCTTCGAAGGCCTAACATAATAAAATAGGCTGGCTGTAGGCACTTTATAATTGGTTCCAGGGGTACACGGGCAGCAGTGGTCAGATCAGTGGAGGCCTAGTGGAAGGAGGGACCGCAGACAGGCTTCGAAGGCCTAACACAATAAAATGGGCTGGCTGTAGGCACTTTAAAATTGGTTCCAGGGGTACACGGGCAGCAGTGGTCTGGTCAGTGTAGGCCTAGTGGAAGGAGGGACCGCAGACAGGCTTCGAAGGCCTAACATAATAAAATAGGCTGGCTGTAGGCACTTTATAATTGGTTCCAGGGGTACACGGGCAGCAGTGGTCAGATCAGTGGAGGCCTAGTGGAAGGAGGGACCGCAGACAGGCTTCGAAGGCCTAACACAATAAAATGGGCTGGCTGTAGGCACTTTAAAATTGGTTCCAGGGGTACACGGGCAGCAGTGGTCAGGTCAGTGGAGGCCTAGTGGAAGGAGGGACCGCAGACAGGCTTCCAAGGCCTAACATAATAAAATGGGCTGGCTGTAGGCACTTTATAATTGGTTCCAGGGGTACACAGGCAGCAGTGGTCTGGTCAGTGTAGGCCTAGTGGAAGGAGGGACCGCAGACAGGCTTCGAAGGCCTAACACAATAAAATGGGCTGGCTGTAGGCACTTTAAAATTGGTTCCAGGGGTACACGGGCAGCAGTGGTCAGGTCAGTGGAGGCCTAGTGGAAGGAGGGACCGCAGACAGGCTTCGAAGGCCTAAAATAACAAACAATAGGCTCATGGCAGTTTTACAGCGGTTACATGGATACACGGCAGGCAGCTTGGTGGTCAGTGGTGGAGTATTGAAAGTAGGGACCGCAGACAGGCTATCAAAGGCCTAAAATAACAAACAATAGGCTCATGGCAGTTTTACATCGGTTACATGGATACACAGGCAGCTTGGTGGTCAGTGGAGGAGTATTGCAAGGAGTGTCTGTCCCAGTACTCCCAAAATATAAATAGATGTTAATGTCTCGCAAAACAACCAAAACAAAAAAAAAGGTGGCATACTTAGGTACAGGGGTGGGCTCATCTGCTGAGTTTCTGACATAGTAATTTGGCGGTAACTATTTAATGGTGCCAATATAGGACACAGACACAGACTACTTTAAGTTGCATCATAGATGTCTACAAATTTGTATTGTCAGTGCCAGACATTGAATGATGTCAGCGAATAGACTAAAGATTGGTGGAGCTGTGCGACATAATTTTGCACGTGGTACAGCACATTTTGAGCTGGGGGAGGGGGGAACTCTCTTGAGGCCGGCGGGACCGCCCCAGGGCCCCTCATGTTACAACGGTGTGTCTGACGTTGGGTGCGCACCACCACCGCCAGAGACACTACATTGTACTATGAGGGACCCAGTAGCAATGCCGTCAACCAAAAGCGAGCACACCCACCTCTTCAGACAAACAGCAGTCTCACGGGTGCTTGCGCCAAGTCGCGATACCACGGCCCCGTGTGGGGAGTTTGGCCATTTAGGGAGGTGTAAACATGTCGTATGCTGTACAATCAGCTGCAGCAAATTAGACATTAGAAAAGTAATTCACAGGCAAGAGCTTTTCATAGGAAAGCTAGGTGTCGGCCGGGCAAGGTGGGGCAAAAGATTTCGAAATCCAGTTGTGGTTCATTTTAATGAATGTTAGATCGTCAACATTTTGGGTAGCCAGACGAGTCCTTTTTTCGGTTAATATTGAACCTGCAGCACTGAATACTCTTTCTGATAGGACACTTGCTGCCGGGCAAGCAAGCTCCTGCAATGCATATTCTGCCAATTCTGGCCAGGTGTCTAATTTTGATGCCCAGTAATCAAATGGGAATGACGGTTGAGGGAGAACATCGATAAGGGATGAAAAATAGTTAGTAACCATACTGGACAAATGTTGTCTCCTGTCACTTTCAATTGATGCAGCAGTACCTGTCCTGTCTGCGGTCATAGCAAAATCACTCCACAACCTGGTCAGAAAACCCCTCTGTCCAACGCCACTTCTGATGTGTGCACCCCTAACACTCCTAGTCTGCTGCCCCCTGGAGCTCGTGTGAGAACGATCACGTGCGCTGTGTGCTGGGAATGCCTGAAGCAAACGGTCAACAAGAGTTGATTGTTTGGTTGCTAATATTAGTTCCAAGTTCTCATGTGGCATAATATTTTGCAATTTGCCTTTATAGCGTGGATCAAGGAGGCAGGCCAACCAGTAATCGTCATCGTTCATCATTTTCGTAATGCGTGTGTCCCTTTTTAGGATACGTAAGGCATAATCCGCCATGTGGGCCAAAGTTCCAGTTGTCAAATCTCCGGTTGTGATTGGTTGAGGGGCAGTTGCAGGCAAATCTACGTCACTTGTGTCCCTCAAAAAACCAGAACCCGGCCGTGACACGCAACCAATTTCCAGTGCCCACGGGAAAGGTTCCGCATTAAAAATATACTCATCCCCATCATCCTCCTCGTCCTCCACCTCCTCTTCGCCCGCTACCTCGTCCTGTACACTGCCCTGA
Organism: Ranitomeya variabilis; assembly: GCF_051348905.1. Taxonomy (NCBI): domain Eukaryota; kingdom Metazoa; phylum Chordata; class Amphibia; order Anura; family Dendrobatidae; genus Ranitomeya; species Ranitomeya variabilis. Next base: position 390,775,301 of record NC_135233.1, on the reverse strand, counting down.
CCAGACAATGGCTGACTGTCATCAAGGCTTTCCTCTTCCTCTGGTGCAGACGCCTGCTCCTTTATGTGCGTCAAACTTTGCATCAGCAGACGCATTAGGGGGATGCTCATGCTTATTACGGCGTTGTCTGCACTAACCAGCCGTGTGCATTCCTCAAAACACTGAAGGACTTGACACATGTCTTGTATCTTAGACCACTGCACACCTGACAACTCCATGTCTGCCATCCTACTGCCTGCCCGTGTATCCTCCCACAAATAAATAACAGCACGCCTCTGTTCGCACAGTCTCTGAAGCATGTGCAGTGTTGAGTTCCACCTTGTTGCAACGTCTATGATTAGGCGATGCTGGGGAAGGTTCAAAGACCGCTGATAGGTCTGCATACGGCTGGCGTGTACAGGCGAACGTCGGATATGTGAGCAAAGTGCACGCACTTTGAGGAGCAGGTCGGAGAACCCAGGATAAGTTTTCAATAAGCACTGCACCACCAGGTTTAAGGTGTGTGCCAGGCAAGGAATGTGTTTCAGTTGGGAAAGGGAGATGGCAGCCATGAAATTCCTTCCGTTATCACTCACTACCTTGCCTGCCTCAAGATTTACTGTGCCCAGCCACGACTGCGTTTCTTGTTGCAAGAACTCGGACAGAACTTCCGCGGTGTGTCTGTTGTCGCCCAAACACTTCATAGCCAATACAGCCTGCTGACGCTTGCCAGTAGCTGGCCCATAATGGGACAACTGGTGTGCAACAGTGTCATCTGCCGATGGAGTGGTTGGCCGACTGCGTTCTGTGGAAGAGCTGTAGCTTCTGCAGGAGGACGAGGAGGAGGGGGTGCGAACGCCTACAGCCAACTGTTTCCTAGACCGTGGGCTAGGCACAACTGTCCCTAAATTGATGTCGCCTGTGGACCCTGCATCCACCACATTCACCCAGTGTGCCGTGATGGACACATAACGTCCCTGGCCATGCCTACTGGTCCATGCATCTGTAGTCAGGTGCACCTTTGTACTCACAGATTGCCTGAGTGCATGGACGATGCGCTGTTTAACATGCTGGTGCAGGGCTGGGATGGCTTTTCTTGAAAAAAAGTGTCGACTGGGTAGCTCGTATCGTGGTTCAGCGTACTCCATCAGGGCTCTGAAAGCTTCGCTTTCAACTAACCGGTAGGGCATCATCTCTAACGAGATTAGTCTAGCTATGTGGGCGTTAAAACCCTGTGTACGCGGATGCGAGGATAAGTACTTCCTTTTTCTAACCAGAGTCTCATGTAGGGTGAGCTGGACTGGAGAGCTGGAGATCGTGGAACTTTCGGGTGTGCCGGTGTACATGGCAGACTGAGAGACGGTTGGAGACGGTATTGTTTCCGCCGGTGCCCTAGATGCAATATTTCCTCCTACAAAACTGGTGATTCCCTGACCCTGACTGCTTTTGGCTGGCAAAGAAACCTGCACAGAATCTGCCGGTGGTGCGGAAAATGGTGGCCTTACAGTGACGGAAGGGATGTTGCGTTGCTGACTAGCTTCATTGGCCGAGGGTGCTACAACCTTAAGGGACGTTTGGTAGTTAGTCCAGGCTTGAAAATGCATGGTGGTTAAGTGTCTATGCATGCAACTAGTATTTAGACTTTTCAGATTCTGACCTCTGCTTAAGCTAGTTGAACATTTTTGACAGATGACTTTGCGCTGATCAGTTGGATGTTGTTTAAAAAAATGCCAGACTGCACTCTTCCTAGCATCGGATCCCTTTTCAGGGATTGCAGACTGAGCTTTAACCGGATGGCCACGCTGTCCTCCAACAGGTTTTGGCTTTGACACGCGTTTTGGGCCAGATACGGGCCCGGCTGATGGAACCTGTTGCGATGTTGATGCCTGCTGCGGCCCCTCCTCCACCTCCGCTTCTGAACTACTGCCGCCTGCACCCTGTTCCCCCAATGGCTGCCAATCGGGGTCAATAACTGGGTCATCTATTACCTCCTCTTCGAGCTCGTGTGCAACTTCGTCTGTGTCACTGTGTCGGTCGGTGGTATAGCGTTCGTGGCGGGGCAACATAGTCTCATCAGGGTCTGATTGTGGATCTGTACCCTGAGAGGGCAATGTGGTGGTCTGAGTCAAAGGAGCAGCATAGTACTCTGGCTGTGGCTGTGCATCAGTGCACTCCATGTCAGAATATACTTGTAATGGGCATGGCCTGTTAAATGTTTCACTTTCTAAGCCAGGGACGGTATGTGTAAAGAGCTCCATGGAGTGACCCGTTGTGTCGCCTGCTGCATCCTTCTCTCTTGTTGTAGTTTTTGCTGAGGAGGACAAGGAAGCGACTTGTCCCTGACCGTGAACATCCACAAGCGACGCGCTGCTTTTACATTTACCAGTTTCTGAAGAGGAGGCAAAAGAGCTAGAGGCTGAGTCTGCAATGTAAGCCAAAACTTGCTGTTGCTGCTCCGCCTTTAAAAGCGGTTTTCCTACTCCCAGAAAAGAGAGCGTTCGAGGCCTTGTGTAGCCTGACGACGAAACTGGCTCCACAGCTCCAGACTTAGGTGGAATATTTTTATCCCCACGACCACCTGATGCTCCACTACCACTACCATCATTACCAGCTGACAATGAACGCCCACGACGACCTCTTGCACCAGACTTCCTCATTGTTTTAAAATCTTAACCAAAGTAACTTTATTTGTTGCTGTCAAACAACTTACACGGTGAGCTATAACTTCAGTATGATTTCAATATCCCTTAACAGGTTGGTGAGACCACAAGGAAAATCAGGCACAATGTTACACACTCTGTTTTCTGTGGCACCAAATCACAGAGATGACACACAAGCAGGACTGTCACTCAAGCACTAATGTCAATATTAATCTCCCACCTAATTTATTTTTTTTTTTTTTTCAGGGAGACTTTAGAAACCAAATAATATTTAAAAAAAAAAAAAAAAAAAGGCTTTCTATGGCCCACTGAATGAGAGATGGCACGCACAGGAGTGGCACACAAGCCCTGACTGAGGCCAATATTTTTCTCCCACTGATTGATGTAGTGTTTTTGTGTTGAGGTAGATTTTAAAACCCAAATGAAGGAAAAAAAAAATTAGGCTTTCTATGGCCCACAATTACAGAGAGAGAGGTGGCACACCCAGGAGTCAAGACTGGCGCACAAGCTGAAAGGGCAATATTACTCTCCCACTGTTTTTTTATGTTTTTTTTTTTTTTTTTTTCAGGGAGACTTTAGAAACCAAATAATATTAAAAAAAAACAAAAAAAAAGGCTTTCTATGGCCCACTGAATGAGAGAGAGGTGGCACACCCAGGAGTCAAGACTGGCGCACAAGCTGAAAGGGCAATATTACTCTCCCACTGTTTTTTTAAGTTTTTTTTTTTTTATTTTCAGGGAGACTTTAGAAACCAAATAATATTAAAAAAAAACAAAAAAAAAAGCCTTCTAAGGCCCACTGAATGAGAGATGACACGCACAGGAGTGGCACACAAGCCCTGACTGAGGCCAATATTTTTCTCCCACTGATTGATGTAGTGTTTTTGTGTTGAGGTAGATTTTAAAACACAAATGAAGGAAAAAAATAAATAGGCTTTCTATGGCCCACAATTACAGAGAGAGAGGTGGCACACCCAGGAGTCAAGACTGGCGCACAAGCTGAAAGGGCAATATTACTCTCCCACTGTTTTTTTATGTTTTTTTTTTTTTTTTTTCAGGGAGACTTTAGAAACCAAATAATATTAAAAAAAAAACAAAAAAAAAAAGCCTTCTAAGGCCCACTGAATGAGAGATGACACGCACAGGAGTGGCACACAAGCCCTGACTGAGGCCAATATTTTTCTCCCACTGATTGATGTAGTGTTTTTGTGTTGAGGTAGATTTTAAAACACAAATGAAGGAAAAAAATAAATAGGCTTTCTATGGCCCACAATTAGAGAGAGAGAGGTGGCACACCCAGGAGTCAAGACTGGCGCACAAGCTGAAAGGGCAATATTACTCTCCCACTGTTTTTTTAAGTTTTTTTTTTTTTTTTTTCAGGGAGACTTTAGAAACCAAATAATATTAAAAAAAAAACAAAAAAAAAAAGCCTTCTAAGGCCCACTGAATGAGAGATGACACGCACAGGAGTGGCACACAAGCCCTGACTGAGGCCAATATTTTTCTCCCACTGATTGATGTAGTGTTTTTGTGTTGAGGTAGATTTTAAAACACAAATGAAGGAAAAAAATAAATAGGCTTTCTATGGCCCACAATTACAGAGAGAGAGGTGGCACACCCAGGAGTCAAGACTGGCGCACAAGCTGAAAGGGCAATATTACTCTCCCACTGTTTTTTTATGTTTTTTTTTTTTTTTTTTTCAGGGAGACTTTAGAAACCAAATAATATTAAAAAAAAACAAAAAAAAAAGGCTTTCTATGGCCCACTGAATGAGAGATGACACGCACAGGAGTGGCACACAAGCCCTGACTGAGGCCAATATTTTTCTCCCACTGACTGATGTAGTGTTTTTTTTATTAAGGTAGATTTTAAAACCCAAATCAAGGAAAAACATAAATAGGCTTTCTATGGCCCACAATTAGAGAGAGAGAGGTGGCACACCCAGGAGTCAAGACTGGCGCACAAGCTGAAAGGGCAATATTAATCTCCCACTGTTTTTTTTTTATGTTTTATTTTTTCAGGGAGACTTTAGAAACCAAATAATTAAATAAAATAAAAAAAAAGGCTTTCTATGGCCCACTGAATGAGAGAGAGGTGGCACACCCAGGAGTCAAGACTGGCGCACAAGCTGAAAGGGCAATATTACTCTCCCACTGTTTTTTTATGTTTTTTTTTTTTTTTTTTTCAGGGAGACTTTAGAAACCAAATAATATTAAAAAAAAAACAAAAAAAAAAGGCTTTCTATGGCCCACTGAATGAGAGATGACACGCACAGGAGTGGCACACAAGCCCTGACTGAGGCCAATATTTTTCTCCCACTGATTGATGTAGTGTTTTTTTATTAAGGTAGATTTTAAAACCCAAATCAAGGAAAAAAATAAATAGGCTTTCTATGGCCCACAATTAGAGAGAGAGAGGTGGCACACCCAGGAGTCAAGACTGGCGCACAAGCTGAAAGGGCAATATTAATCTCCCACTGTTTTTTTTTTATGTTTTATTTTTTCAGGGAGACTTTAGAAACCAAATAATTAAATAAAAAAAAAAAAAAGGCTTTCTATGGCCCACTGAATGAGAGATGACACGCACAGGAGTGGCACACAAGCCCTGACTGAGGCCAATATTTTTCTCCCACTGATTGATGTAGTGTTTTTTTATTAAGGTAGATTTTAAAACCCAAATCAAGGAAAAAAATAAATAGGCTTTCTATGGCCCACAATTAGAGAGAGAGAGGTGGCACACCCAGGAGTCAAGACTGGCGCACAAGCTGAAAGGGCAATATTACTCTCCCACTGTTTTTTTAAGTTTTTTTTTTTTATTTTCAGGGAGACTTTAGAAACCAAATAATATTAAAAAAAAACAAAAAAAAAAAGCCTTCTAAGGCCCACTGAATGAGAGATGACACGCACAGGAGTGGCACACAAGCCCTGACTGAGGCCAATATTTTTCTCCCACTGATTGATGTAGTGTTTTTGTGTTGAGGTAGATTTTAAAACACAAATGAAGGAAAAAAATAAATAGGCTTTCTATGGCCCACAATTAGAGAGAGAGAGGTGGCACACCCAGGAGTCAAGACTGGCGCACAAGCTGAAAGGGCAATATTACTCTCCCACTGTTTTTTTAAGTTTTTTTTTTTTTATTTTCAGGGAGACTTTAGAAACCAAATAATATTAAAAAAAAACAAAAAAAAAAAGCCTTCTAAGGCCCACTGAATGAGAGATGACACGCACAGGAGTGGCACACAAGCCCTGACTGAGGCCAATATTTTTCTCCCACTGATTGATGTAGTGTTTTTGTGTTGAGGTAGATTTTAAAACACAAATGAAGGAAAAAAATAAATAGGCTTTCTATGGCCCACAATTACAGAGAGAGAGGTGGCACACCCAGGAGTCAAGACTGGCGCACAAGCTGAAAGGGCAATATTACTCTCCCACTGTTTTTTTTTTATGTTTTATTTTTTCAGGGAGACTTTAGAAACCAAATAATTAAATAAAATAAAAAAAAGGCTTTCTATGGCCCACTGAATGAGAGATGACACGCACAGCAGTGGCACACAAGCCCTGACTGAGGCCAATATTTTTCTCCCACTGATTGATGTAGTGTTTTTGTGTTGAGGTAGATTTTAAAACACAAATGAAGGAAAAAATAAATAGGCTTTCTATGGCCCACAATTAGAGAGAGAGAGGTGGCACACCCAGGAGTCAAGACTGGCGCACAAGCTGAAAGGGCAATATTACTCTCACACTGTTTTTTTAAGTTGGTTTTTTTTTATTTTCAGGGAGACTTTAGAAACCAAATAATATTAAAAAAAAACAAAAAAAAAGGCTTTCTATGGCCCACTGAATGAGAGATGGCACGCACAGGAGTGGCACACAAGCCCTGACTGAGGCCAATATTTTTCTCCCACTGATTGATGTAGTGTTTTTGTGTTGAGGTAGATTTTAGAACACAAATCAAGGACAAAAATAAATAGGCTTTCTATGGCCCACTCAGTGAGAGATGGCACACACAGGGATGGCACTGTAGCAGAAATGCCAATCTTAATCTCCCACAAAAAAAAAAAAAAAAAAACAGGGACTGTCCTACAATTACTATCTCCCTGCAGTAATCTAAGCCAGGTATGGCAGGCAGCAATAGGAGTGGACTGATGCACAAATTAAATAAAAAGTGTGGACAAACAAAAAAGATAGCTGTGCAGAAAGGAAGGAACAAGAGGATATGTGCTTTGAAAAAAGCAGTTGGTTTCCACAGTGGCGTACACACAGCAATACAGCTATCACGGAGCCTTCTAGGGCAGCCCAATGAGCTACAGCGCTGAGGAAAAAAAAAAAAAAAATAGCTTCCACAGTCCCTGCACACCGAAGGTGGTGTTGGACAGTGGAAATCGCTGCAGCACAAGCGGTTTGGTGGTTAGTGGACCCTGCCTAACGCTCTCCCTGCTTCTGACGAAGCGGCAGCAACCTCTCCCTAAGCTCAGATCAGCAGCAGTAAGATGGCGGTCGGCGGGAACGCCCCTTTATAGCCCCTGTGACGCCGCAGACAGCAAGCCAATCACTGCAATGCCCTTCTCTAAGATGGTGGGGACCAGGATCTATGTCATCACGCTGCCCACACTCTGCGTTCACCTTCATTGGCTGAGAAATGGCGCTTTTCGCGTCATTGAAACGCGACTTTGGCGCGAAAGTCGCGTACCGCATGGCCGACAAGCACAGGGGTCGGATCGGGTTTCATGAGACGCCGACTTAGCCAAAAGTCGGCGACTTTTGAAAATGAACGACCCGTTTCGCTCAACCCTATTAGTGTCCACTGCAGCTGATCATAGGAAATGTAGGGTGGTACTTGATCCGCTATTCTTTACACTGCAGGCTATGCTTTAAGAGCCCCCTGAATATTTCTCTAGAATTATTTATTAATTAAAATGTTTCTCTTTATCTTTTCACAGCCGGCAGCTCACCCAGCATCACTGCATCCACAGAAGAGGACATGAGCAAGAAATGGGAGCAGAGAGCAGCGGACCCTGGCTGGAGATGGTACGGGGGTCTAGACTTTCCTGCTTCAGGGTCTTTTAGTCACCTCTGATTTCCTTCACCGTATTGGGATTTTTGCACATTGAGCATATTGTGTGTAGTGGCGGACCACTCACCCTCTCTGGGGGAAAAAAACAAGGCCCATTGGGTTCTGGTACTTGTTATGTTACTGAGCAAGTCCATTAGTCTGACACCTTCTCTGGGCTCTGCCTGCCCAATGCTGATCGCCCGCCCGCTGCTGACCGCCTGCCACAACCGCTGCTCAACAAGTGTGGAGATCAGAAGCCCCCAGACTCTTCTCCTGAGCGTAGACACAAACCAGATCATTAATGACCCAGTGGGTCCCGATAATCTCTAGTAAATCCCACTACATCTGAACTACAGACAACATATCAGCCGCAACAAATCAAATTAAACAGTAACAAAACTTTTATTTGTTTTATACATTTTTCAAGAGAGGAAGGTTATGAAACTTTGCAGATCACTTTATTAGGGGATTTGTCGTCTTTCCTGCAATTAAAGTACCTGTAATTGACTTCCATACCCCGGCTTTTGCCCAGTCTATTTTTTTGCCTGCAGCTGCATTGATATCTGATCGCACTCATTTGGAGCACAGATGATGGCAGTGATGGGTCCGCTCGGCTCCTGTGTGACTAACACTGGGAAGAAGCTGCTGCAGGAGATTGTGTTGACTAGCAAAAACCTCAGAGAAGAAGATTGGTCCTGACCTATCACTGCCAATGATATCAGTGCAGCTGCAGGAAGTGAATAGACTGGGAAGAATCAGGAGTTTGGAAGCCACTTACAGGCTACTTTTGATACAGGAAAGAAGACAAATCCTCCAAGAAAGAAATTTGAAAAGTGTTACGCACCTGTCTAGGAGCCATGTTATGCACCCCTCTCCCAGGTCCTCTGAACGCTCTTGTGCTCCACCTCGGGCTTTGCAGATGGCGCGGCATGATCCCATGTGAGCATCTACCTGAGGCTATATAAGGCTCACAAAGACACAGCTGTATCTTGGTATGACGACTTCTAAATGCTCCAGAGTCCTATCTGTGGTCTCCAGGACCTCTGCAACCTGTCTGCGGTCTCCAGTACCTCTGCAACCTGTCTGAGATCTCCAGGACCTCTGCAACCTGTCTGAGGTCTCCAGGACCTCTGCTACCTGTGTGCCGTCTCCAGGACTTTTGCTGCCTGTCTGCGGTCTCCAGGACCTCTGCAACCTGTCTGCGGTCTCCAGGACCTCTGCAACCTGTCTGCGGTCTCCAGGAGCTCTGCAACCTGTCTGCGGTCTCCAGGACCTCTGCTACCTGTCTGTGGTCTCCACGACCTCTGCAATCAGTCTGCGGTCTCCAGGACCTCGACTACCTGTCTGCCGTCTCCAGCACCTCGGCTTCCTGTCTGCGGTCTCCTGGACTTTTGCTACCTGTCTGCAGTCTCCAGGACCTCGACTACCTGTCTGCCGTCTCCAGGACCTCTGTAACCTGTCTGCGGTCTCCAGGACCTCTGCTACCTGTGTGCCGTCTCCTGAACTTTTGCTACCTGTCTGCGGTATCCAGGACCTCGACTACCTGTCTGCGGTCTCCTGGACTTTTGCTACCTGTCTACGGTCTCCTGGACTTTTGCTACCTGTCTGCGGTCTCCTGGACTTTTGCTACCTGTCTGCGGTCTCCAGAACCTCTGCTACCTGTCTGCGGTCTCCAGAACCTCTGCTTCCCGTCTGCGGCCTCCAGGACCTCTGCTTCCTGTCTGCGGCCTCCAGGACCTCTGCTACCTGTGTGCCGTCTCCAGGACTTTTGCTGCCTGTCTGCGGTTTCCAGGACCTCTGCAACCTGTCTGCGGTCTCCAGGACCTCTGCAACCTGTCTGCGGTCTCCAGGACCTCTGCAACCTGTCTGCGGTCTCCAGGACCTCTGCTACCTGTCTGTGGTCTCCACGACCTCTGCAATCAGTCTGCGGTCTCCAGGACCTCGACTACCTGTCTGCCGTCTCCAGCACCTCGGCTTCCTGTCTGCGGTCTCCTGGACTTTTGCTACCTGTCTGCAGTCTCCAGGACCTCGACTACCTGTCTGCCGTCTCCAGGACCTCTGTAACCTGTCTGCGGTCTCCAGGACCTCTGCTACCTGTGTGCCGTCTCCTGAACTTTTGCTACCTGTCTGCGGTATCCAGGACCTCGACTACCTGTCTGCGGTCTCCTGGACTTTTGCTACCTGTCTGCGGTCTCCTGGACTTTTGCTACCTGTCTGCAGTCTCCAGAACCTCTGCTTCCCGTCTGCGGTCTCCAGGACCTCTGCTTCCCGTCTGCGGTCTCCAGGACCTCTGCTTCCTGTTTGCGGCCTTCAGGACCTCTGCTTCCTGTCTGCGGCCTCCAGGACCTCTGCTTCCTGTCTGCGGCCTCCAGGACCTCTGCTTCCTGTCTGCGGCCTCCAGGACCTCTGCTTCCTGTCTGCAGCCTCCAGGACCTCTACTTCCTGTCTGCGGCCTTCAGGACCTCTGCTTCCTGTCTGCGGTCTCCAGGACCTCTGCTTCCTGTCTGCGGCCTCCAGGACCTCTGCTTCCTGTTTGCGGCCTTCAGGACCTCTGCTTCCTGTTTGCGGCCTCCAGGACCTCTGCTTCCTGTCTGCGGCCTCCAGGACCTCTGCTTCCTGTCTACGGCCTCCAGGACCTCTGCTTCCTGTCTACGGCCTCCAGGACCTCTGCTTCCTGTCTGCGGCCTCCAGGACCTCTGCTTCCTGTCTGCGGCCTCCAGGACCTCTGCTTCCTGTCTGCGGTCTCCAGGACCTCTGCTACCTGTCTGCGGTCTCCAGGACCTCCATGTCTCCATGTGCCCACCTGGACCTGGGATTTGAGGATGCACCTCACCAGGTGAACCTAACAAATAGTTTGTTAACTTTCCAGTGCGCAGCAAAAAAAAATAATAAAAATAAATGAGAGTTTAGTTTCTATAATAATTTCCCCCATATTTTAATTCTGGTGAATCTATAATTTTGGATATTCATTTTGCATAATATAAAATTGCAGCCAATTTGTTATTTTCTATTTGGACCAAAGTCGTTCAGAGCAGTTGGAGTTCGCTGCCCCTTCTGCTCTAATTTGGGGAGATTCGCTCATCTCTAGCATGAACATGGCCGTAGTCCAGCAGAGAACCTTACACATCAGGGGTCAGCATTTCCAGTGGAAACACTACAACTCCCAGCATTCTCTGGCTACTAGGCGGCATTGCAGTGGTCATACGTACATGGTGCACGGAGCGGATCGTGTCTGTGCAGTGACGTGTCGGGTGGGGAGCAGTCAGCATGTAGGGAACTAGTAGGGTCACCGGCTGCCCCCCAATTCTTGAGTATTATCTCCCCAGAGCAGGACCCCGATGCACAGGGTGAGGAAGCAGAGGAGGGTTACACAGTGTAATTGGCCCCTGAGCCGGGGCCCGGCGGGGTCTCCTGGTGCCGAGCGGTGGATACGGCTGCACCGCCGGCCTCCTCCACTGAACTTCTGAAGTGCTTAATGAGGCTGCAGGAGAACAGCAGATAATGTGCGGCTGGAAGACGCGTTTTACTGTTCAAGTCGCTAATTAAGCTCCATATCCGAACATGTTTGCAGGAAACAGAGCGTATTTTCATATTAGAGGCGCATTCATTTGGACACCATGAGCCGGGTATTTTGACAACACAGCCATAATTAGGAATTCTTGAAATCTCTCCAAAAAGCCGTTCACAGACTGAGACTCGACATGAACAAGAGGTTGAGGAAATCGAGTTTTGCATTTTAACCATCTGTGATAAATGGAGCTCATGTACCGCAATGAAATACAAATGTGGAACAGTTGTGCTGATTTCCCTGCCATGCGGAGACGCCAGGATGAATCCATAACATGATGGAGCATTTACCCAGTGCACCAGGATAGAACTGCAACATAACAGTGTTACCCAGTGCACCAGGATAGAACTGCAACGTGACAGTCCTACCCAGTGCACCAGGATAGAACTGCAACGTGACAGAGTCCTACCCAGTGCACCAGGATAGAACTGCAACGTGACAGTGTCCTACCCAGTGCACCAGGATAGAACTGCAACGTGACAGTGTCCTACCCAGTGCACCAGGATAGAACTGCAACGTGACAGTGTCCTACCCAGTGCACCAGGATAGAACTGCAACGTGACAGTGTCCTACCCAGTGCACCAGGATAGAACTGCAACGTGACAAGAGTCCTACCCAGTGCACCAGAATAGAACTGCAATGTAATGGAGCCTTATCCCACGTACCAAGATCGAATTGCAACAACATGGAACATTTACCCTCTGCACCAGGATAATTCTCAATATGATGGAGCATTTACCCTCTGCACCAGGATGACTCTCAATATGATGGAGCATTTACCCTCTGCATTAGGATAATTCTCAATATGATGGAGCATTTACCCTCTGTACCAGGAAAACACTCAACATGATGGAGCATTTACTCTCTGCACCAGGACCAGGATAATTCTCAATATGATGGAGCATTTATCCTCTGTACCAGGGTGATTCCCAATATGATGGAGCATTTACCCTCTGCACCAGCATAATTTTCAATATAATGGAGCTTTTGCCCTCTGCACCAGAATAATTCTCAATATATTGGAGCATTTACCCTCTGGACCAGGACTAGGATCATTCTCAACATGATGGAGCATTTACCCTCTGTACCAGGATAACGCTCAACATGATGGAGCATTTACCCTTTGCACAAGGGTGGTTTCTGCAATGTGATACAGCATTTACCTTTCGTACCAAGATAATACTGCAATGTGACAGGCTTGCCTAGTGAACCAGGATAATACTGCAATGTTTTGGAGCTTTACTTTGTGCACCAGAATAGCAGTGCAATGTGATAGACAGCTTATCCTGTGCACCAGTCATGTGATTAAGTCTTGCCTCATGCACCAGGATAGTGTTAAAATGTAATAAAACTCACCCAGTGCACCAGGATCAAACTGAAACATGATGGAGCATTTACCCTTTACACTAGGATAATATCACAACGTGACAAAGCATTTAACCAGTGCTCCAAGATAGTAGTAGAATGTAAAGGAGCATTTACCCTGTGCACCACATAGCACTGCAATGTCGCAGGGCTTTTACATTGCACAACAGGGTAGTACTGAAATGAGAGAATTTACCCAGTGGACCATTCACAGATGACAGCAGAGATCCTGCACTGGGGAAATGTGAGGACGACATCCCATTGGTTACTTCCCTGAATCCCAGCAGGACACTCACCACCGTCTGATGGTTCACCTGGATAACCTCATCCCCCGCGTGGATCTTCTTGCACTGGTCGGCCGGAGACTGCAGGAAAGAAAAAGAGAAAATGAATCCTGAGCGGTGACCAGATCACCCGGCAGCCGGGGCAAGGATAATGCTCTCTGCCCCATCAATGCCCTTGACAGGGCAGAGCGGCTCCCCTGACCGGGCAGAGCGGCTCCCCTGACCGGGCAGAGCGGCTCCCCTGACCGGGCAGAGCGGCTCCCCTGACCGGGCAGAGCGGCTCCCCTGACCGGGCAGAGCGGCTCGTGGTCTATTCTACTGTTTATTTGCCATGTGCTGGAAAATACAGGTGGCTATTAGCCACAAACAGGGCCACCTATCACTACATTTATGGTAAAGTGTACGTCAATAGAAATTTATGGGTTAATAAATGAGGTTCTGCAACTTCCCAATTTTTCTGTTGAATGCTTTTATGCACAATTGTTAAGATCTCTATTTGCTGTTAGTGAATGATAGCAGTGCATCAGCGCAGGTGAAATGTCTCAGGCCAAATGACAAAATTGTGCTGCTGTGTTTGCTCACTGGATAGAACTGTAACAAATACTCAGCTGTGAAGAGTTTAGAATGGGTTTTCAGCCTCAGACTGCAAAAAAATATTTCCATTGACTAACAGCAAGCAGTGGTCTGGAAAACACACAGTATATGAAAAAAAGTGAATCCCCTATAAAAGGCTTTCATATTGTCAGAGTTCCCCTTTAAATGAAGAATCTCCGCATTATTCAGAGACATTTCTCTCGCACTGATGGCGATTCTCCATTGTTATCTTGTCCTCAGCGATTTCACACCGGGATTTCACCGCAATTAAATGTTTCTCATCTTCGGTAAAGTTCATCCAGAGATCCCGGAGTTTGATGGTTTGATGCTTTGAGCCGCAGAATTATTAAGATGTTTCTGTCAGGGAAGTTCAAGGCATCGTAATTAACAAGCCCAGGGAGCCCAGAGATGTCTCCGGATCCCACCAAGTGCACAGATTAAAAGTGACAAAATCACCCGGACTGTGAGAGCGCAGAGTTCAGAAAGAGTGCATGGCAGCTGCGCAAGCCCACCTGCCTGCCTATCTCCCTCATAGAGGAGCCAGATAAAGATGAGACAGTTCACCCTCTGCCTCATCATCACCTGCCCTGTGCCTCATCATCATCACATGCCCTGTGTATCATTATCACCTGCCTTGTGCATCATTATCACCTGCCTTGTGCATCATCATCACCTGCCTTGTGCATCATCATCACCTGCCTTGTGCATCATCATCACCTGCCTTGTGCATCATCATCACCTGCCTTGTGCATCATTATTACCTGCCTTTGCATCATCATCACCTGCCCTGTGCATGATCATCAACCACCCTGAGCATCATCATCACCTGCCCTGACCCTCATCATCTCCACCTGCTCTATACATTATCATCGTCTGCCCTGTGCCTCCATCACCTACCCTGTGACACATCATCTACTGCCCTGTACCTCATCATTCCCTGCTCTATGCATCATCACCTGCCCTGTGTCTCATCATCTTCACCTGCTCTATGCATCATCGTTATCACCTGGGCTGTGCATCATCATCCCCTGCTCTATGCATTATCATCACCTGCCCTGTGCCCAGGGCCGGACTGGCCATTGGGCAGTTCTGGCAAATGCCAGAAGGGCCAGTGGCAGTCGTGGGTGACTCGCCAGCGCAGACAACCCCACCCCCCCGCCAGCGCATTCAACTATACCAGCGTCTGTGACGCCGGTACAGTTGAATGCAATGATGGAGGAGAGAGCGTCTGCTGACGCTCCCTCTCCCATCATTCCCCGCTCTGCCTGGCTCTGACACTGCGGGTGCGCGATTACGTCATATCATCGTGCACCTGCTGTGTGACCGGGCAGACTGCAGCTGCTGAGACCGGAGTCTGTTTGTTTGTTTTTTTTAATATATCACTGAGTGATAACTGGATTGTGGGGCTATTGGGGGGGTGCATTACATTCTATGGGGGCTGTGCTGCATTACATTCTATGGGGGCTGGCTGCATTACATTCTATGGGGGCTGTGCTGCATTACATTCTATGGGGGCTGGCTGAATTAAATTCTATGGGATCTGGCTGTATTACATTCTATGGGTGGCTGGCTGCATTACATTCTATGGGGGCTGGCTGCATTACATTCTATGGGGGCTGGCTGCATTACATTCTATGGGGGCTGGCTACATTACATTCTATGGGTGGCTGGCTGCATTACATTCTGTGGGTGGCTGGCAGCATTACATTCTATGGGGGCTGGCTGCATTACATTCTATGGGGGATGGCTGTATTACATTATATGGGGTGCTGTATTATATTCTATGGGGGGCTGCATTATGCTGTATGAGGGGGCTACCATATATTATATATGCAGGGGCTGCATTATACTATATGAGGGGGCTGCATTATATTCTCTGGGGGGGGTTACATTATACTCAGGGGGCTACAATATATTGTGGGGTCGCTGCATTATACTCTGGGGTGGCATCATTATACTATATGTGGGCTGCATTATACTGTATCGAGGACTACGGGGAATAGATTATACTATATGAAGAACTATGGGGTGCATTATGCTATGGGAAGTGAATTGTACTACATGGATGACAATGGCGGGGCATTATACTATATTGAGCACTATGAGGAATGTATTATACTATTTGGAGGACTGAGGAGTGTATTATACTATATGGAGGACTGAGGAGTGTATTATACTATATGGAGGACTGAGGAGTGTATTATACTATATGGAGGACTGAGGTGCACATTATAATATATGGAGGACTATGGGGTGTATTATACTAAACAAGCAAAATGCTGCCTATTCATCGAGTGATTGGATTGTTTATGTGGGAACATAAATCCTTGTTCTCAGCAGCACATCGCTGGTGTAAACTGTAGATGTGCTGCTGATAACATGATACTGTATGGGGACAGATTGATCTAAGGCCGGCGTCACACTAGCGAGTTTTACGGACGTATGAGCGCAGAAAATACATCCATAAAATACGCATAACACACGGCCCAATGATTCTCTATGCCCCAGCTCCTATCAGCCGTATTTTACGGATTCGTATTATACGGTCTTCTACGGCCGTAGAAAATCGCAGCATGCTGCGTTTGTCACCGTATTGCGCAAAAAAATCGCCAATGAAAGTCTATGGGGGCGAGAAAAATACAGATTACACACGGACCAGCAGTGTGACTTGCGAGAAATACGCAGCGGTGTTCTATAGAAAAGCCGGTAATTCAATTGCCGGCTTTTCATTTCTCCTTCACAAACCCGACAGGATATGAGACATGGTTTACATACAGTAAACCATCTCATATCCCTTTTTTTTTGCATATTCTACACTACTAATGTTAGTAGTGTGTATGTGCAAAATTTGGGCGCTGTAGCTTGTAAAATAAAGGGTTAAATCGCGGAAAAAATTGGCGTGGGCTCCCGCGCAATTTTCTCCGCCAGAGTGGTAAAGCCAGTGACTGAAGGCAGAGAGCCTAGAGAGGGTCCATGGTTATTGGCCCCCCTGGCTACAATCATCTGCCCCCAGCCACCCCAGAAAAGGCACATCTGGAAGATGCGCCTATTCTGGCACTTGGCCACTCTCTTCCCACTCCCGTGTAGCGGTGGGATATGGGGTAATAAAGGGTTAATGTCACCTTGCTATTGTAAGGTGACATTAAGCCAGATTAATAATGGAGAGGCATCAATTATGACACCTATCCATTATTAATCCAATAGTACGAAATGGTTAATAAAACACACACACATTATTAAAAAGTATTTGAATGAAATAAAGACACAGGGTGTTGTAATATTTTATTATACTGGTAATCCACCTGAAGACCCTCGTTCTGTAACAAAGGAAAAATAAAAAAACAACAATATCTCATACCTTCCGTCGCTCAGGTCAAGTCCCACGAAGTAAATCCATCTGAAGGGGTTAAATCATTTTACAGCCAGGAGCTCTGCTAAAGCAGTGCTCGTGCCTGTAAAACACGTCTTCAGGTGGATTACCAGTATAATAAAATATTACAACACCCTGTGTCTTTATTTCATTAAAATACTTTTTAATAATGTGTGTGTGTTTTATTAACCATTTCGTACTATTGGATTAATAATGGATAGTTACATATAGTTACATATAGTTATTAAGGTTGAAGGAAGACTAAGTCCATCTAGTTCAACCCATAGCCTAACCTAACATGCCCTAACATGTTGATCCAGGGGAAGGCAAAAAAACCCCATGTGGCAAAGAGTAACTCCACCATGGGGAAAAAAATTCCTTCCCGACTCCACATACGGCAATCAGACTAGTTCCCTGGATCAACGCCTTATCAAGGAATCTAATATATATACCCTGTAACATTATACTTTTCCAGGAAGGCATCCAGTCCCCTCTTAAATTTAATTAATGAATCACTCATTACAACATCATACGGCAGAGAGTTCCATAGTCTCACTGCTCTTACAGTAAAGAATCCACGTCTGTTATTATGCTTAAACCTTCTTTCCTCCAGACGTAGAGGATGCCCCCTTGTCCCTGTCTCAGGTCTATGATTAAAAAGATCATCAGAAAGGTCTTTGTACTGTCCCCTCATATATTTATACATTAAAATAAGATCACCCCTTAGTATTCGTTTTTCCAAACTAAACAGCCCCAAGTGTAATAACCTATCTTTGCATGGCAGACCCCCCAGTCCTCTAATAACCTTGGTCGCTCTTCTCTGCACCCGCTCCAGTTCAGCTATGTCTTTCTTATACACCGGAGACCAGAACTGTGCACAGTATTCTAAGTGTGGTCGAACTAGTGACTTGTATAGAGGTAAAATTATGTTCTCCTCATGAGCATCTATGCCTCTTTTAATGCATCCCATTATTTTATTTGCCTTTGTAGCAGCTGCCTGACACTGGCCACTGAATATGAGTTTGTCATCCACCCATATACCCAGGTCTTTTTCATTGACGGTTTTGCCCAGAGTTTTAGAATTAAGCACATAGTTATACATCTTATTACTTCTACCCAAGTGCATGACCTTACATTTATCCCCATTAAAGCTCATTTGCCATTTATCAGCCCAAGCTTCTAGTTTACATAAATCATCCTGTAATATAAAATTGTCCTCCCCTGTATTGATTACCCTGCAGAGTTTAGTGTCATCTGCAAATATTGAAATTCTACTCTGAATGCCCCCTACAAGGTCATTAATAAATATGTTAAAAAGAAGAGGGCCCAATACTGACCCCTGTGGTACCCCACTGCTAACCGCGACCCAGTCCGAGTGTGCTCCATTAATAACCACCCTTTGTTTCCTATCCCTGAGCCAGCTCTCAACCCACTTACACATATTTTCCCCTATCCCCATTACTCTCATTATATGTAACAACCTTTTGTGTGGCACCGTATCAAAAGCTTTGGAAAAGTCCATATACACTACATCCACTGGGTTCCCTTGCTCCTGTCCGGAACTTACCTCTTCATAGAAGCTGATCAAATTAGTCTGACATGAGCGGTCCCTAGTAAACCCGTGCTGATACTGGGTCATGAGGTTATTCCTCTTCAGATACTCCAGTATAGCATCCCTTAGAATGCCCTCCAGGATTTTACCCACAGTAGAGGTTAAGCTTACTGGCCTATAATTACCGAGTTCAGTTTTTGCCCCTTTTTTGAATATTGGCACCACATTTGCTATACGCCAGTCCTGTGGTACAGACCCTGTTATTATGGAGTCTTTAAAGATTAAAAATAATGGTCTATCAATGACTGTACTTAATTCCTGCAGTACTCGGGGGCGTATCCCATCCGGGCCCGGAGATTTGTCAATTTTAGTTATTTTTAGACGGCGCCGTACTTCCTGCTGGGTTAAGCAGGTGACATTTAATGGGGAATTTTTATCACTAGTCATTTTGTCTGCCATGGGATTTTCTTTTGTAAATACTGATGAAAAAAAGTCATTTAGCATTTTGGCTTTTTCCTCATCCTCATCCACCTTTTCACCCAGACTATTTTTAAGGGGGCCAACACTGTCATTTTTTAGTTTCTTACTATTTATATAGTTAAAGAATATTTTGGGATTATTTTTACTCTCTCTGGCAATGAGTCTCTCTGTCTCAATCTTTGCTGCCTTGATTTGCTTTTTCCAGAATTTATTTAATTTTCTGTATTTATTTAATGCCTCCTCACTACCTACTTCCTTTAATTCTCTAAATGCTTTCTTTTTGTCCCTTATTGCGCCCCTTGCAGCTAGGTGTCATAATTGATGCCTCTTCATTATTAATCTGGCTTAATGTCACCTTACAATAGCAAGGTGGCATTAACCCTTCATTACCCCATATCCCACCGCTACAGGGAGTGGGAAGAGAGTGGCCAAGTGCCAGGATAGGCGCATCTTCCAGATGTGCCTTTTCTGGAGTGGCTGGGGGCAGATGTTTGTAGCCAGGGGGGGGGAATAACCATGGACCCTCTCTAGGCTATTAATATCTGCCCTCAGTCACTGGCTTTACCAATCTGGCGGAGAAAATTGCGTGGGAGCCCACGCCAATTTTTTCCGCCATTTAACCCTTTATTTTACAAGCTACAGCGCCCAAATTTTGCACATACACACTACTAACATTAGTAGTGTGGAATATGCAAAAAAAAGGGGATATGAGATGGTTTACTGTATGTAAACCATGTCTCATATCCTGTTGGGTTTGGGAAGGAGAAAAGAAAAGCCGGCAATTGAATTACCGGCTTTTCACATATCTCGCGCTGAATTAAATATAAATACAGTATATACAGTGTGTATATATATATATATATATATATATATATATATATGTGTGTCTCAATGACATATATATATATATATACATATATATAGAGAGAGAGAGATACTGCATATATGTTTTAACGAACATTTGAGCACATAAATCCATTAGATGTCGGTTTTGCAAGCCTACGAGAAAATATCGCAGTACGGATGCCATACGGATTACATGCGCAAAATACGCTGCCACACCCTGCCTACGGATGACATACGGACCACTATTTTGGGAACATTTCTGCGTATTACGGCCGTAATAAACGGACCGTATTTACATACGCTGAGTGTGATGCCGGCCTAATTGTGATTGTTCTGTTCCCATCATTCTTTCTCAGTTGGTGTAAAGAGGCCGGGAAACAAGCAAATGACTTCACTATTGTCGATCACACTCTTTTAGCGGCCTGAGATCAGCGCATGTAAATACAGCAGAAGTGCTTCGCAGGGAGACCAGGCAAGGATGATGACAGTTGTAGTTAGCACCCGGCGCCTGGGAATAGTGCTAACTCTACTGCTTTTCCCAGCCGCCAGAGCATTTAATTCTGGTATGTGTAATGATTTTTAGGGTTGATGTCAGCTGCTATCAATCCCTGGTGTAAGTAATGGAGAGATGTCTATCAGACACCTCCACTACTAGCCCAGACCTGGCGAGTCCCAGCGACTCTGAAGAGCAGTGACGGTAGTAACAATACCGCTCTTCACAGTCGCCGAGCTCAGCACAAGACCCGGAATATCTGAAGAGCGGTGACGTTACTGATGTCACCGCTCTTCAGAGTCACCGGATCTCGTGCTGCGCAGCGGAACCAAAAGTGGCTGTAGGCAAAGTTTATGGAGCATCAGAATGAGGTTCCATAGCCTTTGGTCGTCTCAATCCCTTTATTATCTACGAGATCCAGTTATGTAGGTAAAGTAGCGGCTTTTCTTGGTACTGAAACTAAAAGCCATAAATAGGACTGAGCTGTAATGCTGGATACAGCTGTGATTATATGTTATATAGTCGTGTTACACTCCCCTCACTTCTTGTAGCCTACAAGTGTACAAAGATATTATACAGTCACCATGTGACAGGTGGGCTTGTGTACCTTCAAATGCCAGGGCCGAATTTTAGTCCCAGTCCGGCCCTGTGCTGTGCCTCATCATCACATGACTTAATCCTCACTATCACCTGTCCAGTGTCTCATGATCATCCCCTACAATAAGACTGATCATCACCTGCCATGTGCCTCATTACCTGCCCCATTCTTTTATGCATAGCTAGGAATAACACTATGGTAATCTTGTGGGACCCCCTGCACCTGCATAATGAAAAGTCCCCCCAAGTATAAATTTCCCACCATTTTTAATGTCCGAGACTGAAAACCCATTCAGAAGTAAAACCTTATATAGCACTAGTAAGTAGCATTTCAGACAATCCTCCGCGGGGTGGAGGGAGCGGCGCTGGGATGGGCCTGCAGGATATTAGTATTCTGGGCGGGTTCACTTACAGTTCGGGGTTAATCCCTCTTCTCAGTATATGAGGTTATAAAATCTGCTGCGTTTGCCGATATTCTTCAAATAAACCATTAGTATCTGGACAAATATCCACATCTCTGGCTGCTGCCATTTCTGGATTCCTCCATCTTGCACATAGATACAATGTATCCAGTGCCGCTCATTATTACTGTCATCCCCCGAGGCCCGGATATAATTGAAATTCACCGAGCGGCAAATTGAAATAAATTTTGGCTGCGGCATTTAAGTCACTTATATACGGGACAGCAGGAGACGCAGGGTCCGACCACAGCAAGCGCTAGATGTAGTCATGCACATGTTACATAGTAGCGAAAGGATCAAAAACAAATAGAAAGATATGTAACGATATCATATAAACATGTTCCGTCCGCTCTTTCAGGAGCGCCTCACTTACGTTTTCAGTGGTCCCCGTGATGACGTGGAGCCCGTCATATGTGGATTTGATGTACATCCCCTGGAAGAGAGACACATCAATCAGGTGAAACAGAAATGTGGCCGGATTTATGCAATTATTCAGCATTTTACCTCTGCAATTGAAAAGTTCTTAAACTTTCTAATCTATTTGGTGTCATTTCCAAAGTCTCTGCTTGATGTAGTAAATAGTAATATTTTTAATTACGTCCATGTTCACATCATGCACTTGCGCTGCATTTTTCTTTTTGAGCAATTTTATCAAATCATGGTAAAATTGCTGCATGTTCAGAGGGATAAAACAAAAATATACAATAAACAAGTTGAGTGGCGCTACGTATTACAGGGTTCTTATTTCTGCTGCGAATAAAACAATCTCCACCAATGATTGTATATGCAATAAATGAGTTTAAAAATTGGATATATGTTATATCCGTATTCGCGCTAATAAAAACCCAAGGAAAAAAGACATAGAAAGCTTGCTCGTAGATGTAGCCTATAATAAATTACTCCATTGCTGCAAATATGGAGTGTTATAATACAATATGAAGGTAACTCCAAATTTCTGAGTGATAATAATAAGAGTCTTACCCTGCACCAGCGTTCAGAATGGCATATAGGGTGCCTGATTGCAGACTAGGATCCTCACGCTGGATGAGACGCTTGGTTGCAGGCTGTATTTGTCCAGCATCGGCTGGCAGCGTTGTGCTGAGGTAGTAAGTCACTGGTTCTGCCCGCATGCGGCGGTTGCCTTGGCCGATGGCAGCTCACCGTTGTGCCCAGCTTGCGCTTGCGGTAGTTGGTACTCGTGCGTGCAGGTGAATGTCCCTCTAGGTGCGCGGAGTGCGAGCAGCGTTTACAGAAGGACCTGCGTGCCGATGTAAGTAACGTGACCACCCACGTGAATAGAAAGTGCACTACGGATGGTGGTAGGGACCACAAAAGATCAACGCGTTTCGGAGACGTCTGTCTCCTTCCTCAGGAATGGGCCCTACCCCATAATCACTGTCCTTATAACCGCCATCCGCCCATTCAAATCACTGGAATCCAAAAAACTCCACCCCGCTGTTCAGTCCATTAGGAACAACAGTGTTTAGGGTGAAAATCCATCTTGTCTCCGCTCTTGACATAGCTTTAATAAAATTGCCACCCCTCCAGTGTGGAATTATTTTCTCAATGCCTATGACCACTGTACCCCACATGGATCCATTATGTTGTTCAGAAAAATGCTTTGAAAGAGGATGCCCCATGAATTTCTTCTTTATGTTCTGGATATGTTCACTAATCCTTATTTTTAGTGGTCTTTTTGTACGGCCTATATATATCTTATTGCATGGACATCTAATAGCATATATAACCCCTTTGGTTGAGCAAGTAATGAAATCCTTTATAATAAATTCAGCCTCATCTTTACAAAACTTGCTTTGTTTTCTAGTTAGTCCCTGTTTGCACATAGTGCATTTCTGACATGGAAAAAAGCCTTTTAACAACTCCCGAGATAGGGTAGTTTGTTTGAAGTCAGATTTATTTTGTGTGGTAGGAGCTATAAGGTTGCCTAAATTCCGGCATTTTTTATATATGAAGCGAGGTTGATTTGATATTATATCCCCCAAAATTTTATCGTTTTTTAAAACGTGCCAGTGTTTTTTCACTATTTTTCTCAGAATATGTGAATTGGCATTAAACTGAGTAATAATTGGGGTAAAATTTAGTTCATCCTTAGTTTTACTGCTCGGTTTAAAAAACTCTTGACGGGGTTTAGAAAAAGCATCTTTCATAGCTTTCTCCAACATTTCCTCATTATATCCTTTTTGGCGAAATTTTTTGGTGAGGATTTCTGCCTCTTTATCGAGGTCCAGAGATTTTGAACAGTTTCTATGGATTCTCATATATTGGCTTTTGGGGATATTCAGCAGCCATTGGGGGAGGTGACAGCTGTCTAGAGGAATAAAACTGTTGGAATCTGTCGGTTTATGGAAGGTACGTGTATGAATAGTACCTTCCTCTATAAAAATGGTAAGATCCAAAAAATTAATTTCACGGTTGCTAATGTTACTACTAAAATTAAGATAAAAATCATTTTTATTTAGATCAATTAAAAACTTATTCAGTGTTTCCCTACCCCCAGACCAAATAAAAACCACATCATCTATGAAACGTTGCCAGAGGACCAGGTTCGCGCGCAGGGTACCTTCCTGATAGATGAAGGACTCTTCCCATTTCCCAACATATAAGTTAGCATAACTGGGCGCGAACCTGGTCCCCATAGCAGTACCCCATTGCTGGGAGTAGTAGTCCTCCTGATACATGAAGTAGTTATGTGTTAAAATGAATTTCATACATTCCCCTAAAAATTCAACTTGTTCAGTTGGCGTATTAGAATATTTATCTAAAAAATATTTGGCAGCGTTACACCCCTTAGTGTGGTCGATCACTGTATAAAGGGAGGCTATATCCAGAGTGCCCAATATGTAACTTTCCTGCCATTTGATGTTCTGTAAAATTTTTAAAATGTGAGCGCTATCTTTAAGATAAGCCGGAAGGTGTGTCACTAATTTTTGGAGATGGCAGTCAACAAGTTTAGACAAATTAGATGTAAGGCACTGGATCCCTGAAATGATGGGCCTCCCAGGTGGATTCTGAATATCCTTATGTATTTTAGGTAGATAGTAAAAGGATAAGGATATTCAGAATCCACCTGGGAGGCCCATCATTTCAGGGATCCAGTGCCTTACATCTAATTTGTCTAAACTTGTTGACTGCCATCTCCAAAAATTAGTGACACACCTTCCGGCTTATCTTAAAGATAGCGCTCACATTTTAAAAATTTTACAGAACATCAAATGGCAGGAAAGTTACATATTGGGCACTCTGGATATAGCCTCCCTTTATACAGTGATCGACCACACTAAGGGGTGTAACGCTGCCAAATATTTTTTAGATAAATATTCTAATACGCCAACTGAACAAGTTGAATTTTTAGGGGAATGTATGAAATTCATTTTAACACATAACTACTTCATGTATCAGGAGGACTACTACTCCCAGCAATGGGGTACTGCTATGGGGACCAGGTTCGCGCCCAGTTATGCTAACTTATATGTTGGGAAATGGGAAGAGTCCTTCATCTATCAGGAAGGTACCCTGCGCGCGAACCTGGTCCTCTGGCAACGTTTCATAGATGATGTGGTTTTTATTTGGTCTGGGGGTAGGGAAACACTGAATAAGTTTTTAATTGATCTAAATAAAAATGATTTTTATCTTAATTTTAGTAGTAACATTAGCAACCGTGAAATTAATTTTTTGGATCTTACCATTTTTATAGAGGAAGGTACTATTCATACACGTACCTTCCATAAACCGACAGATTCCAACAGTTTTATTCCTCTAGACAGCTGTCACCTCCCCCAATGGCTGCTGAATATCCCCAAAAGCCAATATATGAGAATCCATAGAAACTGTTCAAAATCTCTGGACCTCGATAAAGAGGCAGAAATCCTCACCAAAAAATTTCGCCAAAAAGGATATAATGAGGAAATGTTGGAGAAAGCTATGAAAGATGCTTTTTCTAAACCCCGTCAAGAGTTTTTTAAACCGAGCAGTAAAACTAAGGATGAACTAAATTTTACCCCAATTATTACTCAGTTTAATGCCAATTCACATATTCTGAGAAAAATAGTGAAAAAACACTGGCACGTTTTAAAAAACGATAAAATTTTGGGGGATATAATATCAAATCAACCTCGCTTCATATATAAAAAATGCCGGAATTTAGGCAACCTTATAGCTCCTACCACACAAAATAAATCTGACTTCAAACAAACTACCCTATCTCGGGAGTTGTTAAAAGGCTTTTTTCCATGTCAGAAATGCACTATGTGCAAACAGGGACTAACTAGAAAACAAAGCAAGTTTTGTAAAGATGAGGCTGAATTTATTATAAAGGATTTCATTACTTGCTCAACCAAAGGGGTTATATATGCTATTAGATGTCCATGCAATAAGATATATATAGGCCGTACAAAAAGACCACTAAAAATAAGGATTAGTGAACATATCCAGAACATAAAGAAGAAATTCATGGGGCATCCTCTTTCAAAGCATTTTTCTGAACAACATAATGGATCCATGTGGGGTACAGTGGTCATAGGCATTGAGAAAATAATTCCACACTGGAGGGGTGGCAATTTTATTAAAGCTATGTCAAGAGCGGAGACAAGATGGATTTTCACCCTAAACACTGTTGTTCCTAATGGACTGAACAGCGGGGTGGAGTTTTTTGGATTCCAGTGATTTGAATGGGCGGATGGCGGTTATAAGGACAGTGATTATGGGGTAGGGCCCATTCCTGAGGAAGGAGACAGACGTCTCCGAAACGCGTTGATCTTTTGTGGTCCCTACCACCATCCGTAGTGCACTTTCTATTCACGTGGGTGGTCACGTTACTTACATCGGCACGCAGGTCCTTCTGTAAACGCTGCTCGCACTCCGCGCACCTAGAGGGACATTCACCTGCACGCATGAGTACCAACTACCGCAAGCGCAAGCTGGGCACAACGGTGAGCTGCCATCGGCCAAGGCAACCGCCGCATGCGGGCAGAACCAGTGACTTACTACCTCAGCACAACGCTGCCAGCCGATGCTGGACAAATACAGCCTGCAACCAAGCGTCTCATCCAGCGTGAGGATCCTAGTCTGCAATCAGGCACCCTATATGCCATTCTGAACGCTGGTGCAGGGTAAGACTCTTATTATTATCACTCAGAAATTTGGAGTTACCTTCATATTGTATTATAACACTCCATATTTGCAGCAATGGAGTAATTTATTATAGGCTACATCTACGAGCAAGCTTTCTATGTCTTTTTTCCTTGGGTTTTTATTAGCGCGAATACGGATATAACATATATCCAATTTTTAAACTCATAAAACAAAAATACAATGTGATTGCAATCCTGGAAAAGTTGAACTCAAAATCAATACATTTTCCCTCCATTGATAAATTGTAACAAATTATGAGTAGATCAATGAGATTTGTGGTGCTGATGTATTTATTAAGTGTTTGTCTGTACAGGCTGCAATATCACGGCAGAAGAACACGAGAGCTGGGCAGGCAGGTGGAGGTGTCAGCTTCACAATAGAAAAATGTATCTTTCTATTCACTGACAGCAAGCAGATATGTTGAGAAATGGAACTGATTTGCATTAGTTTTGCATATCTTTGTGTGTGCGGGTGCAGCTCACTTCACAGAATTCCTGATTTTTCAAACTCTGAATGTAAATGTCTATATTCACTGACAGAAAGCAGAAACTAAAACACAAAGTATATTCCGAAAGTTGCAGAACTTAATTCTTTGGTTTAATGTCACTTTTTACTATATTTAATGTAAGACTGAAGCTTCCAATACATTGAGCAATGAGTTCGCTTCCAACCTCCATATCGATGTTTCTACCACAGGAAAGCAGTTCATGAACATAGATGTAGCGTAGATATCTCGCCCCATGACTGTCACCTCCGAACCAGGGGACAGCGCATCTAGGACGCAAGTCAGAAACACAGATCCTTGTAATCTCCTCTGCTTCCAGTACAGATCCTTGTAATCTCCTCTGTTCCCAACACAGATCCTTGTGGTCTCCCAGTACAGAACCTTGTGGTCTCCACTGCGCCCAGTAAAGATCCTTGTGGTCTCTCCACTGCTCCCAGTACATATCCTTATGGTCTCCACCCTCCCAGCACAGATTCTTGTGTTCTCCTCTGCTCCCAGTACAGATCCTTGTGATCTCATGAGCTTCCAGCACAGATCCTTGTGTTCTCCTCTGTTCCCAGTACAGATCCTTGTGTTCTCCTCTGCTCCCAGTACAGATCCTTGTGGTCTCCTCTGTTCCCAGTACAGATCCCTGGGTTCTCATCCGCTCCCAGTACAGATCCTTGTAGTCTCATCTGCTCCCAGTACAGATCCTACGGTTCTCCTCTGCTCCCAGTACAGATCCTTGTGTTCTCCTCTGCTCCCAGTACAGATCCTTGTGGTCTCCTGTGCTCCCAGTACAGATCATGGTGTTCTCCTCTGCTCCCAGTACAGATCCTTGTGATCTCATGAGCTTCCAGCACAGATCCTTGTGTTCTCCTCTGTTCCCAGTACAGATCCTTGTGTTCTCCTCTGCTCCCAGTACAGATCCTTGTGTTCTCCTCTGCTCCCAGTACAGATCCTTGTGTTCTCCTCTGCTCCCAGTACAGATCCTTGTGATCTCATGAGCTTCCAGCACAGATCCTTGTGTTCTCCTCTGCTCCCATTACAGATCCTTGTGTTCTCCTCTGCTCCCATTACAGATCCTTGTGTTCTCCTCTGTTCCCAGTACAGATCCTTGTGTTCTCCTCTGTTCCCAGTACAGATCCTTGTGTTCTCCTCTGCTCCCAGTACAGATCCTTGTGATCTCATGAGCTTCCAGCACAGATCCTTGTGTTCTCCTCTGTTCCCAGTACAGATCCTTGTGTTCTCCTCTGTTCCCAGTACAGATCCCTGGGTTCTCATCCGCTCCCAGTACAGATCCTTGTAGTCTCATCTGCTCCCAGTACAGATCCTACGGTTCTCCTCTGCTCCCAGTACAGATCCTTGTGTTCTCCTCTGCTCCCAGTACAGATCATGGTGTTCTCCTCTGCTCCCAGTACAGATCCTTGTGATCTCATGAGCTTCCAGCACAGATCCTTGTGTTCTCCTCTGTTCCCAGTACAGATCCTTGTGTTCTCCTCTGCTCCCAGTACAGATCCTTGTGTTCTCCTCTGCTCCCAGTACAGATCCTTGTGTTCTCCTCTGCTCCCAGTACAGATCCTTGTGATCTCATGAGCTTCCAGCACAGATCCTTGTGTTCTCCTCTGCTCCCATTACAGATCCTTGTGTTCTCCTCTGCTCCCATTACAGATCCTTGTGTTCTCCTCTGTTCCCAGTACAGATCCTTGTTTTCTCCTCTGTTCCCAGTACAGAACCTTCAGATTTCCATTGCTCTAAGCACAGGACTTTCTTATCTTTCTTCCGCTCAGTGTGCCCGGCTTACGGCTGCTGTTTCTCCTCTCACCTGCCCCCATATACACTCTCTCCCACCATCCTTGGTTCCTCACTATTTGGCTGCTCAGACTCAGATGTCATCGGTCTTTTATGAGCCGCCTTGTTCTCTGGTATCAGATGATTTCCTGTTTTATGATTTTCTAGTTCACCCTTAAAAACATCTTCAAATATTTCCTAATCAGAAGCGCCTGGTCTTATAATGGAAAGATAAGGAATCACTGGGATCAATGGCGCTCGGCAACAACACCTGAGACGATAACAGCGGATTTCACCCTTATGATCCGAGTTCTCCTGATTATCTCCAAGGTCTCTGCCCTCAAGGAAGAAGAAGCGTCTCAGAAGATGAAGTGCTGGCGGTGATGGAGTTTCTGGCCATTTGGTGTCAGCCCGATCCTTTCGATGTAGAGCTTCCTACATTGAGGAGTTTTATACAAACCATCATTTTATAATGAAATGCGGGTTTCTGTTTCAGTTCTGCTCCATTTTCAGGATCTCTGCTTGCCGTAATTAAAAACCTGCTGAGACCTCAGTTTGTTACAATGTATCCAACGTGCACAATCCTCTGTGAGTGAATCACATCAGCAGCACACATCTCTCCTGTCCAGCAGTTTGATACAATGTATCAGTCTGCAGGTGGTCTTCAAGGCACACAACACAGCAAAAAGAAGGACCCGAGGATGCTGTTATTCCCACCGATGCTCATGTCTCCTTGGACTACACTTCCCATCATCATTGCTTGTTTTCATGGATCTTTCTGGTTTACATAGGAAGGCATGATATCCTGTAGGACCCCATAGAGATGGTTAAAGAGCACTCTTGCCAGGCAGCCGAAGCAATCATATTATTAGAAACATTCACAGAACTAATCAAACCCCAGGAGCTCCGCTCCATGTTCTCCCAGTTTTATTATGTTTTTTTCTCCGTCTCTACTTATGTCGGGGTTCACTTTATTCCCAGCCCTCCATCCTCTCGTCTGATGCTGTTTCCCCTCCAGTTACATTGTATCACACAGTCGCTGCGCCGCGGCCGCACGCTCCAGACACTGACATTTACTCTCAGACTGGAAACCAAAGCAGAAAATTCACATTTGATGATTCACAAAACAAAGATGGAAGGAAAATAGAAATTGTTCTTGTCCTAAAAAAATCATCAAACCGGAGAACCGGTAACCGGTATTGTGCAAAGAGCGTGAAAACGGCACCAGTGGGCGGCTACATCACAGAGGGAGGAAGATCTGAGTACAGTCACTACTTATATCACATAGGGTCATCAGACGGATAGTCTTCGATATAAAGTGACATTATAAGAGGGAACTGTAGTGCAGGATGAGTATAGTAACGTATGTGCCTCCAGCAGAATAGTGAGTGCAGCTCTGGAGTATAATACAGGAGGTAACTCAGGGTCAGTAATGTAATGTATGTACACAGTGACTGCACCAGCAGAATAGTGAGTGCAGCTCTGGGGTATAATACAGGATGTAACTCAGGATCAGTAATGTAATGTATGTTGTTGTGAATTTGGATTCTGGGCTCCCCCGGTGGCTACTGGTGGAATTGAACTGGTGTCTTCATCTTCTCTGTTCACCTGTTCCCATCAAGATGTGGGAGTCGCTATATAACCTTGCTGCTCTGTTAGTTGCTTGCCGGTCAACAATGTTATCAGAAGCCTCTCTGTGCTTGTTCCTGCTCCTAGACAACTACTAGATAAGTTGGACTCTTGTCCATGTTTGTTTTTGCATTTTTGTTCCAGTTCACAGCTGTAGTTTCGTTACTGTGTCTGGAAAGCTCTTGTGAACAGGAATTGCCACTCTGGTGTTATGAGTTAATGCCAGAGTTTTAAAGTAATTTCTGGATGGTGTTTTTGATAGGGTTTTCAGCTGACCATGAAAGTGTCCTTTCTGTCTTCTGCTATGTAGTAAGTGGACCTCAAATTTGCTAAACCTATTTTCATACTACGTTTGTTATTTCTTCTCAACTCACCGCCAATACATGTGGGGGGCCTCTGTCTCCTTTCGGGGTATTTCTCTAGAGGTGAGCTAGGACTAATATTTTCCTCTGCTAGTTTTATTTAGTCCTCCGGCTGGTGCTGGGCATCTAGAATCAACGTAGGCATGCTACCCGGCCACTGCTAGTTGTGCGTTAGGTTTAGTTCATGGTCAGCTCAGTTCCCATCTTCCAAGAGCTAGTTCCTATATATGCTTAT
Source organism: Ranitomeya variabilis (assembly GCF_051348905.1). Lineage (NCBI taxonomy): Eukaryota > Metazoa > Chordata > Amphibia > Anura > Dendrobatidae > Ranitomeya > Ranitomeya variabilis. Next base: position 390,744,349 of record NC_135233.1, on the reverse strand, counting down.
GCTATGTTCTCTTGCCATTGAGATCATGACAGTTTGACCGGCCCACAAAGTGTTAATTGTTTGGGCTGAAGCAGGAGAAAAAGAAGTGTTGAAGGGAAATTTTTTTTTTTTTTTTTCCCCTCAGAGTTTTGCTGCCTAGCCCTTAATTGCTGTCTAGCTGCTTCTTACCTCCTCTTAACCCTTGAATGGCTCTGTGTCCACCTGTTTGTAATGGATCTTCAGAGTGTAACTGCAGGTTTGAATAATCTCGCCACGAAGGTACAAAATTTGCAAGATTTTGTTTGTCATGCACCTGTATCTGAGCCGAGAATTCCTTTGCCGGAATTTTTCTCGGGGAATAGATCCGGGTTTCAGAATTTTCGAAATAATTGCAAATTATTTTTGTCCCTGAAATCTCGCTCTGCCGGAGACCCTGCACAGCAGGTCAGGATTGTGATTTCCTTGCTCCGGGGCGACCCTCAAGACTGGGCTTTTTCATTGACACCAGGGGATCCTGCGTTGCTCAATGTGGATGCGTTTTTTCTGGCCTTGGGGTTGCTTTATGACGAACCTCATTTGGAGCTTCAGGCAGAAAAAACTTTGATGTCCCTATCTCAGGGGCAAGATGAAGCGGAAATTTACTGCCAAAGATTCCGTAAATGGTCTGTGCTTACTCAGTGGAATGAGTGCGCCCTGGCGGCGACTTTCAGAGAGGGTCTCTCTGATGCCATTAAGGATGTTATGGTGGGGTTCCCTGTGCCTGCGGGTCTGAATGAGTCCATGACAATGGCTATTCAGATCGATAGGCATTTGCGGGAGCGCAAACCAGTGCACCATCTGGCGGTGTCCACTGAGAAGTCGCCAGAGAATATGCAGTGTGATAGAATTCTGTCCCGAAGCGAGCGGCAGAATTTTAGACGGAAAAATGGGTTGTGTTTCTATTGTGGTGATTCTACTCATGTTATATCAGCATGCTCTAAGCGCACTAAAAAGCTTGATAAATCTGTTTCCATTTGTACCTTACCGTCTAAGTTTATTCTATCTGTGACCCTGATTTGCTCTTTGTCATCTATTACCACGGACGCCTATGTCGACTCTGGCGCCGCTTTGAGTCTTATGGATTGGTCCTTTGCCAAACGCTGTGGGTATGATTTAGAGCCTTTGGAGACTCCTATTCCTCTGAAGGGGATTGACTCCACCCCATTGGCTAATAATAAACCACAATACTGGACACAAGTAACTATGCGTATTAATCCGGATCACCAGGAGATTATTCGCTTTCTGGTGCTGTATAATCTACATGATGATTTGGTGCTAGGATTGCCTTGGCTGCAATCTCACAACCCAGTCCTCGACTGGAGAGCTATGTCTGTGTTGAGCTGGGGATGTAAGGGGGCTCATGGGGATGTACCTGTGGTTTCCATTTCATCATCCATTCCCTCTGAAATTCCTGAGTTCCTGTCTGACTATCGTGACGTCTTTGAAGAATCCAAGCTTGGTTCGTTACCTCCGCACCGAGAGTGCGATTGTGCCATAGATTTAATCCCGGGTAGTAAATACCCAAAGGGTCGTTTATTTAATCTGTCTGTGCCTGAACATGCTGCTATGCGAGAATATATAAAGGAGTCCTTGGAAAAGGGACATATTCGTCCATCGTCATCTCCCTTAGGAGCCGGTTTTTTCTTTGTGTCAAAAAAAGACGGCTCTTTGAGACCATGTATTGATTATCGGCTTTTGAATAAAATCACTGTTAAATATCAATACCCATTGCCGTTGCTGACTGATTTGTTTGCTCGCATAAAGGGGGCCAAGTGGTTCTCTAAGATTGACCTTCGTGGGGCGTATAATTTGGTGCGAATCAGGCAGGGGGATGAGTGGAAAACCGCATTTAATACGCCCGAGGGCCACTTTGAGTATTTAGTGATGCCTTTTGGTCTTTCTAATGCTCCGTCAGTTTTCCAGTCCTTTATGCATGATATTTTTCGCGATTATTTGGATAAATTTATGATTGTGTATCTGGATGATATTCTGATTTTTTCGGATGACTGGGACTCTCATGTCCAGCAAGTCAGGAGGGTTTTTCAGGTTTTGCGGTCTAATTCTTTGTGTGTGAAGGGTTCTAAGTGTGTTTTTGGGGTACAGAGGATTTCCTTTTTGGGATATATTTTTTCCCCCTCTTCCATTGAAATGGATCCTGTCAAGGTTCAAGCTATTTGTGATTGGACGCAGCCCTCTTCTCTTAAGAGTCTTCAGAAATTTTTGGGCTTTGCTAACTTTTATCGTCGATTTATTGCTGGTTTTTCGGATATTGCTAAACCATTGACCGATTTGACTAAGAAGGGTGCTGATGTTGCTGATTGGTCCCCTGATGCTGTGGAGGCCTTTCGGGAGCTTAAGCGCCGTTTTTCCTCTGCCCCTGTGTTGCGTCAGCCTGATGTTGCTCTACCTTTTCAGGTTGAGGTCGACGCTTCTGAGATCGGAGCTGGGGCAGTGTTGTCGCAGAAAAGTTCTGACTGCTCCGTGATGAGGCCTTGTGCCTTCTTTTCCCGTAAATTTTCGCCCGCTGAGCGGAATTATGATGTTGGGAATCGGGAGCTTTTGGCCATGAAGTGGGCTTTTGAGGAGTGGCGCCATTGGCTTGAGGGGGCCAGACATCAGGTGGTGGTATTGACTGACCACAAAAATTTGATTTATCTTGAGACCGCCAGGCGCCTGAATCCTAGACAGGCGCGCTGGTCATTATTTTTCTCTCGGTTTAATTTTGTGGTGTCATACCTACCGGGTTCTAAGAATGTTAAGGCAGATGCCCTTTCTAGGAGTTTTGAGCCTGACTCGCCTGGTAACTCTGAGCCCACAGGTATCCTTAAGGATGGAGTGGTATTGTCAGCCGTTTCTCCAGACCTGCGGCGGGCCTTGCAGGAGTTTCAGGCGGATAGACCTGATCGTTGCCCACCTGATAAACTGTTTGTTCCTGATGATTGGACCAGTAGAGTCATCTCTGAGGTTCATTCTTCTGCGTTGGCAGGTCATCCTGGCATTTTTGGTACCAGGGATTTGGTGGCAAGGTCCTTCTGGTGGCCTTCCCTGTCACGAGATGTGCGAGGCTTTGTGCAGTCTTGTGACGTTTGTGCTCGGGCCAAGCCTTGTTGTTCTCGGGCTAGTGGATTATTGTTGCCCTTGCCTATTCCTAAGAGGCCTTGGACGCACATCTCGATGGATTTTATTTCAGCTCTGCCTGTTTCTCAGAAGATGTCTGTCATCTGGGTGGTGTGTGACCGTTTTTCTAAGATGGTCCATTTGGTTCCTCTGCCCAAGTTACCTTCTTCTTCCGAGTTGGTTCCTCTGTTTTTTCAAAATGTTGTTAGTTTGCATGGTATTCCTGAGAATATCGTTTCTGACAGAGGGACCCAATTCGTGTCTAGATTTTGGCGGGCATTCTGTGCTAGGATGGGCATAGATTTATCTTTCTCGTCCGCTTTCCATCCTCAGACGAATGGCCAGACCGAGCGGATTAATCAGACCCTGGAGACATATCTGAGGTGTTTTGTGTCTGCTGACCAGGATGATTGGGTTGCTTTTTTGCCATTGGCGGAGTTCGCTCTCAATAATCGGGCCAGCTCTGCCACTTTGGTGTCCCCGTTTTTCTGTAATTCGGGGTTTCATCCTCGATTTTCCTCTGGTCAGGTGGAATCTTCGGATTGTCCTGGAGTGGATGCTGTGGTGGAGAGATTGCATCAGATCTGGGGGCAGGTGGTGGACAATTTGAGGTTGTCCCAGGAGAAGACTCAGCTTTTTGCCAACCGCCACCGTCGTGTTGGTCCTCGGCTTTCTGTTGGGGATTTGGTGTGGTTGTCTTCTCGTTTTGTCCCTATGAGGGTCTCTTCTCCTAAGTTTAAGCCTCGGTTTATCGGCCCGTATAAGATATTGGAGATTCTTAACCCTGTTTCCTTCCGTTTGGACCTCCCTGCATCCTTTTCTATTCATAACGTTTTTCATCGGTCATTATTGCGCAGGTATGAGGTACCGGTTGTGCCTTCCGTTGAGCCTCCTGCTCCGGTGTTGGTTGAGGGTGAGTTGGAGTACGTTGTGGAGAAAATCTTAGACTCTCGTGTTTCCAGACGGAGACTCCAGTATCTGGTCAAGTGGAAGGGATACGGCCAGGAGGATAATTCTTGGGTGAATGCATCTGATGTTCATGCCTCCGATCTGGTTCGTGCCTTTCATAGGGCCCATCCTGATCGCCCTGGTGGTTCTGGTGAGGGTTCGGTGCCCCCTCCTTGAGGGGGGGGTACTGTTGTGAATTTGGATTCTGGGCTCCCCCGGTGGCTACTGGTGGAATTGAACTGGTGTCTTCATCTTCTCTGTTCACCTGTTCCCATCAAGATGTGGGAGTCGCTATATAACCTTGCTGCTCTGTTAGTTGCTTGCCGGTCAACAATGTTATCAGAAGCCTCTCTGTGCTTGTTCCTGCTCCTAGACAACTACTAGATAAGTTGGACTCTTGTCCATGTTTGTTTTTGCATTTTTGTTCCAGTTCACAGCTGTAGTTTCGTTACTGTGTCTGGAAAGCTCTTGTGAACAGGAATTGCCACTCTGGTGTTATGAGTTAATGCCAGAGTTTTAAAGTAATTTCTGGATGGTGTTTTTGATAGGGTTTTCAGCTGACCATGAAAGTGTCCTTTCTGTCTTCTGCTATGTAGTAAGTGGACCTCAAATTTGCTAAACCTATTTTCATACTACGTTTGTTATTTCTTCTCAACTCACCGCCAATACATGTGGGGGGCCTCTGTCTCCTTTCGGGGTATTTCTCTAGAGGTGAGCTAGGACTAATATTTTCCTCTGCTAGTTTTATTTAGTCCTCCGGCTGGTGCTGGGCATCTAGAATCAACGTAGGCATGCTACCCGGCCACTGCTAGTTGTGCGTTAGGTTTAGTTCATGGTCAGCTCAGTTCCCATCTTCCAAGAGCTAGTTCCTATATATGCTTATGCTATGTTCTCTTGCCATTGAGATCATGACAGTATGTACACAGTGACTGCACCAGCAGAATAGTGAGTGCAGCTCTGGGGTATAATACAGGAGGTAACTCAGGATCAGTAATGTAATGTATGTACACAGTGACTGCACCAGCAGAATAGTGAGTGCAGCTCTGGGGTATAATACAGGAGGTAACTCAGGATCAGTAATGTAATGTATGTACACTGACTGCACCAGCAGAATAGTGAGTGCAGCTCTGGGGTATAACACAGGATGTAACTCAGGATCAGTAATGTAATGTATGTACACAGTGACTGCACCAGCAGAATAGTGAGTGCAGTTATGGAGTATAATACAGGATGTAACTCTGAATCAGTAATGTAATGTATGTACACAGTGACCCCACCAGCAGAATAGTGAGTGCAGCTCTGGAGTATAATACAAGATGTAACTCAGGATCAGTAATGTAATGTATGTACACAGTGACTGCACCAGCAGAATAGTGAGTGCAGCTCTGGAGTATAATACAGGCTGTAACTCAGGATCAGTAATGTAATGTATGTACACAGTGACCGCACCAGCAGAATAGTGAGTGCTGCTCTGGAGTATAATGCAGGCGGTAACTCAGGATCAGAAATGTAATGTATGTACACAGTGACTGCACCAGCAGAATGGTGAGTGCTGCTCTGGAGTATAATGCAGGATGTAACTCGGTATCAGTAATGTAATGTGTGTACACAGTGACTGCACCAGCAGAATAGTGAGTGCAGCTCTGGGGTATAATACCAGATGTAACTCAGCATCAGTAATGTAATGTATGTACACAGTGACTGCACCAGCAGAATACTGAGTGCAGCTCTGGGGTATAATACAGGATGTAACTCAGAATCAGTAATGTAATGTATGTACACAGTAACTGCACCAGCAGAATAGTGAGTGCAGCTCTGGGGTATAATACCGGATGAACTCAGGATCAATAATGTAATGTATGTACACAGTGACTGCACCAGCAGAATAGTGAGTGCAGCTCTGGGGTATAATACAGGATGGAACTCAGGATCAGTAATGTAATGTATACAGTGACTGCACGAGCAGAATAGCGAGTGCAGTTATGGAGTATAATACAGGATGTAACTCAGGATCAGTAATGTATGTACACAGTGACTGCACCAGCAGAATAGTGAGTGCAGCTCTGGGGTATAATATAGGATGGAACTCAGGATCAGTAATGTAATGTATGTACACTGACTGCACCAGCAGAATAGTGAGTGCAGCTCTGGGGTATAATACAGGATGTAACTCAGGATCAGTAATGTAATGTAAATACGCTGACTGCACCAGCAGAATAGTGAGCGCAGCTCTGGGGTATAATACAGGATGTAACTCAGGATCAGTAATGTAATGTATGTACACTGTGACCAGCAGAATAGCGAGTACAGCTCTGGGGTATAATACAGGAGGTAATGCAGGATCAGTAATGTAATGTATGTACACAGTGTGTTGTGAATTTGGATTCTGGGCTCCCCCGGTGGCCGCTTGTGGAATTGGACTTGTCATCCTCTTTCCTGTTTCACCTGATTCCATCAGTAGTGGGTGTCGCTATTTAAGCTCATTTCTCTGGTGGTTTCTTGCCGGTCAGCAATGTTATCTGATGCCTCTCAGTGCTTGTTCCTGCTTCTAGACAACTACTAGATAAGTTGGACTTTTGTCCATGTTTTGTTTTGCCTATTTGTTCCAGTTCACAGCTGAAGTTTTGTTACTGTGTCTGGAAAGCTCTCGTTGATCAGGGATTGCTACTCTGGCGTTATGAGTTAATGCCAGAGTTTAAGGTAATCTCTGGATGGTGTTTTGTTAGTGTTTTTCTGCTGACCATGAAATTATACTATCTGTCTTCTGCTATCTAGTAAGCGGACCTCAAATTTGCTAAGACTATTTTCCTGCTGCGTTTGTTGTTTCATCTGAACTCACCGTCATTATATGTGGGGGGCTACTGTCTTCTTTGGAATATTTCTCTAGAGGTGAGCCAGGTCTTATATTTCCCTCTGCTAGCTATTTAGGTCTTAGGCCAGAGCTGGGCATCTAGCGATAAATAGGAAATGCTACCTGGCTATTTCTAGTTGCGCGGCAGGCTTAGTTCATGGTCAGTATAGTTCCATCTTCCGAGAGCTTGTCCCTCTATAGGCTTGCTATGATCTCTGCCTGCAGAGATCATGACAGTTTGACCGGCCATTAAAGTGTTAAAGACCCAGGTTGAGAAAGGAGAGTTATAAGAAGTCTGCTGGAATTTTTTTTTTTTTTTTTTTTTTTTCCTCCAGTCTGCCTTGCTGCAGTCTTTTTTCTCTCTCTCCTCCTAATCTCTGTATGCTCTGTGTGCACCTGACAATAATGGATCTCCAGAGTGTAACTGCGGGTTTGAATAATCTCATCACGAAAGTACAAAATTTACAAGATTTTGTGGTACATGCTCCGGTATCTGAGCCGAGAATTCCTTTGCCGGAGTTCTTCACAGGGAATAGAGCTAGCTTCCAGAATTTCCGAAATAATTGTAAGCTTTATTTGTCCCTGAAGTCTCGTTCAGCTGGAGACCCTGCTCAGCAGGTTAGGATTGTGATTTCCTTGCTCAGGGGTGACCCTCAAGATTGGGCCTTCTCATTGCCAGCAGGGGATCCTGCGTTACGCGATGTGGATGCGTTTTTTCTGGCCTTGGGCTTGCTTTATGAGGAACCTCATTTGGAACTTCAGGCAGAAAAAACTTTGATGGCACTATCTCAGGGGCAAGACGAAGCTGAAGTTTTCTGCCAAAAATTCCGTAAATGGTCTGTGCTTACTCAGTGGAATGAGTGCGCCTTGGCGGCAACTTTCAGAGAAGGTCTCTCTGATGCCGTTAAGGATGTTATGGTGGGGTTCCCTTTGCCTGCAGGTCTGAATGAGTCCATGACAATGGCTATTCAGATTGATAGGCGTCTGCGGGAGCGCAAACCGGTGCACCATCTGGCGGTGTCTATGGAAAAGACGCCAGAAAGTATGCAGTGTGATAGAATTCTGTCCAGGAGCGAGCGACAGAATTTTAGACGGAAGAATGGATTGTGTTTCTATTGTGGGGATTCTACTCATGTTATATCGGCATGCTCTAGGCGTACCAAGAAGCTTGATAAGTCTGTTTCCATTGGCACCATTCAGTCTAAGTTTATTTTGTCTGTAACCCTGATTTGCTCTTTGTCATCCATTGCCACGGACGCCTATGTTGACTCTGGCGCCGCTCTGAGTCTTATGGATTGGTCCTTTGCCAATCGTTGTGGTTTTGATTTAGAGCCTTTGGAGACTCTTATTCCTCTGAAGGGGATTGACTCCACCCCATTGGCTAATAATAAACCACAATACTGGACACAAGTAACCATGCGTATCAATCCGGATCACCAGGAGATTATTCGTTTCCTGGTGCTGTATAATTTACATGACGATTTGGTACTGGGATTGCCATGGTTGCAGTCTCACAACCCAGTCTTGGACTGGAGAGCAATGTCTGTGTTGAGCTGGGGATGTAAGGGTATTCATGGGGACGTACCTTTGGTTTCTATTTCGTCGTCCATTCCCTCTGAAGTCCCTGAGTTCCTCTCTGATTATCAAGACGTCTTTGACGAACCCAAGCTTGGGTCGTTACCTCCGCACCGTGAGTGCGATTGTGCCATAGATTTGATACCGGGTTGTAAATATCCAAAGGGTCGTTTGTTTAATTTGTCTGTGCCGGAACATGCTGCTATGCGGGAATATATAAAGGAGTCTTTGGAAAAGGGACATATTCGTCCATCTTCTTCTCCCTTGGGAGCTGGGTTTTTCTTTGTCTCAAAAAAAGACGGCTCTTTGAGACCATGTATTGATTATCGGCTTCTGAATAAGATCACTGTTAAGTATCAATACCCATTGCCATTGCTTACTGATTTGTTTGCTCGTATAGAGGGTGCTAAGTGGTTCTCTAAAATTGATCTTCGTGGGGCGTATAATTTGGTGCGGATCAGGCAGGGGGATGAGTGGAAGACCGCATTTAATACGCCCGAGGGCCACTTTGAGTATTTGGTCATGCCTTTTGGTCTTTCTAATGCCCCTTCAGTTTTCCAGTCTTTTATGCATGATATTTTCCGCGATTTTCTGGATAAATTTATGATAATATATCTGGATGATATTCTGATTTTTTCTGATGACTGGGACTCTCATGTCCAGCAGGTCAGGAGAGTTTTTCAGGTTCTGCGGTCTAATTCTTTATGTGTGAAGGGGTCTAAGTGCGTTTTTGGGGTCCAGAAAATTTCCTTTTTGGGGTATATTTTTTCTCCCTCTTCCATTGAGATGGATCCCGTCAAGGTGCAAGCTATTTGTGACTGGACTCAGCCCTCCTCTCTTAAGGGTCTTCAGAGATTTTTGGGCTTTGCCAACTTTTACCGCCGATTTATTGCTGGTTTTTCGGATGTCGTTAAACCACTGACTGATTTGACCAGACAAGGCGCTGATGTTGCTAATTGGTCCCCTCATGCTGTAGAGGCCTTTCAGGAGCTTAAGCGCCGTTTTGCCTCTGCCCCTGTGTTGCGTCAGCCTGATGTGAATCTGCCTTTTCAGGTTGAGGTTGACGCTTCGGAGATCGGAGCTGGGGCAGTGTTGTCGCAGAAAGGTTCCGACTGCTCCGTCATTAGGCCTTGTGCCTTCTTTTCTCGCAAATTTTCGCCCGCAGAGCGGAATTATGATGTTGGGAATCGGGAGCTTTTGGCCATGAAGTGGGCGTTTGAGGAGTGGCGCCATTGGCTCGAGGGGGCTAGGCATCAGGTGGTGGTATTGACTGACCACAAAAATTTGATTTATCTTGAGACTGCCAGACGCCTGAATCCTAGACAGGCGCGCTGGTCTTTATTTTTTTCTCGCTTTAATTTTGTGGTGTCATACCTACCGGGTTCTAAGAATGTTAAGGCAGATGCCCTTTCTAGGAGTTTTGACCCGGACTCTCCTGGTAATTCTGAACCCACAGGTATCCTTAGGGAGGGAGTAATTTTGTCGGCCGTTTCTCCTGATCTGCGGCGGTCCTTGCAAGAGTTTCAGGCGGATAGACCGGATCGTTGTCCGCCTGATAGACTGTTTGTTCCGGATGATTGGACCAGCAGAGTCATCTCTGAGGTACATTCTTCTGCATTGGCAGGTCATCCCGGAATTTTTGGTACCAGGGATTTGGTGGCAAGATCCTTCTGGTGGCCTTCTCTGTCACGAGATGTGCGAGTCTTTGTGCAGTCATGTGACGTTTGTGCTCGGGCCAAGTCTTGTAGTTCTCGGGCTAGCGGACTGCTGTTGCCCTTGCCTATTCCTAAGAGGCCTTGGACACACATCTCGATGGATTTTATTTCAGATCTGCCTGTTTCCCAGAAGATGTCTGTCATCTGGGTGGTCTGTGACCGTTTCTCTAAAATGGTCCATTTGGTTCCTCTGCCCAAGTTGCCTTCTTCTTCTGAGTTGGTTCCTCTGTTTTTTCAGAATGTTGTCCGATTGCACGGTATTCCTGAGAATATTGTTTCTGACAGAGGTACCCAATTTGTGTCTAGATTTTGGCGGGCATTCTGTGCTAGGATGGGCATAGATTTGTCTTTTTCATCTGCTTTTCACCCTCAGACTAATGGCCAGACCGAGCGGACTAATCAGACCCTTGAGACATATCTGAGGTGTTTTGTCTCTGCTGACCAGGATGATTGGGTTGCTTTTTTGCCATTGGCAGAGTTCGCCCTCAATAATCGGGCCAGTTCTTCCACCTTGGTGTCCCCGTTTTTCTGTAATTCGGGGTTTCACCCTCGATTTTCCTCCGGTCAGGTGGAATCCTCGGATTGTCCTGGAGTGGATGCGGTGGTGGAGAGATTGCATCACATCTGGGGGCAGGTTATGGACAATTTGAAGTTGTCCCAGGAGAAGACTCAGCGTTTTGCCAACCGTCATCGTCGTGTTGGTTCTCGGCTTTGTGTTGGAGATTTAGTGTGGTTGTCTTCTCGTTTTGTCCCTATGAGGGTCTCTTCTCCTAAGTTTAAACCTCGGTTCATCGGCCCTTATAGAATATTGGAGATTCTTAATCCTGTTTCTTTCCGTTTGGACCTCCCTGCGTCCTTTTCCATTCATAACGTTTTTCATCGGTCGTTATTGCGCAGGTATGAGGTACCTGTTGTACCTTCAGTTGAGCCTCCTGCTCCGGTGTTGGTTGAGGGTGAGTTGGAGTACGTTGTGGAGAAAATTTTGGACTCTCGTGTTTCCAGACGGAAACTCCAGTATCTGGTCAACTGGAAGGGTTACGGCCAGGAGGATAATTCTTGGGTCAATGCATCTGATGTTCATGCTTCTGATCTTGTTCGTGCCTTCCATAGGGCTCATCCTGGTCGCCCTGGTGGATCTGGTGAGGGTTCGGTGCCCCCTCCTTGAGGGGGGGGTACTGTTGTGAATTTGGATTCTGGGCTCCCCCGGTGGCCGCTTGTGGAATTGGACTTGTCATCCTCTTTCCTGTTTCACCTGATTCCATCAGTAGTGGGTGTCGCTATTTAAGCTCATTTCTCTGGTGGTTTCTTGCCGGTCAGCAATGTTATCTGATGCCTCTCAGTGCTTGTTCCTGCTTCTAGACAACTACTAGATAAGTTGGACTTTTGTCCATGTTTTGTTTTGCCTATTTGTTCCAGTTCACAGCTGAAGTTTTGTTACTGTGTCTGGAAAGCTCTCGTTGATCAGGGATTGCTACTCTGGCGTTATGAGTTAATGCCAGAGTTTAAGGTAATCTCTGGATGGTGTTTTGTTAGTGTTTTTCTGCTGACCATGAAATTATACTATCTGTCTTCTGCTATCTAGTAAGCGGACCTCAAATTTGCTAAGACTATTTTCCTGCTGCGTTTGTTGTTTCATCTGAACTCACCGTCATTATATGTGGGGGGCTACTGTCTTCTTTGGAATATTTCTCTAGAGGTGAGCCAGGTCTTATATTTCCCTCTGCTAGCTATTTAGGTCTTAGGCCAGAGCTGGGCATCTAGCGATAAATAGGAAATGCTACCTGGCTATTTCTAGTTGCGCGGCAGGCTTAGTTCATGGTCAGTATAGTTCCATCTTCCGAGAGCTTGTCCCTCTATAGGCTTGCTATGATCTCTGCCTGCAGAGATCATGACAACAGTGACTGCACCAGCAGAATAGTGAGTGAAGCTCCGGGGTATAATACAGGAGGTAATGCAGGATCAGTAATGTAATGTATGTACACTGTGACCAGCAGAATAGCGAGTACAGCTCTGGGGTATAATACAGGATGTAACTCAGGATCAGTAATGTAATGTGTGTACACAGTAATGATAAAAATATCTATGTCACTTATCAAGGTGATATCCATAAGATTAATTTTCTTGATGTGACTGTGTGGAGAGATGGTGATGGCATGCTACAAACTACTATCTACAGAAAAGAGACCTCCGCTAACATGTTGTTACATGCTTCTTTGGCCCATCCTAAATATATGGTTGATTTGATCCCCATTGGACAGTTCCTTCAGCTTCGATGGGTTTGTTCCAATGATTAGGACTTTGAAATGCAGGCACAAGATCTATGTGAGAGATTCCGTGAAAGGGGCTATGGTAGACAGACCAATAAACGGGCCTATCATAAAGCAAAATACTCTACACGTCAATCTTTACTGTATGCCCGTGATGGTCGTAAAACTACTACAAACAAAGTGCGATTTATCACGAACTATCATGCCCAATTCTCATGTATGAAGGGATGTCTCCAGAGAGCATGGCCCATTTTGCAAACTGATTCTGTTCTCCAACAAATCCTTCCCAAAACACCAAGCATAGTTATTCTATGCTCGAAAAATCTTAGGGATTTCTTGTCCGGAGCCAATATCAATGTGATTCTAAGTCTGGTTTTATTGATGGTGTTGGCCCTGGGTGCGGATGTGTGCCTTGTGGCTAGTGTGTTGCCTGCCCAAATATAGATCGGATTGGTGCATTTACTAATTCCTCTGGGTCCAGGACATATGAGATTAGGAGATTACGTGTACTTCTAAAAATGTAATTTATTTTGCTGTATTCCCTTGCAATCTAATATATATCTAATATACACTGCTCAAAAGAATAAAGGGAACACTTAAACAACAGAATATAACTCCAAGTAAATCAAACTTCTGTGAAACCAACCTGTCCACTTAGGAACCAACACTGTTTGACAATCAATGTCACCTGCTGTTATGCAAATGGAATAGACAACAGATGGAAATTATTGGCAATTATCAAGACACCCTCAATAAAGGAGAGGTTCTGCAGGTGGGGACCACAGACCGCATCTCAGTACTAATGCTTTATGGCTGATGTTTTGGTCACTTTTGAATGTTGGTAGCATGAGACGGACTGTACAACCCACACAAGTGGCTCAGGTAGTGCAGCTCATCCAGGATGGCACATCAATGTGAGCTGTGGCAAGAAGGTTTGCTGTGTCTGTCAGCGTAGTGTCCAGAGGCTGCAAATACAGTCATGTGAAAGCCACAAATACTACTGAGCATCATTTCCTTGTCTTGAGGCATTTCCACTGAAGTTGGATCAGCCTGTAACTTCATTTTCCACTTTGATTTTGAGCATCATTCCAACTCCAGACCTCCGTGGGATATTAGTTGTGATTTACGTTGATCATTTTTAGGTTTTATTGTTCTCAACACATTCCACTATGTAGTGAATAAAGATTTACAACTGGAATATTTCATTCAGTGATATCTAGGATGTGGGATTTCTGTGTTCCCGTTATTTTTTTGAGCAGTGTATATAGGGTTGACTACACGACAACTTAAAGTGCGTGTCTGTGAACACGTACTTGGGATTGAGGCGGCTGCAGGCCGTGATGACATATCCACAATCAGGACCTTGCCTCGCCATTTTAAACTGCACCACAACTGTGATAGCTCCGCACTCAGAGTTAGGGGGATTGATGCGGTTGATCCGGGTATTCACAGAGGCAAAATTAGTTCCAGACTGGCACAGCGGGAAACTAGGTGGATATGGACATGAGATACGCTACATCCTAAAGGGCTTAATGAGAATATCAGTTTTGTTCCATTCTTACAACCACCGATGGTTTAAATATGCACATGTTTTTTGTATTTTGATATTTTAATAGTTGTTGTTTTATTGTTTTATTTAGTCTCATCAACCCATGGCTTCTTATAAGAGGAATATTCTAACATACTATGGACTTCTGTGATGTTCCCAATCACACATGCATCTAATTTCATCAATGGCTCTTATGATGATTTGGCACTGAAACGATATACGTTTTGAATCATCTACAATATCCAGTGTATCACCATATTAATATTTATTTGGATTTACATTTATTGCAATTTTGTGGTGTACCTATCCTTTAAAGCTATTGCTATATTTGTGATTGATAATTAATTTACCACCTAACTGTTCTATATTAGTCCTATATACATTTGCATATATGTTTTGATATCAATATAATGGTAGTTCATTTGTATATACATAGGATTTAATTATTGTGTCCTCCTAATAAGTAACAAACCACTGCATGCATGGGCGCCTAGGTCCCGGTCCACCCATCGGCCTTCATTGTCTTTTGTTGTTGTGGTGACGGTTATGGGATTGTGACGTCACGCGGCTCATGACGCCTCCGCCGCTGGGCGTCCTGTCACCATGGCAGCGCACGCGTCACATGAAGTGGTTGCAGCGTTGCGGGTGTTTTCATCCGGCAGGCATTAGTACCACCACCTAATACTGTGAGCTGGATAAGGATTGGTGTGCTGGCGTCTCTGGCACCTGCCAATTAATGGACGCTGGCCTCATCGGTTGACGAGGCTTTTATACTTCTGCTTTCCCTCTATCTTACACCCCTTGAAAAAGGCTTCACAGCCGAAACGCGCGTCAGGGAGGACGCTCCTGGCCTTTAAACGGGTAATGGCATCAGCTGTTGCACCTTGATCTCTATACATGTATTGCAGGAGTTGTAATATTGACTTATTGGGCCATATGGGGAGTGTGCAATATAGATGATAATGCTATATAATATTAGACATAGTCTCCTGGTCTGTCTAACATAGTATATTATGTCCTTATGAGCATCCTACTTTTTGCATGTGCTATTGGGTGTAACCCCCTCCTGTACCTGTTTATTTAATAAAATGATTTTTGTATATTTAAACAATTTTTTGGAATTCCTGATCGCAGGTTTTTGTTTGTATATTTCTGCCATGTTTTGTAGGTCATTTTTTTCTTTAATCACTTGTTAGATTTGCAGTGATCGGTGAATTCTAAGTTACGATTGTAGATGAGAAATAAGCACCGAGCACCTTCCAGAACCTGCATTATGTGAGTGAATCTCGGGGGTGACCTGTGACGCAGCTCCCGTGCCCTTTAAATATCACACAATAACATTATAGTGACTGCCGCTAATAAACAATTATTATGTCTCAACCTGTAATTACATTTTGGCTTCAGGAAATAAAAGGAATCAGATCGATGTCCCATCAGTTCGGAGTGTATTTATAATGATGTGCGTTCAGCTCTGGGAGTTAATGTCACTCGTAGTAGTCACAGGATGTGGAGGAGTTTTCCAGATCCCTGCTTGCTGTCACTGAATGCTAATCTCAGATTCTGGGGTTTGTCACATTCTTACACTCCGGATGTATTGTTATTCCTCTAAGGTTCCTGAACGGGCCATGTACCGGCATATGTGTTATTTGTGATTTGCAGGATGGGTCGTGGCCCCTTGTGGCACCATTGTGTGTGTGATGCAGAGACTGGATGTAGGCATGAGGGGCTTCTACAGAACCAATATGGACAACTGTCAGGACCCAGGGAGATGTGGGTTCTGGCTGCTAACCCGAGCACAGTGACGCTGATCCAATGGGCCACTGTGAGGTGGGGCAGAAGTGAGCTGGTATAATGGGAAAGTATGGGACCATGTTCGGAGAGTGTGGACTTCTCGCGTGAGGTGCTGGACCGAAGTATTGAAGACACGAGGAGAGAGACAGGTGACTGATGTGGAGGTCCTGGGCTGGGATGGGGCCTGTGAGGGTCCGACCTCAGATCAGAGAGAAGTGGGTCCTGGTGAACAATCATGGAGCTAAGAGAATGACCACTTTGTGCCGTGTGATCTGCAAGTGTTTCATGTGGACTAGTGACGGTGCATCGTCAGGGTGGACATATCATATGCGCAATCAGTGCAGCCGCATCGGGGCCCGAGAGGTAAGGGGCCCATTATATATCAGACACTGTACTTGTCCCAGACTCATCAGGAAGCTCTTACCTCACCTGACATGTGTACCTATGTAACTGTGCCAATACATTACTTATATGCTCCCCTTGTTTTCACCCGCAAGAAGGATTGTCAAATTGGGGCATTTCTAGTTTTCGATCTCTCGAGGGTGTTAGGACGAGTCCTACCTGATTATCGCCCTGTACTACAAGACCAATCCACCATCAGACATGGTGCCCTGAGATGCACATTCCTGACGCCAATATTCACCGCATGAAAAAGGATGAGAGAAAGACCACCATGTGCCGACCACCATGTGCCGACCACCATGTGCCGACCATCACAATAACATTATTAGAGAGTCTCATCAGCGAACCTCTGAGGGCAGAACCAGGCCTCTGAGACCTGAACTATGGAGCAACCCATTATACCTCTCCCGAAGGCCCTAGGATCACACCAGAACTTATAGTAACTAAACTTTAATATAATAATTTTGGCCAACATGGAACTTTATGAAACTTTCCAAATCACTTCATTTAGGGATTTGTCTTAATTGCTGTAAAAAAAAATAAAATCTCACTGGCTACCGGACCCCGGCTGTTCCCCAGTCTATTTTCCTGCTGGCAGCTGCATTGATACCAGAAGGTATTCATTTGGAGTACAGATGATGGCAGTGATTGTCGGCTCCAGTCTCCTCCGCCGAGTTTCTCCAATCTCCTGCTACAGCTTCTCCCCACAGTTAGTGACACAGGAGATGATCTGACCCATCACTGCCATCATCTGTGCTCCAAAGGAGTATATTGTGATGTCAATGCAACTGAAGGCAGCAAATAGACAAAATGATACCTGTTTATATATGAAATAAAAGTTTAGTTATTTTTGAAGGAGTATTGCTATCCAATATGTGGCATCAGAATTCAAGTCCTCGTCCTCACACAGAGAATGTGAGCCCCGTGCATATTTGACACCAAGATGGCCACAAAGAAGCGCAGACGTCTCCATTGTAGTGTATGAGACCTGTGTCAACAGCCGAGCGTTTCACCTCCCTCATAAACTACAATGGAGAGAGCCACGCTCATCTTTTCCTCTCTGTAGTTCTAATCAAAGATGACTCCCAAATAAGGGGGGCCAACGATGACTGGGGGGCCACACGCAAGGGCATAGGTGGCCCCCGAGCGTGACTGACACCTGCTGGAAACATGGGGTGGTGGGACGTGAGGAGTAACAGCGCTGATGTGATCGAGCATTATTGTGTACTCATTATTAATAATTAATTTATTATTCCGTTTGTTCACTCTGCAACGATCGAGAATTAAGCCCCAAAATAGAGACAAGACACTGAGAATATTGCGCCCCCTACAGTGACGTCTGGACTTTACTTGTCTTTTTCTGTGATTGTCGCCATTGTGTAAGGAAAATGACTGGAGAATCCTAGAAACTTCCACAGAAGATCTACTCCGTACACCATCATCGTATCACTCACCAGTCCTTCACTTGGCATGATATTGGTGAGATGGACGACCTCCAGGTGAGCCGACTGCGACACCAACGAGTCCGACGACAAAGAGATGATGTGATCACAGATTCCCGACAATGTTTTACACTAGAAAATATGAAAGAAAACAGCAATGAGAGCAAATATCCGCAAGTCATCACACAAGGCAAAGTAACACCCCGATACATTGTAACCTCAGCAAACTCTAGAGACAGGAATGTAAAGAAAGACTCCGCAGCGTTCATCACTGCACAGAAATATACAAGAATCTCACAGCTTTAGAAAGAACACGTAGGGAAACACTGCCCCACACTGACATTGTCACACCAAGAAGGAAAAGACTCGTCAAGATGGAAATCACCGGAGGGAGACGTCACTCATCTGCAAAGGATGAGGAAGTGGAGGCACAATTCTCACAATATCTCTATTTAGTATGGAGCATGTGAGCATACGAGGTGACGGTGGTGGTAGCAGCTGTACGAGGTGACGGTGGTGGTAGCAGTACGAGGTGGCGGTGGTGGTAGTATGAGGTGGCGGTAGCAGTACAAGGTGGCGGTGGTGTCTGCATTACGAGGAGGCAGTAGTAGCAGCTGTACGAGGTGACGGTGGTGGTAGCAGTACGAGGTGGCGGTAGTATGAGGTGGCGGTGGTGGTAGCAGTACAAGGTGGCGGTAGTGGTAGCAGAACGTGGTGGTAGTGGTAGCAGTATGAGGTGGCAGTGGTGGCTGTGCAGCGCCCCAGAGTCCTGGTCGTTGCAGTACTGTGGCTCCGCCACTATGGGGAGCTACGGTGCGTCCGATGGCACTGAAGGAGTTCATCTGATCAGGTATCACAGACACCAATACATTTCACAGCTGGGCCTCCGGGGGGAGCTAAGGGTGCTATTCATTAGGCCACTCCCCACCATAGTGGGTAAACTGGGGGTCAGGCAGGGAGTTAAATCAGAAAGCTGACTGGATTGGACGAAGCAACACCTGGTGGCAGAGGGTGTTGTGGAGGAAGAGACAGTAGGGTCTCTGTCAGGGGTGGGATCCTGACAGAGGCTTGGCATTGAAAAGAACGTAACGGGTCCGCGCCAGCTCCGGGAAGCGGCGGGACCCAAGAAAGGACTAGAAGCGAGATAGATTGTGCTGAGTGAGAAACGAGATCAAGCGATAGGAGAATACCAGTAGGGGTCGTGCTGTAAGACCGGAGCAACATCCTACTGAGGCGCACTACCGGTGGCCGGAACGCCGAGGGAGTATTATAACAACTAGCTTCAAGCAGTACTCTAAACAGCGGCAAGACAGTCAGTCTCAGGCGGGCTGTCTCACCTAAATCACCTATGAAGTCTTGGGAGGCAATTGCGGGAGAGGGGCGTCTCTAGGGTCCCGGAAGAACTCCAGGCCTACCCGACAAACGGGTGCCGTTCTAACTGTAACATCAGGAAGGGACGGAAGATTAGAAGAACATCATTTAATCGAGTTGTGAGGGAACTTAAGAAAGAGACACAACGGTTGTGGGGTACTTTCCGTAAGCACAGCAGGGGAGGACTACAACACATAGTGCTAAGAAGGAAGGCACCGATTTCCACCTGTGAAGTGAACTCTGGAGGTGCCATTGGACCGGCCAGACTTGCGTAGCCTGGTGGACCTTACTCTGGACTGAGGACTCCGAGATCTCCAGTAAAGAGGTAAAGAGACTGCAACTTGGTGTCCTCGTTATTTACTGCACCGCACCACCACCACTATCCACACCTATCATTCACTGTGCGCCCCACGGCAGGGTCACGGACCGGGGCCTAGCCGCCGTGACAACCCCAGAAGCAGAGACCCGTAGGCCCGGTACCGGGTACCCCTCGGCCCTGCGGCGGTGGAGGCGCTACAGAATTTTGGCGTCACGAACAGGATCTACTTAAGCCTGAAGAATCAGGTCATGTGTGCCTTGGAACTGTAATTTGTTGTGCTTGGACTGTACTTTATTGCAAAGGCTGTGCTGCGCCATTTACCGCCAAAAGTTCCCGCCAAAAACCGCCGCCATTGCTACGCCAGAGAAGCAGGAGGGCGTGCCATGGGAGGAGCCTACCAAAGTGGCGCCAGAAACGGTGATCGCCCCCTGCGCCTCTTGTTGCAAAGCGATGACCTGCCTCAAAGCAGAGAACCGCCCCCTGACTTGCGATGGCGGGAACGAGGTGAAGGAGGACCTCGACCTTGGAGAAATGGCAGAGTCAGATGCATGCATTGCCGCCGAATGCCGGATAGCGACGATGAACAGCAGGTGCCCGAACAACGGCGAGGTGATCCCGGTTTGTCCTCACCCATCAGAAGAGGACTCGCGTCCACCGCCGGTGAGGGACCTGGACTCCTTGGAGAAACCAGTGGAGGAGCCGAGCCTGCCTATCCTAGTCACGGAATCATGGAGGGCGGAGTTACGTCAAGAGATGACTCCGGAGGAGCCGCGGTCCGGGCTGCAGCCGATTCCAGTGTCCTTGTCAACGGACCTGAGCGACATCGGTGGAATCACATCAGGCGCAGGTATGGACGACATCCCTACTCCCCTGGCCGATTCTGCTCTCCCGACCGATCCAGCTCCCCTGATCGATCCCACTCCCGTGACCGCTCCCCACCCCGGCAATGATCGTTCCTTCTTGGTGGAGCGGGTTATCCTCACCTTCAACGCGATGGGGAAGCTAGTGCCGCCGCTACCAACCAAGGTGGGAGAACCCATAGGTGTGGGCCTAGACGGGGTGATCCTTCGGTGGGACACCCCCTGGACAGGGCCGGATGGGACCCGGGAGGATGGCCTCACCCTTGCGGTACTTACCTGGGAGCAGTATAAGCAATGTCTGATCCAACACTGGAAAGATCGGGACGAGACCGAACCACCTGACACGCAACGTAAGAAGTCTGCTCCCGGCAGGAAAGACGTGGTAAAGCGGGGAACTGTACTGGCCTACCACCCGAAGAGGGGATGGGGCTCCATACAGGAACCGGGGCTACCAACTGATGTCTTTGTCACTAGCTATAATGTGAAGACCCCCTGCTGCAGTCGAAATGGTGATCCGTTACAAAGAGGGGATCAGGTGACTTACACCCGCCATCGGAGTGCACAAGGATGGTGTGCCCGGAACGTTCGACAGTGTGAGCCTGAGAGAGCGCCCCCTGTTGTCCCGATCATGACTGATCCCGATTTGCCGGACCTCGTCCCCATCACCACGGTACGTCTTGTAGCGGCTACCGAACTCGCAAGCAGGATTAGCCTTCAAATCCAGGCACCGGCTGATCTGATGGCATCTGAGAGACCAACTACCAGTACGGGTGCCACGTTGGCTGGGGGACAAAGACCGCCCCCAGACTTAGAAGAATAAACCTCGATACCCTGAATCTGTAAATAGTTACTGTTCCACTACTTTGTTGCTATACCCGTAAAGGGTTAACTCTTAAAGGGATCCCTTTGTTTACCCGGGATCCCTATTGTTTTTGGTTATTTTTCTATTTTTCTATTTTTCTATGCTATTCAAAAACTGTTGAAATCATGAACAGTGCATGATCCGAACTTCTTGTAAATAGTTGCACCTTATTTAAGGCGCTTCCTACTGGTTTTACTTAAAGACTCTTTGCGAAGATACCGTACCGGAACCTTTGCTGAGCATGGACTGGTAGTCTGAGAAGACGAACTACCTCAGAAAGACTTGATCCCCTCTTAAAGGGGATGCCAAAAGTGTACTTATGAGTGATACTGTTTTAGAACAGTAATGTGATGACAATGCTTAAAGTGAAAATGATAATGTTGTACAAGAGAGTTATATGTGTTTAATTAGTTAAATGTGAAGGAATACTGATGATGTGCTCTGAGAAGTAAAAGGTGAAAGATAGAAGAAGGATGCAGTGGGCCCGTAGAGATAGACGTGGTGTCCAGCATGCATGAAAGGAAGAAAGATAATGAGAAGGCTTAATGTTCAATAGAAAATGTTTTTGATAATGCTGATAGATAGTTAGGATAGAAGGTAAACCCTGAGTCCTCATAGGAGTCATGTAGAGATGACTTAGTGCTCTTAAACTGAAAGTAATGTTATGTTCTATACTGTGTATAGTAGTTGAAAAGGCAGTAGGCCCTGGCTGAACGGGGCGGTCCTGTAACTGAAAGGAGAGGCAGTAGGTCTGGTGCCGATAGGACAGGCGGTCCTGCAGATTCAAAGAAGGAGAATGAAAAAGTTAACTTACCTTATAATGTGATTATAGGAAGGTCTTTAGTGGACTAAGAGTGTATGTCCTTAAAGGCAAGGTTAAATTATTGTTCAACAATTTTTGCACTTAGTAGAATACCCGGTTGGGTAACAGGAGTTATTTATAGCCTGTAATTTATAATGTTTAATGTTAACCATGTTTTGTAACGTTCAAGTGTCCTCACCTCCCATAAAGGGAAGCTTGTTCAAGTATACGTATTGTTATTTGCACTCAACAAAAATTGTATGTCTTTTTGCTAAACTTGTATTGTTGTTTTCTTCCCAGTCCCGGAGTACTGTGTTTAACCAGGGGGGAGTGCAGCGCCCCAGAGTCCTGGTCGTTGCAGTACTGTGGCTCCGCCACTATGGGGAGCTACGGTGCGTCCGATGGCACTGAAGGAGTTCATCTGATCAGGTATCACAGACACCAATACATTTCACAGCTGGGCCTCCGGGGGGAGCTAAGGGTGCTATTCATTAGGCCACTCCCCACCATAGTGGGTAAACTGGGGGTCAGGCAGGGAGTTAGATCAGAAAGCTGACTGGATTGGACGAAGCAACACCTGGTGGCAGAGGGTGTTGTGGAGGAAGAGACAGTAGGGTCTCTGTCAGGGGTGGGATCCTGACAGAGGCTTGGCATTGAAAAGAACGTAACGGGTCCGCGCCAGCTCCGGGAAGCGGCGGGACCCAAGAAAGGACTAGAAGCGAGATAGATTGTGCTGAGTGAGAAACGAGATCAAGCGATAGGAGAATACCAGTAGGGGTCGTGCTGTAAGACCGGAGCAACATCCTACTGAGGCGCACTACCGGTGGCCGGAACGCCGAGGGAGTATTATAACAACTAGCTTCAAGCAATACTCTAAACAGCGGCAGGGCAGTCAGTCTCAGGCGGGCTGTCTCACCTAAATCACCTATGAAGTCTTGGGAGGCAATTGCGGGAGAGGGGCGTCTCTAGGGTCCCGGAAGAACTCCAGGCCTACCCGACAAACGGGTGCCGTTCTAACTGTAACATCAGGAAGGGACGGAAGATTAGAAGAACATCATTTAATCGAGTTGTGAGGGAACTTAAGAAACAGACACAACGGTTGTGGGGTACTTTCCGTAAGCACAGCAGGGGAGGACTACAACACATAGCGCTAAGAAGGAAGGCACCGATTTCCACCTGTGAAGTGAACTCTGGAGGTGCCATTGGACCGGCCGGACTTGCGTAGCCTGGTGGACCTTACTCTGGACTGAGGACTCAGAGATCTCCAGTAAAGAGGTAAAGAGACTGCAACTTGGTGTCCTCGTTATTTACTGCACCGCACCACCACCACTATCCACACCTATCATTCACTGTGCGCCCCACGGCAGGGTCACGGACCGGGGCCTAGCCGCCGTGACAACCCCAGAAGCAGAGACCCGTAGGCCCGGTACCGGGTACCCCTCGGCCCTGCGGCGGTGGGGGCGCTACAGCTGCAATACGAAATGGCGGTGGTAGCAGTAGAACGTGGTGGTGGTAGCAGTATGAGAAGGCAGTGGTAGCAGCTGTATGAGGTGACGGTGGTGGCCACAATAAGAGGTGGCGGTGGTGGTAGCAGTACGAGGTGGCGGTGGCGGTAGCAGTACAAGGTGGCGGTGGTGTCTGCATTACGAGGAGGCAGTAGTAGCAGCTGTACGAGGTGACGGTGGTGGTAGCAGTACGAGGTGGCGGTAGTATGAGGTGGCGGTGGTGGTTGCAGTACAAGGTGGCGGTAGTGGTAGCAGAACGTGGTGGTGGTGGTGGTAGCAGTATGAGGTGGCAGTGGTGGCTGCAATACGAAATGGCGGTGGTAGCAGTAGAACGTGGTGGTGGTAGCAGTATGAGAAGGCAGTGGTAGCAGCTGTATGAGGTGACGGTGATGGCCACAATACGAGGTGGCGGTGGTGGTAGCAGTACGAGGTGGCCATGGTAGCAGCAGTACGAGATGGCGTTGGCCACAATATGAGGTGCAGTTGTGGCCGCAGTATGAGGTGACGGTGGTGGTAGCAGTACGAGGTGGTGGTGGTGTCTGCATTACGAGGAGGCAGTGGTAGCAGCAGTACGAGGTGGCGGTGGTAGCAGCAGTACGAGATGGCGTTGGCCACAATACGAGGTGCGGTTGCGGCCGCAGTACAAGGTGACGGTGGTGGCCGCAGTATGAGGTGGCGGTGGTGGCGACACTATGAGTTGTGGGACTATGAGGTGGCGGCACTGTGAGGTGGTGCTCTCTCATTTCTGCTCAGATAGCTGCCTATGTATACGGGTGTTATCAGTCTCATAAAGCCCCCAGAGCAGAGATCGCCGCCTCCGTGTTTCTACTGCGGGATCAGTCCTCACTGGAGGGAGTCCGCGGATTATCACGTCTCCTGGAGCATCTGCTCATTACAGACGCCGCCGCTTATCCCTTCTTCCCAGAGACGCCGTATTTAGTAAATCTTCATCAGTGCAATAAATAAAGATAACATTCTGAGCACAACAAAGAATATTTAATGACGGAGAATGAATATTCATGAGGTAGAATCAGGAGTCACTTCCAGTGATTATAAGAAACGATCTGGAAATGGAAGAAATCAAGAGAACTTTCATCTCCGGCAGAAAAAAACAAAATAACGAGATGATAATTGGGTGGAGAGAACGGTACTAAACTTCATGTAGCAGCCACAAATAATGATATTAACGTCACAATTCATGGAAGTCCAGCTGTGAAGTCAATGCTTAACCAAGTGGTACAAAGCTGCATTAAGTGCTCCAGAGCAGGACAGCCTCAGGTAATAAATGGAAGTGATTAGTCCACAGGATTTATAAGGAGGTTATTCAGAAGTGATGGATTCTTCAAGTAGATTCTGCTCCTTCCACTGTCTGATTTGTTTATAATCAGTCATCTTGAAGGGATATTCCCATGTAACACACAGTGTATCCACAGACAGAACAGTGTCCGCTTCACTGCGAGGGTCTGGAGACCCCCATTTTTCACACAGGTTCCGGTTCAGAGATGTGACCTACATCTATAAGACATTTATGTCCTAGGTGGGATTATTCCTTTAAATACTCTGTGCTGCTGTTGCTGGGACTCCTCCCTCATTTTAAATGCAGCAGTTAGGATGAATTGTTGTGACATGTAAATTTGTTTCCTGAGACGTCTGAGCACAATCAGCAGCGAGACGGGAAATGACTGCTGGAAATGAAGAGCGGCCTAGATCCACCTAGACACAGCGCTGCTCTGGAGTGACAGAAGGTAAAGCATTAAGAGGATCCTTCACAGACTGCAGCTGCTGTAAAGTGGGGAAGGGTCTCAGTGACCCCAAAAGTCAATGAACTGCCTCTGAGGAGCAGAGGAGCTCCTCAGAGGACTGAGGACAGTCAGCAAGAGGTCACATGACTGAGAAGTCAGCAAGAGGGCTGAGGACAGAGAACTGTTAGCAATAGGGCTGAGGACTGAGAAAAGTCAGCAAGAGGGCTGAGGACTGAGAAAAGTCAGCAAGAGGGCCGAGGACAGAGAACAGTCAGCAAGAGGGCTGAGGACAGAGAACAGTCAGCAATAGGGCTGAGGACTGAGAAAAGTCAGCAAGAGGGCTGAGGACAGAGAACAGTCAGCAAGAGGGCTGAGGACTGAGAACAGTCAGCAAGAGGGCTGAGGACTGAGAACAGTCAGCAAAAGGGCTGAGGAATGAGAACAATCAGCAAGAGGGCTGAGGACAGAGAACAGTCAGCAAGAGCACAGAGGAGAGCAGCAAGAGGGCAAACGACTGAGAACAGTCAGCAAGAAGAAGGAGAAGTCAGCGAGAGGGCTGAGGACTGAGAAAAGTCAGCAAGAGGGCTGAGGACTGAGAACAGTCAGCAAAAGGGCTGAGGAATGAGAACAATCAGCAAGAGGGCTGAGGACAGAGAACAGTCAGCAAGAGCACAGAGAAGAGCAGCAAGAGGGCAGACGACTGAGAACAGTCAGCAAGAAGAAGGAGAAGTCAGCGAGAGGGCTGAGGACAGAGAACAGTCAGCAAGAGGGCAGATAACTGAGAACAGTCAGCAAGACGGTTAAGGACTGAAAACAGTCAGCAAGAACACAGAAAACAGTCAGCAAGAGGGCTGAGGACAGAGAACAGTCAGCAAGAGGGCAGATGACTGAGAACAGTCATCAAGTGGGCAGAGGACTGAGAAGAGTCAGCAAGAGGGTAGAGGACTGAGAAGAGTCAGCAAGAGGGCAGAGAACAGTCAGCAAGAGGGCAGAGGACTAGCAAGTTGACGATTAAATGATCTCTAAAAGGCCTAAAGTTACAGGTGACACATTTCCTTTGTATTTTTGGCAAAGATATATATTTTTAATCTTTTACATTTAATAATTAAAATAAGGAAAATGGCCCAATGCAAAAGTTTGGGCACCCTACTTGGTTAGTACCTAGTAGCACCTCCTTTTGCAAGTATCACAGCTTGTAAACACTTTTTGAGTCTTTTGATTCTTGTTCAAGGGATTTTCATCCATTCTCCCTAGGAGAATTTCTCCAGTTCTTTGAGATTCCTGGGACGTCTTGCATCCTCCACTATTTTGAGGTCTAAACACAGATTTTCAATGATGCTCAGATCAGGGGACTGTGAAGGCCAATGTAAAACCTTTAGCTTGCGCCTTTTGAGGTTGTCTATTGTGGATTTTGACGTGTGCTTAGGATCATTATCCATTTATAGAAGCCATCCTCTTCCTCTTTTCACCTTCAGCTTTTTTACAGATGGTGTTATGTTTGCATCAAGAATTTGTTGAAATTTCATTGAATTCATTCTTTCCTCTACCCGTGAAATGTTCCCCGTGCCATTGGCTGCATCACAACACCAAAGCATGATTAATCCACCGTCATTCTTAATGGTTGGCGAGATGTTCTCTTCCTGAAATTTTGTGCCCTTTCTTCTCCACCTTGGATCATTGTGGCCAAAGATTTCTATTTTACCCTCATTGCTTCACAGGAATTGTTTCCAAAATTTGTCAGGCTTGTTTAGATGTTCTTTTGCATATTTCTTAGGCTGAATTTTATGGGGAGAACGCAGGAGAGGTTTTCTTGTGACGATTGTTCTTTGAAGGCCATATTTGTGCAGGTGTCTCGGAACAGTAGAACAATGCACCACAACTCTAGAGTTTGCTAAATCTTTCTGAAGGTCTTTTGCAGTCAAGCGGAGGTACTGAGTTGCCTCTCTAGCAATCCTACAAGCAACTCTCACCGAAATTTTGCTTGGTTTTCCAGACCTTATCTTGACCTCCACTGTTCCTGGTAACTGCCATTTCTTAATTACATTTCGAACTGAGGAAAGGGCAACTTGAAAACGCTTTGCTCTTTTCTTATAGCCTTCTCCGGCTTTGTGGGTCTGCACCATATTCATTTTCAGAGTGCTAGGAGCTGCTTAGGAGAACCCATAGCTGCTGTTTTGGCATAAGGTTAGTGTAATAATTATATGGGTACTACGGAATCCAATAGCATGGGATAAAGCCAGTCCGAGAACAAAGTTGCAGCAAAGAATGTTTTTACTCAAAACAGAAATGTAAACAGAATTGACACAGATATTTCTGCAATTGCAACGAGGTCTTCAGCCCTATATAGTAAATAGCAAACAGAGCATAATACAGATATTCCTGCAGTAGTAACAAGGTCCTCAGCACAATAAAGTAAATCACACCAGACTGAGAGGCGAACCGATATTTAAACAAGGAAGTCCAATAAGGTTATTAGTGCATATGCACACAGTACTTAAATGAGGAAGTCAGCAAAACTTGATCACACATGTGCACAGTACTTGTTAATAGGAGTCCAATAATTCACAGATGATGCGTTGTGTGAATGCCGTCCTGGGAAAGAGAGGAAGAGGGGAGAAAGGGAGAGCGCTATCAAAGCATAGCAGATGAGTAAATCTTTCTTGATGAGACAAGCACAACTTGAATCTTGCTCACCTGGTGTGGTTGTGCAAAGAGGCACAACACTGGGAAAAGTTTTGCAAACAAAGAAGATACTTCCACTGGTGTGCAGCCCATCGCAGAAGTTCCAGAGGCGAGAGGTAGCTGAATGGAGAAAGGCAGACCACCGAGTAGTGAGCAGAAGCAGGGAGTTCACCAGCAAACCGGCAGAAGCTCAGGAGCCAGCAGCACAAAATACTCAGGCACAGGAGAACACATGACGCGGACTTAAATAATCAGGACGGACAGGAAGTTCCATGACAGGGCGAGATCCAAGACTCCATCTTGGATCAGGGCGAACAGGCACCAGGAAAGTCCAGAATCCTTACAGTTAGAGGAGGCTGGTTTTTTTTTATAAAGCTGGGAAATTTGCATTACCTGGCCTTTTCTAACTATGAGGGTATGTGCACACGTCAGGATTTCTTGCAGAAATTTCCTGAAGAAAACCGGAAATTTTCTGCAAGAAATCCGCATTTTTTTTTTTCGTTTTTTTCCCGTTTTTTTCGCGTTTTTTTTTAGCATTTTGCAAGCGTAATTAGCTTGCAGAATGCTAAAGTTTTCCAAGCGATCTGTAGCATCGCTTGGAAAACTGACTGACACGTTGGTCACATTTGTCAAACATAGTGTTTGACAAGTGTGACCAACTTTTTACTAAAAATGCTGCATAGTAAAAGATAGAATGTTTAAAAATAATTAAAAAAATTAAAAAATGGTTATACTCACCCTCTGCAGACAGCCGATATCCTCAGCGGCGTCCGTTCCTATAGATGCCGGTGTGGTTCAGGACCTTCGATGACGTCGCGGTCACATGACCGGTCTCGCGACCAATCACAAGACCGCGACGTCATCGCAGGTCCTGAACCACACCATCTATAGGAACCAAAGCGGCAGCATGCAGCGGTGAGAGGCGGGAACACTCCGGGGGCCATCGAAGGTGAGTATATGACTATTTTTTATTTTAATTCTTTTTTTTTGACCAATTATATGGTGCCCAGTCCGTGGAGGAGAGTCTCCTCTCCTCCACCCTGGGTACCAACCGCACATAATCTGCTTACTTCCCGCATGGTGGGCACAGCCCCGTGCGGAAAGTAAGCAGATCAATGCACTCCTAGGTGTGCGGAATCCCCGCAATTCCGCAAATTTAATGAACATGTTGCTTTTTTTTCCGCAATGCGATTTTTTCGCAGGAAAAAAATGCAGCATGTGCACAAAATATGCGGAATACACTGAAAATAATGGGAGGCATATGTAAGCGGTTTTTTCGCATTTTTATCACGTTTTTATAGCGAAAAGACGCAAAAAAAACGCGAAAAATACTGAACGTGTGCACATGGCCTGATAGTGAAAAAGTCATAACGCTAACAGGCTAATTAAGGTCTGAAACCTTGGTCAAAGTTATCTGAGCACAGGAATCTCCTAGTGTGCCCAAACTTTTGTAAAGGCTCATTTTCCTTTTTGTAATTTTTAAAATGTAAAAGATGACAATATTTTTTTTTACCTAAAATACAAAGGAAGTGTATCATCTCTAAGCTGTAGCTGAGTATGATCAATCTCAAAAGAGGAGCATGAGATGCTGTTAAAATAATGTACAACCAAATGTCTGCAAATACATAACATTTACCGCAATTGGTTGTGACAATTTATTAAAAGATACCAGACATAAAAAACACTATGAGTTTTGGAGTCGTAATGCAAATCAGTAATAGCTATATATAAAGGAAGAAACTGCGGCAAAGGTAAAAAGAACAAGAAATGATGTTTCTACAGTGTAAGGCTACGTTCACATTTGCGGTCAGCGCCGCAGCGTCGGGCGCCGCAGCGGCGCCGCATGCGTCATGCGCCCCTATATTTAACATGGGGGCGCATGGACATGCGTTGTGCTGCGTTTTGCGCCGCATGGCCGCAAGCGTTGGACGCAAGAAACGCTTCAAGTTGCATTTTTTTTGCGTCCAACTTTCGGCCAAAAAGGACGCATGCGGCGCAAAACGCAGCGTTTTAGCGTGCGTTTTGCCGCGTTTTTGTTTGCGTTGTGCGCTGCGGCGCCGACGCTGCGGCGCACAACGCAAATGTGAACGTAGCCTAAGGGCACCGCTATGGGGACCTGAGTGACCCTAACTACACTAATCTTTTTATGGGAGCCTTTGAGAAGCATTTGATTTATCACTGTTCTCTTTTTAAAAGACATGTCATCCTCCTTAAGTCACATATTGATGATTTATTTTTTTATATGGAGGGGTAACAACACATTGTCTAACTCTTTCTGTGAGTCACTTAAAAAAATTAGTTATATATATAAACGCCGTGTGCACAGCTGTATTTTCGGTGCAGAGACTAGGTTCCCAAACCATACAGTGTACAATAAAAAAGTCTCGCACTGCGAGACTTTTTTATTGTACACTTAAAAAAATTAGGACATTTCCTTTAAGAGTAACATAGACAAATATATTATCAATATCTTGGATCTTCCAATATCACATGAGAAAAGAAGAATCGTTACTAAAACACACTTTAAGGAAGTTGACAAGAACAGTTATCTCGCCTCCTCCAGTAGCCATGGTCTTAAATAAAACATAATATTCCATTCAGCCAATACAAAAGTATACGCAAGAAATGCACATATCTCTTTGCTTTTAAACAGCAGTCCTGCATTAATGACAGATTCCATGAGAAAGGACACTGTTATGATGACCTGGTGGTTAGGAGCACTCGAAATGACCAGATGAGCAAACTAGTAATACAGGACAAGCTCTGGGAAGTGGGAGCTCTGCTGACCGCAACCCCTAATCCTATCACAACAACTAGAAATAGCCGTGGAGCGTACCTGACTCTGCCTAGACGCCTCTTCACAGCCTAAGAGCTAACTACCCCTAAAGATAGAAAATACAGCCTACCTTGCCTCAGAGAAATTCCCCAAAGAAATAGGCAGCCCCCCACACATATTGACTGTGAGTTAAGATGGAAGTTACAAACACAGGAATGAAATAGGTTTCAGCAAAGGAGGCCAGACTTAACTAAACAGACTGAGGATAGAAAAGGTATCTTTGCGGTCAGCATAAAAAACTAACAAAAAAACACGCAGAGTGTGCAAAAGAGACCCCCGCACCGACTCACGGCGCGGTGGTGCCACTCTGCATCCCAGAGCTTCCAGCTAACCAAGCAAAATGATGATAGCAAGCTGGACAAGAAAACAGTGGTAAACAAATAAGCTAGCAGGGACTTAGCTTTTGCTGAAGTAGACAGGTCATCTGAAAGATGCAAGAGAACTGAACCAGTACTAGGACATTGACAGCTGGCATCAAGTAACGATCTGAGTGGAGTTAAATAGAGCAGCCAGCCAAGGCCTAAACGAGGTCAGCTGGGAAAGGAACCTCAGAACCAGCAGCTCCACTCACAGCCACCAGAGGGAGTCCATGGACAGAACTCGCCGAAGTACCATTCATAACCACAGGAGGGAGTTCGAGAACAGAATTCACAACAGGACACCCCACGCTCATTAGACCAGCAGCACCGAGGAGCCCTTTCCCTGAGTCAAAATGTCTGTTTAGTACCTAGAATGGAAAGACTCTATAGGTCTGACCAATGTCAACCTCCTAATGTCAACTTCATATCTACTTACAGCTCCGAGTGCAGAGGGATACAACAATCCCTCCGCAAACACTGGCATAATCTTCAATTGAAGGCTGTTATTCTTCTTTTTCCAGGAATTACCTTCATCTCCTTCCCTAAAAAATAGTTTGGCCCAAGTTCACTATGATAAAAAAAAGCACCAAGCTAGAACCATAAGACTGGACACTGGACTCTTTAATGATGGTTCCCTTCAGCCCAACTAGGATGATGACAAAGAAAATAGTAACAAACAAATAAAAAAATTCATAAAACACAAAGGTTTAGCAGTCGGCGTCGCTGTTTGTTCCACCATTGTGCTTTGAGTTTTGGTTTATTCCTGACCACCTTATAACCGGCGATCTGCAATTATGGCTGCGCTCTCCTGAAGAACGCGACGCAGGAAACAACTTTTATTAAAAGTATAAATAAGACGCGGTAGAGTTTTAGTGTCAGTGGAGCCGCCGGTCGTCTGCTGTGTCTCAGTTTTGGTGTCTCAATGGGACAATAATATCTGAGGGGAGATTGCGGTCGTTTCGGAGAAGACGCCGTGGCTGAAGTGACTTATTGAGCCTCTCCTCCGTTTAGTGTAGTTACTGCAAACATTCAAAGATTTGTTGACCCAGAAGAAAAAAAGGCAAAAAGAAGCAAAAAAGAAAGAAGAAAAGTGCAAAAAAATATCTGTCCATTCCCTTTCCCTTGAAATTCTATTGTGGGAAGTGACAACTTTGTTGCTTTCCAGTGTATCTTCCCCCTTCTCCATACAACAGCTGCACAAAGAATATCCGTCGTTCTAATTTTTATGCAATATATCAATAGATCACATGAAAATAAGAAACGTTGTAATATCTTATCAGAGAAATCTGCTTCTTTTTCCTGCTGGACTGATCATTTACTCGCAATTCATGGGTAAAATCTGTATTCAATGAACATCGATATTCCCATTACGGGTACGGAATATGTCAGTTGGTGCTTATAAAGTTCTATGGAGAAGGCAGACACAGACATTCTGCTGCAGGTTTTCCTTGAAAGTTTTCTATAGAAATTAATGAGCACCAATTGCTATGTTCTATCTCGGCAATGGGAAAGTCAGTATTCGCTGAAGCCACATTTTACCAGCTTTGAACATCCAGAGGTGACATTCTGCTCCTTCTTTGCACACTTGCTCTTGCGCACGGAGATTGGATGGAGACGGCTGTAATTTTCACGTCTTATCACAGATTCTCAATGGGATTTTACTCTGGAATTTGACTGGGCTGTTCACACACATGAATATGCTCTATATTTTATATGATCTAAACCAAACATTGTAGCTCTGGAAGGATGTTTAGGGTTGTTGTCCTGCTGGAATGTGAGCCTACACCCCAAGCTCAAGTCTTCTGCAGCCTCTAACAGTTTTTCCTCCAGGATTGCCCTGTATTTAGCACCATCCATCTTCCCATCACCTCTGACCAGTTTCCCTGTTTCCCTGCCCCTGCTGAAGAAAAGCCTCCCCACAGCATGATGCTGCCTCCACCATGTGTGACTGTGGGGATGGTGTTTTCAGGGTGATCAAAGCTTATTCATGTGTGTGAACGGCCCAGTCACAGTCCAGACCCAAATCCCAGTGAATCTGTGATGAGACATTTCTGATCACAGACATCTCCATACAATCTCACTGAAGGAGAGCGAGTGTGCAAAGAAGAAAGGTCAAAATGTCACCTCTAGATGTACAAAGCTAGAGAGAAAGACCCCAAAAGACTGCAGCAGTAATTTCAGTGAGAGGTGGTGGTAGAAAGTACTGACTCAGGGGACTGAAAATAAATGCACCTCACAATTTCTCAGATTTATACTTTTAAAACATATAAAAAGCTCTGTATCATTTCCTTTACCCTTCACAAACATTTGCAACTTTGTGTTATGTCAAATAAAATACGTTAAAGTTTGTGGGTGTAATGTGAAAATATGTGGAAAATATCACGGGGTATGAAGACTTTGTCAAGGCACTGTAAATCTCTATAGTTTTAGAGCGCAGGAGATTACCGTCCCTTTAAGTGGCGGCTGTGTGTGGGCGATGGTGGGGCTGTCACATATCTCTTTATATAGAAGTTTATCCTCCCCGCACTAAGTAATGACAGGAAACGTTTCCGTCGCCTCGCGTGAAGTGTTAACCTGCGGTAATAACACGCGGCGGTGATATTGGGGGTAAAGAGTGGGGCGGCAGGTGGGCCCTGAAGTGCGCTCTCCGCAGAGGTGAGCGGCTGCCTCCATACAGCAGGAGTGAATGACACAGCTTGAGCGGAGAATTTTCCATTTAAGCGAGCGATGTTTGTTTACATTCACGGTCGGCGCACAATGAGAGCGCGGGACGTGTTTATGAAAATACGCCGCTTGACAGGCGACACGGAAAATAACACCTACTTAGAAATCGCGGCTCACGTTCTTTGTTAGCTTAAATGTCATAAAGCGGCTTCAGGAGGATTCGAGCTCGGAGCGGAGGATGGGGGGTATCGGCCTCAATGTGGGCAGCAGATACCCGTCCACGCTGCATCCAGGGCATCACATGGCGCTCATATCATGCATCTACAGCAAAAGGCCTTTAATCCGGAATTAAAGGGGCCTGACGGATTGGTTCTTTCTGCTCAGACAGGAGTTGTAGTCATGAAATAACACCATTACTTAAGTTCTCTAACTATTAATAGTCTTCGTGATTCAATTTGGGATCCTTTTCGAGATCTCTGTTCTCTGCCAGTGAATTAAAGCATTATTTAGAGAGTTAAATCCAAGCTTGACCAAAAGCAGTCTGGCACATCTGACGATTCAGAACATGGATAAAGCTTAGTCGGTGATCTGTAGATTTGCGGACTGATTGTATCTAAGTCACACAGTGTAGTCTGCACTGATACATTGTAACAAACCTTCAGCTGTGAGGAGCATTAGTCAATGATGGAACAAAAGGCATGGATGACTCCAGCTTATGTCCGTGAGAAGTGACCAGGCATCTTCACACCCACTGAATGGAACTAACTAAACTGTGCTCCATCATGAAATCAGCGGGGAATGTTTGTGATCAGACCCCCACAATCGAAGATTCATGACAAAACTAGGAAGTCATAACATAGACACCTCAAGGACCAAGGTGAAGCACAGGGGTCCCTGGATGAACAACTACAGAGTCCAGTCCCAGAGGACCCCTCTACACTTGTGATTATTTTTCCTCCTCCCCTTGTGTTTAGTACTTGATCTATAGAGTTATTTCAGGACTTGTTTTTCTGCTATGAGCTGTAGTTTTCATCACTGCCATTTTGGGATCCGTACAACCTTTTACTTTCTTTAAATTACTTTTTTTGTAGGAAGACTGACCATAAGACAGCAGCAGTTGGACCATTTCATCTTTTTCTTACCGTTTCTCTGATAATACTTTGTTGGTTCGGACCCACAATTTCAGGTGATTTTATTTGTTTACAAATAAAAGGAGGGAAATAAATGATTATATTGTTGTGTTTATAAAAAAATAGTTTCAATTTTCTTTACGCCATTTTTTATTTGTCACACTGGGGACTTGAAACTGTGATCATTTGATAATATATAATACACAGCAACAATGTAATATTCCAAGGTGTTACAAAGTAACCGATCTCCTAGTAACACTGTAATATTCCAAGGTGTTACAAAGTAACCGATCTCCTAGTAACACTGTAATATTCCAAGGTGTTACAAAGTAACCGATCTCCTAGTAACACTGTAATATTCCAAGGTGTTACAAAGTAACCGATCCCCCAGTAACACTGTAACATTCCAAGGTGTTACAAAGTAACCGATCCCCCAGCAACAATGTAATATTCCAAGATGTTACAAAGTAACCGATCTCCCAGTAACACTGTAATATTCCAAGATGTTACAAAGTAACCGATCTCCCAGTAACACTGTAATATTCCAAGGTGTTACAAAGTAACCGATCTCCCAGTAACACTGTAATATTCCAAGATGTTACAAAGTAACCGATCTCCCAGTAACACTGTAATATTCCAAGATGTTACAAAGTAACCGATCTCCCAGTAACACTTTAATATTCCAAGATGTTACAAAGTAACCGATCTCCCAGTAACACTGCAATATTCCAAGGTGTTACAAAGTAACCGATCTCCCAGCAACAATGTAATATTCCAAGGTGTTACAAAGTAACCGATCTCCCAGCAACACTGCAATATTCCAAGGTGTTACAAAGTAACCGATCTCCCAGCAACACTGTAATATTCCAAGGTGTTACAAAGTAACCGATCTCCTAGTAACACTAATATTCCAAGGTGTTACAAAGTAACCGATCTCCCAGTAACACTGTAACATTCCAAGGTGTTACAAAGTAACCGATCCCCCAGTAACACTGTAATATTCCAAGGTGTTACAAAGTAACCGATCCCCCAGTAACACTGTAATATTCCAAGATGTTACAAAGTAACCGATCTCCCAGTAACACTGTCATATTCCAAGGTGTTACAAAGTAACCGATCTCCCAGTAACACTGTAACATTCCAAGGTGTTACAAAGTAACCGATCCCCCAGTAACACTGTAATATTCCAAGGTGTTACAAAGTAACCGATCTCCCAGTAACACTGTAACATTCCAAGGTGTTACAAAGTAACCGATCTCCCAGCAACACTGTAATATTCCAAGGTGTTACAAAGTAACCGATCCCCCAGTAACACTGCAATATTCCAAGGTGTTACAAAGTAACCGATCTCCCAGTAACACTGTAACATTCCAAGGTGTTACAAAGTAACCGATCTCCCAGTAACACTGTAATATTCCAAGGTGTTACAAAGTAACCGATCCCCCAGTAACACTGTAATATTCCAAGGTGTTACAAAGTAACCGATCTCCCAGTAACACTGTCATATTCCAAGGTGTTACAAAGTAACCGATCTCCCAGTAACACTGTCATATTCCAAGGTGTTACAAAGTAACCGATCCCCCAGTAACACTGTAATATTCCAAGGTGTTACAAAGTAACCGATCTCCTAGTAACACTAATATTCCAAGGTGTTACAAAGTAACCGATCTCCCAGTAACACTGTAATATTCCAAGGTGTTACAAAGTAACCGATCTCCCAGTAACACTGTCATATTCCAAGGTGTTACAAAGTAACCGATCTCCCAGTAACACTGTAATATTCCAAGGTGTTACAAAGTAACCGATCTCCCAGTAACACTGTAACATTCCAAGGTGTTACAAAGTAACCGATCTCCCAGCAACACTGTAATATTCCAAGGTGTTACAAAGTAACCGATCCCCCAGTAACACTGCAATATTCCAAGGTGTTACAAAGTAACCGATCTCCCAGTAACACTGTAACATTCCAAGGTGTTACAAAGTAACCGATCTCCCAGTAACACTGTAACATTCCAAGGTGTTACAAAGTAACCGATCTCCCAGCAACACTGTAATATTCCAAGGTGTTACAAAGTAACCGATCCCCCAGTAACACTGCAATATTCCAAGGTGTTACAAAGTAACCGATCTCCCAGTAACACTGTAACATTCCAAGGTGTTACAAAGTAACCGATCTCCCAGTAACACTGTAACATTCCAAGGTGTTACAAAGTAACCGATCTCCCAGTAACACTGTAATATTCCAAGGTGTTACAAAGTAACCGATCTCCCAGTAACACTGTAATATTCCAAGGTGTTACAAAGTAACCGATCCCCCAGTAACACTGTAACATTCCAAGGTGTT
Source organism: Ranitomeya variabilis (assembly GCF_051348905.1). Taxonomy (NCBI): domain Eukaryota; kingdom Metazoa; phylum Chordata; class Amphibia; order Anura; family Dendrobatidae; genus Ranitomeya; species Ranitomeya variabilis. The sequence goes on along the minus strand of NC_135233.1, from coordinate 390,707,198 downwards.
ACAAAGTAACCGATCCCCCAGCAACAATGTAATATTCCAAGATGTTACAAAGTAACCGATCTCCCAGTAACACTGCAATATTCCAAGATGTTACAAAGTAACCGATCTCCCAGTAACACTGTAACATTCCAAGGTGTTACAAAGTACCCGATCTCCCAGTAACACTGTAATATTCCAAGGTGTTACAAAGTAACCGATCCCCCAGTAACACTGCAATATTCCAAGGTGTTACAAAGTAACCGATCTCCCAGTAACACTGTAACATTCCAAGGTGTTACAAAGTAACCGATCTCCCAGTAACACTGTAACATTCCAAGGTGTTACAAAGTAACCGATCTCCCAGCAACACTGTAACATTCCAAGGTGTTACAAAGTAACCGATCTCCCAGCAACACTGTAATATTCCAAGGTGTTACAAAGTAACCGATCCCCCAGTAACACTGCAATATTCCAAGGTGTTACAAAGTAACCGATCTCCCAGTAACACTGTAACATTCCAAGGTGTTACAAAGTAACCGATCTCCCAGTAACACTGTAATATTCCAAGGTGTTACAAAGTAACCGATCTCCCAGTAACACTGCAATATTCCAAGGTGTTACAAAGTAACCGATCTCCCAGTAACACTGTAACATTCCAAGGTGTTACAAAGTAACCGATCTCCCAGCAACACTGTAATATTCCAAGGTGTTACAAAGTAACCGATCCCCCAGTAACACTGCAATATTCCAAGGTGTTACAAAGTAACCGATCTCCCAGTAACACTGTAACATTCCAAGGTGTTACAAAGTAACCGATCTCCCAGTAACACTGTAATATTCCAAGGTGTTACAAAGTAACCGATCTCCCAGTAACACTGTAATATTCCAAGGTGTTACAAAGTAACCGATCCCCCAGTAACACTGTAACATTCCAAGGTGTTACAAAGTAACCGATCCCCCAGCAACAATGTAATATTCCAAGATGTTACAAAGTAACCGATCTCCCAGTAACACTGCAATATTCCAAGATGTTACAAAGTAACCGATCTCCCAGTAACACTGTAACATTCCAAGGTGTTACAAAGTACCCGATCTCCCAGTAACACTGTAATATTCCAAGGTGTTACAAAGTACCCGATCTCCCAGTAACACTGTAATATTCCAAGGTGTTACAAAGTAACCGATCTCCAGTAACACTGCAATATTCCAAGGTGTTACAAAGTACCCGATCTCCCAGTAACACTGTAATATTCCAAGGTGTTACTGTGATGCTGTAAGAATCAGGCTGCACTCAGATGTCATCTGAGTGCAGTCCCATTTGAGAGAGTGGATTCAAACAGGGACAACGGAGAGTGGACCCACTGGACCGTGACGACGAACCCCTCTCGGACGAGCTGACCAGGTGGACCGCCCCCTATACAGGGAGCGTTAGGGGCAGGCCCGTGAGGGACTATCGCCACGGAAGCTGGAGGGTCGACTGAGATAAGAAGGGTACACTGCAGGAACACAGGGACCGAAGGAAACAGGGGAGGAAACAGAGGGAATGGCAAGGAACTACTGAGACGAGGGAGAAGATGGGAATATTACAGAGACATGGAGGCTGACGAGACAATATGGAGACACAGAGGCTGACGGGAGCAAGGAAATGGTAAAGGAGTCGGGCAGGTACCACAGAGAAACAGGAACTGAAGGAACAAAGCAGGAACACAGGAAAATCAGGCAGGTACTGCAGAGAAACAGGAACTGAAGGAACAAAGCAGGAACACAGGAAAATCAGGCAGGTACTGCAGAGGAAGGAGGAGTCCCAAGGTCAGAAAGCTAGGAATGCACAGAGACCACAGGTGACCAGAAGCACTTGTAAACACAAATGATCATCAGGCACAGAGGAGCAGCAGGAAGCAGCTTATATACCAGCGTGAGAGCTACTTCCGGGTTACAGTCCTCCAGGATGACAGAGAGGACAGGAAGGAGTGCCAACAGAGGAATCAGATGTGCGCACGCGCAGAGCTGAATGCGCCGTGCGCGCGCACCCGGCGAGCTGCAGAAGCCGGGGGCGAGCGCTGCATGACAGTACCCCCGTCTTTACGCCCCTCCTTTTTAAGACTTGAAAGAAACCGGGACAAAATGCGAGGGGCCTGAATGTTCTCACGAGGCTCCCAGGACCTCTCCTCAGGACCAAAACCTTTCCAGTCAACCAAAAACAAAGTTCTCCCTCTAAGTTTTTTCATGGCTAAAATGTCCCTAACTTCAAAGACATCATCCTCGGAAACAGGCGAAGGAGAACAAAGGTTAGAAGAATGAAACTGATTAAAAACTACGGGTTTAAGGAGAGACACATGAAAAGAATTAGAAATACGCAGAGAGGCAGGCAACTTAAGTTTGTAAGAAACGTCATTAATACGAGACAAAACTTCGAATGGACCGATATAGCGAGGACCCAGCTTATGTGAAGGAATTTTGAGACGGATAAATTTAGAAGAAACCCAAACCTTGTCCCCAGGATGGAATATAGGAGAATCGAGGCGTCTTTTGTCCGCATGTCTCTTCATCCTGACTTGAGCCAACTCAAGGGCAGACTTGGTCTCCTGCCAGACCCTGGAGAACTCTCTAGACAGAAGATCAGCCGCTGGTACAGTAGAGACAGGAGGAACCGGAAAAGGAAGACCAGGATGTTGACCGTAGACGATAAAAAATGGAGATTTGTTAGTAGCTTCGCTGGAATGGTTATTGTAAGAAAACTCAGCCCATGGCAGCAAGTCAGACCAATCATTCTGATGGGAATTGGAAAAATGACGGAGATAAGTTACCAAGGTCTGATTAGTACGTTCCACCTGGCCATTGGACTGCGGATGGTAGGCCGAAGAAAAGTCAAGCGAAATGTTCATAGATTTGCAGAGGGATTTCCAGAAGCGGGCGGTGAATTGAACACCTCGGTCAGAAACAATATGTAAAGGAAGACCATGAAGACGAAAAATATGGTGAACAAAAATCTTAGCCAATTCGGGAGCAGAAGGCAAACCAGGTAGTGCAATGAAATGAGCCATCTTGGAGAAACGATCCATGACCACGAAGATGACGGTACAACCAGATGAAGAAGGCAGGTCAGTGATGAAGTCCATCGATAAATGTTGCCACGGAGTGGAGGGTACCGGTAAAGGATGCAAAAGCCCGGAAGGTAGTTGCCTGGGAATTTTATTCTTGGCACAGGAGGGACAAGAGGCGACAAAACTTTGGACGTCCTTGGACAACGTAGGCCACCAGTAATAGCGAGAGATCAGACGGAGGGTTTTTTTGAGACCAACATGTCCAGCTAATTTGGAGGCATGACCCCAAAGTAAGACGCGTTCTCTGTTCTCTTCAGCAACTAAGGTTTTACCTGGAGGCAACGAGGAAAGAGAGAGAGGAGCAACTGTGATGACTCTAGCAGGATCGATGATGTGTGCAGGTTCTTCCTCCATATCCACCGCCTGGAATGACCTAGACAGAGCGTCGGCTCTGGAGTTTTTATCTCCTGGCAGGAAACGAAGTTCGAAGTCAAACCTGGCGAAAAACAAGGCCCACCTGGCCTGCCGAGGATTTAGTCTTTGCGCAGAGCGGATATATGCCAGATTCTTGTGATCTGTGTAAATTACAAAACGATGTAAAGCCCCCTCCAAGAGGTACCGCCACTCCTCCAATGCCAACCTGATTGCCAAAAGTTCTTTATCACCGATAGAATAATTCTTTTCAGAGGAGGAGAAGATCTTAGAGAAAAAACCACAGGGCACAAGACGACCAGAAGAGGATTTCTGCGAGAGCACAGCTCCAGCTCCAATTGCAGAAGCATCTACTTCAAGGATGAAGGGTTTATTGGCCACAGGACGATGAAGAATAGGAGCGGAGGCGAAGGCCTGCTTGATGGACCGGAAAGCCTCTTCGGCCTCAGACGACCATAGATGAGGATTGGCACCCTTCCGAATCATGGAGGAGATTGGAGCAGAAAGAGAGGAAAAGTGAGGGATAAACTGCCGATAGTAGTTAGCAAATCCAAGAAATCGCTGAATTGCTTTCACTCCAAGAGGACGTGGCCAGTTGAGCACGGCAGAAACTTTTCCTGGATCCATACACAAACCAGCGTCGGAAATGATGAAACCCAAGAAGGGAAGAGATGACTGTTCGAAGACACATTTTTCCAGTTTTGCGTACAGCCGATTCTCTCTCAAACGCTGAAGTACTTGCCGTACATCTCTTCTGTGAGTAGACAGATCTGGAGAGAACACAAGGATATCGTCCAAGTACACTACAACACAGGTGTAAAGTAGATCCCGAAAAACATCATTTACAAACTCCTGGAAGACTGCGGGTGCGTTGCATAAACCGAATGGCATAACCAAATATTCATAATGACCATCTCTGGTATTAAACGCAGTCTTCCACTCGTCACCGGAACGGATACGGACCAAATTATAAGCTCCTCTGAGATCCAATTTGGTAAAGATTCGTGCTCCACGTAGACGATCAAAGAGTTCTGGTATGAGAGGAAGTGGGTACTTGTTCTTGATCGTGATAGTGTTGAGACCCCGATAGTCTATACATGGGCGAAGAGAACCGTCCTTCTTCTTGACGAAGAAGAACCCAGCTCCTGCAGGTGAGGAGGACTTTCGAATGAAGCCTCTGGCCAGATTCTCTTGGATATATTCGGACATGGCTTGAGTTTCGGTAGGAGACAATGGGTAAATACGTCCTCGAGGTGGAGTAGAACCAGGAACAAGGTCTATCGGGCAGTCATAAGAGCGGTGCGGCGGCAAGATCTCCGCCTCCTTCTTGTTAAAGACATCCGAGAAGGCGCAATAGGCTGGAGGAATTCCCGTGGATTCCGAAGCAGACCGAAAGGAGGATGCAGGCTTGACTGGAAGTAGGCACCTGTTCAGACAAGACTGTCCCCACCGTAGAACATCTCCAGTGCGCCAGTCCAGAGTGGGTTCGTGATCTCTCAGCCAAGGAAGACCCAAAAGGAAAGAATGAGACAATGAAGGTAAAACATAAAAGGCCAGTTTCTCACGATGAAGAGCTCCAATCTGAAGTTCAACCTCCTCCGTAACTAAGTTGACGGTCTCCCGCAAAGGCTGACCATCGACGGAAGCTATTTGTCTAGGAGTCTCCAAGGGTCTAACAGGTATCCCAAGCCTGTTAACAACCTCGAGCTGAACAAAGTTCCCAGCCGCTCCTGAATCAACATAAGCCTCCAGAGAAAAGTGACGGGAACCTAAATGTAGAATAACAGACAAAACCAGAGGTGGAGAGGAGTCATAACCACCTAGGAAGGCCTCTGTTACCTGTCCTAGGCGGAGGCGTTTCCCGACCTCTGAGGACAGGCGCGTAAGAGATGAGAGGCACTACCGCAGTAAAAACAGAGACCTTGTGCGAGTCTCTCCTTGCGGCGCTGCTCGGAAGACTCAAAGCGATCGACCTGCATGGGTTCAGGAGGAGATGAAGAAACCACCGGGGCTGTTTGAGAAAAAGAAGTCCCTCGAGCAATAGTGGTCTGGCGAAGAGGTCTCTTTTCTCTGGCAAGCTCGCGAGTACGCTCCTGAAAGCGCAGATCAATGCGTATGGCCAAGGAGATAAGATCATCCAAAGAGGTGGGAGTGTCCCGTCCTGCCAGCTCATCCTTAATCCGTGAAGACAAACCACGCCAAAACGCTCCAACCAAAGCCTCATTATTCCACCCAAGTTCTGAAGACAGAGTCCGGAAACGGATGGCGTACTGAGCTACAGAGAGAGTGGCCTGGCTAAGGTTAAAGAGGGACTCTGTAGTAGAGACCAGACGTCCAGGTTCATCAAAAACCTTGCGGAAGGTATCCAGGAACGGATTGAGTTGGGAGACCAAAGGATCATTACGCTCCCAGAGGGGATTAACCCACGCCAAAGCCTCACCCTCCAAATGGGATACTATAAAAACAACCTTAGCTCGATCGGTGGGATAAAGTAGCGGAGACAATTCAAAATGCAACTGGCATTGAATAAGAAAGCCGCGGCACGCTTTAGGATCCCCACCATACCGAGGAGGTCTAGCAAGTCGGGGCGAGGGTTGTGGCGCAGAGACAGGAGTGGAGACAGAGGCCACATTCTGGAGGGCGAGAAGCCGATCATTAATAGAGGCCAAAAAATTCGAAATATGGGACTGAGTGTCCCATTGTAGACCTAGCTCCAGCTGAAGGGCAACCAACTGCGGAGCAATACCAGGATCAGAAGGCTGTAAAGCCGCTAGGCGAGACTCCATATTTTTTAAAAACGACATGATCCTAGTCTGGTTTTCACGCAAAAAGAGTAAGTCTTTTTGAGTAGCGGAAGCTCCAGCGGGGTCCATGGCCTGATGATACTGTGATGCTGTAAGAATCAGGCTGCACTCAGATGTCATCTGAGTGCAGTCCCATTTGAGAGAGTGGATTCAAACAGGGACAACGGAGAGTGGACCCACTGGACCGTGACGACGAACCCCTCTCGGACGAGCTGACCAGGTGGACCGCCCCCTATACAGGGAGCGTTAGGGGCAGGCCCGTGAGGGACTATCGCCACGGAAGCTGGAGGGTCGACTGAGATAAGAAGGGTACACTGCAGGAACACAGGGACCGAAGGAAACAGGGGAGGAAACAGAGGGAATGGCAAGGAACTACTGAGACGAGGGAGAAGATGGGAATACTACAGAGACATGGAGGCTGACGAGACAATATGGAGACACAGAGGCTGACGGGAGCAAGGAAATGGTAAAGGAGTCGGGCAGGTACCACAGAGAAACAGGAACTGAAGGAACAAAGCAGGAACACAGGAAAATCAGGCAGGTACTGCAGAGAAACAGGAACTGAAGGAACAAAGCAGGAACACAGGAAAATCAGGCAGGTACTGCAGAGGAAGGAGGAGTCCCTAAGGTCAGAAAGCTAGGAACGCACAGAGACCACAGGTGACCAGAAGCACTTGTAAACACAAATGATCATCAGGCACAGAGGAGCAGCAGGAAGCAGCTTATATACCAGCGTGAGAGCTACTTCCGGGTTACAGTCCTCCAGGATGACAGAGAGGACAGGAAGGAGTGCCAACAGAGGAATCAGATGTGCGCACGCGCAGAGCTGAATGCGCCGCGCGCGCGCACCCGGCGAGCTGCAGAAGCCGGGGGCGAGCGCTGCATGACAGTTACAAAGTAACCGATCTCCAGTAACACTGTAATATTCCAAGGTGTTACAAAGTACCCGATCTCCCAGTAACACTGTAATATTCCAAGGTGTTACAAAGTACCCGATCTCCCAGTAACACTGTAATATTCCAAGGTGTTACAAAGTAACCGATCTCCCAGTAACACTGTAATATTCCAAGGTGTTACAAAGTACCCGATCTCCCAGTAACACTGTAATATTCCAAGGTGTTACAAAGTACCCGATCTCCCAGTAACATTAATATTCCAAGGTGTTACAATTAGTAACCGATCTCCCAGTAACACTGTAATATTCCAAGGTGTTACAAAGTAACCGATCTCCCAGTAACACTGCAATATTCCAAGGTGTTACAAAGTAACCGATCTCCCAGTAACACTGTAATATTCCAAGATGTTACAAAGTAACCGATCTCCCAGTAACACTGTAATATTCCAAGGTGTTACAAAGTAACCGATCTCCCAGTAACACTGTAATATTCCAAGATGTTACAAAGTAACCGATCTCCCAGTAACACTGTAATATTCCAAGATGTTACAAAGTAACCGATCCCCCAGTAACACTGTAATATTCCAAGATGTTACAAAGTAACCGATCTCCCAGTAACACTGTAATATTCCAAGGTGTTACAAAGTAACCGATCTCCCAGTAACACTGTAATATTCCAAGGTGTTACAAAGTAACCGATCTCCCAGTAACACTGTAATATTCCAAGGTGTTACAAAGTAACCGATCTCCCAGTAACACTGTAATATTCCAAGGTGTTACAAAGTAACCGATCTCCCAGTAACACTGTAATATTCCAAGATGTTACAAAGTAACCGATCCCCCAGTAACACTGCAATATTCCAAGGTGTTACAAAGTAACCGATCTCCCAGTAACACTGTAATATTCCAAGGTGTTACAAAGTAACCGATCTCCCAGTAACACTGTAATATTCCAAGGTGTTACAAAGTAACCGATCTCCCAGTAACACTGCAATATTCCAAGGTGTTACAAAGTAACCGATCTCCCAGTAACACTGTAATATTCCAAGGTGTTACAAAGTAACCGATCTCCTAGTAACACTGTAATATTCCAAGGTGTTACAAAGTAACCGATCCCCCAGTAACACTGTAATATTCCAAGGTGTTACAAAGTAACCGATCTCCCAGTAACACTGTAATATTCCAAGGTGTTACAAAGTAACCGATCCCCCAGTAACACTGCAATATTCCAAGGTGTTACAAAGTAACCGATCCCCCAGTAACACTGCAATATTCCAAGGTGTTACAAAGTAACCGATCCCCCAGTAACACTGCAATATTCCAAGGTGTTACAAAGTAACCGATCTCCAGTAACACTGCAATATTCCAAGGTGTTACAAAGTAACCGATCTCCCAGTAACACTGTAATATTCCAAGGTGTTACAAAGTAACCGATCTCCTAGTAACACTGTAATATTCCAAGGTGTTACAAAGTAACCGATCCCCCAGTAACACTGTAATATTCCAAGGTGTTACAAAGTAACCGATCTCCTAGTAACACTGTAATATTCCAAGGTGTTACAAAGTAACCGATCTCCCAGCAACACTGTAATATTCCAAGGTGTTACAAAGTAACCGATCTCCTAGTAACACTGCAATATTCCAAGGTGTTACAAAGTACCCGATCTCCCAGTAACACTGTAATATTCCAAGGTGTTACAAAGTAACCGATCTCCTAGTAACACTGTAATATTCCAAGGTGTTACAAAGTAACCGATCTCCCAGTAACACTGTAATATTCCAAGGTGTTACAAAGTAACCGATCTCCTAGTAACACTGCAATATTCCAAGGTGTTACAAAGTACCCGATCTCCCAGTAACACTGTAATATTCCAAGGTGTTACAAAGTAACCGATCTCCAGTAACACTGCAATATTCCAAGGTGTTACAAAGTAACCGATCTCCTAGTAACACTGTAATATTCCAAGGTGTTACAAAGTACCCGATCTCCCAGTAACACTGTAATATTCCAAGGTGTTACAAAGTAACCGATCTCCTAGTAACACTGCAATATTCCAAGGTGTTACAAAGTAACCGATCTCCCAGTAACACTGCAATATTCCAAGGTGTTACAAAGTAACCGATCTCCTAGTAACACTGTAATATTCCAAGGTGTTACAAAGTACCCGATCTCCCAGTAACACTGTAATATTCCAAGGTGTTACAAAGTAACCGATCTCCTAGTAACACTGTAATATTCCAAGGTGTTACAAAGTAACCGATCTCCCAGTAACACTGTAATATTCCAAGGTGTTACAAAGTACCCGATCTCCCAGTAACACTGTAATATTCCAAGGTGTTACAAAGTAACCGATCTCCAGTAACACTGCAATATTCCAAGGTGTTACAAAGTAACCGATCTCCTAGTAACACTGTAATATTCCAAGGTGTTACAAAGTACCCGATCTCCCAGTAACACTGTAATATTCCAAGGTGTTACAAAGTAACCGATCTCCTAGTAACACTGCAATATTCCAAGGTGTTACAAAGTAACCGATCTCCCAGTAACACTGCAATATTCCAAGGTGTTACAAAGTAACCGATCTCCTAGTAACACTGTAATATTCCAAGGTGTTACAAAGTACCCGATCTCCCAGTAACACTGTAATATTCCAAGGTGTTACAAAGTAACCGATCTCCTAGTAACACTGTAATATTCCAAGGTGTTACAAAGTAACCGATCTCCCAGTAACACTGTAATATTCCAAGGTGTTACAAAGTACCCGATCTCCCAGTAACACTGTAATATTCCAAGGTGTTACAAAGTAACCGATCCCCCAGCAACAATGTAATATTCCAAGATGTTACAAAGTAACCGATCTCCTAGTAACACTGCAATATTCCAAGGTGTTACAAAGTAACCGATCTCCCAGTAACACTGCAATATTCCAAGGTGTTACAAAGTAACCGATCTCCCAGTAACACTGCAATATTCCAAGGTGTTACAAAGTAACCGATCTCCCAGTAACACTGCAATATTCCAAGGTGTTACAAAGTAACCGATCTCCCAGTAACACTGTAATATTCCAAGGTGTTACAAAGTAACCGATCTCCTATGGAGCCCAGCTGCAGGTGCAGGCATAGAAACATGGCAGACTCGGGGCATTCAGGAGCACCCCTGGGCTGCCATATCAATCTTGTTGTGGGGGTGGTCATTGGAGATTAGAATAGACACATTCCCACCATTTCCAACCTCTTAAATACCGCCACTATGATTATATGTCAAGCCATCTATGAGGCTAAAACTATGTGATCTCAGCAGTAAGACATAACACAGCTGTGACGTGTGGAGCAGGCGCATCTCCTGAGCCCGCTCACAGCTAGCCTACCTGTACAGAGGATATTACCGGTTTATACCTGGGATTGTTGGGCCCCCGCTCTTGCCAGTGTTCTTCACGCCTTGGCCCTGGGACTCACATTTTTGCTATATTTTCTAAAGGTGCCATAAATTACTTTGTTGGAAATACCCCACTAATCGATCACATAAATAGAAGCTCCTCGCGCTAAGCATGGGGGGGGTCTGCATAGACCTTGACCCCACCCCTGCAGATGACATCATAGATTTTGGAGCTTCGTGTGATTAAACATCAGGACAATGACCGACAGCGTCAGATCTGAACAGGACGCCACTTACCACATGGAGGATTTTGTTTTCTGTTTCATACACGGTGCAATCCTGGGAAAAGACAAAAAAAAGGATCAGAACTGATTTCCTAGCACAGAGAAACTTTCCTGCATTTTCCCTGATATTGATATTCTGAGATTATTCAGCATGTACAGTGTCACTTGGCGATAAGACCAGCGCGACACCTAATTAGCAAAATTAATTATCATTGACCTTCTGCGATGCTATTAACTTCCAAGCATTATTGCTGCTATCAATACGGACGACCGTCCCAGAGCCGCCCCTCCCCCATACAATGATGCACGCCGATTTATTCATCTTTTCTCCGAAGATCCCACTAATGCTTTGGATTTTCATTGTCAGATCCTGGAGGAATCTGAGGCCACAAGTCCAGATTTAGTTGTACAATCATAAAATGTACAGGATTGAGAATGATCCGAGCTGCCCCATCAATGTCATTGGGACTGATGAGAACTGCGGCCCCGGAGATCCCATCGGCCGCACAGACTTTATGCAAAGCGGCACAATGCGCGACCAAAGCCGCGACATTCATACTCTTCCTCACTGGGATCTCCAGTGATCGATGGGACCCTCAGGGATCAGATAAATGTCCACGGTGGGAGAGAACGTCTGCACAATGGGTGGATAAGTATCGGATTTAGTTTGGTATTTGCAGCAGAATGTTCCGCCCCAGAAACCAGAATGTTTGCAGGAAAAACGCTGCAGAAGTATACACATATTTGATACATTTTTATGCGTTTTTTACTTGCATTTTTCCCTTTCATTTGAATGGGTGAAAAATGCTGAAAGAACTGATATTGAGGCTTATGGGACCCCAAGATCCCGGGGCTCCCACCTATTTCCAGGGTCCTTGTGTGACTCACAGAAAACTTAGAATCTCATAGTAACATAGTAACACAGTTATTAAGGTTGAAGGAAGACTTTAAGTCCATCTAGTTCACCCCATAGCCTAACCTAACATGCCCTAACATGTTGATCCAGAGGAAGGCAAAAAACTTTAGAAGTGTCACTGCTGGCGCCCCCGGGAGGTGTCATTGGATGACATGGAGTCTCAGGTTCAGGAGCTTTACCCGCTGTCGTGGCCTCAGATTGATTTTCTTCCACTATAACCTAAGATGGAGTTGCCCTTGAATTCTGCAGCCGGGGTAGATCTTGGCTTCACTGCCAGATTCCCCGCTCGCCTAATTCTGTCTGAACATGAAACCTCCGTCCATTTGTAATGGGATGAACGATTAAATGAATTCTACAAAGGACGATAATGAAATCACAGCAATTCCAGAACATTCTGGAGCGTCGGTGAATTGCAGGGTGGGACACGGGGGGGGGGGGGGGGGGCTGGAGCGCTACCTTTACTCGCATGTTCTCTGATACATTACAAGACCCCCGCATGCCCCCTGCATTAATAAAGCAGAGGAGACACTGGGGTCCTAGTCACCAGGGCCTGAGGCGATCACTACCTCTGCGCCCCCTAATAGCCACAGTCACCCCTGAAAAAGGCTTCTCTACTGGTCACAGGAGCCTGCACATGGGGTGAGACTGTACATGGGATGAGACTGCACACAGAATTTGCACTGTTTCATTCCTTATTATTTAAGGCAATTTAATATTCACCCCAGAATACAATAATAAGAGCAGATTCACTTCTATATAAAGCGTCTGATACAGGATTCTGTGAACTGGTGACACGAGTCCATGCGATATTTATACTGTGGTGAATGAAGCGCAATTCTATAATTATCCTGGATTCCCTATAATGCAGCAGTGGGAAATGTCAGCTTGTGACAGCGTAATAAACTGCCACTCCAATAAGAGAAAGGAAGAGGTCAGAAAACTACAGAGAAAGAGGGAGCGAGGGAAAATGGAGAAGGAAAGAGAAAGAGCTAGAGAAGGAGTGAGAAAGAGATAGAGAAGAAAGAGAAGGAGGGAGAAAGAAGGAGTGAGAAAGAGATAGAGGAGAAAGAGTGGAGAAAATAAAAATCAAGACAAGAGAGGGAGAAACAAGGAGAAAGAAGTAGAACGTAAGGGGAGAAAGATAAAAAATAGGAGAATGTGAGAGAGAAAAAGATAAAGCGAGGAAAGAAACAGAAGTAGAAAGGACAGAGATAAAGAGAGGGGAATAATGAGGTCAGAAACCACCACAGAGAGAAAAAAAGGAAAGAAAAAGAAATGAAAAGAGAGGAAGAAAGAAGTTAGGAAAATACAGAAGAGAGTGTGGAAAAAGAGAGAAATAGAGAACAAATAGTGACTGGCATGATAAAAGTCGAAAAACCTGAAGAGAAAGAGGGAGAAAGATAAGATCAAAGGAAGAATAATAAAGAGAAGGAAAGAAAGACTAGAAGGCCCAGTGCAAATAAGAAGGGGATCAAACAAAGAGCAAAAGAAACAAAGTTGATCTGAAAACCAGAAGAGAAAACTGATATTATGTATCTAGTAACACATGGACAAAAACTAGCCGTGGACCGGAGAAAGAAACGTAGGAGCCGGGATTCAGAGAAATTATTTGCTGAACTGTACGAGCAAAATACAGATATTTATTAATATCTTGCTCTCATGTTCCACAGCATTACAGACGTCATCATCGCTGTCCCCATTGGGGCTCACAACCTACGTTCCCTATCAAACTTTGTGGGGGAAAACCAAAGTACTCGCAGGAATCCCACGCAACACAGGGAGAACATACAAACTCCATGCAGATGTCATATTTGGTTGGATTTATACCCAGGCACCCAGCGTGGAAAATATTCCCACTGAGCTACCATGCTGCTCTATATATAGTAAACTGCTAACCACTGAGCCAACATGCTGCTCTATATAGTACAGTGCTAACCACTGAGTCACCTTGCTTCCCTATATACAGTATAGTGATAGCTACGGTGCAGCCCTATATACAGTACAGTGCTAACCACTGAGCCACTATGTGCCCTACATATAGTACAGTGCTAACCACTGAGCCACCATGTTGCTCTATATATAGTACAGTGCTAACCACTGAGCTACCTTGCTTCTATATACAGTATAGTGATAACTACTGAGCTACAGCGCAGCCCTATATACAGTGCAGTGATAACCACTGAGCCACCGTGATGCCCTATATAGTACAGTGCTGACCACTGAGCCACCATGCTGCCCTATCTATACCCCAGTACTGACTACTGAGCCACTGGTCTCTCCATACTCTTGATATTTATCAAAAGCACTGCTATTGCCCCATATCTATTGTTTTTCAGTTATCCAAGAAATTACAAAGTAAAGCAGCATTAGTCCAAAATAAAGTGTGGGTGCGAGGCTTCAGATCCCCGCCCACTGGACCCCCGAGCACAAGAACATTCACTGGTCAGTTATATTTGCTATGGTCATGGTCACGTTTGTGGTCTTCTGCCGGCGTCTTTTTCTGACTGGTCACATTTCCTCCATGACCTGGAGTCTTACATGGCTTCAATACAAGACACAGACTGCGCTCTCCAAGGTCCTGGAATCTCCTCACAAAGTGAATCTTATATTACAGTCATATTTATTATACTTACTAGATGGTGGCCCGATTCTAACGCATCGGGTATTCTAGAATATGTATGCATGTATATAGCAGCCACATAGTATATAGCACAGGCCGCGTAGTATATAGGAGGCATGTAGTATATAGCAAATAGTACGTGGCCTGTGCTATATACTATGTGGCTGCTATATACATACATACTGTAGAATGCATTAATACAGGCCACGCAATATATAACAGTGGCCACGCAGTATATAACACAGGCCAAACAGTATATAACACAGCCCACGTACTATATAACACAGCCCACGCAGTATATAGCAGCCACGCAGTATATAACACAGGCGACGTAGTATATAACACAGGCCACGCAGTATATAACACAGGGCACGTAGTATATAGCACAGCCCACGCAGTATTTAACACTGGCCATGTAGTATATAGCAGCCAAGCAGTATATAACAGTGGCCACGCAGTATATAACACAGGCCAAACAGTATATAACACAGCCCACGTACTATATAACACAGCCCACGCAGTATATAGCAGCCACGCAGTATATAACACAGCCCACGCAGTATATAGCACTGGCCACATAGTATATAGCAGCCACGCAGTATATCACACAGCCCACGCAGTATATCACACAGCCCACGCAGTATATCACACAGCCCACGCAGTATATCACACAGCCCACGCAGTATATAACACTGCCCATGTAGTATATAGCAGCTACACGTTATATAACACAGTCCACGCAGTATATCACACAGCCCACGCAGTATAGAACACAGCCCACGTAGTATGCAGCACAGCCCACGCAGTATATAACACTGGCCACGTAGTATATAACGCAGCCCACGCAGTATATCACACAGCGCATGTAGTATATAGCAGCTACGCAGTATCTAACACTGCCCACGCAGTATTTAGCAGTGTGGGCACCATATCCCTGTTAAAAAAAAATAATTAAAATAAAAAATAGTTATATACTCACCCCCTGCGATCCAGCGAAGCTCCGGCTATGTGCGCGCGGCTGGCGCCATCTTCCATTCCCAAGATGCATTGCGAAATTAACCACATGACTTAGGGGTCTCGCGAGACCGCTAAGTCTTCTGGGTAATTTCGCAATGCATCTCTGGGAACGGAAGATGGCGGCAGCCGCGTGTGGCTCGGCGGACTACGGAGGGTGAGAATAGCAGGTTTTTTTTTTTAATTATTATTTTTAACATTACATTTTTTTACTATTGATACTGGATAGGCAGCATCAATAGTAAAAAGTTGGGGACACACAGGGTTAATAGCAGCGGTAACGGAGTGAGTTACCCGCGGCATAATGCGGTCCGTTACCGCTGGCATTAACCCTGTGTTAGCGGTGACTGGAGGGGAGTATGGAGTGGGCACCGGGCACTAACTGCAGGGGAGTAGGGAGGGACTAATCGGACTGTGCCCGTCGCTGATTGGTCGCAGCCATGACAGGCAGCTGGCGAGACCAATCAGCGACGCGGGATTTCCATGACGGAAGTTGCAGACAGAAAGACGGAAGTACCCCTTAGACAATTATATATATATAGATACTCCACCAATCATAGTACACAGACATCATCATCGCTGTCCCCATCGGGGCTCACAATCTACATTCCCTACCAGTCTTTGGAGTGTGGGAGGAAACCCACGCAAACACGAGGAGAACATACAATCTACTTGCAGATGTCCTTGGTGGGATTTCAACCCATGACTACAGCGGTAAAAAACAATAGTGCTACCCACTGAGCCACCGTGCTGCTGTATGAAAATGCAAATTGTTACATTTTAACATACATCTCAGTGAGTATCTGATCTTCACATTTTTGTAAAAGTGAATTGTGTGTTTTGTAAATACTTGTAAAGTTCGTCTGCTCTGGTTTTTAGGAGGAACCTTTATAAACTGTGTGAGTATTGAGTATTGATAGAGTATGTCCACAAATGGTGAAAATTAGACACAACTGGGGAAAAGGTGGGCTACTTATTTTTTTATGTGACAGAAATACAATATTTACCGTTTAGTGCATTGTGGGGACATAGAGAAGATTTCAGGACCTCGGACAGCGCAGATTGGGCGTCTTCTATCAAAAGCATAAAAGACCCCGGGACATAGTGCAGCCTCCAGTCTTCAGCTTTTCCATAGGTTAAGGTACCGTCACACTAAGCGACGCTGCAGTGATACAGACAACGATGCCAATCGCTGCAGCGTCGCTGTTTGGTTGCTGGAGAGCTGTCACACAGACCGCTCTCCAGCGACCAACGATGCCGAGGTCCCCGGGTAACCAGGGTAAACATCGGGTTACTAAGCGCAGGGCCATGCTTAGTAACCCGATGTTTACCCTGGTTACCAGTGTAAAATGTAAAAAAACAAACAGTACATACTCACCTTCGCGTCCCCCGGCGTCCGCTTCCTGCACTGACTGAGCGCAGGCCGTAAAGTGAAAGCACAGCACAGCGGTGACGTCACCGCTCTGCTGTTAGGGCCGGCGCTCACAGTCAGTGCAGGAGGCGGACGCCGGGGGACGCGAAGGTGAGTATGTACTGTTTGTTTTTTTACATTTTACACTGGTAACCAGGGTAAACATCGGGTTACTAAGCGCGGCCCTGCGCTTAGTAACTCGATATTTACCCTGGTTACCATTGTAAAACATCGCTGGCATCGTTGCTTTTGCTGTCAAACACGACGATACACGGCGATCTGACGACCAAATAAAGTTCTGAACTTTAATCAACGACCAGCGATATCACAGCAGGATCCTGATCGCTGCTGCCTGTCAAACTAAACGATATCGCTATCCAGGACGCTGCAACGTCACGGATCGCTAGCGATATCGTTTAGTGTGAAGGTACCTTAACTGAGGGTTTACAGCATTCAGGTAACACTAAGGGTTAATAGGATCAACACCAGACTCCGAATATAACCCCATGTATTATACGTCTACAGCACTGAGCAAAAGAAACTTCACATGTAGAAGTGATAATAGATTATTTATAATAATTATAAAAAAGCAAAGTGATGAACAAAAGAGAATGTAAATCCCATCAGTATCTGGTGACCGCCCATCACCTCCATCATCAGTATCTGGTGACCGACCCGTCACCTCCATCATCAGTATCTGGTGACCGACCCGTCACCTCCATCATCAGTATCTGGTGACCGCCCGTCACCTCCATCATCAGTATCTGGTGACCGTCCATCTCCTCCATCATCAGTATCTGGTGACCGCCTGTCACCTCCATCATCAGTATCTGGTGACCGGCCGTCACCTCCATCATCAGTATCTGGTGACCGCCCGTCGCCTCCATCATTATTAATATCTGTTACACCGTCACTTCCATCATCACCAGACCAGATACTGATGGAGGTGATGGGTGGTCACTAGATACTGATGATGGAGGCGATGGACGGTCACTAGATGCTGATGATGGAGGAGATGGACGGTCACCAGATACTGATGATGGAGGTGACAGGTGGTCACCAGATACTGATGATGGAGGCGATGGACGGTCACTAGATACTGATGATGGAGGAGATGGACGGTCACCAGATACTAATGATGGAGGAGATGGACGGTCACCAGATACGGATGATGGAGGTGACAGGCGGTCACCAGATACTGATGATGGAGGTGACGGGCAGTCACTAGATACTGATGATGGAGGTTATGGGCGGTCACCAGATACTGATGATGGAGGTGATGGGCGGTCACCAGATACTGATGATGGAGGTGACGGGTGGTCACCAGATACTGATGATGGAGGTGATGGGCGGTCACCAGATACTGATGATGGAGGTGACGGGTGGTCACCAGATACTGATGATGGAGGTGACAGGCGGTCACCAGATACTGATGATGGAGGTGATGGGAGGTCACCAGATACTGATGATGGAGGTGACGGGCGGTCACCAGATACTGATGATGGAGGTGACAGGCAGTCACCAGATACTGATGATGGAGGTGATGGGAGGTCACCAGATACTGATGATGGAGGTGACGGGCGGTCACCAGATACTGATGATGGAGGTGACGGGCAGTCACCAGATACTGATGATGGAGATGACGGGTGGTCACCAGATACTGATGATGGAGGTGACAGGCGGTCACCAGATACTGATGATGGAGGTGACGGGCGGTCACCAGATACTGATGATGGAGGTGACAGGCAGTCACCAGATACTGATGATGGAGATGATGGGCGGTCACCAGATACTGATGATAGAGG
Source organism: Ranitomeya variabilis (assembly GCF_051348905.1). Taxonomy (NCBI): domain Eukaryota; kingdom Metazoa; phylum Chordata; class Amphibia; order Anura; family Dendrobatidae; genus Ranitomeya; species Ranitomeya variabilis. The sequence goes on along the minus strand of NC_135233.1, from coordinate 390,688,618 downwards.
TGACGGGCTGTCACCAGATACTGAAGATGGAGGTTATGGGCTGTCACCAGATACTGAAGATGGAGGTTATGGGTGGTCACCAGATACTGATGATGGAGGTGATGGGCGGTCACCAGATATTGATGATGGAGGTTATGGGCGGTCACCAGATACTGATGATGGAGGTGACGGGCAGTCGCCAGATGCTGATGATGGAGGTGATGGGCGGTCACCAGATACTGATGATGGAGGTGATGGGCGGTCACCAGATAATGATGGGATTTACATTCTCTTTTGTTCATCACTTTGCTTTTTTATAATTGTTAGAAATAATCTATTATCACTTCTATGTATGAAGCTTCTTTTTGCCATTTTGTCCACACCTGCCTAACACTTTTGCACAGCGCTGTTATCGACCCCCGTACATAGCCCCATGAATCCCATTTATCAGTCTCGGTATACTGTGGCTTTTGCTGGTGAATCATCTCTTCGTCACGCTTGCTGTATGAGATGTCACAATGTGTTCGCTGCGTCATCTGCGCTGGGATCAGATTGGTTTTGACTCGTGTGTTCAGAACTGACGTCTTTAATCTTCCTAATTTACCCGTCAGATTAATTTCCTTCAGGATCACTGGGATGCCGGCAGGAGACCTGCAGCGTGGATGGAGCGGAGAGTGGACCTGTCACCGGGAACCTGTGGACTGATCGCTCTAATGTCCTTCTGACTCTGGATACAGAGTCCCTGAGCCCTGAGTCACCGAAAACCCAATCCTGGAAAATCTGGAAATGTGACATTATGAATTAGAAAGACGAGAAGGAATGAGAAAACGGTAGATAAAGAGTGATAGGAGATTGGTGTCTGTACAAAATGTCCAAATTCACTAACAGCTAATCTATGTGGATACAATGTAACATTTCTGGGATCTGAGTTCATAAAGGAAATACAATGTTTTCTTCCACAAAGAGCGGATTGTTCTGATACAAACATTTCACATTACACCTTTATCCTCCTCTAACAAACCTGAAAGTTGCATTAAATGTGAAACATTTGTTTCAACAAACTTTGCATGAAATCAATAGTATAAGTGAATAGAAGAAACTTTATATTACTTAAATGTAAGAGGGGACTGGATGCCTTTCTTGAAAAGTATAATGTTACAGGTTATATACTAGATTCCTTGATAGGGCGCTGATCTAGGGAATTAGTCTGATTGCCGTATGTAGAGTTGGGAAGGAATTTTTTTCCCCAATGTGGAGCTTACTTTTTGCCACATGTTTTTTTTTTTGCCTTCCTCTGGATCAACATGTTAGGGCATGTTAGGTTAGGCTATGGGTTGAACTAGATGGACTTAAAGTCTTCCTTCAACCTTAATAAGTATGTTACTATAATATCAAAGAAAAAGGTTTATTTTTTCTCCACTTTTCTTCTTCTTCCCCCTCACCATTTCTCACCATTCAGTGTAAAAGAACTGCTAAAATCTGTCCTTCTGAAAAGATAATGGACTGCGGGATCGGCTCACAGCTGCTCATTGAAATAAATGGAAAGTGAAGGACGAGGGTTGGATAAGTGAAAGACAAAAGCAAAGTCGAAGATAGATCATGCTGCTGCTTTTAGGAAATGTTTGTGTAGCTGTAATAAAAGTTACATATTCAGCACTGCTTTATAACCACCTCCTGATTTCTGGTAAGTGTTTTATATCACCACGGTGCTGGATTCACAGCTGTACTGCTCAGTAAAGTATAATTTCCTCCATTCTGTTGCTAAATCTGATGCACAGAGACAGGAGAGGAAAAACTCCTTTTGTCTGTGTCAGGACTCTGAACATTTTTTTACCTTTTGTGCATTACTGCCCTTTTCCAAGATGGCGTCTTTGGTCTCATGTGCACTGTGTCTTCCTGTTATAAAACTCCACCCCAGCCTTCAGTCTGTGCCAAAGTATTCTGCCTTGCATCCAGCTCCTGACCTCTGATTACTCCCTGGCTATACACCTGCTCCTGTGAACCTGTGTGGTGATCCTGCTACTCAGCTCTGAGTTCCTGCAGCATACACCAGTTCCAGTAATCCTCCTTCATCTGCTGCTCGTGTTTACTTCCATCTGCATTTGCTGGACATGTAAGCTGTTTCTGCTTTGCAATAACCTGAGACTATTAACCAGGCCTCCCTGGTTGAGCTAAGATATGATTTGAACTGCCTAATAAGCATATCTATCTGTGCCTGGACTAAGACAAGGATTTATTTGTGTCAAGTATCCTCAAGAATAACTGAGCTTCATAGACTTTCTGCTTGATTGCATTTTCCTCTGAAGTTTCCTATAGACTGCTAAGCTGCATTTATTATTTGCACCAAGTGTTGTGGACTTGAGTTTCTCTCTGCACCTGTTTGAATCACCTTGTGATAATATAGACTTTACCACTTATAAGACTGTGTCCTGTAGTTGTCTTGTTCCACGCAAAGAGTCTCCTGAGTTATCCCCTATAATTATTACAGGATACTCTAGCCTAAAAAAAAAAAAAAAAAAGAAGGAGACTGCTGGAATAATGACTGCAAAAAGCAAATTAGAGCAGGTGTTTTCCATAATTAGATCACTGTAGAAAGATGTGGAAGGTCTGCAAAAGAAGTTTGGAAGCTTTGAACACAATCAACAAGTGTTTGGACAAACTTTGCAGGACTTAAGCACCCGCATGGCAGCCCAGGAAAACAAACTTGCTGGCATAGAGTCCCAGTATGGACGGGATTTTCAGGACATAAGCACGCAAATAGCTGCACAAGTGACTTTACCCTCTGGGCAACCGCCACCAGCTAGCCCACCTAAGTTGCCCCCATTCAGATTTAATGGTGATCGTGACAAATTTCGTGGCTTTGTGAATCAATGTATGCTATATTTTGATGTGCATGCTGACTGTTTTCCTACTGATAGATCCAAAGTATTGTGTGTAATAATGCTACTGACCTCACGAGCGCTCGCCTGGGCGAATCCAATGATTGAGTCTCGTGACCCACGGTTAAATGACTTGGATGATTTCTTGGCAACTATGGCATTAATGTTTGATGACCCTAATCGCTGTGCAACCGCTGAATCTGCTTTGTTGTCTTTACGCCAGGCTAAACATTCTGTTATTGAGTATGCCACTGAATTCAGGAGATTGGCGGTAGATACCAATTGGGACAGTTATGCACAATTGCCTATTTTTAAAAGGGATCTGTCTAGTATTGTAAAAGATGAACTAGCCCGCTCTGAGTCACCACAAGAGCTAGAGACATTTATACAGCATTGTGTGCGCATAGACATTCGCCTTACTGAGCGTAGGCAGGAGAAATTTGCTGCATATAACTGTTTCTAACTTTTCCCTTCCTTCCAAAGAGGCTGCAGGTAAAACCTCTCGGGAGGTGGAGGAGGTGCCCATGCAAATTGGTTCCGTTCAGAGGCGCGAGATCAATGAGTGCCGGGAGCATCGCCTTTGTGAAAGTCTAAGTTTCTACTGCGGCCAGTCTGACCACTTCTTGATCAATTGTCCTAAGTGTCCTAGACGGCCTAACAAGGTGCTAGCAGCAATAGGGGAGTATGACAACTGTGATGATGAATCTGACATCTCTGAATGTAGCCTGCCTTTAAACGCTGTATTCCATTCACTTTCTATGGCTTCACCCCCCAAGGAGCTGAAGGAAAAGAACTCTCACTGTTCTCTCCCTATTAAGATACTGTGTTCAGGACAGTGGATTTCCAGTTCAGCTATGATTGACTCTGGTGCAGGTGGCAATTTCATGGATATCGCATTTGCCAAGGAACATGGTATTAAAATTCAGCAAAGAGCCTCTCCAATTACCATGGAAACAGTGGATGGGTCACCTTTAATCTCTGGGCCTGTGGATCAGGAGACCGTACCCCTTGAAATTTTGTTGGAGCCTAATCATCAGGAGCAACTTTCTTTCTTGCTAATTTCTTCTCCTCATTTTCCTGTGATTTTAAGCATTCCTTGGTTGCGTTCTCAGAACCCAATTATCAACTGGGAGACCAAGGAGATTATCTTCCCAACAAGGAGCAACTCAGCGTTAACAGAAGCTGTCCCTGAGTCCACGGCTACGGAACCACATGTACAGGTATTTTCTTTACCTCCAGCTTATAAAGAGTTCTCTGACATCTGTGACAAGAAGAATGCAGATCAGCTTCCTCCACACAGGCATTATGACTGTCCCATTGAGCTGCTTCCCGGGGCAGCCATTCCTTTTGGTAACGTATACCCTTTGGCGGCACCTGAGCTTCAAGCCTTAATAGAGTATATTGATGAAAATCTGGCCAAAGGCTTCATACATCCTTCTTCCTCACCAGCAGGGGCACCTATCTTTTTGTAAAGAAGAAGGATGGGACCCTGAGACCCTGTGTTGACTATCGAGAACTCAATAAGGTAACCGTACGAAACCGTTACCCTTTGACTCTGATTCCCGAATTACTGGAAAGAGTCCGCCATGCTAAGGTGTTCTCTAAACTGGATCTTCATGGGGCTTATAATTTGGTGCGTATTCGTCCAGGGGATGAATGGAAGACAGCATTCAGATGCCGGTATGGACACTTTGAATCTCTTGTGATGCCCTTCGGGCTTTATAACGCCCCTGCAACATTTCAACACCTTGCTAATTACATTTTCAGAGATTTGTTGGACCAGTTTGTAGTGATCTATTTGGACGATATACTAATCTTTTCTGACTCTCTACAGGAACATGAAGAACATGTCAAAACTGTTTTAAGACGTCTGAAAGAGAACCATCTGTATATTAAGCCGGAGAAATGCGAGTTCCATCGTTCTGAGATACAGTTCTTAGGTTATATCATCTCTCCTCAGGGGCTGAACATGGAATCTGGTAAGATTCAGGCTATCCTTGACTAGCCGGTACCCAAGAACATTAAGAAGGTCCAACGTTTTATTGGTTTTGCAAATTTCTACAGATGCTTCATTCGAAATTTTTCTGATATTGTCCGTCCCATTACTTCCTTGACAAAGAAGGAAAAGCCCTTTAAGTGGTCATCACAGGCTCAAGAAGCTTTTGATCGGCTTAAGATCTGTTTCACATCAGCACCGCTGTTGATACATCCAGATCTAACAATTCCTTTCATTGTGGAGGTGGACGCTTCTGATAATGCTTTGGGGGCTATTCTCTCCCAAATAACCGGAGAGAAGGGTCTGCTACATCCTTGTGCTTTCTTTTCCCGTAGACTAACCTCAGCAGAGAAGAATTACGACGTGGGAGACAAGGAATTGCTGGCTATTTTTGCGGCTTTCAAAGAATGGAGGCATCATCAGCACTATGATCTGTTGTGCAGCTCCTTGCAAACTGACCATCGCAATCTAGAGTTCCTTACATCCGCTAGATGTCTTCCTCCTTGTCAGGCTCGTTGGAACTTATTCTTAAATCAATTTAACTTTGTTATCTCGTACCGTCCAGGTTCTCGTAATGGGAAGGCTGATGCTTTATCCCGAATCCATGCTGCGGATTCCGTACCTGGAGCCCCGTCCAAGACGATTCTATCTGATGCCAATTTCATCGGAGTTATCCACGATCAGGACTTGTGGAAGGAGTGCAGGGAGGCCTATGAAGGTGATGTATTTCTGGCCAACCCACCAGTGGATATTAATCTTGTCTTTAAGGGTGGCATGTGGTTCAGAGATCGACATATCTACGTCCCGGAGGTCGTCCGTCTGCAGATCCTCAAGTTGGTACATGACTCCAAATTGGCTGGTCACAGGGGGGTACAGAAGACACAAGAGTTCCTGAGCCGATTCTTGTGGTGGCCAACTTGCCTGAAGGATACCAAGGACTATGTTCTCTCTTGCGAGGTATGTGCCCGTTACAAGACTCCTCATGTGGCACCTACGGGTCTTCTACAATCATTACCTGTTCCGTCCCGTCCTTGGGGGTCTATATCAATGGACTTTATTGTGGAGCTGCCTACATCGGGGGGCATGAATACAATCATGGTGGTAGTTGATCGCCTGACTAAAGCTGCTCATTTTGTTCCGTGCATCGGCCTCCCCTCAGCTAAAGATACAGTGAACTTGGTTATACAGAATGTCTTTCGGTTGCACGGGGTTCCGGATGAGATCATCTCTGACCGTGGAGTACAGTTCACTTCAAGATTCTGGAAGGGGTTTTGCTCTGCACTCAATATTAATGTCTGTCTCTCTTCTGCTTAACATCCCCAGACAAATGGTCAGACTGAGCATACCAACCAGACGCTGGAACAATATCTAAGATGTTATGTCAGCCTCCAGGATGATTGGTTGGAGTTGTTGCCGTTAGCCGAATTTTCATATAATAATTCTCAGAGCGCCTCCACTAAATTTACACCTTTCTTTGCCAATCTGGGTTATCATCCGTGTATTTTACCTAGGTCTCCAATTCTCCGGTTCCAGCAGTGGAGGAAAGGCTGACTGCGATGAGACAAAATCTGGAGGTTCTGAAGGAATCCCTGACCACAGCTCAAGAACGTTATAAGAGATCGGCTGATAGATTCCGTAAACCTGCACCCATGTTCAAGGTAGGAGATTCCGTGTGGTTAGCAACTAAGAATCTGAAGTTAAACGTTCCTTCACAAAAACTTGGACAGAAATTCAATGGCCCTTTGAAGATCAACGGTATTTTGAGCTCTGTGGCCTGCCGGCTGATGCTGCCTAGGACTATGAAGGTACACCCAGTTTTTCATGTATCTTTACTAAAGCCTGTATCTCCTAATACCTTCCGGGGACATGTTGTGCCACCTCCGCAGCCTGTGGTGATTGATGGGCAAGAACAATTCGTGGTGGAGGAAATTATTGATTCCAGGATTCGCAGGAATCGGCTCCAATATCTGATAAGATGGCAGGGATATCCCTCTGAGGAAGACTCTTGGGAACCTGTGGAAAACATCAATGCCCAACAGAACATTTCTTGTTTTCATCAGAGATTCCCTGAGAAACCAGGTCCAGGATCGTCCTGAGGCTGCTTCTAAGGAGGGAGTAATGTCAGGACTCTGAACATTTTTTTACCTTTTGTGCATTACTGCCCTTCTCCAAGATGGCGTCTTTGGTCTCATGTGAACTGTGTCTTCCTGCTATAAAACTCCACCCCAGCCTTCAGTCTGTGCTAGAGTATTCTGCCTTGCATCCAGCTCCTGACCTCTGATTACTCCCTGGCTATATACCTGCTCCTGTGAACCTGTGTGGTTATCCTGCTACTCAGCTCTGAGTTCCTGCTGCATACACAAGTTTCCAGTAATCCTCCTTCATCTGCTGTTCGTGTTTACTTCCATCTGCATTTGCTGGACATGTAAGCTGTTTCTGCTTTGCAATAACCTGAGACTATTAACCAGGCCTCCCTGGTTGAGCTAAGATATGATTTGAACTGCCTAATAAGCATATCTATCTGTGCCTGGACTAAGACAAGGATTTATTCGTGTCATGTATCCTCAAGAATAACTGTGCTTCATAGACTTTCTGCTTGATTGCATTTTCCTCTGAAGTTTCCTATAGACTGCTAAGCTGCGTTTATTATTTGCACCAAGTGTTGTGGACTTGAGTTTCTCTCTGCACCTGTTTGAATCACCTTGTGATAATATAGACTTTACCACTTATAAAACTGTGTCCTGTAGTTGTCTTGTTCCACGCAAAGAGTCTCCTGAGTTATCCCCTATAATTATTACAGTCTGTGTGTGATGTGTGTAGGAGACATCATAGCAGCTGTTATAACTGGAGATTATAAGCAGATTGTGCACAGGGATAAAATAAAGGAAACAAGTCATATAATGTAGGAAATAGCGTTATTGCTCATGTTCAGATGGGAAAGCTTATTCTGAACAGTCACCTGAAACAACAGGTAGGGTTAACTATGTCACTGCACTGGTCTGACAGATGCTACAGTCTGGAGACCTTGGGGCTAGTCAGTGTTGACCTGCTGGTCATGCTGGAATAAAAGTCACATTAAATCCACGACTACTGTGGAGCATTCCCATAGCTCCTGCATACTGGTCATACCTCTTCTGCCCCATACAGCATATTCTCAAATCCTCCCTTCCTGCTTGCATCCTTGGAGTTTGTTCCAGCACCTGCAGGTTCTGTATCCTGCTTTATTTCGCCATCACATGGGTAACACTCTATTACATTTTATTAGGGGGTCCGGTGACAATCAGTAAGGAGACTCTGCTCATGCAATAGGAAAGGTCAAAACAATATTAGATACAGACAGGAAAGAAGCGGAGTGTCCCATAAAGTGGTAATGAAATAGAATGCAACAATGTATCAAGTAGGTGATATGATTGATTGAGTTGGGTTTGGGGGCCTGGACTGATGCAAGAAATGGCGCAGAATTACAGGGGTTCAGGGTCAGTGTGAGGTCCAGCTGTGGTTCAGAACCTGCGCTGGGATGAAGCCCTCTGACTGGTGGAGACTGGAGTGTCAGTCACATTCTCCATTGAGCTTATCCAAATGAGGACGATGGATACATTAATATCAGATGTAGCATCTGAGCAGAGGAGAAGTGTGATTGACTGAGATTCTCACATTTGGCAGCTTAGATATTTAGATCTGATACCAGAATTTTAAGTCAAAGCATAAAAGAATCAGAGTTAATCTTCCGGGCTGTTCCTGCATTCCACCTCTCAATCATTTCTCCGTCTCTATGAAATTCTATGATTCTCTATCACTAAAAGGAACAGTTCATTACAAAATCGTCGGCTCTAAAACGTGCGCCAGGACGAGAATTTAAATAATGTGATTTAATGGAGCAGATCTGAGAATTTTGCTTTGACAGTTTTCTCACGTGTCAAGAAGGAAAGCAGAGAGTCTGTGATTTATTCAAGATCTCGAAGAAAATGAAGTCACTAACGTATAAATCTGTCTGACAAATGGGTGAAGATGGGATTCAAAAGTCTCAGATATCCAGCGCTTCACCCAAAAGCAAAACATATATATATATATATATATATATATATATATATATATATATATATATATATATATATGTGTGTGTGGAGAAGAAAATTATATCACCATTACGGACGGGTAACAATGGAAGCCTACATGGGGGCAGTATTATAGTATATTCTTGCATATAGGGGCAGTATTATAGTAGTTATATTCTTGTACATAGGGGCAGTATTATAGTAGTTATATTCTTGTACATAGGGGCAGTATTATAGTAGTTATATTCTTGTACATAGGGGCAGTATTATGGTAGTTATATTCTTGTACATAGGGGCAATATTATAGTAGTTATACTCTTGTGCATAGGAGCAGTATTATAGTAGTTATATTCTTGTACATAGGTGCAGTATTATAGTAGTTATATTGCTGTACATAGGGGCAGTATTAGAGTAGTTATATTCTTGTACATAGGGGCAGTATTATAGTAGTTATATTCTTGTACATAGGAGCAGTATTATAGTAGTTATATGCTTGTACATAGGAGCAGTATTATAGTAGTTACATTCTTGTACATAGGAGCAATATTATAGTAGTTATATTCTTGCATATAGAAGCAGTATTATAGTAGTTATATTCTTGTACACAGGAGCAGTATTATAGTAGTTATATTCTTGCACACATGGGCAGTATTATAGTAGTTATATTCTTGTACATAGGGGCAGTATTATAGTAGTTATATTCTTGTACATAGGAGTAGTATTATAGTAGTTATATTCTTGTACATAGGAGCAGTATTATAGCAGTTATATTCTTGTACATAGGAGCAGTATTATAGTAGTTATATTCTTGTACATAGGGGCAGTATCATAGTAGTTATATTCTTGTACATAGGAGCAGTATTATAGTAGTTATATTCTTGCATGTAGAGGCAGTATTATATTAGTTATATTCTTGTACATAGGGGCAGTATTATATTAGTTATATTCTTGTACATAGGGGCAGTATTATAGTAGTTATATTCTTGAACATAGGAGGCAGTATTGTAGTTGTTATATTCTTGTACAGTGGGGCAGTATTATATTAGTTATATTCTTGTACATATGGGGCAGTATTATAGTAGTTATATTCTTGTACATAGGGGCAGTATTATATTAGTTATATTCTTTACATAGGGGGCAGTATTGTAGTAGTTATATTCTTGTACATTGGGGCAGTATTATAGTAGTTATATTCTTGTACATAGGGGCAGTATTATGGTAGTTATATTCTTGTACATAGGGGCAGTATTATGCTAGTTATATTCTTGTACATAGGGGCAGTATCATGGTAGATATATTCTTGTACATAGGAGCAGTATTATAGTAGTTATATTCTTGTATGTAGAGGCAGTATTATAGTAGTTATATTATTGTACATAGGGGCAGTATCATAGTAGTTATATTCTTGTACATAGGAGCAGTATTATACAAGTTATATTCTTGTACATAGGGGCAGTATTATGGTAGTTATATTCTTGTACATAGGGGCAGTATCATAGTAGTTATATTCTTGTACATAGGAGCAATATTATAGTAGTTATATTCTTGTACATAGGGGCAGTATTATAGTAGTTATAGTCTTGTGCATAGGAGCAGTATTATAGTAGTTATATTCTTGTACATAGGAGCAGTATTATAGTAGTTATATTCTTGTACATAGGGGCAGTATTGTAGTAGTTATATTCTTGTACATAGGAGCAGTATTATAGTAGTTATATTCTTGTACATAAGGGCAGTATTATATTAGTTATATTCTTGTACATAGGGGCAGAATTATAGTAGTTATATTCTTGAACATAGGAGGCAGTATTGTAGTTGTTATATTCTTGTACAGTGGGGCAGTATTATAGTAGTTATATTCTTGTAAGTAGGTGCAGTATTATAGTACTTATATTCTTGTACATAGGGGGCAGTATTATAGTAGTTATATTCTTGTACATAGGGGCAGTATTATATTAGTTATATTCTTTACATAAAGGGCAGTATTGTAGTAGTTATATTCTTGTACATAGGGGCAGTATTATAGCAGTTATATTCTTGAACATAGGGGGCAGTATTGTAGTAGTTATATTCTTGTACATTGGGGCAGTATTATAGTAGTTATATTCTTGTACATAGGGGCAGTATTATGGTAGTTATATTCCTGTACATAGGGGCAGTATTATACTAGTTATATTCTTGTACATAGGGGCAGTATCATGCTAGATATATTCTTGTACATAGGAGCAATATTATAGTAGCTATATTCTTGTATGTAGAGGCAGTATTATAGTAGTTCTATTCTTGTACATAGGGGCAGTATCATAGTAGTTATATTCTTGTACATAGGAGCAGTATTATAGTAGTTATATTCTTGTACATAGGGGCAGTATTATAGTAGTTATATTCTTGTGCATAGGGGCAATATTATAGTAGTTATATTCCTGTATATAGGAAGCAGTATTATAGTAGTTATATTCTTGTACATAGGGGCAGTATCATAGTAGTTATATTCTTGTACACAGGAGCAGTATTATAGTACTTATATTCTTGCACGTAGGGGCAGTATTATACTAGTTATATTCTTGTACATAGGGGCAGTACTGTAGTAGTTATATTCTTGTGCATAGGCGCAGTATTATAGTAGTTATATTCTTTACATAGGGGGCAGTATTGTAGTAGTTATATTCTTGTACATAGGGGCAGTATTATAGTTATATTCTTGAACATAGGGGGCAGTATTGTAGTAGTTATATTCTTGTACATTGGGGCAGTATTATAGTAGTTATATTCATGTACATAGGGGCAGTATTATGGTAGTTAAATTTTTGTATATAGAGGCAGTATTATAGTAGTTATATTCTTGTACATAGGGGCAGTATCATAGTAGTTATATTCTTGTACATAGGAGCAGTATTATAGTAGTTATATTCTTGTACATAGGGGCAGTATTATAGTAGTTATATTCTTTACATAAAGGGCAGTATTGTAGTAGCTATATTCTTGTACATAGGGGCAGTATTATAGTAGTTATATTCCTGAATATAGGTAGCAGTATTATAGTACTTATATTCTTGTACATAGGGGCAGTATTATGGTAGTTATATTCTTGTACATAGGGGCAGTACTGTAGTAGTTATATTCTTGTACAAAGGTGCAGTATTATAGTAGTTATATTCTTGTACATTGGGGCAGTATTATAGTAGTTATATTCTTGTACATAGGGGCAGTATTATGGTAGTTAAATTCTTGTATATAGAGGCAGTATTATAGTAGTTATATTCTTGTACATAGGGGCAGTATCATAGTAGTTATATTCTTGTACATAGGAGCAGTATTATAGTAGTTATATTCTTGTACATAGGGGCAGTATTATAGTAGTTATATTCTTGTACATAGGGGCAATATTATAGTAGTTATATTCCTGAATATAGGTAGCAGTATTATAGTACTTATATTCTTGTACATAGGGGCAGTATTATGGTAGTTATATTCTTGTACATAGGGGCAGTACTGTAGTAGTTATATTCTTGCACAAAGGTGCAGTATTATAGTTGTTATATTCTTGTACATAGGGGCAGTATTATATTAGTTATATTCTTTACATAGGGGGCAGTATTGTAGTAGTTATATTCTTGTACATAGGGGCAGTATTATATTAGTTATATTCTTGTACATAGGAGGCAGTATTGTAGTTGTTATATTCTTGTACAGTGGGGCAGTATTATAGTAGTTATATTCTTGTACATAGGGGGCAGTATTATAGTAGTTATATTCTTGTACATAGGGGCAGTATTATATTAGTGATATTCTTTACATAGGGGGCAGTATTGTAGTAGTTATATTCTTGTACATTGGGGCAGTATTATAGTAGTTATATTCTTGTACATAGGGGCAGTATTATGGTAGTTATATTCTTGCACATAGGGGCAGTATTATGCTAGTTATATTCTTGTACATAGGGGCAGTATCATGGTAGATATATTCTTGTACATAGGAGCAGTATTATAGTAGTTATATTCTTGTATGTAGAGGCAGTATTATAGTAGTTATATTCTTGTACATAGGGGCAGTATCATAGTAGTTATATTCTTGTACATAGAGGGCAGTATTATAGTAGTTATATTCCTGTATATAGGGAGCAGTATTATAGTAGTTTTATTCTTGTACATAGGGGCAGTATTTTACTAGTTATATTCTTGTACATAGGTGCAGTATAATAGTAGTTATATTCTTGTACATAGGAGCAGTATTATAGTAGTTATATTCTTGTACATAGGGGCAGTATAATCCGTAGTCAGCGCTCACACAGGGTTAATGGCAGCGGTAACGGACTGCGTTATGCCGCGGGTAACGCACTCCGTTACCACTGCTATTAACCCTGTGTGACCAACTTTTTACTATTGATGCTGCCTATGCCCGCTCCTCGTGACGCTCCGGTGACCGCTCCATGCATTGCGTTCTCGCGAGATGATGACGTAGCGGTCTCGCGAGACCGCTACGTCATCATCTCGCGAGACCGCAATGCACTCTTGGGACTGGAGTGCGCAAGGAGCGTCGGTAACCGCTTCGCCTGGATCCGGGGCCAACGGAAGGTGAGTATATAACTATTTTTTATTTTAATTCTTTTTTTTAACAGGGATATGATGCCCACATTGCTATATACTGCGTGGGCTGTGCTATATAATACGTGGGCTGTGCAATATACTACGTGGGCCGGGCAATATGCTACGTGGGCTGTGCAATATACTACGTGGGCCGGGCAATATACTGCGTGGGCTGTGCAATATACTACGTGGGCTGTGCAATATACTACGTGGGCTGTGCAATATAATACGTGGGCTGTGCAATTTAATACTTGGGCTGTGCAATATACTACGTGGGCTGCTATATACTACGTGGGCTGCTATATACTACGTGGGCTGTGCAATATACTACGTGGGCTGTGCAATGCACTACGTGGGCTGTGCAATATACTGCGTGGGCTGTGCAATATACTACGTGGCCTGTGTTATACACTACGTGGCCTGTGTTATACACTACGTGGGCTGTGTTATATACTGCGTGCGTGGGCTGTTATATACTCCGTGAGCTGTGCTATATACTCCGTGGGCTGTGCTATATACTACGTGGCTGTACTATATACTACGTGGCTGTGTTACTTACTACGTGGGCTGTTATATACTACATGGCCGGCCGCGAACAATCAGCGACAGGAGCAGTCCAGCCGAATCCTGTGTATTCAATGTATTATTCTAAAATCTTCATAAATAAACTACATACATATTCTAGAATACCCGATGCGTTAGAATCGGGCTACCATCTAGTAGTAGTTATATTCTTGTACATAGGAGCAGTATTATAGTAGTTATATTCTTGTACATAGGGGTAGTATTATAGTAGTTATATTCCTGTACATAGGGGGCAGTATTATAGTAGTTATATTCCTGTACATAGGAGCAGTATTATAGTAGTTATATTCTTGTACATAGGGGCAGTATTATAGTAGTTATATTCTTGTACATAGGGGCAGTATTATAGTAGTTATATTCTTGTACATAGGAGCAGTATTCTAGTAGTTATATTCTTGTACATAGGAGCAGTATTATAGTAGTTATATTCTTGTTGTTAGGGAGGTAGAAGTACAGAAGTTATATCAGTGATTTTCTGCCTTTTGAATTATAGGCCATTATTCTATTTGGATTTTTATTTTTAGACTGTATTTTGGCTGTAGGGTGAATCTTTTCAGTGTAACATCTTCTTCTCCAGAATGAGAGGATACCGCTCTCCTATAACATGTCGTGCATACAGCCTCTCGGTGGAGCAGCGCAGTAGACGCCATCATTGCTCCTTGTAGATGTTACTTTCATGTGTCCTTTGTCGCCTCCTCATCTTCCTCTGTGGATGGATGTATGGGGTGGTTTACTCTTGATCTGTTATTACAGAAAATTTTGCAGCTAAATTGGACAGAAGAGTTAACATGCGGCGAGCGGCAGAAGACAGGACGCGCTCTTTTATGTCGGCTGAACACGTTCAAAAATTGCCAGAGGCAAAAACCGACCTGACTAATTGAACGGCATTGTAGCTGCAGAAAACAGAGGAAGGATGTGGCAAGAACATCAAAGGCTCTTCTGGCCATGAAGTGCTAACATGGAGCTTCCATCTCCCCAGGTCTCCACATTCTCACTGCTCCCCGCATTTATTCAGTTGTTCTTCAGTCTGTTCATTATTTTAGAAGAAATTCTGCCAAGTGAGAAATTAACCTACAAACTCAAGGTGCAGAGCTGAAGAGGCGGCCGCCATTCCTGGGTCTGACTTAGATGTCGTCTATTCCAGCCTGCAGATTCGGGAAAATCTTATTACCAGCCCCCATAAATCATCTACGGCTGTGACGACGTTTGAAAACGGAGGAATAAGGGTAGTGGTCTCCTCTCATACAGAGAGAAATGTCTTGTGGTGAAAAGTGGCCTCCTATAAAGAATAAAATGGCCAATGTTGATAATATCTGGTGGAACGGACAACCTGTGACTGGACGTCTGGAGTGTCCTCCTTCTATGCCCATTGCAGCATGACTTTGCAGCATGACATGGGACATTGTGAGCACAAGATGAGTTTGCTCCGGACAGCGTGGTTCTTCTTTTTGTACCATGGAAGAAAGTGGTCTGTCTTAAACTCTATGCACTTTGCAAAGATCATTTTCACACCTTTAGGGACCCTAAAGGGGTGGCCAGGTCTTTCCCAATGATTCTGGCTCAAAACCTGACTCCATCACCTCCTTGCTGAAATCGCTGCCTTGCTGGGACATGGTGGCCATCAACCAATCATCAACTACTGCATTCATCTGGACCATCCATGTTTGCACGCAGGCCCGGACTGGCCCACAGGAGAGCAGGAGAATCCTCCGGTGGGCCCCTGTGCAGGAGTGGCCACCACCCGCTTATATGAGCCGTTCTTGGCACTATATACTTGAATCAGTACGTACTGACATTCAGAATCTCATTCATTTAACAATCCACCCAGATCATTGTTATATAAATTTGCGATTAAGGATAATGTCACATTTGCATGTAGCGGGGCCCTGGAGTTTGTTACTGGTGGGCCCTTGGCATCTCAGTCCGACATTGGTTGCACTGCATCGTCAGTAAATAAGATTGGCTTGTAATGAGTCTTCATGTACGTCGGGGCCCCTGCAGCTGTCTCTGCTTGTGAGCGCTGTTTAGGGGTGGCCGAGTAGTAGATTTATGCACAACTGCAACCACTGGAGGATCCTACACCTTGAGGTTCGCTCACTCCAGAGGCTGCAGCAGCTTCAAATCCTTGTCTTCTGCTTTGTAACTGTATCTTAGCAGCTGCTCTCCTAATTCAATGCTTTTGTCTGGCAGAAACCTTCCTCATTATGCCTTTATCTGCACTAACTGGTCTGTGCTCTGTGTCAGCTACAAATCTCTTCACAGTACGATGACCACGCTTATGTTTTTGTGAAAAATATAATGTTTTCACACGTTGTCCGAGGCATTGCACTATGTGATGCTTTTCAGCAGCAGAGAGATCCATTTTCTTCCACATAGTACTTGAAACCTGCGGCTGGTTAATAATGTGGAAGGTCTTTTTTAAGGAGTTTCCCATTAATTGGGCACCTAGCTGATAATTATCACAGGGGTTTGAGATTGATTTCAGTTATCTGAAGACCCTGAGATGCAAACCATCCATGACCTTTTGAAAAGCTTCACATAAGGGAGCAGAGACGCTGAAGAAGCCATCAATCAATTACTATTTATGTAACTTCCTTCCCTGTATTGACATTTTGCTTCCTTTGTTTTTCCTTTTTATAGAACACTGGATGTGTCGGGATATTTCCACCCAGTATTGGATTTCTGTTCTGGGTCGGGTTTTCCTTTAGGAACACATCATATATGTCTATGAATGTTACACGGGACATTGTCACGCAGCATATTATAATTTTTGCCCTGGGGTTTTTTCAGCATCCATTAAGTTTCATAATCTGCACAGTGGGAGTTGGTCTCCGGAATATTTCACTTTCATCTTTGCTGCTTTTGTATCTTTCACATTTTCCCACTTTTTACTGTAATCTCATATTAAAACCTTCTGGCCCGGAAGGAATTTCTCCCACTTGATACATTATTACCTATTTTATCATCCACTTTGTATGGCACCTTTGAAGCTGAAGCACATTCGAGTAAACATGCTCCTTTTAACATCCCATTACTGGAGGTGTAATACAAAAAGTGGAGCACCGGACGGGAGCGGAATTTACCTTTCAACTCTTCATATTAAAGAAACTTCCTATGATTTCCCCCTTTATATTACACTAAATGGTGGCCCGATTCTAACGCATCAGGTATTCTAGAATATATATATATTGCCCAGCCACGTAGTATATTGCCCAGCCACGTAGTATATTGCCTAGCCACGTAGTATATTGCCTAGCCACGTAGTATATTGCCCAGCCACGTAGTATATTGCCCAGCCCACGTAGTATATTGCCCAGCCACATAGTATATTGCCCAGCCACGTAGTATATTGCCCAGCCACTTAGTATATTGCCCAGCCACGTAGTATATTGCACAGCGACGGAGGATACAGCACAGAGCCACATAGTATACAGACTTAAAATAAAAAATAAACATATACTCACCTTCCGAAGGCCCCTTGAAGTCCTGGCCCTGTGTGCGGTGCACGCGGCAGCTTCCGGTCCCATGGTTGGTATGAGTGCAGGACCTGTGATGACGTCGAGGTCACATGACCGAGACGTCATGGCAGGTCCTTCTCGCAGGACCTGTGATGACGTCACGGTCACATGACAGTAGGTCATGGCAGGTCCTTGTCACATACCATCCTTAGCACCGGAACCTGCCACTTGCATGGAACGGTCACCGGAGCGTCGCGAGGAGCGGGAAAGGTGGCGGAAGGTGAGTATATAATGATTTTTTATTTTTTTTTTATTATTTTTAACATTAGATCTTTTTACTATTGATGTTGCATAGGCAGCATCAATAGTAAAAATTTAGTCACACAGGGTTAATAGCAGCGTTAATGGAGTGTGTTACACCGCGGCATAACGCGGTCCATTAGCGCTGCCATTAACCCTGTGTGAGCGCTGACTGAAGGGGATAATGGAGCGGGCACTGACTGCGGGGAGGAAGGAACGGCCATTTTGGCGCCGGACTGTGCCCGTCGCTGATTGGTCGTGGCTGTTTTGCCATGACCAATCAGCGAGTTGGATTTCCGTGACAGACAGAGGCCGCGACCAATGAATATCCGAGACAGACAGACAGACGGAAGTACCCCTTAGACAATTATATAGTAGATTAGCGTTTATAACATTGGTCTCAATCATTGATCTCATCCCCTCAAAATAGTCTGAATGTTTGAGGGAGCCTAAACTCTTTTACATATAGGTTACGCTGCTATAGCGTCCCTCATAGGGAACCTGAGGGCTGTCTATAAGTTGGTGCTGTTCCCAGTAACTTAAAGATATTAAGTTACTTGTTGAGGATATTGTCTGAAGACATGTTTTCTGTAATGATGTTATCATGGCAGGCTAGAAGAAAGGGGGGAGAAGGAGCCCAGAAGTAAAAGTTTTAAAGGGAACCTGTCACCTGAATTTGGCGGGACCAGTTTTGGGTCATATGGGCGGGGTTTTCGGGTGTTTGATTCACCCTTTCCTTACCCGCTGGCTGCATGCTGGCCGCAGTATTGGATTGAAGTTCATTCTCTGTCCTCCGGAGTACACACCAGCGCAAGGCAATATTGCCTTGCGCAGGCGTGTACTCCGGAGGACAGAGAATGAACTTCAATCCAATATTGCGGCCAGCATGCAGCCAGCGGGTAAGGAAAGGGTGAATCAAACACCCGAAAACCCCGCCCATATGAACCAAAACTGGTCCCGCCAAATTCAGGTGACAGGTTCCCTTTAAAGGATATCTGTCATTTCAGTAAAAACACTGCCCATTATATGATTTGTATCCTGCATTTTCACCAGTTTTCCCCTCTGTAGGCTCTATCATTTTCAGTTTTCCCTGAGCTAGTGGGTAGAGATGAGCTGCTATGATGTCTCCCACACACAGGACACACAGATATGAGGGTGTAATGCTTATAAGGGATAACTCAGGAGACTCTTTGCATGGAACAAGACAACTACAGGACACAGTTTTATAAGTGGTAAAGTCTGTATTATCACACGGTGATTCAAACAGGTGCAGAGAGAAACTCAAGTCCACAAAACTTGGTGTAAATATTAAACGCAGCTTAACAGTCTATAGGGAACTTCAGAGGAAAATGCAATCACGCAGAAAGTCTATGAAGCACAATTATTCTTGAGGATACTTTACACAAATAAGTCCTTGTTTTAGTCCAAACACAGATAGATATGCTTATAAGGCAGTTCAAATTATATCTTAGCACAACCAGGGAGGCCTGGGTAATAGTCTCAAGTCTTTGCAGAGCAGCAACAGCTTACATGTCCAGCAAATGCAGATGGAAGTAAACACGAGCAGCAGATGAAGGAGGATTACTGGAAACTGGTGTATGCAGCAGGAACTCAGCAGAGTAGCAGGATCACCACACAGGTTCACAGGAGCAGGTATACAGCCAGGGAATCAACAGGGTCAGGAGCTGGATGCAAGGCAGAATACTCTAGCACAGACTGAAGGCTGGGGTGGAGTTTTATAGCAGGAAGACACAGTGCACATGAGACCAAAGACGCCATCTTGGAAAAGGGCAGTAATGCACAAAAGGTAATAAAAATGTTCAGAGTCCTGACAGAGGGATTCCTACTCTCCAGCTCTATAAAGCACATGTTCAGAAGCAGTCGCAGCACAGAACACATTATAGAATGTCACTTAACAGTGTAGCTGTGAATCCATCTCTTCGCTACGATGATACATTTACTAAACAACAGCATTATGGATCTCATTATATAGCAGTTTTGAGTAGTGATGAGCGAATATACTCGTTACTTGAGATTTCCGGAGCACGCTCAGGTGACCTCCGAGTATTTTTTAGTGATTTAGTTTTCTGCGCAGCAGCTAAATGATTTACATCTGTTAGCCAGCATAAGTACATGTGGGGGTTGCCTGGTTGCTAGGGAATCCCCACATGTAATCAAGCTGGCTAAGAGATGTAAATCATTCAGCTGAGGTGAGGAAAAATAAATCTCCGAGCACTAAAAAATACTCAGAGGACACCCGAGCGTGCTCGGGAAATCTCGAGTAACGAGTGTATTCGCTCATCAATAGTTTTGAGCTGTGTAGTCAAGAATCCAGCTCTGGGGTGAGATGATACACTAGTTATAAAACAGCACCATGGAGCAGATTACACAGCAGTACTGACTAGAGCAGCTGTGAATTCAACTCTACAGTAAGATCAAATATTTACCAGAAAACATCAGCAGCAAGGTCATAACTTGTGCTGTACTGTAAGGAATAAAGAGCTACAGTGAGATAAAACACTTACTAGAAATTGGCACCAACATAGTGGACATTATACATCAGTTCTGAACAGGGTAGCCGTGAATCCAACTTTAAAGTTGGATAAAACACTTGGTAGAAAGCATCTGCAACATGGATAGCATTACTTAAAACACAACCAGAGAACATATTCCCGGAAAAACCGGCACAAGAAGGGGTAAATTCGCACACAATAGTGCAAAACAGCCCCAGGCCTACACAAAAGGCCACCCACTCCATATAGATACTGGGAATAAAGAGGAAAAAAGGAGTATATTGGGTATCAAAGTTTTATTAAATATACAATGTGTAAATACGGGCATCAATTACATAAATACAAAACATGAATAGAGACTACATATAAAGTGCATACAGGATGGGGACAGACAAATCCCACTGGTGAACGGGGCCCCAAATAATCAAATGGTCTGCACAGGACCGCAGACTAAGAATAAATGTGACCGCAAGATGCCAAAGAGCTTGATAAGTGCAGTACAGTGACCGCAATCACTGATGGTAGGCACCGCAGGACATGCTTACCGCTAAATGATGTGGGCTCACCAGAACACCAGGCTGTTTTTTTTTTTTTTCTCAAGGAGAAAGCAGTTTACCGCGTAAGCGAAACGCGCGTCGGGGGTCTTTTTCTTTCCGGTCCCAGCCTGGTGTTCTGGTGAGCCCACATCATTTAGCGGTAAGCATGTCCTGCGGTGCCTACCATCAGTGATTGCGGTCACTGTACTGCACTTATCAAGCTCTTTGGCATCTTGCGGTCACATTTATTCTTAGTCTGCGGTCCTGTGCAGACCATTTGATTATTTGGGGCCCCGTTCACCAGTGGGATTTGTCTGTCCCCATCCTGTATGCACTTTATATGTAGTCTCTATTCATGTTTTGTATTTATGTAATTAATGCCCGTATTTACACATTGTATATTGAATAAAACTTTGATACCCAATATACTCCTTTTTTCCTCTTTATTCCCATGGATAGCATTACACAGCAGTACAGAGCAATATAGCACTGAATCCAGAAATTAGATAAAACTCATATTAGGAAGTGGTAGCTGCATGGAGGACTTTTTACAGCAGTACTGAGCATTGTAGCTGTAAGTCCATCTTTGGTGTGAGATAAAGCATTGTGTGTGTGTCTAGAGTGCCTTGCGAAAGTATTCGGCCCCCAGGAACTTTTCAACCTTTTCCCACATATCATGCTTCAAACATAAAGATACCAAATGTTAATTTTTGATGAAGAATCAATTGTGGAACACAATTGTGAAGTTGAACGAAATTTATTGGTTATTTTACATTTTTGTGGAAATTCAAAAATTGAAAAGTGGGGCGTGCAATATTATTCGGCCCCTTTACTTTCAGTGCAGCAAACTCCCTCCAGAAGTTCATTGTGGATTTCTGAATGATCCAATGTTGTCCTAAATGCCTAATGATGATAAATATAGTCCACCTGTGTGTAATCAAGTCTCCGTATACATGCACCTGCTCTGTGATAGTCTCAGGGTTCTGTTTGAAGCACAGAGAGCATCATGAAGACCAAGGAACACAACAGGCAGGTCCGTGATACTGTTGTGGAGAAGTTTAAAGCCGGATTTGGATACAAAATGATTTCCAAAACTTTAAACATCCCAAGGAGCACTGTGCAAGCAATCATATTGAAATGGAAGGAGTATCATACCACTGCAAATCTACCAAGACCCGGCCGTCCCTCTAAACTTTCATCTCAAGCGAGGAGAAGACTGATCAGAGATGCAGCCAAGAAGCCCATGATCACTCTGGATGAACTGCAGAGATCTACAGCTGAGGTGGGACAGTCTGTCCATAGGACAACAATCAGTCGTACACTGCCCAAATCTGGCCTTTATGGAAGAGTGGCAAGAAGAAAGCCATTTCTCAAAGATATCCATAAAAAGTGTTGTTTAAAGTTTGCAACAAGCCACCTGGGAGACACACTAAACATGTAGAAGAAGGAGCTCTGGTCAGATGAAGCCAAAAATCGAACTTTTTGGCAACAATGCCAAACGATATGTTTGATGTAAAGGCAACACAGCTCATCACAGTGAACACACCATCCCCACTGTCAAACATGGTGGTGGCAGCATCATGGTTTGGGCCTGCTATTCTTCAGCAGGGACAGGGAAGATGGTTAAAATTGATGGAAAAATGGATAGAGCCAAATACAGGACCATTCTGGAAGAAAACCTGTTGGAGTCTGCAAAAGACCTGAGACTGGGACGGAGATTTGCCTTCCAACAAGACAATGATCCCAAACATAAAGCAAAATCTACAATGGAATGGTTCACAAATAAACGTATCCAGGTGTTAGAATGGCCAAGTCAGAGTCCAGACCTCAATCCAATCGAGAATCTGTGGAAAGAGCTGAAAACTGCTGTTCACAAACGATCTCCATCAAACCTCACTGAGCTCGAGCTGTTTGCCAAGGAAGAATGGGCAAGAATTTCAGTCTCTCGATGTACAAAACTGATAGAGACATACCCCAAGCGACTTGTAATCGCAGCAAAAGGTGGCGCAACAAAGTATTAAGTTACAGGGGCCAAATAATATTGCACACCCCACTTTTCAGTTTTTGAATTTCCACAAAAATTTAAAATAACCAATACATTTTGTTCAACTTCATAATTGTGTTCCACTGGTTGATTCTTCAACAAAAATTTACATTTGGTATCTTTATGTTTGAAGCATGATATGTGGGAAAAGGTTGAAAGGTTCCAGGGAGCCAAATACTTGCGCAAGGCACTGTATGCATCTCTGTCACTATGTCCCTTCCTCCTCGTCCCCCTATCTTCTCCATAGACTTCAATAGACAGCTGTAATTTGATCCCTCAGTGAGCTGCAAGTCCCTCTGGATTTTACCAAAACAAAATTGAGCAGTTTTTCAGAGTGACTGAGAAGTTCAGGTGGCAGGAGGGAGGAGGAGAAGTGTCTTAAAGTGGAAAATGTCTTCAATGAAATAGCAGTTAGCACAGAAGAGTAGGGATGAGCGGACCACTTGATGTTCGGGTTCGATCAAACTGCTCGGTTCGGGTACCAGAACTCTACCTGAACTTGAACCCGAATCCTATAGAAGTCAAGTTTCTCTCTAATTTCTGTCCATTTCCTGATATAATCACCACTTGCATAATGATGGCGGATAACCACGAGGTCCTTCCCACGCCGTAACACCAGGGCTCGCAGTCTTACCTGCTGCACGATGGTGGTGAGCTCCAGGCACAGTTGAACGATGTTATTTTTCAGCAGTGAATACTCCGTCACACTGACAAATGGAGACCTGGAGGAAAAAAAAGCACAACGTTATACATACCACAACGAGCAACCGGCAACTACAATGTAAGAACCGAAAGGCTGAGATACTCGGTACCATAGTGCAACATAATTAGCCTCGGGCTCAGGGGGGCATTGTGTCGTCTGACAGTTGTCGGAAAATGTCACCATTGCTATGACTGACACTTTACAAGTGAAACCAAAAAATTGGAGTGCTATACAATATATAAAAAGTATCAAATAATTTTTATTGAATGATTCTAAATACACATTAAAGAAAATCATTTTTAATACTCAATATTAAAAAAAAAAAACAAAGACAGTAGAACAAATGACCCCAGTAATTAGATGGTGTGTCAGGTTTGTGCATGCGTGCCGTCGTACCCACCGGAAGAAAATCCCCGCACTCCGGCATTCAGCAGACGCGCACGTCGTGAGGAAATCCGCTGATGACGTCAAGGACATGCGCGTTTGGAAGACTTGAAGCCGGAAGTGCCAGGTCTCTCCAGAGGGAGAGTCCAATTCAAGACAAAACATCATATGCCTGGAGAATGCAGGACCAAGGACACCAGGGAAAAGGTGAAAACGAAAAAAGGAGGTGATATATACAAAATGTATGACTGCTGTAACATACTATATGTGTAGTGAACTTATAATTAATAAGGCAGAAAAGCCTTAATAAAGTGATATATATGTTATACAATAAAGTGAAAAAATATATAGAATAACAATAGGTGACTGATACACAAATTATATGTAATTATATCCCAAATTAATAATTATGAGATTATATGTGTCCAATGATAATTGCACAAACAATAATGGTTAAAAGTATAATGACAGCTATATCATATATAAAATGTCCATATATCCCTGCTATAATAATAATCACATTCATGCCCATGCAATCAATGCTTCATCACCAGACCCCAAAGTTCTATACACTTGTTCTTTTAGCTATTAGATGGTTCAAGTCTTCACGAATAGATGTGTTTCCGCAATTCCCCATTCAGATCTCCATAGATATAACTCGGGGACCAAACTCGCTGCCAACTCCAATTCAATCCTTCAAGATCTATAATTATAAATGCCGTCATCTCATGCCGGATATAGAGATCAACCTCAATCTAAGGGTGCCAAGGATGTTAGACATAAATAAACAAAAGTGAAAAATATTAAAAATAAAAAAGTAATAAAAATAACACTAGCTGCAGGAAAGAGGACACGGTGGAACAATGACAACTGCAAAAATGGGGCAAAACTCAATTTTTCGTTTAATCCCACAGGGGACAGAGTGTAACAATCCACTTACATTCATTCTGCGCTAAAAGTCACTTGATATTCCCCCTCTAATTCCATAATGCACCTGATCAATCGCAATAATCTATTAACCCTCAGGAAGAGGTTAAACATTACATGAATTCTAGAACATGACATGCGATTTATCCCCATGCACCCTATGTCAGTACATCGGCGGCACATCACGCACTTTATGGACCTGCATTAGGCCACATCTGCCAGATACGTAAAACTGAAAAAAATACATCTCCGCGGTTTCATCGCACTTTACTCGAACACATGAGTCTAATATAATAATGGAGACAATTCAAGCCAGTGGACGGTTTCCAAGACATCCCGGGGTGCAAAACTTTACAATACGGAATCTTATGATCATCCGGATGGTCTAAAGAAAGGGCAGAATTCATTCATGTCTTTAACTTCTTATATATTGTTCTTCTCTCTTCCTCCTATATTGTATCTCTTATATTTACCTTTCATGTATTATTTGTTTACACAACATAGGAGGTGGTCATTGAAGAGTGAGTACGAGGTGTGACCTTTACGTGTGATTGCTTCTTTGTATCACTATTTCTACCGTGGATTTTCAGCCTTTTGTGATAGGACTGAAGGCCCAACAGGCCTGAAACGTGTAGTCTAACGGCTTTTTGTCCTTCTTTGTCTTTTATGATCCGTATGTTTTAGAAGATTGAATAATGAGAGATTTGACCACATTTTCGATGTGCACGGGGTGAGCGGCCACTTCTCTTTTCCGACAAGGAATAATAAGCGGAGCGACAACCCTGACAACTTGTTTCTCCGACTTCCAGCAGAGATGTTCCATTTGTTTTCGGCTGTTTGGGAAGTTGATACATTGTATCTGGAACCGTGTTACATTTCTGAGCCGTCACTTCTGGGATACTGCGGCCGTGCCGGAGCAATGATGTGGGAAGGGCATTCGTCTAATGGCATTGTGACTGTAATCAGACCGGACGGATCCAGGTCAGGCCGACCGCCTGCGGCTCAGCTAACGTGTCATCAGCGGGAACCATGAATGCGTCCTCTCCAGCGTCCGCACTCCCATTCACAGCTCTGGATGGAGCAACCCTGGGAAATGGGCGCCGCTCACATTATTATCTTCTATTGAGGGAATCATCTGTGGAAGTGATTGGCTTCAGGGAACACGATCCGCACATGACGAGAATCCAGGCGACCACAAGCAGCTGCTGGAGAGACGGACAGAGGAGCCGGAGTCAGGGATCTTCCTGCAATCTAAAGTATTTCTAAGTGATAGAGCCAATATCAGAAATTCAGTAGGCATTTTACAACTCACAGCTGAGGGTTTGTTACATCGTCTTGGCAGTTGGAAAGCTAAAAACATCATTGGCAGAAATCTCTCTTCTGTCCTGATAATTTGTTACAATGTATCAGTGCAGGTAAAAATGTATCAATCCAAGCTCTGAGTTCTATTCTTGCCCTGTGTCAGAATACTATACTATAATTTATCACATCTCCCACAATGCATTGCAGCAGGGTGCACCTTGAGCAGACACTCGGTCATTAGGCACCAAGACTAAAATGTGAGATCTTGCAGAAAACCAGCAGAAGTCTCCCTGCAGCTCTGGATGTGACTAGTGGATAAAACATGATGTGATTCAGATCATTACAAAATAAGTAAGGCTAAATATTTCCACAAATGTATCAATGTGCAGAAGTTGTAAAATGTATAAATCCTTTGTTGTATTTATTTTACCTTCTTAACATGATGCATCAGTTCCTCCTGGGTGGAGTTTAGTGGTCACATGATTGTGGGAATAATGTAAGGGGAGGAGTCTGACAACTATTTGTTGTGTAGGAAAATATGTGTCAGAGCAATAAACCTGCAGGTCGCTACAAAGTAACAGTGACTGCAGACCCATGTACTCACATATTGTCATGAATCCCAATGGCTAGGGATAGCACAGGACAAGCAAAGTACAAATATATTACGGACGAGCTCTAGGGTGATGGAACCTGGGCTGACCGCTGCCCTACGCCTGACAAACGCAACTAGAGATAGCCAGGGAGCGTGCCTACGTTGGTTCTAGACGCCACGCACCAGCCTAAGAGCTAACTAGCACTGCAGAGAAAATAAAGACCTCACTTGCCTCCAGCGGAATGAACCCCAAAAGATATAGTTGCCCCCCACATGTATTGACGGTGAAATGAGAGGAAGGCACACACATAGAGATGATATATATAGTTTTAGCAAATTGAGGCCCGCTGTAAACTAGAAAGCAGAACGATACAAAAGGGGACTGAGCGGTCAGCAAAAAACCCTAATCAAAAAAACCATCCTGAGATTACAAGAACCCATGTGCCAACTCATGGCACATGGGGAGAACCTCAGTCCACTAGAGCTACCAGCTAGCATAGAGACATAATAAGCAAGCTGGACAAAAAAACCAAACAACTGAAAATCAGCACTTAGCTTATCCTGAAAGATCTGGGAGCAGGTAGGCAGGAACCAAACAGAGCACATCTGAATACATTGATGGCCGGCAAGGGAAATGACAGAAAGGCCAGGTAAAATAGGAAACACCCAGCCACTGATGGACAGGTGGAAACCAAAGGCCGCAATCCACCAAAGTCACCCAGTACCAGCAGTAACCACCAGAGGGAGCCCACAAACAGAATCCACAACAGTACCCCCCCCTTGAGGAGGGGTCACCGAACCCTCACGAGAACCCCCAGGGCAATCAGGGTGAGCTCTATGGAAGGCGCGGACCAAATCAGTCGCATGAACATCGGAGGCGACCACCCAGGAATTATCCTCCTGACCATAACCCTTCCACTTAACCAAATACTGGAGTTTGCGTCTGGAAACACGAGAATCCAAGATCTTCTCAACAACATACTCCAATTCTCCCTCCACCAGCACCGGAGCAGGAGGCTCAACCGAAGGAACAACGGGCACCTCATACTTCCGCAACAACGACCGATGGAACACATTATGAATAGCAAACGATGCTGGGAGATCCAAACGAAAAGATACAGGGTTAAGAATCTCCGAGATCCTATAAGGACCGATGAACCGAGGCTTGAACTTAGGAGAAGAGACCTTCATAGGGACAAAACGAGAAGACAACCACACCAAATCCCCAACAAGAAGTCGGGGACCCACGCGGCGACGGCGATTAGCAAACTGCTGAGTCTTCTCCTGAGATAACTTCAAATTGTCCACCACCTGATTCCAAATCTGATGTAGCCTGTCCACCACCACGTCCACTCCAGGACAATCCGAAGGCTCCACCTGACCAGAGGAAAAATGAGGATGAAACCCCGAATTACAAAAAAAAGGAGAGACCAACGTGGCCGAACTAGCCCGATTATTAAGAGCAAATTCGGCCAGTGGCAAAAAAGCAACCCAGTCATCTTGATCAGCAGAAACAAAACACCTCAAATAAGTTTCCAAGGTCTGATTAGTTCGCTCCGTCTGGCCATTCGTCTGAGGATGGAATGCAGACGAGAAAGACAAATCAATGCCCATCTTGGCACAAAACGTCCGCCAAAATCTAGACACAAACTGGGATCCCCTGTCAGAAACGATATTCTCCGGAATCCCATGCAAACGAACCACGTTCTGAAAAAATAAAGGGACCAACTCAGAGGAGGAAGGCAACTTAGGCAAGGGCACCAAATGAACCATCTTAGAAAAGCGGTCACACACAACCCAGATAACGGACATTTTCTGTGAAACCGGGAGATCAGAAATAAAATCCATGGAAATGTGCGTCCAAGGCCTCTTCGGGATGGGCAAGGATAACAACAACCCACTGGCCCGAGAACAGCAAGGCTTAGCTCGAGCACACACTTCACAAGACTGCACAAAGGTACGCACATCCCTAGACAAGGAAGGCCACCAAAAAGACCTGGCCACCAAGTCTCTAGTACCAAATATTCCAGGATGACCAGCCAACACAGAAGAATGGACCTCGGAGATGACTCTACTGGTCCAATCATCCGGAACAAACAGTCTTTCTGGTGGACAACGATCTGGTTTATCCACCTGAAACTCCTGCAATGCACGTCGCAAGTCTGGGGATACGGCGGACAATATTACCCCATCCCTAAGGATACCAGTAGGCCCAGAGTCTCCAGGAGAGTCAGGCACAAAACTCCTGGAAAGAGCATCTGCCTTCACATTCTTTGAACCTGGCAGGTATGAAACCACGAAATTGAAACGAGAAAAAAACAACGACCAACGAGCCTGTCTAGGATTCAAACGCCTGGCAGACTCAAGGTAAATGAGATTCTTGTGATCAGTCAAGACCACCACACGATGTTTAGCACCCTCAAGCCAATGACGCCACTCCTCAAATGCCCACTTCATGGCCAAAAGCTCCCGATTACCCACATCATAATTGCGCTCGGCGGGCGAGAATTTTCTAGAGAAGAATGCACATGGCTTCATCACCGAGCCATTAGAACTTCTCTGTGACAAAACCGCCCCCGCTCCAATCTCGGAAGCATCAACCTCAACCTGAAAAGGAAGTGAAACATCTGGTTGACACAACACAGGAGCAGAAGAAAACAGGCGCTTAAGTTCCTGAAAGGCCTCCACGGCCGCAGGAGACCAATCAGCAACATCAGCACCCTTTTTAGTCAAATCAGTCAAAGGTTTAACAATACTGGAAAAATTAGCAATGAACCGACGATAAAAATTAGCAAACCCCAAGAACTTCTGAAGGCTCTTAACAGATGTAGGTTGTGTCCAGTCACAAATCGCCTGAACCTTGACGGGATCCATCTCAATAGTAGAAGGAGAAAAAATGTACCCCAAAAAAGAAATCTTCTGGACTCCGAAGAGACACTTTGAGCCCTTCACAAACAGAGAATTGGCCCGCAGAACCTGAAACACCTTCCTGACCTGTAGAACATGAGACTCCCAGTCATCAGAAAACACCAAAATATCATCCAAATACACAATCATAAACTTATCCAGATATTCACGGAAAATATTGTGCATAAAGGACTGAAAGACTGACGGAGCATTGGAGAGTCCAAAAGGCATTACCAAATACTCAAAATGGCCCTCAGGCGTATTAAATGCGGTTTTCCACTCATCACCCTGTTTTATCCGCACCAGATTATACGCACCGCGAAGATCTATCTTAGTGAACCACCTAGCCCCCTTAATGCGAGCAAACAAATCAGTCAATAATGGCAATGGATACTGATACTTGACTGTAATCTTATTCAGAAGGCGATAATCTATACAAGGCCTCAGGGAACCATCTTTTTTTGCCACAAAAAAAAAACCTGCTCCCAGAGGGGACGAAGATGGACGAATATGTCCCTTTTCCAAGGACTCCTTAATATAATTCCGCATAGCAGTATGCTCTGGCAGTGACAGATTAAATAAACGACCCTTAGGGAACTTACTGCCAGGAATCAATTCTATAGCACAGTCACAATCTCTATGAGGAGGGAGCGAATTGAGCTTAGGCTCCTCAAAAACATCCCTATAGTCAGACAAAAACGCAGGGACCTCAGAAGGAGTAGATGAAGCGATTGAAATCGGAGGTGCATCATCATGAACCCCCTGACATCCCCAGCTTAACACAGACATTGTTCTCCAGTCCAGGACAGGATTATGAGTTTGTAACCATGGCAGACCAAGCACTAGTACATCATGTAAATTATACAGTACAAGGAAGCGAATCACCTCCTGATGAACGGGAGTCATGCGCATGGTCACTTGTGTCCAATACTGCGGTTTATTCATAGCCAATGGTGTAGAGTCAATTCCCTTCAGAGGAATAGGAACTTCCAGAGGTTCCAGACTAAAACCGCAGCGTTTAGCAAATGACCAATCCATAAGACTCAGGGCAGCGCCTGAATCCACATAGGCATCGACGGAAATGGAAGACAGTGAAAAAATCAGAGTCACAGACAAAATGAACTTAGGCTGCAGAGTATCAATGGCAAAAGATTTATCAACCCTTTTTGTGCGTTTAGAGCATGCTGATATAACATGAGCTGAATCACCACAATAGAAACACAATCCATTTTTCCGCCTATAATTTTGCCGTACACTTCTGGACTGAATTCTATCACATTGCATAGTCTCAGGTGCCTGTTCAGAAGACACCGCCAACTGGTGCACGGGTTTGCGCTCCCGTAAACGCCGATCAATCTGAATGGCCATAGCCATAGACTCATTCAGACCTGTAGGCGTAGGGAACCCCACCATAATATCCTTAATGGCCTCAGAAAGACCATTTCTGAAGTTTGCAGCCAGGGCGCACTCATTCCACTGAGTAAGCACCGACCATTTCCGAAACTTCTGACAATATATCTCCGCTTCATCATGCCCCTGAGAGAGGGCTAATAAAGCCTTTTCAGCCTGAATCTCCAGGTTAGGTTCCTCATAGAGCAATCCCAATGCCAGAAAAAACGCATCCACACTGAGCAATGCAGGATCCCCTGGTGCCAATGCAAATGCCCAATTCTGAGGGTCGCCCCGCAGGAAAGATATTACAATCTTGACCTGTTGAGCAGGGTCTCCAGAGGAGCGAGATTTTAAAGAAAGAAACAATTTACAATTGTTCCTGAAATTCAGGAAGGTAGATCTATCTCCAGAAAAGAGCTCTGGAATAGGAATTCTAGGTTCAGACATGGGAGTGTGAACAACAAAATCCTGTATGTTTTGAACTTTTGCCGCGAGATTACTCAGGCTGGAAGCCAAACTCTGGACATCCATGTTAAACAGCTAAGATCAGAGCCATTCAAGGGTTAAGAGGAGGTAAGAAGCAGCTAGACAGCAATTAAGGGCTAGGCAGCAAAACTCTGAAGGGAAAAAAAAAAAAAAAAATTTCCCTTAAACACTTCTCTTTCTCCTGCTTCAGCCCAAACAATTAACACTTTGTGGGCCGGCTATACTGTCATGAATCCCAATGGCTAGGGATAGCACAGGACAAGCAAAGTACAAATATATTACGGACGAGCTCTAGGGTGATGGAACCTGGGCTGACCGCTGCCCTACGCCTGACAAACGCAACTAGAGATAGCCAGGGAGCGTGCCTACGTTGGTTCTAGACGCCACGCACCAGCCTAAGAGCTAACTAGCACTGCAGAGAAAATAAAGACCTCACTTGCCTCCAGCGGAATGAACCCCAAAAGATATAGTTGCCCCCCACATGTATTGACGGTGAAATGAGAGGAAGGCACACACATAGAGATGATATATATAGTTTTAGCAAATTGAGGCCCGCTGTAAACTAGAAAGCAGAACGATACAAAAGGGGACTGAGCGGTCAGCAAAAAACCCTAATCAAAAAAACCATCCTGAGATTACAAGAACCCATGTGCCAACTCATGGCACATGGGGAGAACCTCAGTCCACTAGAGCTACCAGCTAGCATAGAGACATAATAAGCAAGCTGGACAAAAAAACCAAACAACTGAAAATCAGCACTTAGCTTATCCTGAAAGATCTGGGAGCAGGTAGGCAGGAACCAAACAGAGCACATCTGAATACATTGATAGCCGGCAAGGGAAATGACAGAAAGGCCAGGTAAAATAGGAAACACCCAGCCACTGATGGACAGGTGGAAACCAAAGGCCGCAATCCACCAAAGTCACCCAGTACCAGCAGTAACCACCAGAGGGAGCCCACAAACAGAATCCACAACAGTACCCCCCCCTTGAGGAGGGGTCACCGAACCCTCACGAGAACCCCCAGGGCAATCAGGGTGAGCTCTATGGAAGGCGCGGACCAAATCAGTCGCATGAACATCGGAGGCGACCACCCAGGAATTATCCTCCTGACCATAACCCTTCCACTTAACCAAATACTGGAGTTTGCGTCTGGAAACACGAGAATCCAAGATCTTCTCAACAACATACTCCAATTCTCCCTCCACCAGCACCGGAGCAGGAGGCTCAACCGAAGGAACAACGGGCACCTCATACTTCCGCAACAACGACCGATGGAACACATTATGAATAGCAAACGATGCTGGGAGATCCAAACGAAAAGATACAGGGTTAAGAATCTCCGAGATCCTATAAGGACCGATGAACCGAGGCTTGAACTTAGGAGAAGAGACCTTCATAGGGACAAAACGAGAAGACAACCACACCAAATCCCCAACAAGAAGTCGGGGACCCACGCGGCGACGGCGATTAGCAAACTGCTGAGTCTTCTCCTGAGATAACTTCAAATTGTCCACCACCTGATTCCAAATCTGATGTAGCCTGTCCACCACCACGTCCACTCCAGGACAATCCGAAGGCTCCACCTGACCAGAGGAAAAACGAGGATGAAACCCCGAATTACAAAAAAAAGGAGAGACCAACGTGGCCGAACTAGCCCGATTATTAAGAGCAAATTCGGCCAGTGGCAAAAAAGCAACCCAGTCATCTTGATCAGCAGAAACAAAACACCTCAAATAAGTTTCCAAGGTCTGATTAGTTCGCTCCGTCTGGCCATTCGTCTGAGGATGGAATGCAGACGAGAAAGACAAATCAATGCCCATCTTGGCACAAAACGTCCGCCAAAATCTAGACACAAACTGGGATCCCCTGTCAGAAACGATATTCTCCGGAATCCCATGCAAACGAACCACGTTCTGAAAAAATAAAGGGACCAACTCAGAGGAGGAAGGCAACTTAGGCAAGGGCACCAAATGAACCATCTTAGAAAAGCGGTCACACACAACCCAGATAACGGACATTTTCTGTGAAACCGGGAGATCAGAAATAAAATCCATGGAAATGTGCGTCCAAGGCCTCTTCGGGATGGGCAAGGATAACAACAACCCACTGGCCCGAGAACAGCAAGGCTTAGCTCGAGCACACACTTCACAAGACTGCACAAAGGTACGCACATCCCTAGACAAGGAAGGCCACCAAAAAGACCTGGCCACCAAGTCTCTAGTACCAAATATTCCAGGATGACCAGCCAACACAGAAGAATGGACCTCGGAGATGACTCTACTGGTCCAATCATCCGGAACGAACAGTCTTTCTGGTGGACAACGATCTGGTTTATCCACCTGAAACTCCTGCAATGCACGTCGCAAGTCTGGGGATACGGCGGACAATATTACCCCATCCCTAAGGATACCAGTAGGCCCAGAGTCTCCAGGAGAGTCAGGCACAAAACTCCTGGAAAGAGCATCTGCCTTCACATTCTTTGAACCTGGCAGGTATGAAACCACGAAATTGAAACGAGAAAAAAACAACGACCAACGAGCCTGTCTAGGATTCAAACGCCTGGCAGACTCAAGGTAAATGAGATTCTTGTGATCAGTCAAGACCACCACACGATGTTTAGCACCCTCAAGCCAATGACGCCACTCCTCAAATGCCCACTTCATGGCCAAAAGCTCCCGATTACCCACATCATAATTGCGCTCGGCGGGCGAGAATTTTCTAGAGAAGAATGCACATGGCTTCATCACCGAGCCATTAGAACTTCTCTGTGACAAAACCGCCCCCGCTCCAATCTCGGAAGCATCAACCTCAACCTGAAAAGGAAGTGAAACATCTGGTTGACACAACACAGGAGCAGAAGAAAACAGGCGCTTAAGTTCCTGAAAGGCCTCCACGGCCGCAGGAGACCAATCAGCAACATCAGCACCCTTTTTAGTCAAATCAGTCAAAGGTTTAACAATACTGGAAAAATTAGCAATGAACCGACGATAAAAATTAGCAAACCCCAAGAACTTCTGAAGGCTCTTAACAGATGTAGGTTGTGTCCAGTCACAAATCGCCTGAACCTTGACGGGATCCATCTCAATAGTAGAAGGAGAAAAAATGTACCCCAAAAAAGAAATCTTCTGGACTCCGAAGAGACACTTTGAGCCCTTCACAAACAGAGAATTGGCCCGCAGAACCTGAAACACCTTCCTGACCTGTAGAACATGAGACTCCCAGTCATCAGAAAACACCAAAATATCATCCAAATACACAATCATAAACTTATCCAGATATTCACGGAAAATATTGTGCATAAAGGACTGAAAGACTGACGGAGCATTGGAGAGTCCAAAAGGCATTACCAAATACTCAAAATGGCCCTCAGGCGTATTAAATGCGGTTTTCCACTCATCACCCTGTTTTATCCGCACCAGATTATACGCACCGCGAAGATCTATCTTAGTGAACCACCTAGCCCCCTTAATGCGAGCAAACAAATCAGTCAATAATGGCAATGGATACTGATACTTGACTGTAATCTTATTCAGAAGGCGATAATCTATACAAGGCCTCAGGGAACCATCTTTTTTTGCCACAAAAAAAAAACCTGCTCCCAGAGGGGACGAAGATGGACGAATATGTCCCTTTTCCAAGGACTCCTTAATATAATTCCGCATAGCAGTATGCTCTGGCAGTGACAGATTAAATAAACGACCCTTAGGGAACTTACTGCCAGGAATCAATTCTATAGCACAGTCACAATCTCTATGAGGAGGGAGCGAATTGAGCTTAGGCTCCTCAAAAACATCCCTATAGTCAGACAAAAACGCAGGGACCTCAGAAGGAGTAGATGAAGCGATTGAAATCGGAGGTGCATCATCATGAACCCCCTGACATCCCCAGCTTAACACAGACATTGTTCTCCAGTCCAGGACAGGATTATGAGTTTGTAACCATGGCAGACCAAGCACTAGTACATCATGTAAATTATACAGTACAAGGAAGCGAATCACCTCCTGATGAACGGGAGTCATGCGCATGGTCACTTGTGTCCAATACTGCGGTTTATTCATAGCCAATGGTGTAGAGTCAATTCCCTTCAGAGGAATAGGAACTTCCAGAGGTTCCAGACTAAAACCGCAGCGTTTAGCAAATGACCAATCCATAAGACTCAGGGCAGCGCCTGAATCCACATAGGCATCGACGGAAATGGAAGACAGTGAAAAAATCAGAGTCACAGACAAAATGAACTTAGGCTGCAGAGTATCAATGGCAAAAGATTTATCAACCCTTTTTGTGCGTTTAGAGCATGCTGATATAACATGAGCTGAATCACCACAATAGAAACACAATCCATTTTTCCGCCTATAATTTTGCCGTACACTTCTGGACTGAATTCTATCACATTGCATAGTCTCAGGTGCCTGTTCAGAAGACACCGCCAACTGGTGCACGGGTTTGCGCTCCCGTAAACGCCGATCAATCTGAATGGCCATAGCCATAGACTCATTCAGACCTGTAGGCGTAGGGAACCCCACCATAATATCCTTAATGGCCTCAGAAAGACCATTTCTGAAGTTTGCAGCCAGGGCGCACTCATTCCACTGAGTAAGCACCGACCATTTCCGAAACTTCTGACAATATATCTCCGCTTCATCATGCCCCTGAGAGAGGGCTAATAAAGCCTTTTCAGCCTGAATCTCCAGGTTAGGTTCCTCATAGAGCAATCCCAATGCCAGAAAAAACGCATCCACACTGAGCAATGCAGGATCCCCTGGTGCCAATGCAAATGCCCAATTCTGAGGGTCGCCCCGCAGGAAAGATATTACAATCTTGACCTGTTGAGCAGGGTCTCCAGAGGAGCGAGATTTTAAAGAAAGAAACAATTTACAATTGTTCCTGAAATTCAGGAAGGTAGATCTATCTCCAGAAAAGAGCTCTGGAATAGGAATTCTAGGTTCAGACATGGGAGTGTGAACAACAAAATCCTGTATGTTTTGAACTTTTGCCGCGAGATTACTCAGGCTGGAAGCCAAACTCTGGACATCCATGTTAAACAGCTAAGATCAGAGCCATTCAAGGGTTAAGAGGAGGTAAGAAGCAGCTAGACAGCAATTAAGGGCTAGGCAGCAAAACTCTGAAGGGAAAAAAAAAAATAAAAATTTCCCTTAAACACTTCTCTTTCTCCTGCTTCAGCCCAAACAATTAACACTTTGTGGGCCGGCTATACTGTCATGAATCCCAATGGCTAGGGATAGCACAGGACAAGCAAAGTACAAATATATTACGGACGAGCTCTAGGGTGATGGAACCTGGGCTGACCGCTGCCCTACGCCTGACAAACGCAACTAGAGATAGCCAGGGAGCGTGCCTACGTTGGTTCTAGACGCCACGCACCAGCCTAAGAGCTAACTAGCACTGCAGAGAAAATAAAGACCTCACTTGCCTCCAGCGGAATGAACCCCAAAAGATATAGTTGCCCCCCACATGTATTGACGGTGAAATGAGAGGAAGGCACACACATAGAGATGATATATATAGTTTTAGCAAATTGAGGCCCGCTGTAAACTAGAAAGCAGAACGATACAAAAGGGGACTGAGCGGTCAGCAAAAAACCCTAATCAAAAAAACCATCCTGAGATTACAAGAACCCATGTGCCAACTCATGGCACATGGGGAGAACCTCAGTCCACTAGAGCTACCAGCTAGCATAGAGACATAATAAGCAAGCTGGACAAAAAAACCAAACAACTGAAAATCAGCACTTAGCTTATCCTGAAAGATCTGGGAGCAGGTAGGCAGGAACCAAACAGAGCACATCTGAATACATTGATAGCCGGCAAGGGAAATGACAGAAAGGCCAGGTAAAATAGGAAACACCCAGCCACTGATGGACAGGTGGAAACCAAAGGCCGCAACCCACCAAAGTCACCCAGTACCAGCAGTAACCACCAGAGGGAGCCCACAAACAGAATCCACAACACATATAGACACAGTGGGTGACATTACCTGTCCAGCCAGGCTAAAAGATTCTTGGCAGCACCAATCAGATCCACCACGGAGGTAAGGAAGTCATTTGGCAGTCGTCGGGAGGCCCTCCCGTCATAATGTCCGCTCCGCCTTCTACCCGTTATGAAGTTTTGTAGATTTTTGGCTGATGCGTTAAGCTTGTGAGAGAGTGTCCGCAGGTTCTCAGTCTCCAGGCCATAATTCTGCAATTAGAAAAGAAGAGTCATAAGATGACAGTGTTCTGCATCTTTACCAGTTTCTTCCTCTGCAGGTTCTAGCGCTTAACTTGTAATTGACTGAGCTGATGAGAGCTAACTAGCTGCTATCATGTCTCCTACGCACAGCACACAGGGATGGATTCCTGCTCTTTATTCTTTAGTCCACAGAGAGAAACAACAGCATGAAGAAAATTATACAGCTGTACTGAGCAGTGTAGATGTGAATCCAGCTCCGGGTTAGGGTAGAAGATTTGTTACACAGCTCAGCATGATATTTATACCATCCTTCGGGGGTAGTACAAATTGCACGCTAACTCTCCCCACAAAGTACAACCTGACGCTGGCACTGGTGTCAGGATATAGTCTTTCATAGCACGTGCCTCAGCTTTCAATACGGAATATTGAATTCACGTGCTCACAGGGAAAGAAGAAACCAAAGGCCCAGCGACAGTCCAAATATTGCTGCCGGCCCAAGAACTGTGGTCCCTGTAAATCTGCCCAAGGGCCAAATAAAAAGTAATTGAGGGCTGTATGCTGCCCACCAGGCTGAGGCTCCCCACTCCTCTTTTAAAGTTTCCCTCTCTGTGTTTCCTCTCTCTGCTCTCTACTCCTCCTCCATCTCCATATTTCACTCTCCATAGAGTATAATAAGAGCTGTAACCTATCACCTCACTGTGCTGGGAGCAGCAACCTGACACCTCATTGTGCTGCAAGATGTATCCTGATACCTCCCTTGTTGGGAGCTGTCTCCTGACACCTCACTGTGATGGGAGCTCAAATATGACATCTCAACACTGGGAGCAGTAACCTGATACCTCACTTGCTGGGAGCTGTATCCTGAACCCTCACTGTGATGGGAGCTCTAACCTGACACCTCATTGTGCCAGGAGCTCTAACCTGACACCTCCTGATGCTGGGAGCAGTAACCTGACACCTCATTGTGCTGGGAGCTGTATCCTGACATCTCCCTGTGCTGCAAGCTGTAACCTGACACCTCCCAATGCTGGGAGCAGTAACCTGAAACCTCATTGTGCTGGGAGCTGTATCCTGACATCTCCCTGTGCTGCAAGCTGTAACCTGACACCTCACTTGCTGGGAGCAGTTTCCTGACATCTCACTGCTGGGAACTGTATCCTGATACCTCACTTGATGGGAGCTCTAACCTGACACCTCACTGAGCCACAAGCTCTAACCTGCCACCTCCCCATGCTGGGAGCAGTAACCTGACACCTCGCATTGCTGGGTGGAATTTGATGGTGCTAAATAAGTAAGAATAAAGAACAGAAAAATATATTACAAAGATAGAATTTAGCAGTTTTTCAGAGTACATGATAAGTTCATGAGGAGAAGTGGCTCAAAAGTGGAGAAAGAAGCAGATTTCTCTGATAAGATATATTACACAGTTTCTCATATTCGCCTGTACTATTGATTTATACAACACTTGTTGAATGAACTTTTGGATTTATGTGTTGAGAGGTCAGATTCACTTTCTATATGTTCGCTCGCTATATTGAGGGGCACAGATGTCCCTCCTGGTTTATAATATCGTCATGGTGCTGATCCAGTCATCAAATAATGAAAACCTTCATAATGTTCTAATAGACTCCTCACTATTATCAGTACCTCTGTTTGCTGTCAGTGAAGGGCAGGATTCTTGTTTGCATCCAAAAGCTGAAATCCTGTCCTGACCTCATATCCTAACTGCTGAGAGTCTGTTACAATGTGTCAGTGTAGATAAGAGCAATCGCTTGGGGCCGCGTACAAAGGGAGATTCCTGCTGCTGATGAACTAACATTCTGATACATTGTTTATTATGCAAGTCTCCATTTCACTGACATGATGCAGAGATACTGAAATGACTGACAAATGGAAAAATAAAGCACATTTAGGGTTGCAGAAGTATTCGTTATATTTAGGGAATATTCGTTATATTTAGGGAACTGGAGACTCCAATCCTGTTACAGGAGTATTAATATCAGAATGTACAATGTATGGCTGCCTGTATACAATATATCTCCTGCAATGCAACACAGAATGGACACTGGAGCATTTTATCTTGACTAACCAGACGTCTACTTTCAGTAAGCCAGGAGTAATTGACTGTTAAGTATATGTTGACTTTTGAATTTATGTGTTTCTTTCTTGGTAGTCAAGAGTCTCACATGTTGACTCTTCTTGTAGGTTAAAATTTATATTTTTTAATTACTAAGATTTGTGTCTAATATCAGCTCCTACAATTTATTGTCTGCTATCTTTGTAAAACAATCATGCATGGTCATTGAACAATGATATTTGCTGATATATTGATTACACATTGTCCAGGCCAGCTAGTTTGTTGACTTGCCAAACACTGGAGAAAAAACTATGCAAATAGATCATGTAATCAAACAATGCAAGTTGGGCTCATCACCATTCCCATTTACCTGTGAATGCTGGCTTGGAGGACATGTGTTAACTATAGAAAGGATTGATATACCTCCACAGACAGAGATACATCCATACATACTGAGATTCAGCCAAGACATTCAAAGAACCAGAACCTCTCTACAGGACAGCATCCAAGACATCATAGCTTCATCACGAGGGACACTGATTTGTCTTTCTACAGGATGGCAGCTTAGGGGACCATGGCCCCAGCTGACAGAATACAGATCTGCTCAATTGACCATCTCTGAACCATGGATTTCTTTGGGGAGATCAGGATGAGGACCCGCTGGTTGCCTGAGGTCCATGGATACGTTTGTGGGGGCCAGGAATGGGACCCATCGGTCACCTGGCTACATGGAGATGTTCGGAGAAGCCAGGTTGTGACCCTCTGGTCAATTGGCTTCCTATCTCAATGGACTGTCATCTTCCTAAGCTTGTTGTTACCTCCTCTTTGTGTGAGGGCCACTGGTGGGGTAGTCAGTCCTGGGAGCTCTGAAGTCACAGCTGCTCTTATCCTGGTAAGTCAGCAAAAGGGTGAGACTCTGTAATTTGCACCATATTGGGTATTTGCTGGGGTTGTTCTATGTGTCATCTGCCTGTTCTGTGGTTCAATAAAGTATTGCTACACTGTTTCACCCGCACCCTGTGTTGTCTGAGTAGTATTATGAGCATTGGGAAAAGTGAGCGGGGGCGTTCGGTGGAATGAGCCCTTGTCCATGCGGTTTCGGTTAGTGGACCAGCGCACCCGCTGACCCATAGTGTCTCCACAAACACAATATAATCTGATAATATGTGGACCCCTGACCGAGAACACAAAAGCCAACTGCTAACAATCACCAACAGAGCAGCTAAAATTACACACTATGGTGCATTGCATTCAAGGAGATTGTGAATTAGTGAATACAGAATTGTGAATACAGCACTAGATGTAACAGAAGAATAAGACAAAGTAATTACTTAATGCTCTGGATGTAACAGAAGAATAAAACAAAGTAATGTCAGAATTGTGAATACAGCTTTGGATATAACAGAAGAATAAAACATAAAGTAATGTCAGAATTGTGAATACAGCTCTGGAAGTAACAGAAGAATGAGACAAAGTAATGTCAGAATTATGAATACAGCTCTGGATGTAACAGAAGAATGAGACAAAGTAATGTCAGAATTGTGAATACAGCTCTGGATGTAACAGAAGAATCAGACAAAGTAATGTCAGAATTGTGAATTCAGCTCTGGATATAACAGAAGAATAAGACATAAAGCAATGTCAGAAATGTGAATACAGCTCTGGATATAACAGAAGAATAAGACAAAGCAATGTCAGAATTGTGAATACAGCTCTGGATATAACAGAAGAATGAGACAAAGTAATGTCAGAATTGTGAATTCAGCTCTGGATATAACAGAAGAATAAGACATAAAGCAATGTCAGAAATGTGAATACAGCTCTGGATATAATGGAAGAATAAGACATAAAGTAATGTCACAATTGCGAATACAGCTCTGGATGTAACTGAATAGTAAGGCATAAAGCAATGTCAGAATTGTGAATACAGATCTGGATGTAACTAAAGAATAAAACAAAGTAATGTCATAGTTGTGAATACAGCTTTGAACTTGAATTAAGTAATTTGTGAATGCAGCTCTGGGATTTAAGACACGATGCAATATTACAATTGTGAGTGTTGCTCAGGATGTGACTGGAGTATATAGTATCATGCAATGTCAGAATAGTAAAAATAAGAATTGGTTTAATATCAGAATTGTGAATGCAGCTCTGGATGTAACTTCAATCAAATTTGTGACTGCTACTTTGAATGTAAATGAGTAAATTTTGAATGCAGCTCTGGATGTGACTGGAGTACAGGACATGATACAGTATCTGAATTGTGAATGTTAAGCAACTAATTTCCTGCAGTACAGCCACATGACAGTCCACACAGCAAACCTGAACACAACTCTGATCATTCACCATCAGCACAAAATCTTGCTAAACCTCGGCTCCATCTGCACATTTACATATAACTGTTTCCAAAGACTCGTATCCTGTCAGTGCACAGATCGCGCTCAGCGATATACCAGAGATTCATGATAAGTGAAAGTAGATGAAGAAGCCATAAAAATGATTTTTATATTTTACTGCAGCAATAAACATGAAAATACATAAAGGATTTCCCTGAATACCTCCGGCATATTTGTGTGCAGCTGAATCCCTGGAAGGAAGACGCTCTGCCAAAGATATATC
Organism: Ranitomeya variabilis; assembly: GCF_051348905.1. Lineage (NCBI taxonomy): Eukaryota > Metazoa > Chordata > Amphibia > Anura > Dendrobatidae > Ranitomeya > Ranitomeya variabilis. The sequence continues at coordinate 390,646,108 of NC_135233.1, read as the reverse complement.
CCAACATACAGAATGGAAAAATCTACTGGTAGACAATGGCAAACATGGAAGTTCATGAGAGTATGTATTCACATACCGTACACACCTATACGTGTGCGCTGTATTATACTCCAGAGCTGCAATCACTATTCTGCTGGTGCAGTCACTGTGTACATACATTACATTACTGATCCTGAGTTACATCCTGTATTATATCCCAGAGCTGCACTCACTATTCTGCTGGTGCAATCACTGTGTACATACATTACATTACTGATCCTGAGTTACATCCTGTATTATACTCCAGAGCTGTTCTCACTATTCTGCTGGTGCAGTCACTGTGTACATACATTACATTACTGATCCTGAGTTACATCCTGTATTATACTCCAGAGCTGCACTCACTATTCTGCCGGTGCAGTCACTGTGTACATACATTACATTACTGATCCTGAGTTACATCCTGTATTATACTCCAGAGCTGCACTCACTATTCTGCTGGTGCAGTCACTGTGTACATACATTACTGATCCGGAGTTACATCCTGTATTATACCCCAGAGCTGCACTCACTATTCTGCTGGTGCGGTCACTGTGTACATACATTACTGATCCTGAGTTACATCCTGTATTATACTCCAGAGCTGCACTCACTATTCTGCCGATGCAGTCACTGTGTACATACATTACATTACTGATCCTGAGTTACATCCTGTATTATACCCCAGAGCTGCACTCACTATTCTGCTGGTGCAGTCACTGTGTACATACATTACATTACTGATCCTGAGTTACATCCTGTATTATACCCCAGAGCTGCACTCACTATTCTGCTGGTGCAGTCACTGTGTACATACATTACATTACTGATCCTGAGTTACATCTGGTATTATACGTCAGAGCTGCACTCACTATTCTGCTGGTGCAGTCACTGGGTACATACATTACATTACTGATCCTGAGATACATCCTGTATTATACCCCAGAGCTGCACTCACTATTCTGCTGGTGCAGTCACTGTGTACATACATTACATTACTGATCCGGAGTTACATCCTGTATTATACCCCAGAGCTGCACTCACTATTCTGCTGGTGCGGTCACTGTGTACATACATTACTGATCCTGAGTTACCTCCTGTATTATACCCAGAGCTGCACTCACTATTCTGCTGGTGCAGTCACTGTGTACATACATTACTGATCCTGAGTTACGTCCTGTATTATACCCCAGAGCTGCACTCACTATTCTGCTGGTGCAGTAACTGTGTTCATACCTTTCTTATTATCGCTGAATGCCCCCTGAGACCTGATGTTTCTCACATATGAAGTTTTGTTACGTTTGTATCCAGTCCTGTGAGCTGAGCGCTGCAGCAGCACAGATCTCCTTAGGCTACTTTCACACTAGCGTCGGGCTCGGGGGCAGCGGATGCATTTTTCCAGCGCATCCGCTGCCCCATTGTGAGGTGCGGGGAGGTGGGGGCGGAGTTCCGGCCGCGCATGCGCGGTCGGAAAAAGCGGACCGTCGGGAGCAAAAAACGTTACATGTAACGTTTTTTGCTCCCGACGGTCCGCCACAGCACGGCGCAACCGTCGCACGACGGTTGCGACGTGTGTCATTGCGTCGCAAATGCGTCGCTAATGTTAGTCAATGCAGAAAAAACGCATCCTGCAAGCACTTTTGCAGGATGCATTTTTTCGGCAAAACGACGCATTGCGACGTAATGCAGTTAACGCTAGTGTGAAAGTAGCCTTAGCCGTTTAGTTTGTTACAATGTATCACTCTGAAGCCCAAACATGGCTATTTTTTCCAGCCAGCTGGTATGTCACTCTCCATAAGGAGAAACGATACCCCTTAGACCCCAGTCCAGAGCCTCTCACCTAGCCAAATCAGTTCTCATGCTTCGCACTGACGAGGGCCAACAGCCCGAAACACCGTGTCTGCGAATTGAGATACTGATTTGGCTTTTATCCTAAGTCATATTGTACGACTCGTTAGAGGGTTGATTGTGACTTGTAGGATCGCTACTTCCAACAGGTGGCGCTATAGAGTTTAAGTCCTCTTTTTCTCAGAAGAGGCAATTTGAATATTTTTTCCAGGCAACACAGAATCGGGGGGTATTTACCCCATGAGGGGCGGTAATAGCTGTGTGTGGGGGCTTCTGGCAATTACTGGAAGTGTCATTAGCAACGAGTATACTCACTCATCACTAGTCATTATTCATTGTCCGACCATCACTGATTACTGTAGGATCCCCCAGATCTCTGAGATTTTCCAGGAGGGCGAGATCCGGCTGATTCCTGAGCTGTAAGTTGCAGTCGATGATGATTCCGTGCAGCCGCCTCTCCGCAGTGGGGTGCAGGGGGAGACAATTCTCCAGCAGGGTAATTACAGTTGCTCTGCAGGAGAGCTGAGTACTGATCTGAGGGTTCAAAAGGTAAAAGCAGCTCTATAAACACCGCAAGACGCCATGTTCCCAGGAATCGGCAATTTATCCTCTCACATCCTTTTGACTTTCATCTCTTACTTTATACTCAGTGTCATCAATGAGGAGAATTAGATGCTGCACTCAGGGGGCTGCAGCAGTCACCGCTCCCGCCAGGCGACGCCGCACCCCCCTATCACAGATTTACTGCAGGGTCTTCGCTTTCTATTAATGCTAACAATAAAATGACACGTTCCCCATGAATCACACAAAGGTTCAGACTGATACATTCTGCCTCATAAACTGCTACAAGGAATGTCCTAATATTATTAAGAAGTGAGCACTAGGGGCGCTGTGCTCCTGCGAGAAGGTGGAGGGGTCTCGGTGTAGACGCCTCATCATCATCAATGTAACTATAATCTATAGGATTAAAATCCAAGACTGATGTAAACGAGATGTGAGATCCTGCAGCCTGAGAGGCAACAGAAAAACAGCATAGTCTTATCTATACAACCACACGCCCCACAGACATCACACAACTCTGCTACATCAGCACACACACAGGTAAACGGTAAAGTATTCTCTATATAGACACATGCAGCTCTTCTACATGAACACACACAGTTCTGCTACATCAGCACACACACAGGTAAACGGCAAAGTATTCTCTATATAGACACACACAGCCCTTCTACATGAACACGCACAACTCTGCTACATCAGCACACACACAGGTAAACGGCAAAGTATTCTCTATACAGACACACACAGCCCTTCTACATGGACACACACAGTTCTGCTACATCAGCACACACACAGCTCTGCAATGTTAAAACACACACACACACACTAAGCTATAAACAAGGAGTGACAGCCTGCAGCCTGAGAGGTAACTGGAAAGCAGCATAGTGTTATCTCTACAACCACACACACACAGAATGGACACACAGCTCTTCTACGTAAACGCACAACTTTGCTACATTAACATACGCACAACTCTAACATTAACACAGACATGCTGAGCTATAAGTAAGGTGTGCGATCCTGCAGCCTGAGTGTTAACAGGTAAACAGCAAAGTATTATCTATACAAACACACAGACACACAGCTCTGCTACATCACTACACAAAGTTCAACTTCTGCTACATCAGCACACGCACAGCTCTGCAACATTAAAACACACACAGTAAGCTATAAATAATGAGAATCTGCAGCCTGAGAGGTAACTGGAAAGCCGTAGAATTGTGATCTCAGCTCTGGAAGTGACTGAAGCATAAGACATGATGTAGAGGGTCTGATAGAAGTATCTGAGCCTTTCGCAGGATGAAGGCAATCAGTTCTGTCTTGCGGCCACCATGGCTGGATTCAGCCTTCACTGCTGCAGAAACCATCAGCGAGCAGAGGCCTCCGCATCCGCAGAGGATCAATAGTCTCAAAACAAAGGCCAATGAACTGGTATTGATTTCCCATAGGTAAAGGACCCCAGCAGACATAATCAAAGCTGTTCCCATTCCAGCACAGCAAGGTCCGGCTTTTCTAGGAAAGCCATTAGCGTCTGTTATGGCTACTATTGACTTACAGTAAAACCTGACACGTCGGCGTCCTCTATACTAGTCACATATACTGTAGATATGAAAGAGATGGAACCTGCCTGTTATCAAAGGCCAAGATGGAAGCAAGATACACAACAGATACATAATAACCAGCAATTATATATGTACATGATTCATGGATCTATTCAAAAAGGCAGAATGATAACACTATGGCCTTCCTGCAGATTCTCTGACCTATATATATATATATATATATATATATATATATATATATATATATATATATATATATATATATATATATATATTTTACAGAGGTGTGATAATCCAAAATATTTGGTAATCTAGTATCTATCATGTTCTACTGATTCTGGTGTAAAGGATTATACCAGACAATGAAACGTAAGTGAGATTAAGTCTTAGAAATCCAATTTATCCCCGTGTCCAGGCCAAATTCGAGTACTAATCTCCATGCCAGATGTTATGACCCCAATGGCGAGGGTCTCAGAGGAACGTGGAAGTCTGCAGAATACAAAAATCCAGCTCATAGGGCAGTGGTAACTGGGTTGACCATATATCTACTCCTAACGCCAACACTAGAAGTAGCCGGGGATCATTCCTACGTTGATTCTAGATGACACGCGCCAGCCGGAGAATCTAGCTACCCCTAGTAGAGGAAAACAAAGACCTTTCTTGCCTCCAGAGAAGGGGACCCCAAAGCTGGATAGAAGCCCCCCACAAATAATGACGGTGAGGTAAGAGGAAATGACAAACACAGAAATGAACCAGGTTTAGCACAGAGAGGCCCGCTTACTGATAGCAGAATAAAGAAAGGTAACTTATATGGTCAACAAAAACCCTATCAAAATCCACACTGGAAATTCAAGAACCCCCGAACCGTCTAACGGTCCGGGGGGAGAACACCAGCCCCCTAGAGCTTCCAGCAAAGGTCAGGATATAGATTTGGAACAAGCTGGACAAAAATACAAAACCAAAACAAATAGCAAAAAGCAAAAGGCAGACTTAGCTGATATAACTGGAACCAGGATCAGTAGACAAGAGCACAGCAGACTAGCTCTGATAACTACGTTGCCAGGCATTGAACTGAAGGTCCAGGGAGCTTATATAGCAACACCCCTAACTAACGACCCAGGTGCGGATAAAAGGAATGACAGAAAAACCAGAGTCAAAAAACTAGTAACCACTAGAGGGAGCAAAAAGCAAATTCACAACAGCCAGAACAGTATCACCTATGTTCACCCCAAATTAAGTTACATAACACAATCTCCCATGTTTGGCTAATATGAGGATTTCCAAAGTATGGGTCGCATTAGGGTGCAATGTTCAGGCCAGAGTAGGATCCAATGTTCAGGTCAGACCAAGATCCAATGTCAAGGCCAGACCAAGGTCCAATGTCCAGTCTAGACCAGAATCCAATGTCCAGACAAGACCAATGTCCAATGTGCAAGTCAGACCAAGATCCAACATCAAGGCTAGACCAAGGTCCAATGTCCAGGTTAGACTAGGATCCAATGTCAAGTTTAGGCCAGGATCCAATGTCCAGGTTAGACTAGGATCCAATGTCAAGGGTAGGCCAGGATCCAATGTCAGGACTAGACCAAGGTCCAATGTCCAGGTTAGACTAGGATCCAATGTCAAGGGTAGGCCAGGATCCAATGTCAGGACTAGACCAAGGTCCAATGTCCATTTTAGACTAGGATCCAATGTCAAGGCTAGACCAAGGTCCAATGTCCAGGTTAGACCAGGATACAATGTCCAGTCTAGACCAAGATCCAATATTCTGGCCAGTCCAAGATCCAATGTTGAGGAGAGACCATGGTCCGATGTTTAAAGTAGACCAGGACAATTTGTCTATATACAATATAACACTTGTTGCTCTTGTTATATTGTACAGACATATTGTCCTTGTGAGGGTCTCTGTACGACCAAGTAACACGTTACATATTGTCTGTAGAATCAATAAATTACTTGGAATGAAGGAGTTCTCCACATCGTATGTTTGATGGAAATGCCGAGGCCAAGTGAACCCTCGTTTTGACACCGTCCAGTGTGGACCAGGGTCTCCAGTGTTTATCCAATATGAGGGTCCTCCATGTCTAGCCCCATAAGGATTTTTCCTCTCTGGCTAAAATACAGGTAATCCATGTCCAATTAAACTGAGGGTCCACCACTTCCAACCCATATAGGGATTTTCCAGGTCCAGCTGTTGTGAGGGTCCGCAGACCGAAGAAGGGTCTTCCTGCCCATGGGCTTTCTGTCTTGTCAGATACATATTGATATTATGTAGCGATTGTTTTGTAGGAGTCTGGAGCCATTATCGCGTCTTGTAGAATCGCAGAGCGCTGCCTGTGCCTGTCACAGCCCCGAGGAGCCTTCAGAAAACATCAGACAACTTCTTATTATTAAATGAAAAAAAAAGCACATTTGGATCCTGGGGCAAAAGAGAGAAGTGATTGAGCGTTCATCCATCAGCGCTCCAGACAAAGTGGAGGCAGAACGCTGGATTTATGGAAGAAGTCTAGTTAGCTGCAGAAACAGATCAATCTCCCGCAACCTCCAGAGATCCACACAAGACGACTCAATTGACCCAATTTACTAAGAGATGGAACTGAACGTCACAGCTCCTTCCCCGAACTCCACGCGGCCTTGTTCTACGACACTGGAGCTGCCGCCACCTCCTCTGGAATTAGCCGCTATTCCGAGTCACAAAAACAGCATTTTACCAGGCACCTGCTCACAAGTCATACTCCAGTCACATCCAGAGCTGCACTCACAATTCTTACACATCGTACATACTCTGGTCACATTCTTCCTTATGCTCCAGTCACATCCAGAGCTGCACTCACAATTCTTACACATCATACATACTCTGGTCACATTCTTCCTTATGCTCCAGTCACATCCAGAGCTGCAGTCACAATTCTTACACGTCATACATACTCTGGTCACATTCTTCCTTATGCTCCAGTCACATCCAGAGCTGCATTCACAAATCTTACACGTCATACATACTCTGGTCACATTCTTCCTTATGCTCCAGTCACATCCAGAGCTGCAGTCACAAATCCTACACGTCATACATACTCTGGTCATATTCTTCCTTATACTCCAGTCACATCCAGAGCTGCACTCACAATTCTTACACATCATACATACTCTGGTCACATTCTTCCTTATGCTCCAGTCACATCCAGAGCTGCACTCACAATTCTTACACGTCACACATACTCTGGTGACATTGTTCCTGATTCTCCAGTCACATCCAGAGCAGCAGTCACAAATCTTACACGTCATACATACTCTGGTCACATTCTTCCTTATACTCCACTCACATCCAGAGCTGCACTCACAATTCTTACACATCACACATACTCTGGTCACATTCTTCCTTAAGCTCCAGTCACATCCAGAGCTGCATTCATAATTCTTTCACATTATCCGTGGTATATAGCTCTATGTCACATTACAGAATATTAATACATAAAGTCGAGTGTTTGCATTACCCACAATGCACTACAGAAGAGGGGGCGTATTCTTTTCAGATACGTCTCTACTTAAGCAGGGGCGTTACCTGGGAATAAAGTGACCAATAGCAATAGAGAAAATGTGGTCCCTCCCTCGCAGTACTCTCGTACTGCCCTTCTCCTGGACAAGCCGGCTGCTGCCCAAACCTACAATATCCTCAAACCCTGCAATCACCATGGAGCCAGCTAGGTGCACTCCCAGATTACAGATAACCCTCCCTAAATACTAATTAGAGGCAAAGTCGAGCAGAGGAATCAAGGATGCTCTTACCCTGAGGTTCCTACCCCCCGGCTGTTACCTATTCCTCAGAACATGGTCAGATAAAATGAGGGCTGAAGATACTGAGATTAAATAAATCTGGGCCGGTTCGCGACGCGTTTCAGGTCGGGGACGATTGCTGGTTTTGCCATTGAAATCCGTTGGTTTTTTTGGATTTTTATTCTCCAAGTTTCTATTTATTCTTGAAAGGGAACCTGTTATTTCGATTCACCCTGACCATAAATCAGTAAGTATGGGGAGGTCGGTCCCTGCCGTGCTCTCAATCTTTGCCCCGCTTCCATAGACTCACATAGACCTGTAGATCTAGGGAGACCGTGCCGAGGACCGGCCTCTTGGGCTAGTGACCTGCGACAGATCATCCACAGCGCAGAGTTTCAGAGAACAACATGTCGCTGCCTTATTGCTGCTGCATGAATCAGATGACACGTCCCTTTAATGTATCAACTTCTGCAACAACAATGGCTACAATGTAACCAGTGGAAACGTCCTTCGTAATGTGAAGTTGATACATGGTTGGATGGATGGATCTCATTTTCTTCTGATTTGCCCTCTCTAGGGTAAACCTGCCGTGATGGAACACGGGCCTCACAGCATCAGAAAGGGCCCATCTTTATGTATCGACTGAAGGGCCCCAGGCTTGTTTCCTCCGCAGACTGACCCCCGTCCCCGGATATTTACATGCAGCATTTACTGCCTCTTGATTAAAAATGAAATTGCGATGAAATACAATTTTAGTTCAATTTCTCTGTTCCTCTTTTATTTCAGGAATCAATCCCGGGCTGATTAACAAGCGGCGCTGCTCTGCTCCTGGTTAAATAGACTTAATGATTCATCTGCTCTAAGCTGCGCACCTAAATATGAATGAATCAATATTTCATTCGCCTGCACTATCCCTGCGCTCGGCCCCGGATTTCTCTGCGGTGTATCTGCAGCTCTGTGCTGGCAAAGCGAAAACGGCATTCAAATAGAAACGACTCGTATTCATCGATGATTATATACAGAAAGACGACAGTAAATTGACCCGGGCGCTTCATTCCAGCTGATGTGTACGAAACGGCGAGAGCAGCTGGAGTGACGTCACCGCGAACTGGTGTCATATCAATGTAGACTGGGAGCAAAAACAGCCAGGGAGGCGCAGTCCTACAGCAGCCGTCAACTACCGCATAGATCATAACTGGAGCATATCGTCAAACAGTTATATTCCACACAGGCAGTATTATAATAGTTATATTCATGTAAATAGGGGCAGTATTATAGTAGTTATATTCTTGTACATAGGGGGCAGTATTATAGTAGTTATATTCTTGTACATAGGGGCAGTATTATAGTAGTTATATTCTTGTACATAGGGGGCAGTATTATAGTAGTTATATTCTTGTACATAGGAGCAGTATTATAGCAGTTATATTCTTGTACATAGGGGCAGTATTATAGTAGATATATTCTTGTACATAGGGGCAGTATTATAGTAGTTATATTCTTGTACATAGGAGCAGTATTATAGTAGTTATATTCTTGTACATAGGAGCAGTATTATAGTAGTTATATTCTTGTACATACAGGCAGTATTATAGTGGTTACAGTTGTGGCCAAAAGTATTGACACCCCTGCAATTCTGTCAGATAATACTCAGTTTCTTCCTGAAAATGATTGCAAACACAAATTCTTTGGTATTATTATTTTCATTTAATTTGTCTTAAATGAAAAAACACAAAAAGACTTGTCCTAAAGCCAAATTGGATATAATTCCACACCAAAAATAAAAAAAGGGGGTGGACAAAAGTATTGGCACTGCTAGAAAAATCATGTGATGCTTCTCTAATTTGTTACAGGAAAGAAATATATCTTGGTACCGTGTTAGCCAGTAGATAGAAAAATATTTAGAATTGAGTCCTCAGTGGTTGATACCTTTTAATGGCTAACTGAAAAGATGGTGACAAATTGCAAGCTTTCAAGACTACATACGTCTCTTCATCAGGCAAAGACTAAAACACATTCTGAAGAATCACATATTTATGCACAACATAGTATAGAAAAAAAAAAAGGGAGAGGGGAAAAAAACCCATGGATAAGCCAGGTGACATGAAGCAGAATTACCATGGGTGATAAACAGTTACGTCCATAAATATTGGGCCAATTCTTATATAAGGATTGTTTTATTGTCCTGTGATTAGGGTCTGGTTCTGTTGTGATGACCCCACATGGTCTGATGGGCAAGTTCATTAGTTGATGTAAAAAGACATAAATCCGTGTGACACATTCATTCCTGCATTTAGAGTGTCAAAGGTCGTCATCGGTTTATATTCCCAGACTCTCCTGTCTTTCTGCGATTTGAAGTTACCCTTTAATACAAGTAATTTCATGTCCATAATGTTATGATTTGGGAGACAGAAATGTATTGCCACAGGTATATCCATTCTTTTTTCTCTTATTGTGTGGCGGTGAGAATTCATCCTTGTTCTCAGTTTCTGCCCTGTCTCCCCCACATACAGACCCCCAGTTGGACATTTAGTACAAATAATTAGGTACACCACATTAGAAGTGACGCAGCTGAAAGTACCTGGTATCTTGTAGTCCTGATGTGAGTTGGGGATCTTTATCTTGTCCGTGGTCATTATACATGGACAGGTTTTACATTTTTTCTGGTTGCAAGGAAAGGTTACTGTAGCTGTTGGAGAGGACAGGGAGCTTCTGACAATGATGCTTCTTAGATTTGGGGGCTGCCTAAAACACAGTAGTGGGGGGTCTGGAAAAATTGCTTGTAGTCAGGCATCTTTTTGTAGTAAAGGTTGTAATTTCCATGCAGCTCCCCTTAGCGCCTCCAGATTTGGATTGTAGGTAACTAGTAGAGGTACCCGGTTATTTTCTTCTTTAGCTTTGTAATGTAGCAGGTGATTCCTTGATATTCTGGTGGCTCTTGTAATCTGGTTTTCAATTGTTCTTGGATGGTAGCCCTGATTCAAAAAGGTCTTTCTGAGGCGACCAAGGTGTTCATCTCTATCCATTGGGTTGGAACATATACGATTGTATCTGATGGCTTGGCTGTAGACAATGGAGTTTTTTATGTGTTTTGGATGGAAACTGTCCCATTTAAGGTATGTTGGACGGTCGATTGGCTTCTGATACAGGGATGTTTCTATTTCATTGTTCTCATGCTTAATGATGGTGTCCAAAAAGTTAATTTCAGTGCAGGAGTAGTTGAGTGTCAAGTTGATGGTGGAATGAAATTTATTAAACTGTTCATGGAACGTCTTTAGCTGTGGCTCAGACTCCGTCCAGATGATTAAAATGTCAACAATGTAGCGGTAGTAGGCCAGAGGCCTGATGGGACATGAGGACAAAAAGTCGCTTTCAAGCTTGGTCATGAAAAGATTTGCATACTGTGGGGCCATTTTACTTCCCATGGCTGTGCCAGTCTCCTGTAGATAGATCTTCTTGTCAAACTCAAAGTAATTGTGGGTGAGGATGAATTTTATAAGTTTCACTACAGAATTTGCATCAGTCCCTGTGTTTTCCAGGAAGACTTTGCAGGCATTTAATCCATCCTGGTGTGGGATATTGGAGTACAAAGATTCCACATCCATGATGGCCAGGATGGTTCCTTCTGGTAGAGGACCTATTCTTTACAAAACTAAAGAAGAAAATAACCGGGTACCTCTAGTAGTTACCTACAATCCAAATCTGGAGGCGCTAAGGGGAGCTGCACGGAAATTACAACCTTTACTGCAAAAAGATGCCCGACTATAAGCAATTTTTCCAGACCCCCCACTACTGTGTTTTAGGCAGCCCCCAAATCTAAGAAGCATCATTGTCAGAAGCTCGCTGTCCTCTCCAACAGCTGCAGGTACCTTTCCTTGCAACCAGAAAAAATGTAAAACCTGTCCATTTATAATGACCACGGACAAGATAAAGATCCCCAACTCACATCAGGACCACAAGATACCAGGTACTTTCAGCTGCGTCACTTCTAATGTGGTGTACCTAATTATTTGTACTAAATGTCCAACTGGGGGTCTGTATGTGGGGGAGACAGGGCAGAAACTGAGAACAAGGATGAACTCTCATCGCCACACAATAAGAGAAAAAAGAATGGATATACCTGTGGCAATACATTTCTGTCTCCCAAATCATAACATTATGGACATGAAATTACTTGTATTAAAGGGTAACTTCAAATCGCAGAAAGACAGGAGAGTCTGGGAATATAAACTGATGACGACCTTTGACACTCTAAATGCAGGAATGAATGTGTCACACGGATTTATGTCTTTTTACATCAACTAATGAACTTGCCCATCAGACCATGTGGGGTCATCACAACAGAACCAGACCCTAATCACAGGACAATAAAACAATCCTTATCTAAGAATTGGCCCAATATTTATGGACGTAACTGTTTATCACCCATGGTAATTCTGCTTCATGTCACCTGGCTTATCCATGGTTTTTTTCCCCTCTCCCTTTTTTTTTTTTTTTTCTATACTATGTTGTGCATAAATATGTGATTCTTCAGAATTTGTTTTATTCTTTGCCTGATGAAGAGATGTATGTAGTCTCGAAAGCTTGCAATTTGTTACCATATTTTCAGTTAGCCATTAAAAGGTATCAACCACTGAGGACTCTCAATTCTAAATATTTTTCTTCTCTAATTTGTGTAATTAACAGCACCTGTAACTTACCTGTGGCACCTAACAGGTGTTGGCAATAACTAAATCACACTTGCAGCCAGTTGACATGGATTAAAGTTGACTCAACCTCTGTCCTGTGTCCTTGTGTGTACCACATTGAGCATGGAGAAAAGAAAGAAGACCAAAGAACTGTCTGAGGACTTGAGAAACCAAATTGTGAGGAAGCATGAGCAATCTCAAGGCTACAAGTCCATCTCCAAAGACCTGAATGTTCCTGTGTCTACCGTGCGCAGTGTCATCAAGAAGCTTAAAGCCCATGGCACTGTGGCTAACCTCCATAGATGTGGACGGAAAAGAAAAATTGACAAGAGATTTCAACGCAAGATTGTGCGGATGTTGGATAAAGAACCTCGACTAACATCCAAACAAGTTCAAGCTGCCCTGCAGTCCGAGGGTACAACAGTGTCAACCCGTGCTATCCGTCGGCGTCTGAATGAAAAGGGACTATAAGGTAGGAGACCCAGGAAGACCCCACTTCTTACCCCGAGACATAAAAAAGCCAGGCTGGAGTTTGCCAAAACTTACCTGAAAAAGCCTAAAACGTTTTGGAAGAATGTTCTCTGGTCGGATGAGACAAAAGTAGAGCTTTTTGGGCAAAGGCATCAACATACAGTCTATAGGAGAAAAAAAGAGGCATTCAAAGAAAAGAACCGGGTCCCTACAGTCAAACATGGCGGAGGTTCCCTGATGTTTTCGGGTTGCTTTGCTGCCTCTGGCACTGGACTGCTTGACCGTGTGCATGACATTATGAAGTCTGAAGACTACCAACAAATTTTGCAGCATAATGTAGGGCCCAGTGTGAGAAAGCTGGGTCTCCCTCAGAGGTCATGGGTCTTCCAGCAGGACAATGACCCAAAACACACTTCAAAAAGCACTAGAAAATGGTTTGAGAGAAAGCACTGGAGACTTCTAAGGTGGCCAGCAATGAGTCCAGACCTGAATCCCATAGAACACCTGTGGAGAGATCTAAAAATGGCAGTTTGGAGAAGGCACCCTTCAAATATCAGGGACCTGGAGCAGTTTGCCAAAGAAGAATGGTCTAAAATTCCAGCAGAGCATTGTAAGAAACTCATTGATGGTTACCGGAAGTGGTTGGTCGCAGTTATTTTGGCTAAAGGTTGTGCAACCAAGTATTAGGCTGAGGGTGCCAATACTTTTGTCTGGCCCATTTTTGGAGTTTTGTGTGAAATGATCAATGTTTTGCTTTTTGCTTCATTCTCTTTTGTGTTTTCATTTAAGACAAATTAAACGAAGATAATAATACCAAAGAATTTGTGTTTGCAATCATTTTCAGGAAGAAACTGAGTATTATCTGACAGAATTGCAGGGGTGTCAATACTTTTGGCCACAACTGTATATTCTTGTATATAGGAGCAGTATTATAGTAGTTATATTCTTGTACATAGGAGCAGTATTATAGTAGTTATATTCTTGTACATAAGGGCAGTATTATAGTAGTTATATTCTTGTACATGGAGGCAGTATTATAGTAGTTATATTCTTGTACATAGGGGCAGTATTATAGTAGTTATATTTTTGTACATGGGGCAATATTATAGTAGTTATATTCATGTACATAGGGGCAGTATTATAGCAGTTATATTCATGTACATAGTGTCATGTCGGACGCTATTCACACTAGGGTGTCCGACAGACAGCGGTAATTCCACATTCGTCCACTATACGCTCAGTGGCGCCGGCTAGACTTTATCTAGATTGTCCGGGGTTAATCTAGCTGGTAATCGGGTTGGAGGCTGGGTCACGCCTGTGGCCTTTAACCCCTTAGTGACAGAGCCAATTTGGTACTTAATGACCGAGCCAATTTTTACAATTCTGACCACTGTCATTTTAAGAGGTTATAACTCTGGAACGCTTTATCGGATCCCGCTGATTCTGAGATGTTTTTTTGTGACATATTGTACTTCAAGTTAGTGGTAACATTTCTTCGATATTACTTGCGATTATTTATGAAAAAAATGGAAATATGGCGAAAATTTTTAAAATTTAGCAATTTTCAAATTTTTTATTTTTATGCCCTTAAATCAGAGAGATATGTCACGAAAAATAGTTAATAAATAACATTTCCCACATGTCTACTTTACATCAGCACAATATTGGAAACAAAATTTTTTTTTGTTAGGGAGTTATAAGGGTTAAAAGTTGACCAGCAATTTCTCATTTTTACAACACCATGTTTTTTTTAGGGACCACATCACCTTTGAAGTCATTTTGAGGGGTCTATATGATAGAAAATAACCAAGTGTGACACCATTCTAAAAACTGCACCCCTCAAGCTGCTCAAAACCACATTCAAGAAGTTTATTAACCCTTTACGTACTTCACAGGAACTGAAACAATGTGGAAGAAAAAAATGAACATTTAACTTTTTTTTGCAAACATTTTACTTCAGAACCATTTTTTTTAATTTTCACAAGTGTAAAAACAGAAATTTAACCACAAATTTTGTTGTGCAATTTCTCCTGAGTACGCCGATACCCCATATGTGGAGGTAAACCACTGTTTGGGCGCACCGCAGAGCTTGGAAGTGAAGGAGCACCGTGTGACTTTTTCAATGCAGAATTGTCTGGAATTGAGATCGGACGCCATGTCGCGTTTGGAGAGCCCCTAATGTGCCTAAACAGTGGAAACCCCCCACAAGTGATACCATTTTGGAAACTAGACCCCTTAAGGAACTTATCTAGATGTGTGGTGAGCACTTTGAACCCCCAAGTGCTTCACAGAAGTTTATAACGTAGAGCCGTGAAAATAAAAAATCGCATTTTTTCTACAAAAATGATCTTTTTGCCCCCAAATTTTTATTTTCACAAAGGTAACAGGAGAAATTAGACCACAAAAGTTGTTGTGCAATTTCTCCTGAGTACGTCGATACCCCATATGTGGGGGTAAACCACTGTTTGGGCGCACCGCAGAGCTTGGAAGAGAAGGAGTGTCGTTTTACTTTTTCAATGTAGAATTGGCTGGAATTGAGATCGGACGCCATGTCACGTTTGGAGAGCCCCTGTTGTGCCTAAACAGTGGAAACCCCCCACAAATGACACCATTTTGGAAACTAGACCCCTTAAGGAACTTATCTAGATGTGTGGTGAGCACTTTAAACCCCCAGGTGCTTCACAGAAGTTTATAACGTAGAGCCGTGAAAATAAAAAAATCGCATTTTTTCTACAAAAATGATCTTTTTGCCTCCAAATTTTTATTTTACCAAGGGTAACAGGAGAAAATGGACCCCAGAAGTTGTACAATTTGTCCTGAGTACGCCGACACGCCATATGTGGGGGTAAACCACTGTTTGGGCGCATGGCTGAGCTCGGAAGCAAAGGAGCGCAATTTGACTTTTCAATGCAAAATTGACTGGAATTGAGATCGGACGCCATGTCGCGTTTGGAGAGCCCCTGATGTGCCTAAACAGTAGAAACCCCCCAAAAGTGACCCCATTTTGGAAACTAGACCCCCCCATGGAACTTATCTAGATGTGTAGTGAGAACTTTGAATGCCCAAGTGCATCACAGAAGTTTATAATGCAGAGTCGTGAAAATAAAAAATATTTTTTTTTTTAACAAAAAAGATTTTTTAGCCCCCAAGTTTTTATTTTCACAAGGGTAACAAGAGAAATTGGACCCCAAAAGTTGTTGTCCAATTTGTCCTGAGTATGCTGGTACCCCATATGCGGGGGTAAACCACTGTTTGGGCGCATGGCTGAGCTTGGAAGGGAAGGAGCGCCGTTTTGGAATGCAGACTTTGATAGAATTGTCTGCAGGCGTTATGTTGCGTTTGCAGACCCCTAATGTACCTAAACAGTAGAAACCCCCAACAAGTGACCCCATTTTGGAAAATAGACCCCCCAAGGAACTTATCTAGATATGTGGTGAGAACTTTGAATGCCCAAGTGCTTCACAGAAGTTTATAATGCAGAGTAGTGAAAATAAAAAATATATTTTTTTCCCACAAAAGAGATTTTTTAGCCCCCAAATTTTTATTTTCACAAGGGTAACAAGAGAAATTGGACCCCAAAAGTTGTTTTCCAATTTGTCCTGAATATGCTAGTACCCAATATGTGGGGGTAAACCACTGTTTGGGCACACGGCAGAGCTCGGAAGGGAAGGAGCGCCATTTTGGAATGCAGGCTTTTGATAGAATGGTCTGCGGGCATTATGTTGCGTTTGCAGAGCCACTGATGTATCTAAACAGTAGAAACCCCCCACAAGTGACCCCATTTTGGAAACTAGACCCCCCAAGGAACTTATCTAGATATGTGGTGAGAACCTTGAATGCCCAGGTGCTTCACAGAAGTTTATAATGCAGAGTAGTGAAAATAGAAAATATTTTTTTTTTCCACAAAAAATATTTTTTAGCCCTCAAGTTTTTATTTTCACAAGGGTAACAAGAGAAATTGGATGCCAATATTTGTTCTCCAATTTGTCCTGAGTATGCTGGTACCCCATATGTGGGGGTAAACCACTGTTTGGGCACACGGCAGAGCTCGGAAGAGAAGGAGCGCCATTTTGGAATTCAGACTTTGATAGAATTGTCTGTGGGTGTTATGTTGCGTTTGCAGAGCCCCTGACGTACCTAAACAGTAGAAACCCCCCACAAGTGACCAAATTTTGGAAACTAGACCCCCTAAGGAACTTATCTAGATATGTGGTGAGAACTTTGAATGCTCAAGTGCTTCACAGAAGTTTATAATGCAGAGTAGTGAAAATAAAAAAATATTTTTTTTTCCCACAAAAAAGATTTTTAGCTCCCAAGTTTTTATTTTCACAAGTGTAAAAACAGAAATTTAACCACAAATTTTGTTGTGCAATTTCTCCTGAGTACGCCGATACCCCATATGTGGAGGTAAACCACTGTTTGGGCGCACCGCAGAGCTTGGAAGTGAAGGAGCACCGTGTGACTTTTTCAATGCAGAATTGTCTGGAATTGAGATCGGACGCCATGTCGCGTTTGGAGAGCCCCTAATGTGCCTAAACAGTGGAAACCCCCCACAAGTGATACCATTTTGGAAACTAGACCCCTTAAGGAACTTATCTAGATGTGTGGTGAGCACTTTGAACCCCCAAGTGCTTCACAGAAGTTTATAACGTAGAGCCGTGAAAATAAAAAATCGCATTTTTTCTACAAAAATGATCTTTTTGCCCCCAAATTTTTATTTTCACAAAGGTAACAGGAGAAATTAGACCACAAAAGTTGTTGTGCAATTTCTCCTGAGTACGTCGATACCCCATATGTGGGGGTAAACCACTGTTTGGGCGCACCGCAGAGCTTGGAAGAGAAGGAGTGTCGTTTTACTTTTTCAATGTAGAATTGGCTGGAATTGAGATCGGACGCCATGTCACGTTTGGAGAGCCCCTGTTGTGCCTAAACAGTGGAAACCCCCCACAAATGACACCATTTTGGAAACTAGACCCCTTAAGGAACTTATCTAGATGTGTGGTGAGCACTTTAAACCCCCAGGTGCTTCACAGAAGTTTATAACGTAGAGCCGTGAAAATAAAAAAATCGCATTTTTTCTACAAAAATGATCTTTTTGCCTCCAAATTTTTATTTTACCAAGGGTAACAGGAGAAAATGGACCCCAGAAGTTGTACAATTTGTCCTGAGTACGCCGACACGCCATATGTGGGGGTAAACCACTGTTTGGGCGCATGGCTGAGCTCGGAAGCAAAGGAGCGCAATTTGACTTTTCAATGCAAAATTGACTGGAATTGAGATCGGACGCCATGTCGCGTTTGGAGAGCCCCTGATGTGCCTAAACAGTAGAAACCCCCCAAAAGTGACCCCATTTTGGAAACTTGACCCCCCCATGGAACTTATCTAGATGTGTAGTGAGAACTTTGAATGCCCAAGTGCATCACAGAAGTTTATAATGCAGAGTCGTGAAAATAAAAAATATTTTTTTTTTTAACAAAAAAGATTTTTTAGCCCCCAAGTTTTTATTTTCACAAGGGTAACAAGAGAAATTGGACCCCAAAAGTTGTTGTCCAATTTGTCCTGAGTATGCTGGTACCCCATATGTGGGGGTAAACCACTGTTTGGGCGCATGGCTGAGCTTGGAAGGGAAGGAGCGCCGTTTTGGAATGCAGACTTTGATAGAATTGTCTGCAGGCGTTATGTTGCGTTTGCAGACCCCTAATGTACCTAAACAGTAGAAACCCCCAACAAGTGACCCCATTTTGGAAAATAGACCCCCCAAGGAACTTATCTAGATATGTGGTGAGAACTTTGAATGCCCAAGTGCTTCACAGAAGTTTATAATGCAGAGTAGTGAAAATAAAAAATATATTTTTTTCCCACAAAAGAGATTTTTTAGCCCCCAAATTTTTATTTTCACAAGGGTAACAAGAGAAATTGGACCCCAAAAGTTGTTTTCCAATTTGTCCTGAATATGCTAGTACCCAATATGTGGGGGTAAACCACTGTTTGGGCACACGGCAGAGCTCGGAAGGGAAGGAGCGCCATTTTGGAATGCAGGCTTTTGATAGAATGGTCTGCGGGCATTATGTTGCGTTTGCAGAGCCACTGATGTACCTAAACAGTAGAAACCCCCCACAAGTGACCCCATTTTGGAAACTAGACCCCCCAAGGAACTTATCTAGATATGTGGTGAGAACCTTGAATGCCCAGGTGCTTCACAGAAGTTTATAATGCAGAGTAGTGAAAATAGAAAATATTTTTTTTTTCCACAAAAAATATTTTTTAGCCCTCAAGTTTTTATTTTCACAAGGGTAACAAGAGAAATTGGATGCCAATATTTGTTCTCCAATTTGTCCTGAGTATGCTGGTACCCCATATGTGGGGGTAAACCACTGTTTGGGCACACGGCAGAGCTCGGAAGAGAAGGAGCGCCATTTTGGAATTCAGACTTTGATAGAATTGTCTGTGGGTGTTATGTTGCGTTTGCAGAGCCCCTGACGTACCTAAACAGTAGAAACCCCCCACAAGTGACCAAATTTTGGAAACTAGACCCCCTAAGGAACTTATCTAGATATGTGGTGAGAACTTTGAATGCTCAAGTGCTTCACAGAAGTTTATAATGCAGAGTAGTGAAAATAAAAAAATATTTTTTTTTCCCACAAAAAAGATTTTTAGCTCCCAAGTTTTTATTTTCACAAGGGTAACAGGAGAAATTGGACCCCAAAAGTTGATGTCCAATTTATCCTGAGTACGCTGATGCCCCATATGTGGGGGTAAACCACTGTTTGGGCGCACGGCAGAGTTCAGAAGGGAGGGAGCACCATTTGACTTTTTTAGCGCAAAATTGGCTGTCGTGTTTGGAGACCCCCTGATGTACCTAAACAATGGAAACCCCCAAATTCTAACTCCAACCCTAACTCCAACACACCCCTAACCCTAATCTCAACACGATCCATAATCCTAATCACAACCCTAACGATAATCACAACCCTAACCCCAAAACAGCCCTAATCTCAACCCTAACCATAACCCTAATCAAAACCCTAAATCCAACACACCCCTAACCCTAATCTCAACCCTAACCTCAAACCTAACCCTAATCCCAATACACCCCTAATCCTAATCCCAATCCTAACCTTAACCCTAATCCCAACCCTAACCCTAATCCCAAACGTAACCCTAATCCCAACCCTAATCCCAAACGTAACCCTAATCCCAACCCTAATCCCAAACGTAACCCTAATACCAACCCTAATCCAAACCCTAACCCTAATCCCAACTCTAACCCTAACTTTAGCCCCAACCCTAACCCTAACTTTAGCCCCAACCCTAACCATAACTTTAGCCCCAACCCTAACCCTAACCCTAATTTTAGCCCCAACCCTAGCCCTAACCCTAACTTTAGCCCCAACCCTAACCCTAGCCCTAACTTTAGCCCCAACCCTAACCCTAAGGCTACTTTCACACTTGCGTCATGTGGCATCCGTCGTTTTGGACAAAAAACGGATCCTGCAAATGTGCCCACAGGATGCCTTTTTTGCCCATAGATTTGTATTACCGACGGATGGCCACACGTCGCGTCCATCGTGCACTGGATCCGTTGTGTTTTGGCGGACCGTTGTCACAAAAAAAGTTCAATGTAACCTTTTTTTTGTAGGTCGCGTCCGCCATTTCCACGCAGGCGTGGCCTTAACTCTGCCCCCTCCTCCCCAGGACATAGACTGAGCAGCGGATGCGTTGAAAAACTGCATCCGCTGCCCACGCTGTGCACAATTTTCACAACGTGCGTCGGTACGTCGGGCCAACGCATTGCGACCGCCCCGTACCAACGCAAGTGTGAAAGAAGCCTAAGGCTACTTTCACACTAGCGTCGTACTCGGCCCATCGCAGTGTGTCGGGCCGACGTACCGACGCTAGCGTTGTAAGCGCCGCACAACGGGTGCAGCGGATGCTGTTTTTTCAACGCATCCGCTGCCCCATTGTGAGGTGCGGGGAGGCGGGGGCGGAGTTCCGGCCGCGCATGCGCGGTCGGAAATGACGGACACGTCGCACAAAAAAAGTTACATGTAGCGTTTTTTTGTGCTGACGGTCCGCCAAAGCACGAGGCATCCGTCGCACGACGGATGCAACGTGTGGCAATCCGTCGCAATGTGTCGCTAATGCAAGTCAATGGAGAAAAAACGCATCCTGCAAGCACTTTTGCAGGATGCGTTTTTTCTCCGACACATTGCGATGGAAGCCAAAACACGCTAGTGTGAAAGTAGCCTAACCCTAACCCTAAATTTAGCTCCAACCCTAACCCTAAGTTTAGCCCCAACCCTAACCCTAGCCCTAACCCTAACCCTAATTTTAGCCCCAACTCGTCTCTCCTGCCGGCCGGCAGATGGCAGCAGATGGCGGGCGCACTGCGCATGCGCCCGCCATTTTCTTTCCCGAGGAAGAAGCCGGCTGGCAAGAGGAGACGCAGGAGGACCCAGGGACACCGGGTGAGTATGATAGGGTCCCCGAATCCCCCTATTTCTCTGTCCTCTGATGTGCGATCACATCAGAGGACAGAGAATTACAGATCTTTTTTTTTTTTTTGCGGTCGCCGGTAAACAGTTAATTACCGGCGATCGCAAAACAGGGGTCGGTAAAAACCAACCCCGATCATGTTCTTTGGGGTCTCGGCTACCCCCGGCAGCCGAGACCCCAAAGATCTTCCGGGTGCTGGGCGGCGGGCGCACTGCGCATGCGCCCGCCATTTTTTCCCGGAAAAAAGATGGCGGCGCCCATCGGGAGCCACGAGGAGCACCGGGGGAGATAGGTGAGTATTGGGGGGCTATTGGGGGCCATCGGGGACACTATTTCTCTGTCCTCCGATGTGCGATCACATCGGAGGACAGAGAAATTAAATGGCAAATCGCGGGTTTTTTTTTTTTGTTGCGACCGCCGGTATACGGTTAATTACCGGCGATCGCAACTCGGGGGTCGGTAAAACCCCCCCGAATCATGTTCTCTGGGGTCTCGGCTACCGTCGGCAACCGAGACCCCAGAGAAAATCCGACTCTGGGGGGCGCTATTCACTTTTTCCACAGCGCCGTATTATAGTAGTTATATTCTTGTACATAGGAGCAGCATTATAGTAGTTATATTCTTGTACATAGGGGCAGTATTATAGTAGTTATATTCTTGTACATAGGAGCAGTATAATAGTAGTTATATTCCTGTACATAGGTGCAGTATTATAGTGGTTATATTCTTGTACATAGGAGCAGTATTATAGTAGTTATATTCTTGTACATAGAGGGCAGTATTATAGTAGTTATATTCTTGTACATAGAGGGCAGTATTATAGTAGTTATATTCTTGTACATAGGAGCAGTATTATAATAGTTATATTCTTGTATATAGGGGCAGTATTATAGTAGTTATATTCTTGTACATAGGGGCAGTATTATAGTAGTTATATTCTTTTACATAGGAGCAGTATTATAGTAGTTATATTCTTGTACATAGGAGCAGTATTATAGTAGATATATTCTTGTACATAGGAGCAGTATTATAGTAGTTATATTCCTGTACATAGTGTAAGATTGCACTTATTGAGTGTATTGGGGGACACTTGCTTAGTACGGGATTAACGTAGTCAGGCACGATTTTTCAAACAAAACAGTCCATCCGGTTTATTAAAGTGTCATAAACCGGGTTAGGAGCAGTATTAAAGTAGTTATATTTATGTACATAGGAGCAGTATTATAGTAGTTATATTCTTGTACATAGGCGAAGTATTATAGTAGAAATATTTTTGTACATAGGAGCAGTATTATAGTAGGTATATTCTTGTACATAGGGGCAGTATTATAGTAGTTACTATAATACTGCCCCTATGTACAAGAATATAACTACTATAATACTGCCCCTATGTACAAGAATATACCTACTATAATACTGCTCCTATGTACAAAAATATTTCTACTATAATACTTCGCCTATGTACAAGAATATAACTACTATAATACTGCCCCTATGTACAAGAATATAGTTATATTCTTGTACAAAGGAGCAGTATTATAGTAGTTATATTCTTGTACATAGAGGGCAGTATTATAGTAGTTATATTCTTGTACATAGTGTAAGATTGCACTTATTGAGTGTATTGGGGGACACTTGCTTAGTACGGGATTAACGTAGTCAGGCACGATTTTTCAAACAAAACAGTCCATCCGGTTTATTAAAGTGTCATAAACCGGGTTATGCACAGTTCATATTATACATTTCATAGAACACAATAGGCACCAACTGGTGATATTAACTTGCAGCTTTATCTTGTACACTTCATATACGGCTTTGTCTCACAGACACTAAACATGCTGGACCTCTCACTTCGTCCCGTTACCATGGGTGTCCGTACGCCGAACAGTTCACCAATGTCCCTAGTCATGTAGCGCACATGACATTGGGTCGCGGTCTCTAAACACGCTGAACCTCACCCGTGCAGTTGCCGTGGGAGACCACACAGTTCATAGACTAACACAAGCACCAACAGTTAATGGTACCTTATGGGAGCTCCTGCTCCACCTGCTGACTACTCGTCAGTCCTCTCTCCTGGGGAAACTGCCTTTACGGGGTTCACCAGCTTGCCTGGCCGGCACACATCAGTCAGTCCAGAGCCACCGGAGGACGGTAGCTTCCCCAACACAGACCTTCCAGAACCAAAGTCTTACTGTGTGCTATTCAGGATGTCCATCCCACATGGGACTGTCCAACACACTGGCATGTGCTCTTCAGGATTCCTACTCCCAGGAAATCCAACACAGGTTGTGCTCTTTAGGAAGTCTACTCCCAGGTCTTCCAACACAGGTTGCCCAGTGTGCTATTCATTACGTCCATCCCACATGGGACCGTCCAACACACTGGCATACGCTCCTCAGGACTCCTACTCCCAGGAAATCCAACACAGGTTGCCCACACATGTGACCTGACCAGGTGCTATTCAGGACCTCGTCCAACACCCCAGGCATATGACCTGTCCAGGTGCTATTCAGGACCTTGGTCCAACACCCCAGGCCACCAGGTCTGAAGCCCCACCATGTGCTCTTCAGGACTCCTACTCCCAGGAAATCCAACACATACTTCCAGGACCTTCACCACTCAGGTCCAAACACTGCAACCACACAGGAACCATGTGACCCACACCCTGGTCACATTATATACCCTTAACCACTCCCCTGGGTGGGAGTGTGGATGTGTGGCTAGTTTGTCCCGCCCATCTCACACAACTAGCCTAGTAAGTCTCCCTTACAACTACACCATACACATACACACTCTTGAGGGACTACAGGTCCCAGAACAACAACAACAACATTGCATCAGACATACCACGCAGACTCCCTCTGCGACACATATCGGCCATTCACAACACTGCCAGTCACTGTTTCACCAGCATTATAACAACAAATATGCCTCCATGCATATCCCAAGGAGCACACACAGTGCCCCCTAGCCACCACAGGGGTCACTGCATCACAATAGGGGCAGTATTATAGTAGTTATATTCTTGTACATAGAGGGCAGTATTATAGTAGTTATATTCTCGTACATAGAGGGCAGTATTATAGTAGTTATATTCTTGTACATAGGGGCAGTATTATAGTAGTTATATTCTTGTACATAGGGGCAGTATTATAGTAGTTATATTTTTGTACATACAGTAGGAGCAGTATTATAGTGGTTTTATTCTTGTACATAGGGGCAGTATTATAGTAGATATATTCTTGTACATAGGAGCAGTATTATAGTAGTTATATTCTTGTACGTGGGGCAGTATTATAGTAGTTATATTCTTGTACATACAGTTAGGTCCATATATATTTGGACAGAGACAACATTTTTCTAATTTTGGTTACAGACATTACCACAATGAATTTTTAAACAAAACAATTCAGATGCAGTTGAAGTTCAGACTTTCAGCTTTCATTTGAGGGTATCCACAATAAAATTGGATGAAGGGTTTAGGAGTTTCAGCTCCTTAACATATGCCACCCTGTTTTTAAAGGGACCAAAAGTAATTGGACAATTGACTCCAAGGCTATTTCATGGACAGGTGTGGGCAGTCCCTTCGTTATGTCATTCTCAATTAAGCAGATAAAAGGTCTGGAGTTGATTTGAGGTGTGGTGCTTGCATTTGGAAGGTTTTGCTGTGAAGTAAACATGCGGTCAAAGGAGCTCTCCATGCAGGTGAAACAAGCCATCCTTAAGCTGCGAAAACAGAAAAAAACCATCCGAGAAATTGCTACAATATTAGGAGTGGCAAAATCTACAGTTTGGTACATCCTGAGAAAGAAAGAAAGCACTGGTGATCTCATCAATGCAAAAAGACCTGAGCGCCCACGGAAGACAACAGTGGTGGATGATCGCAGAATAATCTCCATGGTGAAGAGAAACCCCTTCACAACAGCCAACCAAGTGACCAACACTCTCCAGGAGGTAGGCGTATCAATATCCAAATCTACCATAAAGAGAAGACTGCATGAAAGTAAATACAGAGGGTTCACTGCACAGTGCAAGCCACTCATAAGCATCAAGAATAAAAAGGCTAGACTGGACTTTGCTAAAAAAAACATCTAAAAAAGCCAGCACAGTTCTGGAAGAACATTCTTTGGACAGATGAAACCAAGATCAACCTCTACCAGAATGATGGAAAGAGAAAAGCATGGCAAAGGTGTGGTACAGCTCATGATCCAAAGCATACCACATCATCTGTAAACCACGGCGGAGGCAGTGTGATGGCTTGGGCATGCATGGCTGCCAGTGGCACTGGGTCACTAGTGTTTATTGATGATGTGACACAGGACAGAAGCAGCCGAATGAATTCTGAGGTATTCAGAGCCGCCATACTGTGTGCTCAGATCCAGCCAAATGCAGCCAAACTGATTGGTCGTCGTTTCATACTACAGATGGACAATGACCCAAAACATAAAGCCAAAGTAACTCAGGAGTTTATTAAATCAAAGAAGTGGAATATTCCTGAATGGCCAAGTCAGTCACCTGATGTCAACCCAATTGAGCATGCATTTCACTTGTTAAAGACTAAACTTCAGACAGAAAGGCCCACAAACAAACAGCAACTGAAAACCACCGTAGTGAAGGCCTGGCAGAGCATCAAAAAGGAGGAAACACAGCGTCCGGTGATGTCCATGAGTTCAAGACTTCAGGCAGTCATTGCCAACAAAGGGTTTTCAACCAAGTACTAGAAATGAACATTTTATTTAAAATTATTGAATCTGTCCAATTACTTTTGTGTTATGACCCCAATGGCGAGGGTCTCAGAGGAACGTGGAAGTCTGCAGAGTACAAAAATCCAGCTCATAGGGCAGTGGTAACTGGGTTGACCATATATCTACTCCTAACGCCAACACTAGAAGTAGCCGGGGATCATTCCTACGTTGATTCTAGATGACACGCGCCAGCCGGAGAATCTAGCTACCCCTAGTAGAGGAAAACAAAGACCTTTCTTGCCTCCAGAGAAGGGGACCCCAAAGCTGGATAGAAGCCCCCCACAAATAATGACGGTTAGGTAAGAGGAAATGACAAACACAGAAATGAACCAGGTTTAGCACAGAGAGGCCCGCTTACTGATAGCAGAATAAAGAAAGGTAACTTATATGGTCAACAAAAACCCTATCAAAATCCACACTGGAAATTCAAGAACCCCCGAACCGTCTAACGGTCCGGGGGGAGAACACCAGCCCCCCTAGAGCTTCCAGCAAAGGTCAGGATATCGATTTGGAACAAGCTGGACAAAAATACAAAACCAAAACAAATAGCAAAAAGCAAAAGGCAGACTTAGCTGATATAACTGGAACCAGGATCAGTAGACAAGAGCACAGCAGACTAGCTCTGATTACTACGTTGCCAGGCATTGAACTGAAGGTCCAGGGAGCTTATATAACAACACCCCTAACTAACGACCCAGGTGCGGATAAAAGGAATGACAGAAAAACCAGAGTCAAAAAAACTAGTAACCACTAGAGGGAGCAAAAAGCAAATTCACAACAGTACCCCCCCCTTAGTGAGGGGTCACCGAACCCTCACCACGACCACCAGGGCGATCAGGATGAGCGGCATGAAAGGCACGAACTAAATCGGCCGCATGAACATCAGAGGCGACCACCCAGGAATTATCCTCCTGACCATAGCCCTTCCACTTGACCAGGTACTGAAGCCTCCGCCTGGAGAGGCGAGAATCCAAGATCTTCTCCACCACGTACTCCAACTCGCCCTCAACCAACACCGGAGCAGGAGGCTCAGCAGAAGGAACTACAGGCACAATGTACCGCCGCAACAAGGACCTATGAAATACATTGTGAATAGCAAACGACACAGGAAGATCCAGATGAAAAGATACAGGATTAAGGATTTCCAATATCTTGTAAGGCCCAATAAAACGAGGTTTAAATTTGGGAGAGGAAACCTTCATAGGAACAAAGTGGGAAGAAAGCCATACCAAATCCCCAACGCGTAGTCGGGGACCCACACCGCGGCGGCGGTTGGCAAAGCGCTGAGCCTTCTCCTGTGACAACTTCAAGTTGTCCACCACATGATTCCAGATCTGCTGCAACCTATCCACCACAGAATCCACCCCAGGACAGTCAGAAGGCTCCACATGACCCGAAGAAAAGCGAGGATGGAAACCAGAGTTGCAGAAAAAAGGCGAAACCAAGGTGGCGGAACTAGCCCGATTATTAAGGGCAAACTCAGCCAACGGCAAGAATGTCACCCAATCGTCCTGATCAGCAGAGACAAAACACCTCAAATAAGCCTCCAAAGTCTGATTGGTTCGCTCCGTCTGTCCATTAGTCTGAGGATGGAAAGCAGACGAAAACGACAAATCAATGCCCATCCTACTACAAAAGGATCGCCAGAACCTGGAAACGAACTGGGATCCTCTGTCTGACACAATATTCTCAGGGATGCCGTGCAAACGAACCACGTTCTGGAAAAATACAGGAACCAGATCGGAAGAGGAAGGCAGCTTAGGCAAAGGAACCAAATGGACCATCTTGGAAAAGCGATCACATATCACCCAGATAACGGACATGCCCTGAGATAGCGGAAGATCAGAAATGAAATCCATGGAGATATGTGTCCAAGGTCTCTTCGGGACAGGCAAGGGCAAGAGCAACCCGCTGGCACGAGAACAGCAAGGCTTAGCTCGAGCACAAGTCCCACAGGACTGCACAAATGACCGCACATCCCTTGACAAGGAAGGCCACCAAAAGGACCTGGCCACCAGATCTCTGGTGCCAAAAATTCCCGGGTGACCTGCCAACACCGAGGAATGAACCTCGGAAATTACTCTGCTGGTCCACTTATCCGGGACAAACAGTCTGTCAGGTGGACAAGACTCAGGCCTATCAGCCTGAAATCTCTGCAACACACGTCGCAGATCCGGAGAAATAGCTGACAAGATAACTCCATCTTTAAGAATACCAACAGGATCAGCGACTCCAGGAGCATCAGGCACAAAGCTCCTAGAAAGAGCATCGGCCTTCACATTCTTTGAACCTGGTAAATACGAGACAACAAAATCAAAGCGGGAGAAAAACAATGACCAGCGGGCCTGTCTCGGATTAAGGCGTTTAGCAGACTCGAGATACATCAGATTTTTGTGATCAGTCAAGACCACCACACGATGCTTAGCACCCTCGAGCCAATGACGCCACTCCTCAAATGCCCATTTCATGGCCAACAACTCCCGATTGCCCACATCATAATTTCGCTCGGCAGGCGAAAACTTCCTAGAGAAAAAGGCACAAGGTTTCATAACAGAGCAACCAGGGCCTCTCTGCGACAAAACGGCCCCTGCCCCAATCTCCGAAGCATCCACCTCAACCTGAAAGGGAAGTGAGACGTCAGGCTGGCACAAAACAGGCGCCGAAGTAAACCGGCGTTTCAACTCCTGGAAAGCCTCCACGGCAGCAGGAGCCCAGTTAGCTACATCGGAGCCCTTCTTGGTCATATCCGTCAAAGGTTTCACAATGCTAGAAAAATTAGCGATAAAACGACGGTAGAAGTTAGCGAAGCCCAAGAACTTCTGAAGACTCTTAACTGACGAGGGCTGAGTCCAATCAAGAATAGCTCGGACCTTGACTGGGTCCATCTCCACAGCAGAAGGGGAAAAAATGAACCCCAAAAAGGGAACCTTCTGTACACCAAAGAGACACTTTGAGCCCTTGACAAACAAAGAATTTTCACGCAAAATTTTAAAGACCAACCTGACCTGCTCCACATGCGAATCCCAATTATCAGAAAAAACCAAAATATCATCCAGATAAACAATCAAAAATTTATCCAGATACTTCCGGAAAATGTCATGCATAAAGGACTGAAAAACTGAAGGCGCATTGGAGAGCCCAAAAGGCATCACCAAGTACTCAAAATGACCTTCGGGCGTATTGAATGCGGTTTTCCATTCATCACCTTGCTTAATGCGCACAAGGTTGTACGCACCACGAAGGTCTATCTTGGTGAACCACTTGGCACCCTTAATCCGGGCAAACAAGTCAGACAACAGCGGTAAAGGATACTGAAATTTGACAGTGATCTTATTTAAAAGCCGATAATCAATACAAGGTCTCAAAGATCCGTCCTTTTTTGCCACAAAAAAGAATCCCGCACCAAGAGGGGAAGAAGACGGACGAATATGTCCTTTCTCCAGAGACTCCTTGATATATGAACGCATAGCGGTATGTTCAGGTACCGACAGATTAAACAGTCTTCCCTTAGGAAATTTACTGCCTGGGATCAAATCTATAGCACAGTCACAGTCCCTATGAGGAGGCAGTGCACTGGACTCAGACTCACTGAAGACATCCTGATAATCAGACAAATACTCCGGAACTTCCGAAGGCGTAGAAGAAGCAATAGACACAGGCAGGGAATCCCCATGAATACCACGACAGCCCCAACTTGAGACTGACATAGCCTTCCAGTCCAGGACTGGATTATGGGTCTGTAACCATGGCAGCCCTAAAACAACCAAATCATGCATTTTATGTAAAACCAGGAAACGTATCACCTCGCGGTGTTCAGGAGTCATGCACATGGTAACCTGTGTCCAATACTGCGGTTTATTTGCTGCCAATGGTGTAGCATCAATACCCCTAAGAGGAATAGGATTTTCTAATGGTTCAAGAGTAAAACCACAGCGCTTAGCAAATGAGAGATCCATGAGACTCAGGGCAGCACCTGAATCTACAAACGCCATGACAGGATAAGATGACAGTGAGCAAATCAAAGTTACAGACAGAATAAATTTAGGTTGCAAATTACCAACGGTGACAGGACTAACAACCTTAGCTATACGTTTAGAGCATGCTGAGATAACATGTGTAGAATCACCACAGTAGTAGCACAAGCCATTCCGGCGTCTATGAATTTTCCGCTCATTTCTAGTCAGGATTCTATCACATTGCATTAAATGAGGTGTCTGTTCAGACAACACCATGAGGGAATTTGCGGTTTTTCTATCACATTGCACCGAATTAGGTGTCTGTTCAGACAACACCATGAGGGAATTTGCGGTTTTGCGCTCCCGCAACCGCCGGTCAATTTGAATAGCCAGTGCCATAGTATCATTCAGACCTGTGGGAATGGGAAAACCCACCATAACATTCTTAATGGCTTCAGAAAGGCCATTTCTAAAATTAGCGGCCAGTGCACACTCGTTCCAATGTGTCAGCACGGACCATTTCCGAAATTTTTGGCAATACACTTCAGCCTCGTCCTGCCCCTGAGACATAGCCAGCAAGGCCTTTTCTGCCTGAATCTCAAGATTGGGTTCCTCATAAAGTAAACCGAGCGCCAGAAAAAACGCATCAAGATCAGCCAATGCCGGATCTCCTGGCGCCAGCGAAAAAGCCCAATCCTGAGGGTCGCCCCGTAAGAACGAAATAACAATTTTTACTTGCTGAGCAGAATCTCCAGATGAACAGGGTCTCAGGGACAAAAACAATTTACAATTATTCACGAAATTCCTAAACTTAAACCTGTCTCTGGAAAACAGTTCAGGAATCGGTATTTTAGGTTCTGACCTAGGATTTCTGATAACATAGTCTTGTATGCCCTGCACACGAGTAGCCAGCTGGTCCACACTTGTAATCAAGGTCTGGACATTCATGTCTGCAGCAAGCATAGCCACTCTGAGGTAAAGGGGAAGAAGAAAGAAAAAAAAACTCAGAATCTTCTTTCTTATAATCCCTCTTCTGCAATGCATTAAACATTTAATACTGGCCTGGCAAACTGTTATGACCCCAATGGCGAGGGTCTCAGAGGAACGTGGAAGTCTGCAGAGTACAAAAATCCAGCTCATAGGGCAGTGGTAACTGGGTTGACCATATATCTACTCCTAACGCCAACACTAGAAGTAGCCGGGGATCATTCCTACGTTGATTCTAGATGACACGCGCCAGCCGGAGAATCTAGCTACCCCTAGTAGAGGAAAACAAAGACCTTTCTTGCCTCCAGAGAAGGGGACCCCAAAGCTGGATAGAAGCCCCCCACAAATAATGACGGTTAGGTAAGAGGAAATGACAAACACAGAAATGAACCAGGTTTAGCACAGAGAGGCCCGCTTACTGATAGCAGAATTAAGAAAGGTAACTTATATGGTCAACAAAAACCCTATCAAAATCCACACTGGAAATTCAAGAACCCCCGAACCGTCTAACGGTCCGGGGGGAGAACACCAGCCCCCCTAGAGCTTCCAGCAAAGGTCAGGATATCGATTTGGAACAAGCTGGACAAAAATACAAAACCAAAACAAATAGCAAAAAGCAAAAGGCAGACTTAGCTGATATAACTGGAACCAGGATCAGTAGACAAGAGCACAGCAGACTAGCTCTGATTACTACGTTGCCAGGCATTGAACTGAAGGTCCAGGGAGCTTATATAACAACACCCCTAACTAACGACCCAGGTGCGGATAAAAGGAATGACAGAAAAACCAGAGTCAAAAAAACTAGTAACCACTAGAGGGAGCAAAAAGCAAATTCACAACACTTTTGGTCCCTTTAAAAACAGGGTGGCACATGTTAAGGAGTTGAAACTCCTAAACTCTTCATCCAATTTTAATGTGGATACCCTCAAATGAAAGCTGAAAGTCTGAACTTCAACTGCATCTGAATTGTTTTGTTTAAAATTCATTGTGGTAATGTCTATAACCAAAATTAGAAAAATGTTGTCTCTGTCCAAATATATATGGACCTAACTGTAGGTGCAGTATTATAGTAGTTATATTCTTGTACATAGGGGCAGTATTATAGTAGTTATATTCTAGTACATAGGAGCAGTATTATAGTAGTTATATTCTTGTACATAGGGGCAGTATTATAGTAGTTATATTCTTGTACATAGGGGCAGTGTTATAGTAGTTTTATTCTTGTACATAGGGGCAGTATTATAGTAGTTATATTCTAGTACATAGGAGCAGTATTATAGTAGTTATATTCTTGTACATAGGGGCAGTATTATAGTAGTTATATTCTTGTACATAGGGGCAGTATTATAGTAGTTATATTCTTGTACATAGGGGCAGTATTATAGTAGTTTTATTCTTGTACATAGGGGCAGTATTATAGTAGTTATATTCTAGTACATAGGGAGCAGTATTATAGTAGTTATATTCTTGTACATAGGGGCAGTATTATAGTAGTTATATTCTTGTACATAGGTGCAGTATTATAGTAGTTATATTCTTGTACATAGGTGCAGGATTATAGTAGTTATATTCTTGTACATAGGGGCAGTATTATAGTAGTTATATTCTTGTACATAGGAGCAGTATTATAGTAGTTATATTCTTGTACATAGGAGCAGTATTATAGTAGTTATATTCTTGTACATAGGAGCAGTATTATAGTAGTTATATTCTTCTACATAGGGGCGGTATTATAGTAGTTATAATCCTGTACATAGGGGCAGTATTATAGTAGTTATATTCTTGTACATAGGGGCAGTATTATAGTAGTTATATTATAGTAGACATTTGTATATGATTATTGCTGTGTTGGTGAATATATTGTTGGCAGGATTTTTAGTAGAATTTATGCATATAACCTGCAATATAATGTTGCGTCTCCTGAATCTCATTTCTTAGTAATTGGTGTGAGATTTACTGACAATTATTACAAGCTTATTTTATATATCATGGCATCATGTTTCGCAATAACATATTTTCTCTTTAATTAACGCTATGTATGAATGAGTACAATTAATAGAGGATAGAGCGTTCGTTATGGAGCAATTAAGAACAAAGATATTGATAATTTATATATAAATATTTAAAGTAAGAAGTAATTGCAAAGATCTCAGATCATTTTCCCGTATAAATGAGCCGCTGTGTTATTGCGAATGTTGGTGAAATATATCGGAAATTAGAATGTGTAAATTATCAGACGTATTAGATGTCGTTCTCACAGTTCAGCGTCTTAGAGTCTGATACAGGGAATGGCTGAAAGAAAGCTCTGGAATCACCTAGAAAACTTTGAGAAGTCACAACAAGCAGCCATGAGGAAGGTGCCCTTGTATTTCCCGGAAGACAAACCTCCAGCGACAAATGAATAACGCCGGAAGCCAACTTGGCGCCACTATTTGACTCAGTGTCTGTCTTGTGGCTTTTCGGAGTGATGCCTGATGACCAGAATATTAATGAAATGTCATAAAAGATTCTTCTCCGCCGGTCACACATCAATTGTAAAATGTGACAAGTGAAATATGTCGCCGGGGTCATATCGGGGAACGCTTAGACTCATGCACCTCCATCATCAGGACATGATGTGGCTGCAAACCACTATTTCTGCCGAGGAGTCGTACGGCCGTGATGTCTGATATAAGACGGTGTTTCCTCCCAGTCGTATTTTACAGGCTCAGGAACGGTGTACAGCGATTTACAGGATTTATCTACAGATCATGATGATGTAAATCCATTCTCCATGTCTCATGCACTGAGATACATCATGTCTTATGTGTATACTCCAGCGTCATCCAGAGCTGCATTCACCATTCTGCGGTTGCTTTTTTGGGAGTGGGCTTGTGGGGTGTTCGCGGTATACAGCAGGTCTTGTGGGGTTTTTCCGGTATACAGCAGGTCTTGTGGGGTGTTCGCGGTATACAGCAGGTCTCCTGGGGTGTTCCCAGTATACGGTGGGTGGGTTTTGTGGCGTGTTCCCTGTATACAGCAGGTCTTGTGCCGTGTTCCCAGTATAAGGCAGGTCTTGTTGGGTGTTCCCGGTATACGTGGGGTCTGTGGGGTGTTCTCAGTATAGGGCAGGTCTTGTAGGGTGTTTCCAGTATATGGAGGGTCTGTGGGGTGTTTCTGGTATACTGGAGGTCTATGGGGTGTTCCCAGTATATGGCAGGTCTTGTGGGGTGTTCCAGGTATACGTGGGGTCTGTGGGGTGTTCTCGGTATATGGCAGGTCTTGTAGGGTGTTTCCAGTATATGGAGGGTCTGTGGGGTGTTTCTGGTATACTGGAGGTCTATGGGGTGTTCCCGGTATACGGCAGGTCTTGTGGGGTGTTCCCAGTATATGGCAGGTCTTGTGGGGTGTTCCCGGTATACGGCAGGTCTTGTGGGGTGTTCCCGGTATATGGGAGGTCTATGGGGTGTTCCCAGTATACAGCAGGTCTTGTGGGGTGTTCCCGGTATAAGGCAGGTCTTGTGGGGTGTTCCCAGTATATGGGGGGTCTGTGGGGTGTTTCCTTTATATGGCAGGTCTTGTGGGGTGTTCCCGGTATACGGCAGGTCTTGTGGGGTGTTCCCGGTATATGGGAGGTCTATGGGGTGTTCCCAGTATACAGCAGGTCTTGTGGGCTGTTCCCGGTATAAGGCAGGTCTTGTGGGGTGTTCCCAGTATATGGGGGGTCTGTTGGGTGTTTCCTTTATATGGCAGGTCTTGTGGGGTGTTCCCGGTATACAGCAGGTTTTGTGGGGTGTTCACGGTATACGGCAGGTCTTGTAGGGTGTTTCCAGTATATGGAGGGTCTGTGGGGTGTTTCCAGTGTAAGGCAGGTCTTGTTGGGTGTTCCCAGTATAAGGCAGGTCTTTTGGGGTGTTCCCAGTATACGGCGGGTATTTTGGGGTGTTCCCAGTATACGGCGGGACATACCCTGGGGGCAGTTAGGTCGGTAGGTGGTAGGGTAAGGTAGGGCAAAAAGGTAAAGTGGGTAGGGTCAGGTAGATAAGTAGGGATAGATAGGGACAGGTAAGGGGCAGTCTAGGGATAGATAGTTAGATGGATGGATGATAAGGTAGTTAGGTGAGGGTAAGTGAGGGATAGGTAGGGAGAGTTTTAGAAATCTAGGGTCAGAAATAGGTAGAGAGAGAGAGAAAAATAGGTAAGAGGTAGTTAGGGAAGGAGCCTCCTCTTTCTCCACTATCTGGTGATGGTTTTGCACCTGTAGATTTTTGTTTTGCTTTGAAAGTTAATATGGATATTGGGCTTGCAGGCGCCAAACTTGGGTCTGGTGTGTTTTGCTAAAGTGGTTTTTGTAATATGCTAGAATGTTAAGATCATGCTGTGTTATTTCTTGTATAGTGTTTTGGGGGGGCGAAGGTGTTTTTTGGGACATCCTCGGGGATGCTTGTTGAGCTAAGAAGCTCCAATGGACAAAAGACCATGATGGACAGTGGACTCTGCGGACTTTCCATGGACCTTTCTTGTGTGTCGGCGTTGGGTTTAAATAGGGTAGGTTTTTGTCTGTTAATAAAATAATAAATAATAACAATAATAATTAAAAAAAAATTATATATACACTCACCGGCCACTTTATTAGGTACACCTGTCCAACTTCTTGTTAACACTTAATTTCTAATCAGCCAATCACATGGCGGCAACTCAGTGCATTTAGGCATGTAGACATGGTCAAGACAATCTCCTGCAGTTCAAACCGAGCATCAGTATGGGGAAGAAAGGTGATTTGAGTGCCTTTGAACGTGGCATGGTTGTTGGTGCCAGAAGGGCTGGTCTGAGTATTTCAGAAACTGCTGATCTACTGGGATTTTCACGCACAACCATCTCTAGGGTTTACAGAGAATGGTCCGAAAAAGAAAAAAAATCCAGTGAGCGGCAGTTCTGTGGGCGGAAATGCCTTGTTGATGCCAGAGGTCAGAGGAGAATGGGCAGACTGGTTCGAGCTGATAGAAAGGCAACAGTGACTCAAATCGCCACCCGTTACAACCAAGGTAGGCCTAAGAGCATCTCTGAAAGCACAGTGCGTCGAACTTTGAGACAGATGGGCTACAGCAGCAGAAGACCACACCGGGTACCACTCCTTTCAGCTAAGAACAGGAAACTGAGGCTACAATTTGTACAAGCTCATTGAAATTGGACAGTAGAAGATTGGAAAAA
Source organism: Ranitomeya variabilis (assembly GCF_051348905.1). Classification (NCBI taxonomy): domain Eukaryota; kingdom Metazoa; phylum Chordata; class Amphibia; order Anura; family Dendrobatidae; genus Ranitomeya; species Ranitomeya variabilis. Next base: position 390,609,815 of record NC_135233.1, on the reverse strand, counting down.
CGTTGCTTGGTCTGATGAGTCTCGATTTCTGCTGCGACATTCGGATGGTAGGGTCAGAATTTGGCGTAAACAACATGAAAGCATGGATCCATCCTGCCTTGTATGGAGCATCTTTGGGATGTGCTGCCGACAAATCTGTGGCAACTGTGTGATGCCATCATGTCAATATGGACCAAAATCTCTGAGGAATGCTTCCAGCACCTTGTTGAATCTATGCCACGAAGAATTGAGGCAGTTCTGAAGGCAAAAGGGGGTCCAACCCGTTACTAGCATGGTGTACCTAATAAAGTGGCCGGTGAGTGTATATAGGTATATATATATATATATATATATACAGTATATAATAAAATTGGAACAGTACCGGGGGGCGTGGCCTGAACTCTGAGCAGAGCAGACATGTCTAACCCGGGCTCCTTAGATTCCCCCGTTCTGGGACCTCAAACCCGCACTTAACCCTCGGAAAATACTCCTCTGAGACGAAGGAACATCAGGCTTCCCATCTTGCCTCATCTGCAGTCGGAGAGACCCCGCAGCAGAGGGACGCCAGACAGCGTCTGAAGCGACCAGGAGGAGAGACGCCATTACTGCCTCCCAGCGAGACTCCAGCAGTGGACTGACAATCCGCGGCAGAGGACGAGTCTGTAAAACAGGTGCTGGGACGCGAGGCAGGGAGGGAGACCGCGGCACAGCACGGAGGGTCCCGGTGAGTGTGGGAGTGCCGGAGGAGCAGGGAGAGGACGCTAATCACAGCGGCGGCCATTTTGATACGTGGGCTGCTGAGAGCCGGTCAGCGAGCGGTATAGGCTGCCTGCAGTACACCCCTGCTACCTATCTCTATCGTCCCCTCGCGTCCCGCTGTTCCACATTGCGCTCACCTGGTCTGAGTGAAGGACTTGGTGCTATACTTGCCTGGGGCTGCGGTGGCTCTACTCGGGCTTCCTCTTCCCCCTCCTTGGTCTCCCCCCTTTTTGGCACCAAACGTGGTGGTTCCACAGGAGAGTAGGCATGCATCCATAGATAAATCTGCATCTACTGACTTGCTCACAGCCCACAAAAACCCCCAATCATACCTCTTACTGAGTTTGAAGTTTGTACAGGGGAAAGGCACTTGCTGTTGGAGGGGCTGTCTACCTGATGTAGACATACAGGCCTCACGGATTACCCCCACAACCATTTATTAGCTTTTAAAGATCCTCGGGTGTATATGGGCAAAAATAAAAAACGTTCTGGACTACCTCCAGATTCTGATACTCACTCCGGCGACATGGATCGTTTCCTAAATACAAATAGCCAACATAGGAGCACAAGATCCAAATCTTCCACTAAGACCTCAAGTGACAGTTCTTATTTACATGATCTACCAGCCCACCAGGGTTCTCCTGATAGAATGACTGAAGATGGGTATGATAATAAGGAACTTTCAGATGAAGTGACTGTAAATGAGCTTAGCAAATTTATTAGAACACTTCCCACCAAGACAGATTTGGAAGTCTTTGTCTGCCGCATTGAAAATTCCTACAAAAAAGAGCTTCATGCCCTCAAATCAGAATTTACATCCCGAGTGGAGGACGTGGAGAAGTCCCAGGAAATTATTTTACAAGAACTACAAATGCCTAGAGAAGTCATAGCTAGCCATGCCCAGAGATTGGAGGAGTTTGCAACTGGAATGGAAGACTTAGAAAATCGCAATAGACGTAATAATATCAGAATACGTGGCCTTCCTGAAACTGTAAATCCCTCTGACCTGGATTCCACTGTTCAAAAATTATTCCTTGACTTATTAAACGATAGGGAGGGAGGCTCAATAGAGTTCGACCGTATACACAGATCTCTTGGACCTAAACCGCCATCAGAATCAAGACCCAGGGATGTTATCTGCAGAGTACATTATTATAAAGTCAAGGAGGCCATCATGCTGGCCGCCAGGCAGAGAGGTACCATCAACTACTGTGGAACACAGATTTTATTACTCTCGGATTTATCTAGACGTACATTACAGCTCAGGAGAGCATTGCGACCCTTGCTATTCCTCCTCAAAGAAAAAGACATTAAGTACAAATGGGGATTCCCATTCCAGCTGATAGCTTTTAAAGGAGGGAAAACAGCCATTTTCCGTAACTTGGGGGATCTGACCAACTTTTTGGGCACTTTTGAACTGCCAATGACTGATCTTCCTGATTGGCCACATTCCCCCCAACTACCAGATATACCTCCAAGATGGCTGAAAGCGCAGCACACCAAGCAGCGCAAAAAGAGTGGCTCCCCCCCAGCTCCAACATGAGGGGAGTCCCCTTCGCGTGCTGCCTACTCCTGTGAAATATTCTATTCTCACAAATTGACATGAGCTGCATTGACTCTTACAATGTCTTGGTTCTGAGTCCCCCGTGTTACGTCTTGGGAATTATTTTCTATTGGTCTACGAACCCGGTCACCTGATTCCGGGATAATGCTACAGAATAGCTGGTTTTCTTATCTACTTTTCTGTTTGTATGATAAGCGTGACCTGCATATAGTTTGAACAGGCCCATATACTAGTTATCTAAGTTTGATATTATATTTTATTGCTTCGGTTGTGGGGGTGATGGATAGAGGCTAATTCTCGCCTTCGGCTTCTTTCCACCCCGATTGTAGTTTTTGGTGGTCTACCACCAAACAGCCACACCATGATTTCTAACTCTAGGTGCCCATTCACCACACATTTAGCTTTTTTCTATTATCTTCAACTCTCTAACTCTTTCTTTTTTTTCTCTTCCACACCCCTCCTCCTCCAACTCCCGGACCTACTCCCAACCCAAAAACCGTACAAAAAATTCCCTAGGATCTGGTCTCAACGTCCATACTATCAATTACACGAAATTTACTCTAGACATGACTGGAATTAAATTTTGCTCCCATAATGTTAAAGAGCTAAATATACCCGAGAAAAGGAGACCGATCGTGTATTCTAACCATAAACAGCGTATATCAATTTTAATGCTTCAGGAAACACACTTCAAGACTGGAGTGACTCCTAATTGTACATCCTATTACTACCCCAAGTGGTTCCATAGTACAAACCCTCATTCTAAATCTAAAGGAGTGTCTATAGGTTTCCATAAATCTTTCCTACCCGAGATCCTTGAATCATTAATCGACACAGAGGGAAGATATATTTTCTTGAGGGTGGCATGGGGGTCGCTGTGATGGTGTGATATGTTATGTGGGTATCATTTTGTGTATATTTCTATTTTACTGATTATCATGGTGTTCTCTTGTAGTATGAGTTATTTGCCAATTGATGAATGGCTGTTATTTGCCAGCTGATATCAGCCCCCACATTCCTGTACTGTTATCTCTCCACAGGGTCTGTGAATAAACCTGTTTGCTAATATGCTAATGACATATTGAACTAGCTTGTTGAAACAATGACCTCCTGTAGTGCCTTAATCTACCAGGCACCTTTGTCAGGTGTGGGAGGCCTGAAAACCACCCCAAACTGTCTGACTACTCCTGGACATAAGGAGAGGACAGGAGCTGGGGGGAATTCAGATCATGTGTGGAACCATGATGTGAAGAGCACATCAGAGAGAAAGAAGAGTATATGGACTATGTTGTCCTCTGTGCTGGATTGTTGGACTTTTATTCTGTAACTGAACTGCATTCGTGTTCTGGAATATTTTATCCATTGTGTGGTGGATCGTATATGGACCTTTCGTACTTTTGCCTAAATAAAGGTCTTGGGATTGTTCACTCTTCGCTGGCTCTGTTGATTGTGTGATACCGGAGAAGGACTCTGTGACAACTGGTGGCAAGCAGTGGGATCAACAGAGCGTAACTTAATGGAGAACCACACACAGTGTGAGTACAGAAATTGGACTGTATACAGTTTACAGGAGAGAGCCAGAGACCTGGGCCTGAACTACCAGGCTGACTAAAGAAGACTTAATTGATCTACTGGTGGGTGCTAACCAGACCACCTCCTCCCATATGTCTGAAGGACAAGCCCAGGAGACGAGGACCCCCACCCCAAAAAGCCAGTGGGTGGTGTGGTACGAAGAAGAGATGGCGGTTCTGGGCCCAGGCATCTCTCAGGAGTACAAGGAGGAGGCTGCCCGCCGGGCACAGCAGAGACAAGAAGCAATGGAGCTTTAAAGAGGGAGTAACGCAATGTGGAATGTAAACCCAACGATCCGGGAGCCTGTACGGATCACCCGGTCAGAGTTTAAGCCATTTGATGAGGCTTCCGGAGATGTGGAGGGGTTCTTTAAGGACTTTGAGCAGCAGTGTGCTGTGATGCAGGTGCCCCACTCTGGCTGATTGCGTTTGTTAGTGGGACTCCTGAATGGTAGCATGGCGGAGGCTTACCGAACCATTGACTCCCAGCGGAACCGGGATTATAACATTGTAAAGCGGACTATCCTGGATTACCATGCTATCATGCCAGGCTCATATAGGGCCAAGTTCCGAGACCTCACATGCACTACGGGGGGATCGTTTAGGATGTATGCACATAAGATGTCCCAGGCATGTCGGAGATGGCTGGAAGCAGAAAACGCCTTTACTGTGGAAGATGTTATACAGGCATTCCTTATAGAACAATTTCTCGCGAAGTGCCCCGCAGAGGTACGGGAATGGATTCGGGAGCGCACGCCGTGCACCGTGGATAGAGCTGCAGCCCTGGCCGATGAAGCCCTTACTATCCGACCGCGATGGGGGAGGCTTCTGGACAATGAACCACGGCCTTCTCCTGCACCCCGTCCCTCTCCGATTATATCTGCCCCTCCACCCAGCCGCAGGCCGATGACAATCACAGCTCACAATCCTGGGCCCCAACAGTTCCGACCATGACCTGGGGGTATCACAGAGAGGAGATGTTACAGGTGTGGGCAACCTGGACATTTGCAGTCTGGCTGTCCCTCAAGGATTCGGAGGGAGCCCCACGCAGCCCCACCTTGTCCAGTGCATCTTGGGCACTCCATCCCGCCTGAGGAAGAGCTACCACCTCCCCCACCAGAGTGGACCACCGACCACGGCACCGTAGATACCCCTCGTGGAGTGTACGGACTCCAGCCTTTGTCCATCAGAAATACAGAGCAACGGCATTGCCACCTGCAGGATGTCTTAATTGATGGATACAAAGTGTCGGGATTTAGAGACACGAGGGCATTCCTGACTATCGCTGACCCCTGTGTGGTTCGACCCGAGGCAATTCACCAGGGCCCGGGAATTCCCATTATCCTGGTGGGGGTGTCCGCAAATATATACAGCAAGCTTTGGTACGTTTGGATTACGGTTTTGGAGAAAAACTGTGTTGAATTGGCGTTATGGGAGGACTTCCTGCAGATATCCTCCTTGGAAATGACATTGGGGAGTTACAAAGTCATTTTGTGGGAGCAGAAGGTCTGTGAGCCTCTCACTGTTCTGAAAGAACAATTGGAGGGAGATATCGCAGATACCGCAACACCCATCATTCCCTACGTTCTAGAGTTCAGAGACTGTCTCGCCCAGCTAGATACCTTGGCTAATGAACATCAGCGAACGGCCCAGTCCAGTCAAAAAGCCTGGTATGACCATAAAGCCAGGACCCGAGAATTTATGGACAAGTGCTCATGATTATTGCAACCCCTGCCACTGTACAAGGAACTATAAACTATTGAGCAATGTGGACTAAAGAGAGCAGGCCAGAGGTCTCTGTAGACCTAATGGCGTGCTCACTTATTATGAGGGGGGAGAGGTTGTGATGGTGTGATATGTTATGTGGGTATCATTTTGTGTATATTTCTATTTTACTGATTATCATGGTGTTCTCTTGTAGTATGAGTTATTTGCCAATTGATGAATGGCTGTTATTTGCCATTTGATATCAGCCCCCACATTCCTCTACTGTTATCTCTCCACAGGGTCAGTGAATAAACCTGTTTGCTAATATGCTAATGACATATTGAACTAGCTTGTTGAAACAATGACCCCCTGTAGTGCCTTAATCCACCAGGCACCTTTGTCAGGTGTGGGAGGCCTGAAAACCACCCCAACCTGTCTGACTATTCCTGGACATAAGGAGAGGACAGGAGCTGGGGGGAATTCAGATCCTGTGTGGAACCATGATGTGAGGAGCATATGAGATAGAAAGAAGGGAATATGGACTGTTATCCTCTGTGCTGGATTGTTGGACTTTTATTCTGTAACTGAACTGCATTCGTGTTCTGGAATATTTTATCCTTTGTGTGGTGGATCGTATATGGACCTTTCGTACTTTTACCTAAATAAAATAAAGGTCTTGGGATTGTTCACTCTTCGCTGGCTCTGTTGATTGTGTGATACCGGAGAAGGACTCTGTGACAGTATACTCACTTTGGCAAATGTATACTTTCCCAACCAGGGCCAGCAGAAATTCGGCTACATATGTAAGCGACTTCTAGAGAAATTTGCAGGTGCCCTACCAATAGTTCTCAGGGGCGACTTTAACCTCCCAATGAACCCTCTGGTTGATGTTTCATAGGGCAGATCTTCTTACCCTCCATCCTCTATTAAAAAAGTGAAGAAACAAATATATGATCTACGTCTGCAGGACGTGTGGAGGGTTCTACACCCGGGCACGAAAGACTATAGTTTCTATTCCCAAATATATTCCACATACAGCAGAATCGATTATTTTTTTGTCTCCCATTGTTTGCTGGACTTCGAGGTGAGGGCGGATAAAGGATCTGTGTTATGGTCTGACCACGCACCTATTTACTTTATGATACACCTAGATCCTTCTGCGAGATCTAGCTTTTCCTGGCGGCTAAACGATAGCCTGTTGCAGGATCCGATTTGTTTATCATCGGTGAAAAGCTCAATTGAGAGCTTTGTGGCGGACCATGCAGGAGATCCAATGTCCCCTTCAATACAATGGGAAGCCTTGAAGAGTGTCTTACGGGGTGTATTTATCTCTCAGGGAGCTCGTCTTAAGAAAGAACGCTTGACTAACATAGCTGATCTCTCCTCGCAGATCCACAGACTGGAGATGCAACACAAGCAGGACCTCTCCCCACTTACCCTATCAAACTTGTCCACAGCTAGACAGAAACTACTTACGATCCTAGACCAGAAGTCTCGCTGTTTCAGAGAATGAGTCAGAAGCCGATTCTACCATTTAGGGAACAAGAGCGGTAAATATCTAGCGAGAGCCTTACATCCGCGGGGCCCACAAACATTTATCTCACACATTAAAAATGCCAAGGGTCAGAAAGTTCATAGCCCCAGGGATATTTTATCTAGCTTCTATGACTATTATAGCTCCCTCTATAACATAAACGGCCGTTTCAGAGATCTCCCCGCCCACTGATTCCAAGAAAAAATTAAATCCTATATCCAACTAAACAAATTACCCACAATCTCTGAGGAGATCCTAGCCGATCTTGAGAATGACTTTTCTCTAGAGGAGGTCACGTCTGTGGTCCGAGACTTGAAATTGGGTAAAAGCCCAGGTCCCGATGGTTACACAGCAGGCTTCTATAAGCAATTCTCAGATCTGCTATGCCCTCCATTCTTATCAACATGCAACTTCATTTCCTCAGGAAGTTCCTTCCCTCCTCAAGCCCTAACTGCTCATATCACAATTATTCCAAAACCGGGAAAGGATCCGTCACTGTGTAGCAACTATCGTCCTATCTCGCTTATAAACATTGATGTAAAAATTTACACCAAAATGATATCAAAGAGACTTAATTGCCTCCTGCCCCACCTGATTAATCAGGACCAAGTGGGTTTCATACCGGGAAGAGAGGCCAGGGATAACACCATTAGATCCATTTCTTTGATTGATAGAGCCAACAAAAAAGGTGATCCTTTGTGTATACTGTCGATAGATGCGGAAAAAGCATTCGACAGAGTGGGATGGGAATTCATGTGTCAAACGCTTAAAGGCATTTTATTACAAAAGAAGGCACTGTGGAGTATTAGGGCCCTTTATGAGTTTCCTTCTGCTCAGGTTAAGGTGAACGGCTCTCTGTCAGACCCTTTCCGCATACGAAACGGCATGAGACAGGGGTGCCCACTGTCCCCTTTACTCTATGTTCTAACCATGGAACATTTGGCAGTTGCAATTCGTAACAATCCCTCTATAGCAGGACTGAAGATCCAATCAGACGAACATAAACTGGCACTGTTTGCTGATGACATACTTATGTATGTTACCTCTCCTGTCCAGGGCCGGCTCCAGGTTTTTGAGGGCCCCGGGCGAAAGAGTCTCAGTGGGCCCCCCCTTTAACACATACCACGATTCATGATCGCACATACACTAGCCATGTAGTATATAGCACAGCCACGTAGCATATAATACAGCCATGTAGTATATAATAGCGCACGTAGCATATAACACAGCCATGTAGTATATAAGACGGCCCACGTAGTTTATAGAACAGCCATCTAATATATAGCACAGCCCACGTAGCATATAACAGCCCACGTAGTATATAGAACAGCCATGTAGTATATAGTCACTTGCCCTATATAGTGCTGCACAAGCGTTATGGCCCCATAGATGCTCCATACAGGCACTTGTCCCATTATAGTGCTGCACAAACGTTATTGCCCCATAGATGCTCCATACAAACACTTGCCCCTTATAGTGCTGCACAAACGTTATTGCCCCAAGATGCTCCATACAGACACTTGCCCCATTTGCTGTTGCTGCGGAAAAAAAAAAAAAATCACATACTCACCTCTCCGTCGCTCAGGCCCCAGGCACTTTCAATATTCACCTTTCCTCGTTCCAGCCACCGCTCCGTCTCCATCTTCAGCACTGACGCTCAGGCAGAGGGCGCGCACTAACCACGTCACCGCGCCTGCCGCTCTCTGACCTCAGCGTCACTGCTGAAGATGGAGACGGAACGGCGGCTGGAGCGAGGACAGGTGAATATCACGCAGCGCTCCCCTCCCCGTCATACTCACCTGCTCCTGGCAGCTGGCGCGGTCCCTGCTTCCCTGGAGCCGCAGCTTCTTCCTGTATTGAGCGGTCACCGTTACCGCTCATATTACAGTAATGAATATGCGGCTCCACCCCTATGGCAGGTGGAGCCGCATATTCATTACCATAATGAGCGGTACCATGTGACCGCTTAGTACAGGAAGAAGCTGGGGAGCCGGGGACCTGCAGGGACCGCGCCAGCCGCCAGGAGTAGGCGAGTATAATTAGACAGCCCCGCCCCCCGGTCCTAGGCACTGGCAGCTGCCTGCCCCTACGCCGGTCTTAAATGGGCCCCCCTGTCTCGCCAGGGCCCCGGCACTTGCCCGGGTACGCCGGGTGCTGACACCGGCCCTGCTCCTGTCACTAGCTTACCTAACATTCTATCGGAATTGAATAGCTATGGTGCATTAAGTAATTTTAAAATCAACTCACATAAATCCGAAATATTAAATATCTCGTTATCACCCTCCTTAGTCTCACAGCTGTGCTCCTCATTCCCATTTAGATTGCGATCCGACTCCCTTGCTTACTTGGGTATAAAATTAACTGCCAAGTCATCACAATTATATGATGCCAACTATAAAATAGCCTTAAATAACGCAGAACTTGATCTGGAGAGATGGAACAAATTACATTTATCTTGGCTTGGAAGAATTAATGCGATCAAAATGGATCTATTGTCATGTCTTCTTTATTTCTTCCAGACCATTCCCTTGTTTCTTCTAGCTTCCTTTTTCTCCAGACTCAAGACAGTAATAACGAGATTTGTGTGGTCAGGGAAATGTCCACGTTTGGCATACCACCTCCTGAGCAGAACTGAACAATCTGGAGGACTGAGCCTCCCAGATTTTTTACTCTATAATAATTATGCATCTCTTGGTACTTGATGGTCCGTGATTATGTAGATCAAACGTCAATAAAGTCCCTACAGATTATCTTTGCTGGAACTGAGCCTCCGCCAGGTTCGTGGTTTTTCCATGAACAAATTAAAAGTTACCTCATGGAGTTGTCCAGACGGGCCGACATCTTTAGACAGCTCGCCCCCTTTGAGTCCGCGTGCCTGGGTGGGAGCCCTTTGACCCACACGATATCACTGCTATACAAAGTGTTCCAAGAACACCAAACAACCTCACTTGACTCTCCCACATTTTTCTTAAAATGGGAGAATGATCTGAACAAACCATTAACTCCAGAGGACCGCCTTAAAAGTCTCCTCTTCACTTTCAGATTTTCATTATGTTCAGACTATCAAGAAAGAAGCTATAAACTTCTGACAAGATGGTACAAATGTCCATCCAGTATCCGTATTATATTTCCCACTACCCCCGATACCTGCTGGAGGTGCTGTGGGGACAAAGGTACATACCCGCATATCTGGTGGTCCTGCCCACCTATACACAATTTCTGGGTGGACATCTTTACACTCTACAACAAATTATCTCTTGGTAAAGTCCAGCCTACTATGGAACTGGCCCTGCTGTCTATATGTGACCTCTCCATCGCCAAAATCAAGAAAAGTTTATTAGGTCACTTCCTGACAGCAGCGCGTAATCTAATTCCCTGTTTTTGGAAGCAATCAACGTCTCCTTCACGCGCTGATTTTGTTATGGAACTGAATCATATATATGCAGCGCCCCAGAGTCCTGGTCGTTGCAGTACTGTGGCTCCGCCACTATGGGGAGCTATGGTGCGTCTGATGGCACTGAAGGAGTTCATCGGATCAGGTATCACAGACACCAATACATTTCACAGCCGGGCCTCCGGGGGGAGCTAAGGGTGCTATTCATTAGGCCACTCCCCACCATAGTGGGTAAACTGGGGGTCAGGCAGGAAGTTAGAGGAGAAAGATGACTGGGTTGGAAACAGACAACACCTTGTGGCAGAGGGTGTTGTGGGGGAAGATACAGTAGGGTCTCTGTCAGGGGTGGGATCCTGACAGAGGCTTGGCAACAAGAAAGAACGTAACGGGACCGTGCCTGCTCCGGGTAGCGGCGGTGCCCAAGGAAGGACTAGAAGAGAGATAGATTGTGCTGAGTGAGAAACGAGATCACGCAAAGGAGAAATACCAGTAGGGGTCGTGCTGTAAGACCGAAGCAACATCCTACTGAGGCGCACTACCGGTGGCCGGAACGCCGAGGGAGTATCATAACATTCAGCTTCAAGCAATACTCCAAACAGCGGCAGGACAGTCAGTCTAAGGCGGGCTGTCTCACTTATATCACCTATGCAGTCTTGGGGGGCAACTTGTGGAGAGGGGCGACTCTAGGGTCCCGGAGGAGCTCCGAGCCTACCCGTCAAACGGATGCCGTCCCAACCAGAACATCAGGGAGGGACGGGGGATTAGCAGAACATCATCTAATCGAGTTGTGAGGGAACTTAAGAAACAGACACAACAGTTGTGGGGGACTTTCCGTAAGCACAGCAGGGAAGGACCACAACACATAGTGCTAGAAGGAAGGCACAGATTTCCACCTGCTAAGAGAACTCTGGAGGTGCCATTGGACCGGCCGGACTTGCGCAGCCTGGTGAACCGTGTTCCGGACTGAGGACCCAGAGATCTTCAGTAAAGAGGTAAAGAGACTGCAACCTGGTGTCCTCGTTATTTACTGCACTGCACCACTACAGCGTCACCACCATCATCCATATCCATCATTCACTGAGCGCCCCACGGCAGGGTCACGGACCGGGGCCTAGCCGCCGTGACAACCCCAGAGCAGAGACTCAGAGGCCCGGTACCGGGTACCCCTCGGCCCTGCGGCAGTGGGGGCGCTACAAACTTGGCGTCACGAACAGGATCTACTTAAGCCTGAAAAATCAGGTCATGTGTGCCTTGGAACTGTGATTTATCGTGCTTGGACTGTACTTTATTGCAAGGACTGTGCTGCGCCATTTACCGCCAAAATCCGCCGCCATTACAGCGCCACGAGGAGCGCAGGAGAAGAAGAAGGGCGTGGAAGTGGGCGTGAACAAACTGAAGAGCGCGAAAGTCAATGGCCGCCCAGTCTAAATATTTCTGCACTGTGAGGACGTGTCCGTCAGCAGCCGAGATCCGCCTCCTAATCCTCAATGGAGGGCGGAGACAACGAAAACGAAACCGCCCACGAAGGAGAGAGCGGGAAAAGGACCAGGAAGAAGAAGTGAGCGACATGGAGGACGCCGTGGCGAGCCGCCCGGAGCCGGAGCGTGGGGTCGGAGCAGAGGACTCCCCCAGCCACCCGGAGGGGCACCGTAACCAGGCCTCCACCGCTGATGCGGAATTCCTGCAGGCCGGAGTGGACGAGCTCAGCGACCGACCCCGGCGGACGCAGCTGAGCACTGAGGCCGGGTGGAAGAAGGCCATCATCAGGAGCCTCACCAGACATCTGTCGGCAGCCTCATCTGGTTCGGAGCAGGAAAGAAGTCCCAGCGCTCCGAAGCCGGAAAGCGAGATGCTGCGAGCAGAGATGACAACGTCGCAGCACAAGGCCCCGCAACCAGCGTTCCAGACCCCAGCGGAGACGGAGCAGATCGGCACCGGAGGGACCGCATCTGAAGCAGGTATGAAGGACGACCCTGCCCTGACGACCGACACCGCTCCAGTGACTGCTAGTGCCGCAACTGCTGACTCCATCCCAGTGACTGATCTTGCAGCAGCCGCTACCTCTGCTGCAGCAAATGCCCCTACTCAAGCTGCGCAGACCTCCATCGCTGCGCCCGATTTAACAGTACATGCAAGACGGATTAACGGCGTTTGTCCAGCACTGGGTGTGACCCTGGACCTCACTCTTCCCAGGCCAGGAAGGGTTAAGTGCCAGGTGCAGCCCTGGAAGCTGTCCAACTAAACCTCGGAAACCTGAAACTGTACATAGTTAACTGTTTGTTTCCCTGCTTTTTGCTGCTTTAACCCCTTAGTGACAGAGCCAATTTGGTACTTAATGACCGAGCCAATTTTTACAATTCTGACCAGTGTCACTTTATGAGGTTATAACTCTGGAACGCTTTATCGGATCCCGCTGATTCTGAGATTGTTTTTTCGTGACATGTTGTACTTCAAGTTAGTGGTAACATTTCTTCGATATTACTTGCGATTATTTATGAAAAAAATGGAAATATGGCGAAAATTTTTAAAATTTTGCAATTTTCAAACTTTGTATTTTTATGCCCTTAAATCAGAGAGATATGTCACAAAAAATAGTTAATAAATAACATTTCTCACATGTCTACTTTACATCAGCACAATTTTGGAAACAATTTTTTTTTTTGTTAGGGAGTTATAAGGGTTAAAAGTTGACCAGCAATTTCTCATTTTTACAACACCATGTTTTTTTTAGGGACCACATCACCTTTGAAGTGATTTTGAGGGGTCTATATGATAGAAAATAACCAAGTGTGACACCATTCTAAAAACTGCACCCCTCAAGCTGCTCAAAACCACATTCAAGAAGTTTATTAACCCTTTACGTACTTCACAGGAACTAAAACAATGTGGAAGAAAAAAATGAACATTTAACTTTTTTTTGCAAACATTTTACTTCAGAACCATTTTTTTTAATTTTCACAAGTGTAAAAACAGAAATTTAACCACAAATTTTGTTGTGCAATTTTTCCTGAGTACGCCGATACCCCATATGTGGAGGTAAACCACTGTTTGGGCGCACCGCAGAGCTTGGAAGTGAAGGAGCACCGTTTGACTGTTTCAATGCAGAATTGGCTGGAATTGAGATCGGACGCCATGTCGCGTTTGGAGAGCCCCTAATGTGCCTAAACAGTGGAAACCCCCCACAAGTGACACCATTTTGGAAACTAGACCCCCCAAGGAACTTATCTAGATGTGTGGTGAGCACTTTGAACCCCCAAGTGCTTCACAGAAGTTTATAACGTAGAGCCGTGAAAATAAAAAATCGCATTTGTTTTCACAAAAATGATTTTTTTCGCCCACAAATTCTTATTTTCACAAGGGTAACAGGAGAAATTAGACCAAAAAAGTTGTTGTGCAATTTCTCCTGAGTACGTCGATACCCCATATGTGGAGGTAAACCACTGTTTGGGCGCACCGCAGAGCTTGGAAGTGAAGGAGCACCGTTTGACTTTTTCAATGCAGAATTGGCTGGAATTGAGATCGGATGCCATGTCGCGTTTGGAGAGTCCCTGATGTGCCTAAACAGTGGAAACCCCCCACAAGTGATACCATTTTGGAAACTAGACCCCTTAAGGAACTTATCTAGATGTGTGGTGAGCACTTTGAACCCCCAAGTGCTTCACAGAAGTTTATAACGTAGAGCCGTGAAAATAAAAAATCTCATTTTTTCTACAAAAATGATCTTTTTGCCCCCAAATTTTTATTTTCACAAGGGTAACAGGAGAAATTAGACCACAAAAGTTGTTGTGCAATTTCTCCTGAGTACGTCGATACCCCATATATGGGGGTAAACCACTGTTTGGGCGCACCGCAGAGCTTGGAAGAGAAGGAGTGTTGTTTTACTTTTTCAATGTAGAATTGGCTGGAATTGAGATCGGACGCCATGTCACGTTTGGAGAGCCGCTGATGTGCCTAAACAGTAGAGACCCCCCACATATGACACCATTTTGGAAACTAGACCCCTTAAGGAACTTATCTAGATGTGTGGTGAGCACTTTAAGCCCCCAGGTGCTTCACAGAAGTTTATAACGTAGAGCCGTGAAAATAAAAAAATCGCATTTTTTCTACAAAAATGATCTTTTTGCCTCCAAATTTTGATTTTACCAAGGGTAACAGGAGAAAATGGACCCCAGAAGCTGTTGTATAATTTGTCTTGAGTACGCCGACACCCCATATGTGGGGGTAAACCACTGTTTGGGCGCATGGCTGAGCTCGGAAGCAAAGGAGCGCCATTTGACTTTTCAATGCAAAATTGACTGGAATTGAGATCGGACGCCATGTCACGTTTGGAGAGCCCCTGATGTGCCTAAACAGTAGAAACCCCCCAAAAGTGACCCCATTTTGGAAACTAGACCCCGCATGGAACTTATCTAGATGTGTAGTGAGAACTTTGAATGCCCAAGTGCATCACAGAAGTTTATAATGCAGAGTCGTGAAAATAAAAAATATATATTTTTTAACAATAAAGATTTTTTAGCCCCCAAGTTTTTATTTTCACAAGGGTAACAAGAGAAATTGGACCCCAAAAGTTGTTGTCCAATTTGTCCTGAGTATGCTGGTACCCCATATGTGGGGGTAAACCACTGTTTGGGCGCACGGCAGAGCTCGGAAGGGAAGGAGCGCCATTTTGGAATGCAGACTTTGATAGAATTGTCTGCGGGCGTTATGTTGCGTTTGCAGACCCCTAATGTACCTAAACAGTAGAAACCCCCAACAAGTGACCCCATTTTGGAAAATAGACCCCCCAAGGAACTTATCTAGATATGTGGTGAGAACTTTGAATGCCCAAGTGCTTCACAGAAGTTTATAATGCAGAGTAGTGAAAATAAAAAATATTATTTTCCCACAAAAAAAGATTTTTTTAGCCCCCAAATTTTTATTTTCACAAGGGTAACAAGAGAAATTGGACCCCAAAAGTTGTTGTCCAATTTGTCCTGAGTATGCTGGTACCCCATATGTGGGGGTAAACCACTGTTTGGGCGCACGGCAGAGCTCGGATTGGAAGGAGCGCCATTTTGGAATGCAGACTTTGATAGAATTGTCTGCGGGCGTTATGTTGCGTTTGCAGACCCCTAATGTACCTAAACAGTAGAAACCCCCACAAGTGACCAAATTTTGTAAACTAGACCCCCTAAGGAACTTATCTAGATATGTGGTGAGAACTTTGAAAGCTCAAGTGCTTCACAGAAGTTTATAATGCAGAGTAGTGAAAATAAAAAAATTTTTTTTTTTCCAACAAAAAAGATTTTTAGCCCCCAAGTTTTTATTTTCACAAGGGTAACAGGAGAAATTGGACCCCAAAAGTTGTTGTCCAATTTATCCCGAGTACGCTGATGCCCCATATGTGGGGGTAAACCACTGTTTGGGCGCACGGCAGAGTTCAGAAGGGAGGGAGCACCATTTGACTTTTTTAGCGCAAAATTGGCTGTCGTGTTTGGAGACCCCCTGATGTACCTAAACAGTGGAAACCCCCCAATTCTAACTCCAACCCTAACCCCAACACACCCCTAACCCTAATCTCAACCCGATCCATAATCCTAATCACAACCCTAACGATAATCACAACCCTAACCCCAAAACAGCCCTAATCTCAACCCTAACCATAACCCTAATCAAAACCCTAAATCCAACACACCCCTAACCCTAATCCCAACCCTAACCCTAATCCCAACCCTAATCCCAAACGTAACACTAATCCCAACCCTAATCCAAACCCTAACCCTAACTCTAACCCTAACTTTAGCCCCAACACTAACTTTAGCCCCAACCCTAAGCATAACTTTAGCCCCCGTCGTCACAAAAAAAGTTCAATGTAACCTTTTTTTTGTACGTCGCGTCCGCCATTTCCGCGCATGCGTGGCCGTAACTCTGCCCCCTCCTCCCCAGGACATAGACTGGGCAGCGGATGCGTTGAAAAACTGCATCCGCTGCCCACGTTGTGCACAATTTTCACAACGTGCGTCGGTACATCGGGCCGACGCATTGCGACCGCCCCGTACCGACGCAAGTGTGAAAGAAGCCTAAGGCTACTTTCACACTAGCGTCGTACTCGGCCCATCGCAGTGTGTCGGGCCGACGTACCGACGCTAGCGTTGTAAGCGCCGCACAACGGGTGCAGCGGATGCTGTTTTTTCAACGCATCCGCTGCCCCATTGTGAGGTGCGGGGAGGCGGGGGCGGAGTTCCGGCCACGCATGCGCGGTCGGAAATGGCGGACACGTCGCACAAAAAAGTTACATGTAGTTTTTTTTGTGTCGACGGTCCGCCAAAGCACGACGCATCCGTCGCACGACGGATGCGACATGTGGCAATCCGTCGCAATGCGTCGCTAATGCAAGCCAATGGAGAAAAAACGCATCCTGCAAGCACTTTTGCAGGATGCGTTTTTTCTCCAACGACGCATTGCGACGGAAGCCAAAAAACGCTAGTGTGAAAGTAGCCTAACCCTAACCCTAGCCCTAACCCTAACCCTAAATTTAGCCCCAACCCTAACTCTAACCCTAACCCTAACCCTAACCCTAACTCTAACCCTAACCCTAACTCTAACCCTAACCCTAACTCTAACTCTAACCCTAACCCTAACTCTAACCCTAACCCTAACTCTAACCCTAACCCTAACCCTAACCCTAATTTTAGCCCCAACTTGTCTTCTCCTGCCGGCCGGCAGATGGCAGCAGATGGCGGGCGCACTGCGCATGCGCCCGCCATGATGAAAAAGCCGGCTGGCAGGAGAAGACAGAAGAGGACCCAGGGACCCCGGGTGAGTATGTCAGGGTCCCCGAATCCCCCTATTTCTCTGTCCTCTGATGTGCGATCACATCAGAGGACAGAGAAATAACTGATCGCTTTTTTTTTTTTTTTTTTTTTTTTTTTGCGGTCGCCGGTAAACTGTTAATTACCGACGATCGCAAAGCAGGGGTCGGTGCAAACCGACCCCGATCATGTTCTTTGGGGTCTCGGCTACCCCCGGCAGCCGAGACCCCAAAGATCTTCCGGGTGCCGGGCGCACTGCGCGTGCGCCCGCCATTTTTTCCCGGAAAAAAGATGGCGGCGCCCATGGGGAGACACGAGGAGCACCGGGGGAGGTAGGTGAGTATTGGGGGTCTATTGGGGGCCATCGGGGACCACATTTCTCTGTCCTCCGATGTGCGATCACATCGGAGGACAGAGAAATTAAACGGCAAATCGCGTTTTTTTTTTTTTTGTTGCGACCGCCGGTAAACGGTTAATTACCGGCGATCGCAACTCGGGGGTCGGTAAAAAACCCCCGAATCATGTTCTCTGGGGTCTCGGCTACCCTCGGCAACCGAGACCCCAGAGAAAATCCGACTCTGGGGGGCGCTATTCACTTTTTCCACAGCGCCGTTAATTAACGGCGCTGTGGATTAAGTACCCTTAGCGGCCGCCGTTAAAAGGCGTATCGGCGGTCGTTAAGGGGTTAAACCCGACTAGGGTTAACTCTTAAAGGGATCCCTTTGTTTACCCGGGATCCCTTCCTCTGCTTTTGCTTTTGTTTCCTGTTTCCTCATTGTTGAAAAGAACTGCTGAATCATGAACAGTGCATGATACAAACTGCTTGTAAATAGTTTGCACCTTCTTAAAGGGGCTTCTTACTGGTTTTACTTAAAGAAGGACTCTTTGTGAAGATACCACACTGGAACCTTTGCTGAGTATGGACTGGTAGCTTGAGAAGATATGCTACCTCATAGAGACTTGTTCCCCTCTTAAAGGGGATGTTCATTTGTTGCGCTTAAACGGCGATATTGCTTTAAGACTGGAAGCAATAATGTCTCGACCAAAGAAAGTGATGATAATGTTTATGTGAGTAAGTTATATGTATTTAACCAGTTGATTGTGAAGAAATGCTGATGATGTTCTCTGGAAAGAAAAAGTGAAAGATAGAAGAAAGATGCAGTGGGCCCGTAGGGATAGACGTGATGTCCAGCATGCATGATAGAGAGAAAGATAATGAGAAGGCTTAATGTTTAGTAGAGAATGTTTTGATAATGTTGCTAGATAGATAGGATAGAAGGTAAACCCTGAGTCCTCATAGGAGTCATGTAGAGATGGCTCAGTGCTCTTAAACTGAAAGTAATGTTATGTTCTATACTGTGTGTAGTAGTGGAAAAGGCAGTAGGCCCGGGCTGAACGGGGCGGTCCTGTAACAGAAAGGAGAGGCAGTAGGTCTGGTGCCGTTAGGACAGGCGGTCCTGCAGATTTAAAGAAGGCGAATGGGAAAGTTAAATTACCTTATAATGTGATTATAGGAAGGTCTTTAGTGGATTCAGAGTGTATGTCCTTAAAGGCAATGTTAAATTATTGTTCAACAATTTTGCACTTAGTAGAATACCCGGTTGGGTAAGAAGAGTTATTTATAGCATGTTGCTATGATATTTTACCATGTTTGTAACGTTCAAGTGTCCTTACCTCCCATATAGGG
This sequence comes from Ranitomeya variabilis, assembly GCF_051348905.1. NCBI lineage: Eukaryota > Metazoa > Chordata > Amphibia > Anura > Dendrobatidae > Ranitomeya > Ranitomeya variabilis. The sequence continues at coordinate 390,590,829 of NC_135233.1, read as the reverse complement.
AAGCCTGTTCAAGTATACTTATTGTTATTGCACTCAACAAAACTGTATGTCTTTTTGCTAACTTGTATTGTTGTTTTCTTCCCAGTCCCGGAGTACTGTGTTTAACCAGGGGGGAGTGCAGCGCCCCAGAGTCCTGGTCGTTGCAGTACTGTGGCTCCGCCACTATGGGGAGCTATGGTGCGTCTGATGGCACTGAAGGAGTTCATCGGATCAGGTATCACAGACACCAATACATTTCACAGCCGGGCCTCCGGGGGGAGCTAAGGGTGCTATTCATTAGGCCACTCCCCACCATAGTGGGTAAACTGGGGGTCAGGCAGGAAGTTAGAGGAGAAAGCTGACTGGGTTGGAACCAGGCAACACCTTGTGGCAGAGGGTGTTGTGGCGGAAGATACAGTAGGGTCTCTGTCAGGGGTGGGATCCTGACAGAGGCTTGGCAACAAGAAAGAACGTAACGGGACCGTGCCTGCTCAGGTTAGCGGCGGTGCCCAAGGAAGGACTAGAAGAGAGATAGATTGTGCTGAGTGAGAAACGAGATCACGCAAAGGAGAAATACCAGTAGGAGTCGTGCTGTAAGACCGAAGCAACATCCTACTGAGGCGCACTACCGGTGGCCGGAACGCCGAGGGAGTATCATAACATTCAGCTTCAAGCAATACTTCAAACAGCGGCAGGACAGTCAGTCTAAGGCGGGCTGTCTCACTTATATCACCTATGCAGTCTTGGGGGCAACTTGTGGAGAGGGGCGACTCTAGGGTCCCGGAAGAGCTCCGAGCCTACCCGTCAAACGGGTGCCGTCCCAACCAGAACATCAGGGAGGGACGGGGGATTAGCAGAACATCATCTAATCGAGTTGTGAGGGAACTTAAGAAACAGACACAACAGTTGTGGGGGACTTTCCGTAAGCACAGCAGGGAAGGACCACAACACATAGCGCTAGAAGGAAGGCACAGATTTCCACCTGCTAAGAGAACTCTGGAGGTGCCATTGGACCGGCCGGACTTGCGCAGCCTGGTGAACCGTGTTCCGGACTGAGGACCCAGAGATCTTCAGTAAAGAGGTAAAGAGACTGCAACCTGGTGTCCTCGTTATTTACTGCACTGCACCACTACAGCGTCACCACCATCATCCATATCCATCATTCACTGAGCGCCCCACGGCAGGGTCACGGACCGGGGCCTAGCCGCCGTGACAACCCCAGAGCAGAGACTCAGAGGCCCGGTACCGGGTACCCCTCGGCCCTGCGGCAGTGGGGGCGCTACATATATAGAATGGAACAATTGATCAGTCAGGACACCGGAACCTCAGGTAAAATGTTCAATGTTTGGTCTCCTTGGATTGTTTTCAGGGAGACCGAGGAGCTGAATACCTGGTTGCGTTAATTGACCTAACCGGACTATTTATAGCTCATGCCCATCATTATTATAGAGAGAAGAACATCAATATATTAGTATAAAAGAATCACTGATTTAACTTAGTCAGGACAAGAGACCCGACTCTATAAGGGGGGGGGGCCTTATCTAGATGCATAGTGAGCACTTTTAATCCCCAGGTGCTTCACAAATTCATCCGTAAAAAAGAAAAAGTACTTTTTTTTTCACCAGTAATTTCTATTAGCCTCAATTTTTTCATTTTCACATGGGCTACAGGATAAAATGCATCACAAAATTTGTTGGGGAATTTCTCCTGAGTACACCAATACCTCACATGTGGGGGTAAACCACTGTTTGGGCACACAGCAAGGCTCAGAAGGGAAGGAGCGCCATTTGACTTCTTGAATGAAAAATTGGCTCCAATCTTTAATGGACACCATGTCGCGTTTGGAGAGCCCCTGTGTGCGTAAAGATTGGAGCTCCCCCACAAGTGACTCCATTTAGGAAACTAGACGCCCCAAGGAACTTATCTAGATGCATAGTGAGCACATTGAACCCCCAGGTGCTTCACACATTGATCCGTAAAAATGAAAAAGTACTTTTTTTCACAAAAAATTCTTTTAGCCTCAATTTTTTTCATTTTCACATTGGTAACAGGATAAAATGGATCCTAAAATTTGTTGGGCAATTTCTCCTGAGTACACCGATACCTCACATGTGGGGGTAAACTACTATTTGGGCACACGGTAAGGTTCGAAAGGGAAGGAGCGCCATTTGACTTTTTGAATAAAAAATTTGCTCCAATCGTTAGCGGTCACCATGTTGTGTTTGGAGAGCCTCTGTGTGCCTAAACATTGGAGCTCCCCCACAAGTGACCCCATTTTGGAAACTAGACCCCCAAGGAACTTATCTAGATGCATAGTGAGCACTTTGAATCCCCAGGTGCTTCACAAATTGATCCGTAAAAATGAAAAAGTACTTTTTTTTCACAAAAAAATTCTTTTAGCCTCAATTTTTTCATTTTCACATGAGCTACAGGATAAAATGGATCATAAAATTTGTTGGGCAATTTCTCCTGAGTACACCGATACCTCACATGTGGGGGTAAACCACTGTTTGGGTACATGGCAAGGCTTGGAAGGGAAGGAGCGCCATTTGACTTTTTGAATGAAAAATTAGCTCCAATCATTAGCGGACACCATGTCGCGTTTGGAGAGCCCCTGTGTGCCTAAACATAGGAGCTCCCCCACAAGTGACCCCATTTTGGAAACTAGACCCCCCAAGGAACTTATAGATGTGTGGTGAGCACTTTGAACCCCCAAGTGCTTCACAGAAGCTTATAACGCAGAGCCGTGAAAATAAAAAATCATTTTTTTTTCCTCAAAAATTATTTTTTAGCCCGCAATTTTTTATTTTCACAAGGGTAACAGGAAAAATTGGACCCCAAAAGTTGTTGTCCAGTTTGTCCTGAGTAGGCTGATACCCCATATGTGGAGGGAACCACTGTTTGGGCGCATGGCAGAGCTCGGAAGGGAAGTAGTGGCGTTTTGAAATGCAGACTTTGATGGAATGGTCTGCGGGTGTCATGTTACGTTTGGAGAGCCCCTGATGTGCCTAAACATTACAAACCCCACACAAGTGACCCCATTTTGGAAACTAGACCCCCTAAGGAACTTATCTAGATGTGTGATGAGCACTTTGAACCCCCAAGTGCTTCACAGAAGTTTATAACGCAGAGCTGTGAAAATAAAAAATCATTTTATTTCCTCAAAAAAATGTTTTTTTAGCCCGCAATTTTTTATTTTCACAAGGGTACCAGGAAAAATTGGCCCCCAATAGTTGTTGTCCAGTTTGTCCTGAGTACGCAGATACCCCATATGTGGGGGGGGAACTACTGTGTGAGCACACGTCGGGGCTTGAAAGGGAAGTAGTGACGTTTTGAAATGCAGACTTTGATGGAATGGTCTGCGGGCGTCACGTTGCGTTTGCAGAGCCCCTGATGTGCCTAAACAGTAGAAACCCACCACAAGTGACCCCATTTTGGAAACTCCCCAAGGAACTTATCTAGATGAGTGGTGATCACTTTGAACCCCCAAGTGCTTCACAGAATTTTATAACGCAGAGCCATGAAAATAAAAAATCTTTTTTCTTCCCACAAAAAAAATTTTTTAGCCCCCTTTTTTTATTTTTCCAAGGGTAACAGGAGAAATTAGACCCCCAATGTTGTTGTGCAATTTTTCCTGAGTACACTTTGCCCCATATGTTTGGGTAAACCACTGTTTGGGTGCATGTCGGGGCTCGGAAGGGAGGGAGCACCATTTCACTTTTTGAATGCAAGATTGGCTGGAATCAATGGTGGCGCCATGTCGCGTTTGGAGACCCCCTGATGTGCCTAAACAGTGGAAACCCCTCAATTCTAACTCCAACACTAACCCCAACACACCCCTAACCCTAATCCCAACTCTAACCATAACCGTAATCACAACCCTAACCCCAACACACCCCTAACCAAAACCCTAACCCCAACACACCCCTAACCCTAATCCCAACCCTAACTATCACCCTAACCACAAGCCTAACCCTAACCCCAACACACCCCTAACCCTAATCTTAACCTAATTCCAACCCTAACCCTAATTCTAACCCTAACTCTAGTTCCAACCCTAACCCTAAGGCTATGTGCCCAAGTTGTGGATTCGTGTGCTGATTTTTGAAAAATCCGCAGGTAAAACACAGTTACTTGCGGATTTACCGCTGATTTCCAATGTTTTTGGTGTGGATTTCACCTGCGGATTCCTATTGAGGAACAGGTGTAAAACGCTGCGGAATCCACACAAAGAATTGACATGCTGCGGAAAATACAACGCAGCGTTTCCGCATGGTATTTTCCGCACCATGGGCACAGCGGATTTGGTTTTCCATAGGTTTACATGGTACTGTAAATGTGATGGAAAACTGCTACGAATCCGCAGCGGCCAATCCGCACCGTGTGCAGATAGCCTAATTCTAGCCCTAACCCTAATTCTAGCCCTAACCCTAATTGCAACCCTAACCCTGATTCTAACCCTAATGCTAATTCTAACCCTAATTCTAACCCTAACCTTAATTGCAACCCTAACCCTAATTCTAACCCTAACCCTAATTGCAACCCTAACCCTAATTGCCCCCCTAACCCTAATTCTAACCTTAACTGCAACCCTAACCCTAATTGAAACCCTAACCCTAATTCTAACCCTAACCTTAGTGGAAAAATAAAAATAAATATATTTTCTTTATTACATTATTTTCCCTACCTATGGGGGTGATAAAGGGGGGAGTATATTTACTATTTTTTTTATTTTGATCACTGTGATAGGTTCTATAACAGTGATCAAAATGTACCTGGAATGAATCTGCTGGCCGGCAGATTCGGCGGGCGCACCTGATCTGCAGGAACGCGATCCTGCCATGACGCCACATAGGCATCACAGGTCGGATTGACACTGACTTTCTTGATGCCTACGTGGCGTCACAGGTCGGGAAGGGGTTAAAAAAAGAGTCCCAGTATACGGCAAGTCTTGTGGGAGTTTCCGGTGCACAGCAGGTCTCATTGACCTCAGCGCTGCACTGTCAATCTTTTTCCCGGCCGGGCAGGGAACACAGCATCAGTGACCGGCGGTAACTTCGATGATGTCACCACTAGTCACTGAGGCTACGCTCGCAGCAGCTCATTCACCAGTGGTTCTCAGCCTGGACGGTCGTAGCTTGGTAATGTCCAAGTAAAAACTATTTACATGGATTATGGCATGGGATAGAACGATGGACAGGTGAGGGATATTGTTGTTGTTAATTTTTGTTTTCTTACAGAAGATGAGGGCTTCGGTGAAATTAGGTGTTTGAGTATAACTGTGTTTGTTATTTTTAATTAAAGTAAAAATGTGTTTTGTTTTATTTGAAATAAAAGACTTTATTCTGGCTGTGTGTTTATTTACCATATTACTATAGGATTAGTAATGGATAGGTGTCTTATAGATGCCTTTTCATTACAAAGCCATGAGCTTGATGTCACCTGACAATAAAAAGGTGACATCAACCCCACAAATATGAACCCCATTTCCCACCGCTACAGAGCAATTGGGAAGGGCCGGGCAAATCGCCAGAACTGGCTCATCTAATAGATGCACCTCTTCTGGGTGACTGTGGGCTGCTATTTTTAGGCTGGGATGGGCAATATCCTCAAAATACCAGCCCCCAGCTGTCTGCTTTAGAAAGGCTGGTTGTCAAAAATGAGGGGGACCCCACACCTTTTTTAAAAATAATTTATTTAAATAATTAAAAGATACGGTGTAGGGACCCCTCTATTCTTGATAATTAGCCTAGCTGAAGATGACGGCTGCGGGCTGCAGCCCACAGCTGTCAGTTTTGCCTGGCTGGTTATCAAAAATGCAACGGAACCCACTTCATTTTTCTTTCAATTTATTTATAGTGCAGGCGCCGGCTGATGAATACTCCCATCAGCTGGCGCCAGCTCTCACTGTTATCAGCGACAGTGGTGTTGCCTGATGTGAGTAGTAGTCTCATCAGCTGATGCCTGTGACCAGAGGTAAACATTTCACATTTCTAATGCTAAAGCAGAAGTCCGCACTGGAGGAGGAAGGTGTTTTTTTATGATTGAGAGCTTTGTGTCCTGAGCTCAGGGCATAAATACATTAATCTAAGTCATAAAGAAGCCACTAAACCTAAAAGCACCCGAGACCCGTCCGTCCGAGACCTTGGCAGCGACTAATGAGATTAGGGCTTAATGGCCGCATTGAGAGCGGATCTATTTCTAATATGTAAGGGCCAGGATTTATCGGCCATGAAATCCGCTTTCTCTGGATGGAGTAGCGCTAATTACAAGGCTAAAGCTCTAGATTAATATTGCAGCCAATGTCACATCATGGTGTCGTTAAGTAAATGTGACCATAGTACCACAAGGTTCACATGTTTTCATGGGATGAGGAGGGTAATGACAGAGGATGACGAGGGACCTGGTGGCAGCGGTCACCTCCATGTCCATGCAAAGACCGACGGACAATCGTCGCACATTGTTGTTCTTCTCTCTTTACTTTCCAGAGCTGTTTTCACTTTAAGTCATTTATGAATTTGTTTTTGAAAATTCAGAAGGAGTCTTCAAAATTTAGATTAAAATTCTTCCATATCATGAATAAAGATGAAGAAGAAGCTGAATGAGGAGACGCCAGTTACCCCCAGGAATACTGTTAGTAAGATGTTTTATTGAATCAAAGGGAACGGACGGAACCGTAAAATCCCAAACTGCAAAGTCATCTAATCCCCTATTACTGCACGCTCTAATGGCTCCTCTGATGACAAAAACCAGCACAAACATCTTTCATTCTTTTACTTAACACTGCTTTGTTATTCTAGATGTCTCAACCCCCCCACCCCCCGTCGTGGAAAAGAGACAGGATCATCTTAATATCCAAAGTGGAGCTTTCTCCAAACGATAGTGTCATCCCCTGATAAGTACAGTGCTCCCCCCATGTACAAGGATAAAATCCCTACATTATAGAATATAACTACTATAACACTGCCCCCTATATGAATATAACTACTATAATACTGCCCCTATGTACAAGAATATAACTACTATAACACTGCCCCTATGTACAAGAATATAACTACTATAATACTGCTCCCTATGTACAAGAATATAACTACTATAATACTGCTCCTAAGTACGAGAATATAACTACTATAATACTGCCACTATGTGCAAGAATATAAATACTATAATACTGCTCCCTATGTACAAGAATATAACTATTATAATACTGCCCCCTATGTACAAGAATATAACTACTATAATACTGATCCTATGTACAAGAATATAACTACTATAATACTGCTTCTATGTACAAGAATATAACTACTATAATAATGCTCCTATGTACAAGTATATAACTACTATAATACTGATCCTATGTACAAGAATATAACTACTATAACACTGCCCCCTATGTGAATATAACTACTATAATAATGCTCCAATGTACAAGAATATAACTATTATAATACTGCCCTCTATGTACAAGAATATAACTACTATAATACTGCTCCTATGTACAAGAATATAACTACTATAATACTGCCCCTATGTACAAAAATAAAACTACTATAATACTGCTCCTATGTACAAGAATATAACTACTACTATAATACTGCTCCTATGTACGAGAATATAACTACTATAATACTGCCCCCTATGTACAAGAATATAACTACTATAATACTGCTCCTATGTACAAGAATATAACTACTATAATACTACCTCCAATGTACAAGAATATAACTACTATAATACTGCTCCTATATACAAGAATATAACTACTATAATACTGCTCCTATGTACAAGAATATAACTACTATAATACTGCCCCTATGTACAAGAATATAATTACTATAATACTGCCCCCTATGTACAAGAATATAACTACTATAATACTGCTCCTATGTACAAGAATATAACTACTATGATACTGCCCCCTATGTATAAGAATATAACTACTATAATACTTTTATAATTATTTTTTATTTTTTGCACTATTCACTCTATGCACATGCACTTTAGGTGTTAATATATTACACCATATATATTATATAAATTATTTTGGTCACATATACAAATTATTCAGATAGTTCTAAATTATGAACGTGTAATATATGCACACATCACTGCATAGGTGCATATATATATGTGTGTATATATATGTGTGTATATATATATATATATATATATATATATATAAATCTTTTTAGTCAGATGTTCTGTGTAAAAATTATTTTTCCTTTTGTCCGTTTTTATATATTTTTTAATTTTTTTTGTAATATTTCCAAGTACGTGCACATTTAGTGCTATGTTTTGCCAAAGATAATAAAGGCTTATTTTATACATCACACATATATTGTATTGTGGTGATTTTCCTTAGCTCTAAAAAAATTTTTAATTTTAAGTATGTGCAGCGCCCTAGAGTCCTGGTCGTTGCAGTACTGACGCTCCGCCACTAAGGGGAGTGATGGTACGTCTGATGCCGCTAAAGGAGTTCACCTGACCAGGTATCACAGTCACACATTACACTTCACACTTTGGCCACCAGGGGGAGCAAAGGGTTCTATGTATTAGGCCACTCCTCACAATCTGGTAAAACTGGGGGTTGGATAGGAAGTTAGTGAGAAGCTGACTGGGTTTTGCCTAGGCAACATCCTGTGAGAGAAGAGGTTGCTTGGGAAGATTCAGGGGGGTCTCTGTCAGGGGTGGGATCCTGACAGTGGCCTAGCGAAAAGGACAGAACGTTACGGAGCCGCACCTGCACCCGTTGCGGTGGCATCTTAAGAAAGGACACGAAGCGAAGTATATTGTGGAGAAGTGAGAAACGAGATCACAGCACAAAGGAGAATAGACCCAGTAGGAGTCGTGCCTTAAGATCGTGGCAACATCCTACTGAGGCGCGTAGCCGGTGGCCGGAACGCCGAGGAAGTATTGGGCTCCAAGCATTACTTCAAACAGCGTCAGGACAGTTAACTCTAGGTTGGCTGTCTCACCTAAATCACCTAAGCAGACAACGGAGGCAATTGTGGGAGAGGGGCGTCTCTAGGGTCAAAGAATAACTCCAGGCCTACCCTGTCATACGGGTGTGTCCTAGCCAAATCATCTGGGGGACGGAGAGAGAAAGAACATCAGAAACAGAAACAACAGTTGCGAGGACTATCCCATGGTGCTCAGCAGGGAGGTACTACAACACACAGGCGCTAGAAGGTAGGCACTGATTTCCACCTGCAAAGGGAGCTCTGGATGTGCCTTCGGACCGGCCGGTCTCAGCCAGCCCTGTTAGCAGTGCTCTGGATTGCGGATCCTGAAGCCTTCAGTAAAGAGGTAAAGAGACTGCAACCCTGTGTCCTCGTTATTCACCGCACCTTGCACCACGCACCATCATCACATCTTTCATTGGACGCCCCTTAGCAGGGTCACGGACCGGGTCTAGCCACCGTGACAACCCCAGGACTGAGACAGAGAGGCCCGCTACCGAGTACCCTGCGGCCCTGCGTCTGGGGGCGCTCCAACTTGGCGTCATGAACAGGATCTACTTAAGCCTGAAGAATCAGGTCATGTGTGCCTTGGAACTGTGTCTGAATTGTGCTTGAACCGTGGTTTATTGCAAAGACTGTGTATTGCCGATTCCCGCCAAAACTGCCGCCATTACAGCGCTAAGAGGAGCGCAGGAGAAGAAGAAGGGCGTGGAAGTGGGCCTACGCAAGCTGAAGAGCGCGAAAGACAATGGCTGCCCAGTCTAAGTATTGATGTTTCCTGAGGACGTGTCCATCAGCGGCTGAGGTCCGCCTCCTCATTCTCTACGGAGGGTGGAGACCATGGAGATGGGGCTGCCCCCGAAAAAGAGCGTGGGAAGAAGATCCAGAGGAGGGGACAAAGATGGCGACTTCCAGGACACCGCATGGGGACGACCCGGCTCAGCGCAGCGCTGCATCACCCGCGGCAGCCCCGGATTCACCGTTGCTGCAGGGACTGACCATCGCGGAGCTGCCAATGGGGAGGCCCAGCAGAAAGTCGCCTGATGACTGGGAATCCCGGCAGCTGGCGCGCTGCCGAGAAGCCCACGCTCGTGTGAGTTCCCGGTTGGGCCATCCGACGGAGATCCGACTGTCCCCCGTGTCCCCCACTCTACCCGCTCCGACCGCGGCAGACCCACGAACCCTGCCAGTGGATCGTGAGCCGCGGGAGCCGGACCTGAGGATCCTGCCGGTGACGAAATGCCGACGACACCTGGTGGCGGCGTGGAGGAGACAGCCAGGACCTGTGGCCACGATCCACCTAACGGGTGATGTGGAGGTCCCACCATCGAAGTGGGGTGTGGTGGTCATCTTTAACTCCCAGGAAGGAAGGGGGGTCATCCAGGAGATTGGGGAGCCACTAAAGGTCCATGTCACCCGGAGCGAGGTGGAGCCTTGCTATGGAGAGATCGATGCGGATCGCGACCTGGAACCCGGGGATGCCGTGACCTACACCAGGTGGCAAAGAGGGACCGGTTGGACGGGCCGGGGCGTCCAGTGGTGCGCAACCCCTCAGGCCGCTACTGAGGCTCAGGGGACCGTATCCATTGCGGGAAAGATGACAGAAGCCCCTGCTACGGACCACCAGGCTGCCCAGGCCCATCGTGTGACTATGGGTCCCACCCGTTCTCGGCTGAGAAGCGTGGTCGGTGAGGTGAAGCAGCTGTCGCCAGAACCAGAGTAAGCTTTGATACTCTGAAACTGTAAATAGTTACTTGTTTGTCTTCCTGATGTTTTGCTGCTTTAAACCCGACCAGGGTTATTCTTAAAGGGATCCCTTTGTTTACCCGGGATCCCTATTGTGGTTTTTGCTTTTTGTTTTTGCTTTTGTTCATCGTTATTTACAAAGACTGCCGAATCATGGACGGTGAATGGTTCACAAACTGTGTTGTAAATAGTTCGCACCTTCTTAAAGGTGCCCCCTACTGGTTTTACAAAAAGGAGAACTTTTTGAAGAGACTGTTCTTGAATACAGCGCAGAAGTTCTTGCCTTAAACGGACTTGCAGATAGAGTGTCTGCACTACCTCAAAGAGACTTGAGTCCATCTTAAAGGGAATGTTCACGTGTTGCACTTAAGTATGATGTTGCCTTAAGAAAAAGTTGGATTGTAATAATGTTTACATAGGAATAGTATGTAGTTAGTTAGATAGCAATAGGAATTGTTTAATGATGTTACTAGAGGTTGAGGACAGGAAAGAGTTGAAAGCCGAATTTCAATAAAGTGAACCCGTAGGGGTTAGTGAGTCCTCCTGGAAACCATAGAGAGATGGTTGATTGATCTTATACTGTGAATAAAAAAATTGAGCTTATAGAAGAAAGAGAGGCAGTAGGCCCGGACGAGTAGCCAGGCGGTCCTGCATGTTCAAAGTAAAAGTGTTGTATTTAGAAAATAAAGACAAAGTTAATTTATATCTTAGAGTTTTATAGTAGGCCTTTAGTGGGTTCAGCTTATACGCCCTTAAAGGAAAAGTTAAATTATTGTTTAAAATTTGCACTTAGTAGATAGAACACCCGGCTGGGTAATGATGGTTATTTATAGTCGAGTTAGTCATAAGTGTTATGTATAACCTCGAGTAAAAATGTAAATATGTTTCTGTTTGTAACGTTCAAGCGTCCTTACCTCCCATAAAGGGAAGCACTGTTAAATTTACTTGTTCATTGCATTTCAAAAATTTGTATGTCTTTTGCTAACATGTATTGTTGTTCTTCTTCCCAGTCCGGGAGTACTGGATTTAACCAGGGGGGGAGTGCAGCGCCCCGGAGTCCTGGTCGTTGCAGTACTGACGCTCCACCACTAAGGGGAGTGATGGTACGTCTGATGGCACTAAAGGAAGTTAGTGAGAAGCTGACTGGGTTTTGCCCAGGCAACATCCTGTGAGAGAAGAGGTTGCATGGGAAGATTCAGGGGGGTCTCTGTCAGGGGTGGGATCCTGACAGTGGCCTAGCGAAAAGGACAGAACGTTACGGAGCCGTGCCTGCACCCGTTGCGGTGGCATCCTAAGAAAGGACACGAAGCGAGGTTTATTGTGGAGAAGTGAGAAACGAGATCACAGCACAAAGGAGAATAGAACCAGTAGGAGTCGTGCCTTAAGATCGTGGCAACATCCTACTGAGGCGCGTAGCCGGTGGCCGGAACGCCGAGGAAGTATTGGGCTCCAAGCATTACTTCAAACAGCGGCAGGACAGTTAACTCTAGGTTGGCTGTCTCACCTAAATCACCTAAGCAGACAACGGAGGCAATTGTGGGAGAGGGGCATCTCTAGGGTCCCAGAATAACTCCAGGCCTACCCTGTCATACGGGTGCTTCCTAGCCAAATCATCTGGGGGACGGAGAGAGAAAGAACATCAGAAACAGAAACAACAGTTGTGAGGACTATCCCATGGTGCTCAGCAGGGAGGTACTACAACACACAGGCGCTAGAAGGTAGGCACTGATTTCCACCTGCAAAGGGAGCTCTGGATGTGCCTTCGGACCGGCCGGTCTCGGCCAGCCCTGTTAGCAGTGCTCTGGATTGCGGATCCTGAAGCCTTCAGTAAAGAGGTAAAGAGACTGCAACCCTGTGTCCTCGTTATTCACCGCACCTTGCACCACGCATCATCATCACACCTTTCATTGGACGCCCCTTAGCAGGGTCACGGACCGGGTCTAGCCACCGTGACAACCCCAGGACCGAGACAGAGAGGCCCGGTACCGAGTACCCCGTGGCCCTGCATCTGGGGGCGCTCCATATGTATTTGATTTTCCATACGACTGTAATTTTTTAGTATAATTCCGAGTGGGTTGCCACTCTTTGTTCTTAGTTGGCCACCTGATTTTCTCCTATTTCTAAGTAAAAAATCTTTTATGTATCGTATATATAAATTATCAATTGGAAAAGAGGGTTGCTATACTATATATCTCACAGTTTTTCGGTGGTGTATTGTTAATAAAATGTAAACACTTCTTTCAAAAATTCAAAAACATGTTGAGTGCGGCTGTTAATTTTTACGGTTCTATCATACAGAGACAGTCTTCATTGTCATTCTGATCGTGAACCAGCAGGCTCAGCATGAGCAGCTTCCGCTCCCCGACAGGCGAGTGCTGCCATATATGAGATAGAGGGACGACAATGACTACGACTGATAATAAGAATCCATTATACGGGTCCAGGGGAGGTGGTCACTGACGGGATGGGGGCCGTGTGGCCCTACAATGTTCACCTGGCGCTGACGTCACGCAAACAATGGACACTATAGAACTTTCCGGCAGATACTTCTTTGTGCGCTGAAGCCAACAATTACCTTGAGATTACAGAGCGCCGCGG